>NC_140583.1:1041553618-1042753618 GCF_964204655.1 Triturus cristatus
GATTCCACTGCATGCCCGCTTAGCTTCCCTTTTTTTTGTCGGTTTCAAGAATCATCATTAAATTGAACAATAACATCACCCGGACTCTCATTTAAAGAAGGTCGAGGAGTGGTAGAAATCACAGGTTTTGTTATTGTAAGTAATGTGACAATACTGCAGCCGAAATACGGAAAATCCACATGACAATACAGAAAAAAATCGCATCCTGTTTTCGCCGATTAAGTGCTGGCCCTGATCTGTGGCCTTACCACAAAAAAAATCAGAAACTCACAGCATGCATTTAGCAGCTTGGTTTTTAGTTCATTTCCTCTGTTTATCTTCCTGATAAATTAACTGCATAAGTCCAATTTTCATCAAGCGACTTTTGCCACACAAGAATGAGTATAACTAGTGATTCAGTGTCTCCTGGTTACCGTGAAGGAGTAGGTGGCTTCACTGACCGGAGAGCCGCGGTTCTCCCTCCTGCGCTCAGCAATGTTCATGTGGGTGTGAAGCAGGGAGTGTGGAATCCGGGGGACGGCATCTGCATTTTCAAAAAACAAGGAATGCAGCGTCCCGCGAGTGGTGCGCGCGAGAGCGAGCACCAGGCCATATGTTTTGAATTATCGTGCCCGTGTCTGGGCACGATAATTCAAAACATATGGGGTCCGTGCGGGTAACCGCAAGCAATAGGCCACGCTCGTGCGTGTGTGGCCTATTGCTTGCGGTTACCCGCGTGTGGTGAAGTTTTGAAAGCCCCTTACAATAAGTCTCGCAGAGCAACGCATGCGCGCTGCTAGGCGAGACCTAAAAATGGTACAAGTTTTCTTTTTTATTCCATCCCTCAGTTTTTCCTTTCTTTCTGCAAACCCCAAAGTTCTACTTAATTTGCTTAATCTTGCTCATTCAGTTGTTCAGCGACTGGAACGTACAGATTAGAAGTAGTACTATGATGTCAGTTAGACAGAGAAAAACTAAATGAAGGAAAAAACACAATCTTACACCTTAGGTTTAAGTGCTGCTTTACCACGAATAAATAAAGGTCAAATAACGCCTACGAGTTGGGGAAGGTACCTAGCAATTGAAGAATGGGAGAAAGAAATAAAGAGAGAGACTAGAGAAAGATCCCATTACAGGAAATCATGCAGACACCAGCTGAGGACACAAGTGTAATAAATAGTGAAAGCCCATGTGTACACTTACCTGTGCCTACCTTTCTTTTCTGTGGAACTCCGGTCTGTGAATCCGCATTACCTGAGAGAAAAATGGAAAAGAACATTCAAGGGAACCTTCAATAAGAGACCCACAAAGCATAACCCGTCAGTAGGGAAAAGTCTGTAATTATTAGGTCTCGCCTGGCGTTAGCAGCGCGCATGCGCTGCGAACGCCATGCAACGGCCTTTTGGAATCAATGCGGATTCCAAAGCTAGATGTGCACGCGTACGGACGGAGAGCAGATGTGCATACGTACAGGCTGACAGGAGACGTGCACGCGTACGCGTCGTGGCGTTTCAGCAAAACGCGCGCATGGTGCACTTTCGCTTTCCCTCCCTCCCCCTGTCGGGCCCCTCCTTCTTCCATTGTGTGCTAGTGCTGGTCAAGCTGAAGCGCCGTGCCTGCCCGGACAGTGAGAAAGCGGCCATGCCGAAATGTATTTCCATTTCTGAATTATTCCTGTTTGCCTTTACGTCTCTCCCTCCACTGTTTCACCTGCCTGCGGCATGCTGTAGCCTTCAGAGTCTGTATACAACATTATTTTTCATAATTATGGTTCACCCTAGTGTGTGTCTCTGCTATAATCACTGTTTCGCACATACTTGTTAATTCCTGGAACCGCATGGAACATTCTTTCTCATTTCTCTTTTTCCTCTGTACTTGTATTTATTACTTCCCAGGAAGGCACTCCAGGATAAGGTTTTTTTTTGAAAACCTTTATTACAATTTCGAAAAGATACAAGTATGGGCCTACAACCAACAGGCCGGCCGCTAAACGCAGTGTAAACCTAGGCACGACTTAACATTCACATCAATGAAGCAACAAAAGAGTTACTAAAGTGCTAATCATCGCAGTCAGCCGCAGCCGCAGTCCATAAACAAACAGGAAAGCTTTCCTATTTTTGAAAAACAGAAAACATCAAACACACAAGGCAGAGGAAGTTAATAGCAGGAACATGTGCTCCTCGTATCGAGGGAGTAAACCAACCCGGGTAGACAGAGGGGGGGGGAGAGGGGCAAGGCAGAAGAGACAAATTCGCATGTCGCAGGAGCATAAAGGAATGCGGGGGCTAGGGAGACAGAGCGGCATCCATCTCACGCGTCTGGGGCGGGGCGCAAATACCTCCACGATAGGAGTTCCAGGGACCCCACACCTTAATCCACTTCCCAGGCTTGCCTCTCACCACATACACCGTTTTCTCTCTAAACATACACCAGTCCATGTGTTCCTTCCACTCGGAGACCGTTGGCGGCCTCTGGGAGCCCCACAATTGTGCAATGTCACGCTTCGCTACCATATAGCCTAGAGTCACCCATTGCGTCTGCGTCACATTGTAATCAGTCGGCTCCCAGACATTCAGCAAACATCTTCGTGCCTCCGGCAACAAGGCAACATGCTTCTTCTAACACCGCATGCACTCTGCACCAAAACCGAGTCACCTCTGGACACTCCCACAAGATATGGAGAAAAGTCCCCAGTAGCCCACAGCCTCGCTTACACAAACCATCCACCGAATACCCCATACGCATCAAACCAGGCCCCGTGACGTACACTCTATGTAGTATCTTAAGCTGGACGAACCGCAATCGGGCCGGGATAGCCACCTCTTTCGGGGAGGCCACCGCTGACACCCAATCCTCGTCGTCCAGTTCTAAACCGTCGGCAATCCATGTCTCCCACAATGAGGCCATTCGATCATTGATAAGCTTTTTATAAATCAACGAAATGGTGCTATCCGGCACATAGCCGTCCAATACTCTGTCTTCCAACGGGGAATGCTCCGGAATAGCCGCCACGTCTGAAAACACGGAACACAAGGCATGATGAACTTGAACATACAGATAGTATTCCCTATCATTCAACTGGTATTCCGTTTTCAGCATGTCGAACGTCTTAAATTTCCCTTTCGTCCAGAGATCCCCTACCGTGCTGATACCAATCGTATCCCACTTCTCAAAGCCTTTCGTAGTATACAGATAACCCAAACGCTGGGACGCGTACAATGGCGTAGCCCGAGTCAAGCGATCCCTCCACCCCATCGCCGCATTTGCTGCATGCCACACCTGCACCGCGACCCGCGTCGGGCCCGTCAACCGCGCATCAAGGGACCCAGAGTATAGTGCTCGATTATAGTCTCCGCCTGGCAGTAGCAATTTGTCCATCTCAAAAGCCGGGTTCAAAGCAGGGCCATACATCCCGTGATTGACGGCAGCCAACTGGGAGGCCCAGTAATATCGCTTAATGTCAGGGAGGGCGACCCCCCCGTCATACCACGGTAGGGTCAGTTTGGCAAGAGCAATCCGCGGCCGCCCATCCCAAAACAATCGACGCTGGAGACTCCACCTCCCGAAAATAACGGGCCGGCACTACGTCCATAGTGTTCTGCAGGGCGTACAAAAAGCGTGGTAGCGACATCATTTTGAACAATGCTGCCCGGCCGAGCGGCGAGAGCGGCAGCCGCCGCCAACCCGCCACATCCGCCCTTAGGCGCTGAAGGGGGGGGGGGGAGAAGATTCCGTTCATACCGGGCCACCGGATCCAGGGTTATAAAAATACCCAAATACGTGAACCCCGACTCTGCATTCTGGATAGGGCACCCCCGCAGAAGGGGGGGGCCTCCCCGGAGAGAACGTATACACAAGACTTGGCCCAGTTAATTACCAATCCGGAGTTGCGACCAAAGGAGCTCAACACATCCACCAATACAATGAGCGATTTGCGCGGAGATGCAAGATACAAGAGGATATCGTCCGCATATAGGGAAACACGATCCTCGTATTCCGGCGTCCATCTAAGGCCACGTATCGAGGGGTGCCACCGCAACCATTCCGCAAAGGGCTCCAAACAAAGCGCAAAGAGAAGAGGCGACAATGGACATCCCTGTCGGGTGCCCCTACCCAAAACAAAGGGAGCCGACACCCGTCCGTTGACCACTACCTGTGCCAGTGGGTTGTCATAAAGCAATTTCACCCATCCGATAAACCCCGGGCCAAACCCAAACTTCGCCAATGCCGCCCAGATGTACGGCCATTCCAAGGTGTCAAACGCCATGGTAGCGTCCAAGGACGCCAAGATGGCCGGCTCACGAATGAATGGCGCGCGAGCAAGGACGCCATGCAGTCGCCGCAGGTTCAAAGCGGTATTGCGATGGGGTATAAAACCGGATTGATCCTGATGAATCAGGTCGCCCACAACCCGGATCAGACGATTGGCCAGTACCTTGGCGAGGATTTTGGGCTCCGCGTTTAACAAAGAGATAGGCCTGTAAGAAGTACACCGATCCCGCGGCTTCCCTTCCTTATGGATAACAACAATAGTAGCAAGACGTTGGTCAGAAGGGAGGGAGCCCGCCGCCTGAGCCTCAAGGAACATGTCCCGGAGATACGGGGCAATCGCATCTGGGCGCAGCTTATACAATTCGATGGGAAGTCTGTTAGGACCCATGGCCTTACCCGAGGCAATGGAGCGAATGGCCAAAGCAATCTCATCTGGCGATAGGGCCGCATCCATCAATACTTTATCCTCATCAGATAGGGAAGGCAGAGTAATGTCTCGAAGCAGCAGTCGAGAGTCTTCCTCCGATCGCTCTGAGACCGGAGAGTAGACCCCGTGAAAATACTCTGCAAAGCAATCAACAATGTCACCGGGGTCCGTCACACGCACACCATCCACCCTCTCAATCTCCGGTACCACTCGACTCGCTCTCTCCTTCTTATCCAACCAGGCAATCAACTTCCCGGCCTTATCACCCATATCGTACAATCGCCCCTGTTGCTCCCTGCTCATACTCCTAGCAGATTCAGTAACCAGCGCCTTATAGTCGGCCTGCTTAAGCTCCAGCACATGCAATCTGTCATCCGTAACACCTTGCTCCAAATCACTCTCCAACTCGGTGATCTCATTTTCTAGCCGAACAACCTCCTGCGCCTCGCATTTTTTGGTATGGGAAATGAGAGATAGGGCCTGGCCCCGGAGCACCGTCTTAAAGGCCTCCCAAAGGGAGATGGCGGAAGACACCGACCCCACGTTATCATTAAAATAGTGTTCCAAAGACTTAACCAGGTCTGCACGAATCGTGGGGTTTCGGAGGTACCAGGGGTTGATCGGAGCCACCCTCCCCTCCGCCCCCAGGGCGATATCTAGGTGCAGTAAAAGGGGGGAGTGATCAGATATACCGCGCGCCAAGTGTCGCACCTCTCCGATCATCCCCGCTTGGGCCGCAGGCACTAGCATATAGTCAAGCCTCGAAAGACTACCGTGGGCCCCGGAGTGGAAGGTATATTGCGCTTGTCCAGGGTGTTTCAACCGCCAGCAATCTATCAGTCCTAGGGTATCCAGAAAGCCCCCCAGCCAGTTCTGGGCCCGAGGGAGGTCCCTAGGGGGGTATCGATCCTCAACTCCGGAAACCACCGCGTTAAAGTCCCCCCCCAGTACCAACACCCCCCCGGGAGCCTAAGCAGCAGGCGCCCTAAATCAGCATAGGTGGCCGTCTGCAGGCCCGGCGGCACGTAGACCGCGACCAGCGAAATAAACTTACCCTCCCACCTCATCACCAGCGCAGTGTAGCGCCCTCTGTCGTCGTGGAGCACCTCATCCACCACCAGCGGGAGAGAGGTCCTGACTAAGATGCCCACTCCCCTCGAGCCAGAGGTGAAACCAGAATGGGCCAGGAGGCGATATCCTCGTCTGTTCATGGCATGAAAAGAGTTCCCTATGAGGTGCGTTTCCTGCAAGAACACAATGTCAGGCGAAATACGTTTCAAGAACTGCAGGACTACCCCCCGCTTTATCCTGTCCCCCAGCCCATTCACATTCCAGGAAAGAAGTCTCAGTCCCCTACCCCCCATCCCTCCCAGCACAAAATATCCCCCTCCCGGGGAGCACAATCATAATAGCACAGCAAAAAATATTACCCCGCCTTGTGAAACAAACAAACCCCAACCCCCCCCCCATCAACCCCAACAAAACTCCCCCCTCCCTGCACCCCTGCGTGAGCCCGAACAGCCCCCCCAACATGCAGTGTGCCTGTCGCCCCAATATGAAAGAAAGGACAAGAAAACCCCAGAAGGAGGAAAGGGCCCCAGCAAGCCCCCCGCAACCTCCAAATACCACGGGGCAAAGCGTTACAAACTGGAGTCCAGTGCAGCCACAGGTGCAAAACGTTACCAATACAGTCCATCACCAGGATCACAGTTCCATTCCTACTCCGTCAAACCCTCTCCGCTCTCCGCCATCCGACCCTCCCGATCCCGACTCTTGGGCAGGGCATCCAGCCACTCTCCCACCGCCTCCGGCCGGTCGAAGAAGTGGGAGCGACCATCTAACTCGACGCGCAGCCTAGCCGGGAATAGCATCGCATACTTGAACTCCATGTCTCTCAAGCGCCGTTTGATGTCCGAGAATCCCATCCGTTGCTTTTGAACCGCTGCGTAAAGTCTGGGTAAAAGCTAACATTAGAGTTCTCAAATCGCAATGGCCCAGCCACCCTCGACGCCTGCAGGATAGCGTCTCTATCCCGAAAATTAAAAAGTCGGGCAATGATAGGCCGCAGGGGGACACCCACCTTGGGCGCACCCCCCGGAATCCTGTGGGCCCGTTCCACAGCGAAGAACTTGCTCAGCCCTTTGGGTGCTAGATGAGTCACCACTAGATCCTCCACAAAAAGATCCACAGCAGACTCCTCCGACCGTTCGGGCACGCCGATAATGCGGACGTTATTCCGTCTGGCCCTGCCTTCGGAGTCCTCAAGGCGACGATCGGTCAGGTCACTGGCGAGCTGCAACCTCTGCACCGTCGTCTGCAAAGCGTTAGGCTCGACGCTGCTTGGGTCAATGAGTCGACCCGGTCATTGGTTTTCGACAGGTCCGCTCTGACCAGGGTGACATCAATCAGCACCGAGTCCAATTTGTTAGCCAGAGTATCCAATTGCTGGTTCACAGTCACCTTCATCTCCTCAATGGCCCCCATGACATCCAACAGGGTCAATTCGGATGATGCGCCCGAGGCCTCCTTGGGCGGCTCAGGCGATTTACGCGATCCACTAGGGGATCCCTTTGGCTGCGCATAGCGGTCCATATTGTTGGCCTGGGAATAGGCTCCCCTCCGGGTAGATTTGGTTTTAGTTTGTCGCCGTCCACTCTCGTCGTCATCGTCAGCGATCAGCAAGGTCAGCACCCTCCAGCACCCGGAGGAAGGCCAGGAGATCCGGGCCGCTAACTGAAAGAGGCCCGTTTACAGTTCAAGACTAGGCCTTGCACTCCGTACTCTGCGCAGCTCTCCCAATGTCCCACGCATCAGTTTCGGTAGCTCAACTCGAAACCGAAAGTGAAAGCACGGGGTCCGGGGCAGGCCCAGCCTGGCATGCCGCTGTTGTTCAATTTGCAGCCGGGCACCTCACCAACCCGAGGTCGGCACCAAGGCCGGAGAAGGCCGCAAACTTCAGATCGCTAAAAAACACGTTCCCGGAGTCCAATTTCGATTTGGAAAACGAGTGGCACCTTAGAGCAAGATCATAAACAAAAGCCCGTCGAAAAAAATCAGGATTATGACAGGATAGACGTGGGAGGTTGCGGAGGCCCTCGGGAGCCACAAGCCTACGCGGCCAACTTGGTTGCGCGCTAGGCTCCTGGGGGATAAGGTTTTTTATTGTTTTTTTTTTGATTTAGAAATCGCCCACAATACATTGCTGTGCGAAACCTTGAACTGAATGGGAGAAGCATGACGGCGTCTGCGATTTACAAAGTGACGCCTCCTGCTGTGAATCTTGAACACAGCATTTTCAGAAAGTCGCATATCCATTTTACACAGTGTCAGAGCTCCCTGGGAGATACAGAGGTGGTGGTTTGGCTGAACTAACCACCGTAGGGTTCCCTTCCGTCTTATGTTTTAATGTGCCAGCCCCCTGGTGTTTTATTACAGAGTCAAGCAGATATAAAATATGGCGCTTGTCATTAACCAGTAAATGAGTATATTGGGTCAGTGAAATATGCACCCACTTCATATATCTGCATGCTACTTGCAAGTGATAATTATCTAATGCTTACAGGATTTAGCACAACGTCAGTTAGGATTTTAATGTGAGTACTTTGGCAGCGATCAGTAGTCTCATTAAATATCTACAACACTGATGCTTTTACTGCGTGCTTTGGAAGCGTTTATGACAGTAGATAAGACGCCCATCATCGGCATGTCTGAGAAGCAAACGTGCCTACAAACAAAGAGAGCTCGGATCAAAAACACTTTCAAATGTCTCTTTACCCCTGGCCATCTTGTAGATTGACACTTAAGTGCAATTTTGTTTCGAACTGAGCCCGAAGCTTTAGTTGACCACCCCAGCTGGGGAGGTGTACCCGATCAAAGAAATAAACGATCTTTCGACTAATGACGGGCAGACTTGGAAGAACAAGCATTAAAAATGCAATAGGTCTCGCTTTTAATTAAGTTAAAGCCATTTGCTTTGCTATACAATACCAATAGCAAAGCAAATAGCTTTAACTTACTTAATCAATGGCGAGACCTATTGTATTTTCAATGCTTGTTTTTTATGGTCTCCCTTCACATGCAAAGATCTGAATAGTCTAAACCTTTCAAATAAAGAAGAAGTCCATCACTAAACGGAGCAGTCTGTGTTTTCCCATAAGAAACTGAACCTGAATTACAATGTCCTACATTTAAATACCATGCACCATTCCTGCCTTCTGGTCACAGGGGTGACTTATTAATAATTAAAAGGGATGTTTTGATTAGTCAAAAGGCGTTATCAGGACAGATCGAATTGCAGTGTTTAAACTACAACAGCCAGGTTACAATAGTGGGCCTGAAGCCATGTTTTACACTGTCACTGTGGCGGATGACATAATAGGTGCTGCAGTCCATTAGTGGCATATAACTTCAAGGCCCTGGCTATATCTTGCATCACATACTAAGAACGTATAGGTAAGTTAAATACACCAATTAGGAAAATACCAATTCAACCATGTTGAAAGATGTAGCACAGGGACTTTACCACTGGTTAGCAGGGTTAATAAAGAGGCACGGAGAAGGTCCCACCCCTCGTCCAGTTATGCTAGGTTTAAATTCACTAACTTTAAATACATTCATATGACCTACTTCACTAGGGTGTGCTACATAAACTGAATCTGGGAAGCAGGGGTGAGACTGCCCTAAATGTATGGCTGAAGAAGCAGATTTTATACACCATATGTTCCTGTGCTAAAATAAAGGCATACTGTGGACAAGTGGTCTCGAACATACAAGGGTTGGCCCACGCTATGGTACTATAGAAGTGGAACATTGTCTCTTGAGATGCAACAGATGTTGAAAAAGAAGAACATGAAATATAAGTATTTCAATTTGTGCTGGATACTAGCGAGTAGACTGATAGCTATGCACTACCTCCAGCCAGCAAAAGAACTCCAAATATTGAAGTTGATCTAAGAGCAGGCAAGAATCAGGACATTTGGAGGGTTTTAGTGAACCCAATGTCTTCCTCACCAGATGACTTGCAGCCTTAGGCAATGTGGTTAGGTTTGCAATATAAAAAAAGAAATTAGTGAATGGTATTGTGCACTTATAGCGGAAGTGCACTCCTCTTTGTTGGGATGCCCAGAGGAAAGGCAAAAATGTATGTACTCTTGTGGCTTTCCCCATGCACTCAGACACAATGAATATCGTTTTTTAATACAGTTATAAATATTTTTTTATGATATCGTGATTGAAATGCATGAAAATGATAAATTATTAAAAAAGCCCTGCAAACGTCAAAGTATAGGTGAAAAATATAAATATACTAACATCTATATGACCGAAATCTCTATGCAATGACAAGTCATCCAATCTTGAATTTCCACATCTGAGAAAAACAGTACGTCACATGCGGGTGGGCTTATGTGCGTTAGATTATGTCCACGTTATAACCATATTGATTTCACACAGTCCAAATTTCAAGTAGATCTTGTACAGTATGAAATGTCAACCCAAAACACAAGGCATCATTTCCTTTAAGGAGAATTGTGAGAATGCAGAAAAGTAGAACTTTTTTTGTTACTTGCAAGTTCAAGAATATACGGTCAAACAAGTACAAGGAAACAGTTTTTTCACCCATACTTTGAAACATATAGGCAATAAGGTTAACAGCAAGAGGTGTGATCCAGGCATGCCACACCGCCCTGGACTAGAACTATGTGTCTAGTTTTCAGAAATGCCTTGGGATGGTACGTTTCTTTGGGTGCCGACTGACCCCAAGCCGAAACTATGCTGCCTATTACCATTGCACGGCACTATGGGCAAGGCAGCGTACTGGGATCCATGCAAGTTACAGAAAAGCCCAGGGTCAACCCTGGGTGGAAGCTAACTTCCTACCAGAATACTGCAGCCATCTCCCATCGACAGTGAGAGGAATTAGGATTATTTTAGGCATACATGTGAGGATTTTAAGGATCTAAGCAATCCACACCACTTTGGACTCCTCTGGATGTCAGAAATGTGTGGAACTGGTAGGATTCCTTCGGTGGCAGTCACCCACAGCTCCATATACTGCAGCTACCCACTTCCCCAGGATGCCTGAAATTCAAAGAAAAAAAAAAGCTTGGTATTTCCACATTGGATTTTGCAGAGCTCTCCTGTACCAAGTAAAAGGCACATCCATACAAGTGGAGTACCATTTTATGAGGAAAAGTGTGGACTTGTGTTGATCCCCACAGATTTTGGAACTTTCCCTCAAAGTGATGAGAGGACAATCTGTGAATTTAGCTACAGTTTGATGTTTACATGGCATTCTGGACCAGACCAGAAACAAGAATCCTGGGACTAGTTTCGGGGAAGGGAGGACCTGGCTTGACAGTTCAGGCTGGACTGTTCCCATGAGGATTAGTCAAGACTGATTTGCATGTGGCTGGGTCTAAACTAGGGTGGCATGGTGAGCAAAAGAACAATGGATTTACCCAGATCTCTTGACTGAGGGTGAATATTTGATTTGTTCCGCATTCCATCCATCATTTTAGTCTTTTGCTTTCTCGCCCTAAGCGCACCTGGCACGCCCAGACATGGGTCCCATGCTCACTGTGCCACTGGATCCCATGTAGCCTTGCTGAAGAGGAGTGATGCCCCAAAACCGGTCCCAGGATGCTTGTTTCTCGTCCAGGAAGGACCAGGTTTGGCAGTTTCGACTCGACTTTATCCATGAGCAGCAGGATCAAGACTGATTTGAATAGGGGGCGTGGCTTGACCGAGAACCATGGCAGCTGCGTGAGCGAGGTGCTCAGCAGAGGCCTAATAATTATCCTGCTTTACTTGCCTTCCGCCATCGGGACGACAGCCAGATTAGTCGCCAGGAACGGAGACGGCACAGAACGTTCAGCGAAGCGGTGAAACGATAGCAGGCAATGTGTGACCTGATACCGAAGGAGACTTGAAAGCCGCGGGTTGCAGTGGACACACACCCAGATGGCATGGCTGGGAGTGCGGCGCTTCCCATTGGGAGACGGGCGTACGCTGCACTCAGCGGAGGGAATGGTGGTAACCTGAAGGTACGGACTGGCTGTCTCCTGTGAGTCGAGACCCGTGGAAGGGAGTGGAGAGGGGTAAGAGAGCTGAGCTCATGGAACCTAGTGCCCCTGACGCTCTTGGAAAAGGGCAGGACCTCGCAGTACATACGGCCTCAGAGGCAAAATCGATGGTGTGGGCCCTACGAGAAACAGCCCTGCTTGCCAAGGAGAGGCAGCGGGTAGGGAGGGTAGAGTGCCGGCAAACGCCTTAAGCGGCCAGGGGACCGCAGCCTGGAGTAGAAGTGTGCCTAGGCAGGCGTGGCTGAAGACGCGGCGCTCCCCATGACGGAGTGGGCCAGTACTTCGTGGTGAGGAACAATTTGCCTGTTGCCCTGCGTGAGCCAGGGCACCCCGGACGACGGAGAGAAGAGCTGGGGGCGAGGGTCCAGGTGCCTACGGTGAGGGCGACCGAAAGAAATTGTTGACAGTGAGCCTTGGAGGTGGGGGCCGGCCTGCACACTGTGGAGGCATTAGCAGTTACAGACAGACTGAGAATCGGTGGAGCCCCTTGACCCCAGACTTCGCGAGGTTGGGCGCCACGCAGGTAGTACGGCCAGAGGGTGGCCATGGCGGAGGGCTTGAGCTGTGCTGATCCCTGAGGTCACAAGACTTCAATTGGAAATCCAGGATCTGGGGCGCAGGTCGAGGATAGTGAACTCTGGGTTGATCTTCAGGGAGGGCAGCCCCCGGTCCACCCCTCCCCCGCAGGAATTGGGTCCTCGGGGCACTGCGGGACCCTGAAGCTGGAGGCTTTAATATCCTGGTCCAGCGGAGAGACAAGGAGGCCCTGTTGTGCCTCGGGATAGTCCCCCCTAAAGTGAACTACAGACGAGGCGGATGTTGGGGACATGTGGATCCGGCCTGAGATTCTGTGCCTGAGCCTTGGGGAACCCTCCTAATTCGGGGTGGGAATGGTTGGGTAGGCCCACACGGGGTACTCAAGCACCAGCCTAGGAGCGAAGAACAAAGGATTTGGCCAAGGGTAACTACACCAGGACCCCGAGGGGGAAAACACAATAATCATCCACAAGGTTGGAACAATCGAGCCAGAGAGGTGGAATTAGGGCTAGTGGGGGGCTCCTAGGACATGTCCCGTGGTAAGCCAGTACTAATCCACCACGCATTGAAAGAGGGAGCTGCGAGCTAGCCAATAGAGGATTTGTGGGAACTGAGGGACTCCAGGAAAGACACCCCCTGGACCCTTGGCACGCTCTCATCATGGGCAAGGCACGTAAGAAGCAGGGAGGTGCCCCTGCGGAGGAGGGATACACACAACCCCCACGCACCATTGCAGATCCTGAGGTTCTGGGGCCATCGACCAGGCCCTCCATAATCACCTCGATAAAATATTAGAGGCCATCGCCGAAACTAAAACGGCGCAACAGCAGGACATAGGCGCGGTCTCAGTTGGCCTTGGTCTCCTACAAGCGAAACACCGCAAGCTAGTAGATAGGATGAAAATTTTGAAGCATGTAATCGAAAAGATACCACCAGACTGCAAATCCACATTCTATCGGCTGGATGATCTGGTAGCAAGAGTCGCCACTCTGGAAAGACGGGCAGAAGACGCTGAGGGGAGAAATAGACTGAATAATATACGAGTGGTGGGAATACCCAAAAAAAGGAAAATACGGACATGGTGGCTTATTTGGAGGAATGGTTGAGGACTGTAGTGGCCCTGAACCTGCTCACGCCCCTCTTTGCACTGAAGAGGGCACACAGATTTCCGTCGCGCCCGCCGGCACCAGGGGGACCCCCTCGGCCGGTAGTGCTGCGCCTCTTGCATTATAAAGACCACGACATCTTGATACAACCGGCTCGCGCTAATAGTCCCTATCCAAGAGACAACAGCAAGGTGTACATTTTCCCAGACTTCACAGCCAAAGTGCAGGCTTCATGTGCTTCTTTCTTGGAGGCCAAGAAGGCATTGAGAGAAGAGGGAATTAGATACTCTCTACTGTTCCCTGCGAATCACCCTGGATGGCTCCACGCACTTTTGCGACTCACCAGAAGATGTGTGGTCATGGTTGGAGACCTACGAGAAGGAAGGCCCGATGGTGCGAGATGACACACATGGTCCCAAGCTCCCTCTACCGCAACGAAAACGTCTGCGGCGCTCGTCCAGGAGAGCCCCACTATTTAAACCCACTGCTTCTCAAACTGCGCAAGAAAGAAAAGCAGTACTGCAGACCGTGGCCCTGACACAACATATAGAGGAAAGTAACTCCGACAAGACTTCAGAACGCAGTGTGGGAGACACTGATTCGGGGGCATCAGCCGGAAGTGAGGTGAACATGTCAGATGTAACTCCGCAAACAGCTGATGGAATTATCTAGCGCTGGGTCTCGGCATCTTGAGGGACTCTGATCCCTGTCAGAAGATACTGAGGCCTGAGCAGACATCGCCCACAGAGACTAACTTCCTACGCACACACACCAAGAGAGTCCTGATCCGAGGCGACAATAGGACAATCTTGTATTAATGGTTTTCTTTTCTCCAGGTTTGGGCGGCCCGCCGTTGCGGAACTGCCAGGGGGAAATGTTACTATGATATGCCAGAAAGTCTGCACAAACCGGAGGGACTTTGGGGTGGGGGCTTTTTGATGGAGTCGAACAATCTATGATGATTTCTATCATGCCTCTAGTACACCATGAGATTAAGATGCTTTTTCTGGAATGTAAGAGGTATGTCCAAACAGCACAAAAAACAGTTATCTCATACGCCGGGGTATACAAGTAGCTATGCTACAGGAAATGCACCTCACATTGGAAGAGAGTATCTAACTCAGACATCGATGGCAGGGACACCTGTATTCTACCACATATTCTGCATTCTCGAGGGGGACTCTTCTATGGATCAGAGCATGCACCCCCATTGAAGTGAGCAAGGTTCTCACGGACCCAGAAGGCAGATATGTCCCGATTCAGGGGAAGATACTGGGCAGAAAACTTACACTTGGAAGCATTTACGCACCGATTCACAATCAGATCCAGTTCCTACATGGCTTATCAACACACCTCTCTGAACTTGACACTTCTCGCATATTGCTGGGGGGAGACTTAAATTGTGTGGCTGATGTAGCATTGGACATGTCAACCTCCCCCCCCCCCCCCCCCGACCCACTGAACAATACCCCGGTAGCTAAGATGACTAGGGGTTTCCGGGAATGGCTGTAGGGCTGGGACATGGGGGACATTTGGAGGGGCTACTCGTTCTACTCCCCCTTGTGTAAGTTACATACCAGGCTTGATATATAGGTCTGCTCTAGCGGTTTAGGGCACTCCATCACCCACACAGAATATTTGAGGTGCACTATATCTGACCAGAATCCCTTATTGCTGTGTTTCGCCCATTGTCAGAGCCCACGTTGACTCCTACATGGAGCTTAGACCCTAATCTATTGGAAGATGGCCCGTTCCAGGAGTTATTACAGACAGCCATCATACAATACTTCCAGGGTAATCAAGCCACAGCCACCTCCAGAGCAACTGAATGGGAGGCTTTCAAGGTGGTAATACGTGGACACTGCATGGGCCACAAAGTAGGGATTAGGAGGGAAATACCAGGGGAAATTACTGACCTGGAAGCCCAACTACAGGAGAAAGAACTCTGCTTACCCACAGATGAGCGATACCAAAGGGGATGATGGACGGAGAATTTGAGCAAATCAAACACTCACACCCAGTCAACTTTTTACCTACAGATGAGGACGCCCGAGACGGGCTAAGAGACCTGAGGCAAAAACACAATGTAGCGCTAGAGCGACTGAAAAGCTTTGATACACAAGAATATTGTGGGCGAGTTCATATGGAGGGAGGTAGGGCGGGCAGGCTATTTGCATGATTCATCCGACCTGAACATGGGAGGACCGGTATCTCCCAGATACAATTGTCAGACAGGGTGATTACACATCATCCTAAAGAGATAAATAATGCATTCTGAACATACTATGTCCAACTGTATGGTAAACCTACCTTGCAACAGACGGAGTCCATAAATTACTTAGCACCCCTCCCCCTAACGGTGATATCGCCTGAACAATGAGCAAACTGGGGGGGGCAGATTACTGAGATGGAAATTAGGGCAGCACTAAAAGAGATGGCTCGGGGGAAAACTTCCAGACCTGACGGGCTACCAGTAGAGTGTTACTCCATGCATGCCCAGACCCTAGTACCAAAACTATGGGAGCTGTATACCCAAGCCTGGGATGTGGGGGACCTACCCATTTCGGCCAGCGACACCCTAATAGTCTTCCCAAAACTAAAAAAGACACACCTGCAGTTGTTGGATTTCCGCCCAATCTTGGCCACACGTCTACTGCCATATATGACTACCTTGAAACACGCAGACCAGAATGGGTTCGTGCTGACCCGATCCGCCTCTGGAAACCTACAAAGGCTATTACACCACCCACACAGGGACCAATATCCAGATGTATTGATTGTATCAATTGACTTAAAGAAAGCATTTGATTCAGTAAGATGGGATTTCAGTAAGATGGGATTTCCTAGAAGGCACAATGGAACGTATGGGAATGCGGGAGGACTGGATTAGATAGGTGCAAACTTTATACACACTCCCAACTGAACCAGTGCGGATGAATGGAGTGGTTTCAGAATCCTATATCATATACATAGAGGTACAACACAGGGATGTCCTCTGTCTCCCTTGTTGTTTGCTATTGCAATAAAACCTCTGACGATAATTTTTCGACAACAGGACCTTCTCGGGATGCAGTTTGGGTCTAGGTCCCACACGATCTCCCTCTATGCTGATGACCTGTTGTTGTATTCAAGAGAGGGGTGGGATAGGAGCGCAGCGGGCTTTAGCAGTGCGGGATGAATATTCAATCTTGGCAGGGCTCAAAGTTAATAATGTTAAGACTTTTGCCTTTCCCTTAAAGGAAGATCAGATACAGCCGGAAACACTCCAGATAGGTTTGGTGTGGGCTCCCCGCTCATTCAATTATCTAAGAGTTCATGTTTTTCATACGTTGGAGGACCTGCACGAGGGCAACCTTTATCCGATTGTTAGATCGGCGTCTGTACAATTTTAGCACTCCCTCAAGCTGCCACTGATGGCTAGAGTGGCACTCCCAAATGTGCTGCTGAAGGCAGCCTTGTACTGCTGGAGGAGTTGACTTTGGCGCACAGTGAAAGGACATCCCTACGCGTCCGAAACACCACTTATAGAGATTCCATATGGGAACCCGTTGGCTCCCTACTCAGGACCTAAACTAGCAGCATAGACAGAAGCGGGGATTACAATGGTGGGTGATTGTTTCCACTTAGGAACACCAATGCCTATGGACGAGCTAATGTCCCATTATGACTTATCACAAGGCCAGTTACTGACCTATCACTCGCCGGTACAGACATTTTGTGACCCACAGAGTGCTCCAAACGCTGCTCACCTTGGGAGTTGCTCGACACCTGGTGATGGTTATACCAAGCACTGCTCGAATCAGTTACAGAGGTAAATGGGATGAGATTACTGTGAAACCCCTTACAGATAAGGAGTGGGCATGAGTGCGGAGAGGGTCCAAAAGGTATCCAGAAATTCAAATTTCAAGACGATTCAGTTCAACTATATACATATGGTGTACCTGACCCCACACAGTATAAATTTAATGAGAGGGATAGGTAATAGATCCTGTGCTAGATGTGGGTTGATAGACGCAGGCTTTGCTCATATGACGTGGGAATGCATATATCAAAGGGGCTTTTGGGAAAATGTCTTGAACGAGATTGGGAAGACACGGGCCCACATGCTCCAGAACACACCAGCGGTTTGCCTGTTGGGCCTCTTCACCAGACCCAAAGCCAGAAAAATATGGAATAGTTTCACCGATCTGGTGCTTGTCAAAGCTAGAAGGCAGATTGCGCAGCAATAGTTAGCAACCACCACCCCTTCGATGACAACATGGGAGAGAAATGTGGACATCTGGTCTAGGGCAGAGCTGAAGGCCCTCCAAAAAGAAGATTTGCAAAGAATACAGAAACGCCCCATTGCAGATCTGTGGGTAGAGGTGATGAGAGATTGGGAGTCACGAAATAGTGAGGAAACAAACGAAAGAGACGAGGTAACAGAGGACTTGGGAAAGACACCCCTAGTATGGGATCCCCAGACCCAACCAGTTACCCACCGTAACAAACAAATAGTTACACACACGTAGAAACCAGATTGGGATCTAAGAGCCACATGGCGGAGACAGAGGCATCCCTATGAATACGTATGATGCACCAAAGGTACAAGGAGGCACTACACCACACAGTTTATTTTGGTTTTATTGTTATTTTATATCTTATTTAGCTGCTGAATAAATTAACAAGAAATGTTTGCATGCTGACGAAGAAATTCCCTAGGGTACTTATATGGCATGGTACAAAGTGTAAAAGTAATACGAACATTGCAAACTGTTGTTGGGAGTATACATTGAAGATATTCACTACTGTTTGTGTCACAATGGAATCTGACGTGCGGGTTTGCAGGTCCAGAAATGTTATATGATGAACCGTGCCTGTAAAATTCATTTATACACTTATAAAATGTCGATAAAAATAGGTATTAATAAAAAAAAATTAAAAAATTTAAAAAAGACTGATTTGCATATGGCTGGGTATAAACTGGGGTGGCATGGTGAGCAAAAGAACAATGGATTTAACCCAGATCTCTGGACTGGGGCGAATGTTTGATTTGTTCTGCATTCCGTCCATAATTTGTGTGTCTTTTACACTTTTTTGCCTAGCACTTTTTAAACCATTTTTCGAACCGTTACCACAAATTTGTCACATTTTGCCTATGTTTTTCAGTTCCCGAAAGTGGAAATCACAAACCCACTGTACCGTTAGAATCCGCAACATCTGGGGGATAAAAGAACATATATTTGGGGGGAAACGTTACGGAAGATTAAGCACGACCTAAGCCAAATGGCAAAAAGAAGCATTAGCAAAGCAATAGGTCTTGCCGGTTTGACCTTTTGTCTTTGCTCATACCTTAGCAAAAATAAAAAAATTCATTATATGAAAAAAAAAAGAATTTGTGTGATGTTTTAAACCGTGCAAATAATATCATTACCAGCCCTTATACATGCGCAGATATGACAACACAGCCATATTTTTTTTTAATTATTTTGATGTAGCTTCTCAAAATGGAGAAACCAATCTTGGAATTGATAATAAAGTTAAGAAATAAAGAATACATCATTAACTTTAAATAAAGACCTGAGTGAGGGTGCCAGTTTTAAGAGTTTTTCTTTATGGACTGCCTTTCCTCGTTTGTTTTAACCAGGCTTTCTCTATTAATCTATTTGTGTGTCTTCAGTGTTGCTTGAACACAGGTTCTGAATCTCAAATTATTATTTGTGTTTTAACAGACGTTTTAGTAGTCTCTTCCTGGGTTATATTGGTGGGGTTTCCACTCACTGTGGTACTGATCTATTTAAAAGGGGCCAAACACTTTCCCAGACATCAGGCTATAACTACTGACTTTGTAATCATTCTTAGTCCATTTCCTAGACTTTTTTAAACCATTGCAACAGTCTGCAGGGTTATCCAACAGGTTTACTCCCTTACGTATGTGTATTCCTGAAGTACACAGACTATCTTCCTCTCTTCTGCCCGTTTCTTTCAGTAGTGCCAAATCATTAGACTCTTCTGAATTTCTGCAGGTAGATGCTGATGCGGAAATCTAGGAGGGTAGGTATTGCTGATGCTGACCATATTGTCTAAACTAAAGCCAGGTCTCATGAACTGCACGCTTTGAAAACTGTACTGATGCTACTTGCCTTGCACTGGAGGGGGTTCCCACCTGAGCTCTTGTGCTGCGAGGTACCAATTTTGTGTTCCAGCGCATAATGACATCAGGTAAGGCAGCCATTGGCAGTATCTATAGATTCCATAATTTGTCTTACTATTGTCTATCTGTCAACCGTCTATTAGCGGTCTATTTCACATCCCAAAGGAGCTGGAGATCTCGCTAATATACCAGCCCCCGCAGGCAAGCTTCCAACCTTCTTTCTCTATAGGCCGCCAATTTCCTCTCTCGCCTCCCACTACTTGAAACCTGTCTGTTTTCACGTGAGCCCCTACTACAAAGTTTAAGAATAAAATGGACTAGTTGGACAACAACAATCAACTAAAATACAAGGAAACACCAGGTAGTGGACATGACAACTGGCGCTGCTATTGTAAATAAGAAAAGGGGAGCTATGAAGCGAGGACTAGAAACAATTCAAACCTCAAGTCTATGGAATGAGCACGCTGTGAACAAGGAAAATGGCATCACTAATAGATTTTAGTTTCTAGCTGATCTGGTCTCTGCATATGTGGACCAACTCACCTTAAATTGTGATATATAACAGCAAATTGTCACCTTTGGTAGAGGGTGGGACAAAAGACCACAAGAGACAATGAGGAGATGAACATTCAAAAAAACTATTTGAGCTCCTCATCAGAAATTAATAACTGGTTCAAGATTTTGAAGGCGGATCAAAAAGCGATCCATGCAATTTGTGCCATGTTTCAGAAAGAATTATATAACAATATGCACTGAAGCATTAGAAAAAGCAATTGAGGAGCTTAGTATTACAGCAGAAGTAAGCAGTATGAAAATTTGGCTCTTGAAATTATTCAGTCAGGATGGGAAGGCTAGAGAATAATGCAAGAAGGATAAACAGAAGGATTTTAAAAGTGGCAGAAGGGATGGAAGGAGATCTTAAACGTTTTGTAATAAATCTATTAGAGGGGTCTGTATTGCCAGAGGATTCCCTATAAAACTTCGCAGAAGCCCAGAGTCTTAGATATTGTAAAACAATTAGACTAATTATGGATGAGATAGGAAAGAGGTAGGACCAAACTTTCTTTGTTTTAACATGGAATATAAATGGTTTCAGAGTGAAAAAGAAACAACATTTAGTTAGTGAATATCTGAAAAATAATTTCGCATTAATGATAATATTGGCTGAAACTGGTCTACTAAAGGCTCAACTTATGTCACTTTTAAAAAACAAGCACAAATTGGCACTCAAATTGTATGCACAGATCAAATGTGATGTTCAAAGGGGGTAGCCATTCTGGTAAAGCAAAAATCTAGAATATGAAAATTGAAGTCGAAAATTAATGAAAGAGGAAGTAGGAAATAGCCAAGATTAGAATACAACTGAACATTGTAGTCTGTGTTGGGTTTTATGGGACTAAAATGGACAATATGGACCCATTGAGGGAGGTTTTCTCTAATCTTCAGAAATATAATACCCCCATTGTTATTGGGGATGACTTTAAAATTATGTTGGGTAACATGCTAGATTGACAGGCGAAGCCCAATCAAGTGAGCATGCCAAAAACCACGCTCCTATTTATCCTTTTTGATAAAAGAGCTTAGGGTTTGTGATATTTGGCAGTTAAAAGCAGGCAACTTGAGAGGCTATACCCATACTTTTAAGAAGCATGTGCATTACTCCCAGATAGACTATGTTTTACTAGATATCTGCTTCTTTTTTAATCTGAGAATTATAGAACATCGACCTATCAACATTTCTGATCATGCAGCGATATATTTGGAGCTTGGGCTTAAATATCACAAGATGGAATTAGGATGGACCTTGGACAGGAGAATCCTCCCCGAGGACTACATAACTTCAAAATTAAAGACTTGTTCAGAAGCTATTTTTTTCCTTAAAATTAGGTTTGATAAACAATAACACTGTATGCAACACATAGAAGGCCTTCTTGAGATGCCAATCAGTTTAAAATGTCACCTAAACAAAAAAAGGAAGTCAGATGCTTGGAGATTAGAGAAAAAGATCACCAATATTCAAAATACCCTAAATACTACTAATAAGGTGGAGAGATCACAATTGCCACGAATTCTTCTAACCACAAAAAATACTTTTAAAGCATATGGATATGAGCAACTTATAAAGAAATTGTAAGTTAATAAGGCTTGTCTTAGAAATATTTTCTAAGAAATTGTAGATAACACAACAAATCCCAAATTTAATGCAACCCAAGATATGCCTGGGTGAGCTCATCCACAATATTCCGAAATGTGCACAAAGTATACACAGGCAGGAGTGCTGATGGGTCATTTTTCATGAGGTTTTAACTAATAATTAAAACTTTAGCTAACCGTACTTGCCCTCAGTTCCCACAGCACTGCGATGAGACTCTCTGAAGTGAGGTGGCGCAGAGCTACAGTAAAGGAGTGAAGCTGCAGTAACCGTTGTCGAGTGTTGAGACAGGCAAAAAGAGATGGCTCAGTGAGGCATTACTCACGGTTGGCATCAGTCCAGTCTACAGGTCACAAGTTTGAATCCCAACAAGACCAACTCAACCGTCCATCATTCCATGGTCAGTAAATTGAATACTATCAAATGGGAAATATCAACACCTGTAATTTACACCACTTGGAACAAGCATTTGCAAAGCAAATCGGTCTGGTTTTGGTTGCCATATTTTGGCTTCGCCCATATTCTTCAATGTGTTTGTAAAACAGTACAAGTGGACAACTGTTTGTGTGCATGTGCAAGAGCAGACTGCCGTCACTCACAGAGATGTTGGTCAAAGTCTAAATTGGGCTGACCTCCTGCCCCATGCTGTATGGGGCAGAAACAAAATATGAATGACACAACAACAGAACAATGGAAGAAGAAAGCTGGCCAAAAGCTCCTATAGATATGTGCATTATAAAATGTTATTATCACCGGAAGATATTAGCTAACAGCAGACTTTAAAATCAGAACTGCAGTAAGAAACACTATATTCAAAACAAGTTACTGGTATTTATAAGTGTGGGGAGGGGCAGAGTTTTAAATGGGCAGGTACTGTGCGCTAGGGAGTACCATTAAAAAACAGGGGAGATACCCTTGTGTTTAGAAGAGGGACAGGGCGAATACAGACAAAGAAACCAAAAAGTCCCTATTCTATATATATATAATCTAATCAGGATCATGGGTAGTTTACATTGCTCTATTTTTAGTTAAAATCAAAAATACTTATAACATCTTCAATTATGAGAGTCAGAATCACACAGGAGGTCAATGAAACTAAATATGACATAAAAAAAATGTATTCAATAAAAATTACACAAGCAAAGTTAAAAACATGTTAAAATATAATTTATACACAGATATCACAAGAAAACAGAAGTCGACGCTGTGTTTCGGTGAGTTGGTAATTGATCACATTCTTCAGGACAGTTTTCTGTGTAGCAAAAATATTGTATTAATAATACTAACAATCTCATGTGGCTTGACTATATGTCATTTGACCTACAGCGATCCATATTGAAATAACAGCATCTGACACTAAAAAAACCATTGTGTGCATTACGTATCTAGTGATGAACATTTGCATTACAAATTACTGGACATAGTACCACAAAGAACAATTTGCTTAATCATCCTCATGAGTCACTTCGAGATTAAATTACTACCCATGATCCATTATTGAGCCTGTTAAAAAACGAAAAGTAATTGCATATCTACCTAATGTAGGAAATTGCTAGAATTAAGATTCCCTAGTCAATTGTTGAAGCAAAATATGCTGGGTTGAGTTAAGGGCTTTGGCGATGTCCCTGAAATGTGAAGGGACAAAGACAAATACGGATGTATTCAGTGATAATTCAAGTGTCTCTCCACATCGGCAATAATTATACATACCTTAATTTAAATGTCGATTGGCGTTTACTTGGTTCTTTGGTGCCACCAATATATAGTTATTCATAAGATAAAAGACAAGGTCTGAAGAGAATTTCTTTTTTTTACAGAGAGTATTACTTAAAACATCTCTGTATAGTCATCAGTTATACGTAAGACTCAATTGTATAGAAAGGCTTACCCAGGGATTGACTGAACTGTTGTATATGTGTGATGTGATGAGGTATTTGTAGAGCACGGCTGAACAGTACTCCCTAGCGCACACTACCTGCCCATTTAAAGCTCTGCCCCTCCCAACACTTTAAATACCAATAACTTGTTTTGAATATGGTACTTATATAAAGCCCTCACAGATGTGCCGTGATTGGAGGAAATAGTTTACAAATGTATACCCATCTGTTTCCAATATAGCGGAGAGAGAGCCGTTATAAAGAAGAGATAAAGAATACCGTCACACCCTATGGTGTTAATGGGGGTGCCTGAATGGCTATAAAGGTACTCAGTTATTACCTGCTATAGTTGCTGTAGTAATCATACAACCGGTAAAATAAAATAAAAACCTGTAAATACAAGGTGCCAGGTTACTTTACACACAAGTATAAGAGGATAATTAAATTGTAATAGTGCGCCCTATATGTTGTTTTGGCGTCATATGCCATTTTTTTCATCTTATCCAATAATAGTTAGATGCATTCACGTATTTTATTTGTTACAAATTTGGGCCTCATTTCCGTAGTGTTATCTATTAACCAAGTATGTATAATTATTGCCGATGTGGAGAGACACTTGCATTATCACTGAATGCATCCTTATTTGTCTTTGCCCCTTCACATTTCAGGGACATCGCCAAAGCCCTTTACTCAACCCAAGCATATTTTGCTTCAACAATTGACTAGGGAATCTTAACCCTAGCAATTTCCTACATTAGGTAGGTATGCAATTAAATTTCGTTTTTTAATAGGCTTCATAATGGATCATGGGTAGTAATTTAATCTCTAAGTGACTCGTGAGGATGACTAAGCAAATTGTTCATTGTGGTACTATGTCCAGTAATTTGTAATGCAAATATTAATCACTAGATACGTAATGCACACAATGAGTCAGATGCTATTACTTCAATATGGATTGCTGTAGGTCAAATGAGATACAGTCAAGCCACATGAGATTGTTAGCATTATTAATACAATGTTTTTGCTACCTAGAAAACTGTCCTGAAGAAGGTGATCAATTACCACCTCACCGAAACGCAGCGCCGACTTCTGTTTTCTTGTGATATATCTGTGTATAAATTGTATTTCAACATATGTTTTTAACTTTGCTTGTGTAATTTTTACTGAATAAAAAAAAATATATATGTCATATTTAAGTTGTCATTGACCTCCCGTGTGATACCGACTCATAATTGAAGAGGTTATAAGTATTTTTGATTTTAACAAAAAATAGAGCACTGTAAATTACCCATGATCCTGCTTAGATTATATATAGAATAGGGCCTTTTTGGTTTCTTTGTCCGCTAGGGAGTACCCGCACGTCTTTAATTTGAAAGGGAAAGTACCTCCACTCCTGCAATACATGTAATGGGAGAGTACCTGCATGTCTATATTTCCATTTAAACAGTGGGGAGGGGAAATCAGACTGCGTATGTATACAAAACAAGTTGTTCTTTAACCCCTTCGCTGCTAGGCCCTTTCCCCCCCTGTGCTAAGCCTTTTTTTTTAGCTATTTAGGATAGTTCGCGCTTAGGACCCTGTAACTCTTTTTTACCACATAAGGTATCCACACCAAATTTGCGTCCTTTTCTTCCAACATCATGTGGATTTTAAAGGTATCTAAGGTTTGTTGATTCCCTTTAAGGGGACCCAGAACTTAGCCAAAATACAGCCAAATTGTGGGGGGTTTCTGGAAAAATTGGAAAAAAGTGCTGAAGATGAAAGTCTGTTTTTGTTCCCTGCAAATGGTATCAACAAAGGGTTTGTGGTGCTGAAATCACCATCTTCCAAGCTTTCAGGGACTGACTGACTTTTGTAAAAAAAAAAAACAACTTTTTTTTCCAGTTTTGGCATTTTACTGGGACATAACCTATTTTTGCTATTTTTTGTGCTTTCAAACTTTCAAATGGTAGAAATGGGTATGAAAGCAATAATGGATACTGGAAAGCTATACATTTTCAAAAAGGTAGACAAAATTCTGAATTCAGCAAAGGGTCATTTGTGTAGATCCTTCAAGGTTTTTTTTTTTATAGAAACTAGCACTTGAAAATAGGAAAAATTGAAAGAGTTGGAAAAAAAGCTATTTGTGACAACGTTTTCACCTGTAACTACTTCCAAGTATGACAGATTTTTTAAAGCAATATACCGTTACATCCGCTGGACTCTTCTGGTTGTGGGGATATATAGGACTTATAGGTTCACACCGGGACCGAGAAACACAGATGACCTCGTTTTGAAAAGGAAGGGGTCACTTGTGTTTTTGGTCCCGGGCTTGGCAGCCATCTAGGGAAACCTACCAAACCCACACATTTCTGAAAACTAGAGACCAGGCAGAGTCCAGGGAGGTATGGCTTGCGTGGATCCCCCAACGTTTCCCTACCCAGAATCCCATGCAAACCTTAAATTTTACAGGGGAAAAAAAAATAAATATTCTCAAATTTCTGTGTGGCAAAATTGTAGGATCACCAGGCTTACACAAATTTCCTACCACCCAGCATTCCCCAGGGCTCTCGATAAAAATTGTACCTCACTCTTGTGGGTGGGTCAAGTACCCGCGACAGGCAAGAGCCCAAAACGTATTGTGGAGAAATCAAAATGACCCATCACAAAACGATCTGCTTTTGCAAGGGGGGCTCACATGCGTTTTTGGTCCCGAGCTTGGCGTCTATCTAGGGAAAACTACCAAACCCACACATTTTTGAAATCTAGAGACCCAGTGGAGTCCAGAGAGGTATGGCTTGCTTGGATCCCCCAATATTACCAGACGCAGAATCCCCTGCAAACCTCAAACTTAGCTGAACAAATTTGTGTTGGCACAGTGATCCCACACAAAACTGTGTTGAAAAAGTGATTTAATTCAGCTAAATTTGAGGTCTGCAGGGGATTCTGGGTAGGAAAACACTGGGGGATCCACGCAAGCCATACCTCACTAGACTCCCCAGGGTGTCTAGATTTCAGGAATGGGTGGGTTTGGTAGGTTCCCCAAGATGGCCGCGAGCCCTGGGACAAAAAACCAGGCCCCCCCCCCCTCCAAAACCACATAGTTTTATGATAGGTAAGTTTGAAGACTCCACAGTACGATTTGGGCCACTTCCTGTTGCAGCCACTATGCCTACCCACACAAGTGAGGTGCCATTTTTATCGGAAGACCTGGGGGAACAGTAGGTGGCAGGAAATTTGTGTCAGCCCGGTAATCCCACAACATTCCCACACAGAAATTTGATTTGTTCAGCAAAATTTGAGGTTTGCAGGGGATTCTGGGTAGGGAATCGTTGGAGGATCCACGCAAGCCATACCTCACTGGACTCCCCAGGGTATCTAATTTTTAGAAATGTGTGGGTTTGGTAGGTTTCTCTAGATGGCTGCTGAGCCCAGGGCCAAAAACCCAGGTGCCCCCCCCTTGAAAAATAAGCATTTGCAATGCAACAGGTCTTGTATTTACGCAAGTTTGAGCTATTGGAAATGTAAATGACAATGCATTCTATTTATGTTTTGGTTTTTGAAACATAAGTAAAACGTATTGTCATTTACAACGCCAGTAGCTTAAATTCGGATGAATGCGAGATCTATTGCATTGCAAATGCTTGTTGATATATATATATTGTAACTGTTTTTCTAAATTTGGTCACACTGTTTCAGTAGAATAACCGGTTTTGTTTTGCCTAAGCACACCATTCGCTCGTATTGTCTCCCTAAATCTGTTGATGAGCAGTAATAGGGCAAGAGTAAAAGTTCTGAATTTAAATAAAGCTGCTTGGAATTTCATCGACGCTCGTCCGAGGCTGGATCACACTTTGCATACCTTTTTGAGAAAGATTTTACTAGGCGCGTGGAAAAGCTTCACAAGATTCATTTATTAGTCTAAAAAATAAAAAAATTAATCGTATGAGAACGAGCCAACAAAATATTCAAAGATTTAACATTGTTGCTTTAATTTTGTAAGCGGAGTGTAGTGCATACAACAGATACTGGAGAAGACGCATTTCTCATGGGACTGCACATAAAAAAAGAAAAGGCAGCGTTTTTTTTTCTTTTTGCATTGTATGTGAAATAGGAGATGCCACCAAATGGCTGCCTTAAACAAGTTTTTCCAGGTTTCTTGTACATTCCTGAGAGGAGGCGAAGGTGTGAGGAGGCTTCAGTTTCCGTTCAAAAAGAACTCCTGATGATGCAGTTATAAATAAAACAAAGTACTGCTTTGCTTGTTCCTACGAGGAAACCTGGTTCCCACAAGCCTGACGAATACAAGCGCGAGAAATTTTATAAGTGCTGAGAAAGTATCTAAAAAAGACTTGTGTTGTGGGATTATTAAGGATTTACGCCCTCCTGTAATGCAGTACAGACTAATAATACACAACTATGTAAGTGCGTCACGACTCCATCGATGACTCAGATTAAAAATGGACTAAAGCGTCGGCCATCTTGGAAAGGGAATCGCCTCATGCACAAGGATACTCCTAACTATATTCTGAAAAGGATTTGTAAAAAAATGTCACGTGGTTACTGCTAGAGACGAGTGATTATTATGTTTGTATATACTGAAAAGATATCTCGTATGTCCACAAGCTGAGCGACCCCTATCTGCAGAAAAAACGTCTGCATGCTGCTGCAAAGGCCCGGGTAATGAAAGTAGAATAGGAGTTGATAGGGGCTTTTAAACTACCAGTAAATGGCGGAAGTCGGTCGCTGGGAGAGAGAAAATCTCGAACATGTCAAATAGCTTCAGAGTAAAGACAGCGCATGACATTTTAGGCGGGATGGTCAGAGTCTTTCTTTTCCCTCACAGACAGAGCTTCAGACTGGAGAGACAATGCTGTATCTCATTCGGCACTGGAAAACAAACAGCCGGAGAGCGAGAGGGCTGGGGATCTGGGCCAGGCAATTCCGCTTTAGCCTAGATTTCAGAGCACGAGAGAACAGAGCGGGAGTGAAGGCCAGAATGAGGTCAGTGAATGAGGGCAGCGGAAGGGTGAGGAGGGGCACAGAGCCAGAGCAGGGCATGCCGCGCAACGCTTTATCTGGGCACTACGAGCAGAAGTTGAAAGGTTGCGTGGAGGAAACGAAGGTTGAAGAAAGTGGGCGAGGTCACAGCAAGAAGAATCTTCTCTGTGAAGCAAATTTGCACACAAAGGGAAACAAGCGGTCACCAATGCGCGAATGCAGCCGCAGGTTTATTTTTGCATCGTGCTTTCATTTTAACAATAGCAGTTAAAGTGAAAGTGCGATACAAAAATAAACCCGTGGCTACCTTTGCCAAAGGCAAATGAAACAAGCGCGCCCGCGAAAGCGACATGTGCTAGGCAAAGTAACATGATCCACAGCAGACGGCACCCTGCGCGCCGCTGCTCGCTCCTGACAGCAAACCACCATGGGTGTGAACATTTTAAGAAGAGGTGGGACATGCACCCGCCTTTGGCCAATTGTGTGCTTTCATTTCTGGAAAGCCACATGCAAAGGCCAATAAAATTTGACAACCAGACGCACAAGCTTTCAGAAAGCTTTCTGAATGTCTGGAGTGATTACAAGAGGCCCTCTCCTAGGGCAACATGCGCGCTGTGCTAGGCGAGACCTAACCAGGTCATTTTGTGAGAAGTGATTTTGGTGTCTCCACAATACATTTTGGGCCCTAGCCTGTCGCGGATACTTGAGGGGTGGGTGGAAGATTGTGGTCCCACACAGATTCCAGAACTTTCAATCACAGAAATGTGGGGAATATGCGGTTTTGTTTTACAAAGTTTGAGGTTTGCAAGGGATTCTGGGTAACAGAACCTGGTGGGAGCCTGACAAGTCACCCCCATCCAGGAATCCCCAGGGTGTCTAGCTTTAAAAAATGTATAGGTTTGCTAGGTTTCCCTAGGTGCCGGCAGAGCTAGTGTTCAAAATCTACAGGTTGCCACTTTGCAAAAAAAGGGTCCGTTTTAACTGTAAAAATGTGGTGTGTCCAAGTTGCGTTTTGGGCCATTTCCTGTTGTGGGTAGTAAGCCTTCCCAAACAAGTGAGGTACCATTTTTATCAGGAGACTTTGGGGAATGTTGGGTGGGTGGAAGTTTGTGGATCTGCGCAGATTCCAGAACTTTCCATCACTGAAATGTGAGGAAAATTTGTTTTTTACAAGGTTTGCAAAGGATTCTGTTTAACAGAACCTAGTGAGAGCCACACAAGTCACCCCATCCTGGTTTCCCCTTGGTGTTTAGTTTTCAGAAAAATACAGGTTTGCTATGTTTCCCTAGGCGGCGGCTGCGCTAGGACCCAAAATCCACAGGTAGACACATTCCGAAATAAAAGTCAGTGCCTAGTGGGCTTTCTGCCACGCTGGTAAGGGGGGAAATCGGGGGCTTTTGCCCCGATATGGCACCAAGGGGGGCAGAAAGACTGTGCCTACTCTTTTGGGGGGCATTGGGTTGCCCATTCTGGCCAGCCCCCACCTCAACATATAAAAAAGGCAGCATAATTGCTGGCGCCAAGTGGGCTTTCTGCCCGCCCCCCCGAGGGCAGATTGGGGGCTGCTGCCCCCATCTGCCCCCCAGGGGGTGCAGAAAGGCTGAATCTATCCGATTTCATATGGGGGAGCAAAGGCCCTTGCCCAAGGGGCCGCTCCCTCCTCCCTGGTGCCTAGGGTGGATCCCTGCTTGGGGTCGCCCTGCTGGGCTGATCCCCAAGCAGGGATCCACTAGGGATTCTCCCCTTTCCAGCGATACCTCCCCTGACTTGCTACGTGCTCTGGGGGGCGGCTGAGATAGCCCCCTGAGCACGTGGAAAGTGAAACTGAAATGATCCTCTTGGCTCATTTCAGCTTCACTAAAAGGACATCAGCGCGACATGCGCGCTGATCGTCATTTCAGGGAAACCAAAGAAACCGCCTCAGTAGCTGGGAAAGCTCTTTCCCAGCTCTTGAGGCTGTTGGGGGGGAAAGGGAATCCCTCTGGTGCCCGCACCAGGAGGATTCCCTGTGCCATGTGCGAGGACAGCCAGGGGCTGTCCGACTCACCAAAGGGGTTAGGTGTTAAGGGAATGAGATTGAGTCTTTAACAGTGAGGAGGTGAATCTGGAGAGAGAACAACAGGGGGCTTATAGTCACATACACCCATCTACACTCTGTGCTATTAAGTGTGAAGGGTACAATGGAAACGGGACACAACACAAAAGGCGTACCTGATGAAGGTCAGAGCGGGGGTGGAGGGGCTTTGGGGCATCAACCAAACCATAAGAAATGTTAATGCAGTTCTGAGGTTAGAAGCAGTTTCAGAAAGGAAGGTTCTAGAGTAATTACTGTGGGTAATCCTAAGAGCTGGCTTCAGAGCACCTTCACCGTTTTGTTTATTCATCTGGAGCTGTGTTTCATTCAGAAGACTGAGTGTGAAGGAGTGTCCCTGGTGTGTACACTACAGTAGGTGGGACTATCGAGGTTGTCAACACATCATCCATGTTTTCTTCAGTGGTCAGTCTTCACACATACCTGTTGAAAATCAGATTGCTGATGCTCACAATTTTGAGGAAGTGAGGCGCCCTCTCTTGTTCACCTCAAAGCACTGTGCCCAACCGTGTAGCATACTATAAGGAGAGCGATATCATGCTTAGAGGAGCAAAGAAAAGCGAGACATACAGGGGTGTACTCCGCACGGAGAGAATGTGCGCCACAGTAGGCGTCAATAGTGTCTCTGTGACTATCAATGAGCAAGGCTTCAGCTCTTAGCACCTCTAGAGGCAGACCATAGTGGACAGCCCACCAGCAATCAAAATAATAAGATTAAAAACCGGTATTTACATCAGAAATGCATCAGAATTCAAACACATCTTTGGGTAAGCACTCCTGAAAAGATTACCATTGGGCTCTGCAAGAGTAACGCCTGCTGTTTACAGCTTGACATATCTGAAAGGAGGAATGAAATACATAGATATTGGCGCCACAACCTATACCCGATTGGTTTGCGTAAAAGGCTTGACCAGCATTTGTTAAATCATTAAAGTAAGAGGGCCAGGCACTTCTGAGAAGCGAAATTCTATAAAAACAACCAAGTGCCACAGAAAGCTGAGGTAGATGTTTGGGTATAGCCTCATTCGGCTATCGGGAGAACACGAGATCCGCTCTAGGACTGATGCACACCCCAAGAGTACCCAGACAGCAGCCACATCACACTAGAATGAGCATAGCATAAGCCACAAAAGTCACAAAAACAGCTCTATTTCCATCGTTCTCCTATTCACACTTTTAGGGGAACCTGTTGCATAGCACTAACATGTTAATTAGCAGGAGGGGGCGCGAGCCTAGTTGCAAGAAGCAACTACATCGGCAAGCCACCGCCTTATCCCTCCCCTGCATCAGTGTGTGTGTGTGTGGAACTCGCAGGAGTCCAAAGAATGTTTTATGGCCACAAGTGTGTTCTGCCCTGGGGGGAATGTGTGTGTGTGTGTGTGTGTGTGTGTGTGTGTGTGTGTGAAGGAGGGAAAGGGAGTGGAGGAGGTAGCTAGGGGAGGGCCGTAAGTCAGAGGACAATTCCCTTTTTAGAAAATCCTGGAGCCTGAGACGCAGTAACCGTCACTCATGAGGAGTGCTGTGGCTGGCCGGCCTTTGGGAGTGCGCGCACCTGCAGGGACTGAGTATGAGCGGACACAGGCAGCGCGAGGAGAGCAGCGTGCCAGAACCTGCACGGTGTAAGCTGGCAAAGCTGCCACGCTCTCCCCCGCACACCTCCCATGCCTACTGTCTGCTGCTGAGGCGGGAGAGAGCTCTTAACGTCACACCACTGACCGGGCGACTGCAGGCTCACAAACGGCGCGGGTGGTGGGAAGGGAAGCAGAGTGGCGGGAGCAAGCAATAAACGGCACGGGGCGAATTGATAGAAAAAACGAGTGCGGCGAAAAAAAAAGAGAAATGAGAGTAGGAGCATGTTACAAGGTCAGTCGCCATGGGCGGGAACAACACACCAAAAGGAGGGACGAATAGCAACTTTTCACCACTGAAAAGCAAGGAATTTTGAAAGACCGGTGGGCGTTATGAAAGCCCACAGAGTAGATACAGCATGCCTTGAAGAGACACCGCATGCACTGCCTAGGCGAGACCTAAAGAGAACTGAAAAAGATGCTAGGGGACATAAGGAGTTTTATTTGGTGGTCCATGGCATTTAGAGTCAATTAATTAAATGTGATCTAGTTACCAGACTTGCAGCTATACCGTTAGACTTTCGGTTAAAGAATTGTCAGAAGTTGACACGGCAGAAGAGTCAAGCAAAGTTGGGAGTCTATTGAAACATTCGAACTGCAGCTTAAACTAAATTAGGTTTTCTTTATAAGTTCGGGTCAACTAGATTCTTGAAAAAAGTTAGTTTAGAAGTACACCAGGCAGCAACTAGACTATGGTAGGAGATCAGATTAATTCTAGGAGTTTCACAATACAGTATGTTTGCCTCAATTTGATGGGTATGCTAGGTAATGCAATCCAATTAGGAGAGATATGATTGGAATATGAGGAGATCTTCCTTTTGAAGGAAAAACCACTGGCCTGGTAACATTGGGAAGAAAGAATTTCAGATACATACAAATAACCTCATGGTCAGAAACATAATTTATAAATTACTTGCCTTTAGAAACAAGCATTGGCATAGCCAATAGGTCTCGCTTTTGGGACCCTTGTAAGTTTTTGGCCCCAGCGATTGACTTTTGCAATGTTTTTAAGCTGTGTTGAAGAGCTCTATAGCACCACTCTACAAAACCACTCTACAGCACCAGGTAGGGCAGAGTCACTGACTTCAGCGCTGAAGCAGAGCACGCCCTGGAGCCATTTTATAGTGTTCTGTAGGGCTGGGGAAGAGTCACTGACTTCAGAGCTGAAGCAGAGGGCGCCCTGGAGCCATTCACCAGTGTTTTCATTTGTTACAGCAACTGTGCACCAGAGGGACACAAATATGTATGGCAAAACTTTCCCATGAGGAGGGCTTCAAATTGTAAAAATAAAAGCGGCTGTACAAATTAAAGCACTACATAGACATGGCACTGCAAAATTTGCCGCAGTGCCGCAATGCACCATTTCCTTGCAGCTATGCCCCAAATTGTCATCTCTTCAGCTCCAGGTGACAACCCATTTGGCTACAGAAGAAACCATTTCCAATTGGCCTTTCCACAAGGCCCCTCTCTCCACTGCGCGAACGAGACACATGCAAGACAAAACACTGCAAATATTCAGACAAAAGGGTCATCTTTTTCTCACGTTTTGGAAATCTTCCATTGGAGGTGCAGGAAGTGCCTACATTCTGTTGTGAGAGTTCAGGCTTCGGAATCTTGCTGAGGAGATAAAAATGTAAGACAGGCTGGCCGGTGCAAGCCACCGAATAAGCTTGGAGCCAGGTTGTTGAATAAAAGGGGTGTGGGGCTATTGCCTAATCTTTACGCAAACATCCCTTCTGGGCACCCAGAGACCCGCAGTTGCATTGGGACGGTGAAAAACAAAGGCAGACATTTTCCACTGTCATCAGTACGCGAGAGAAACATAACAAACAGCACTGTGCATGTTTTGAAAAGCAGGAGACCCTGTTTTTTTAATGTGTTGCTTGGCCATCAAGTGAATTCTTTTGCTCCGTTGCTGTTTTACGAAACAAATGAAACACGCAGGATACCCGTTTGGAGATTCCAATTCAGTAGTTGCAAATATGGTTCTGCTGTACCTGGATGTGGCGCCATATTTTTGATTCCGCCGTTTCAATTCCCGGCAGAAAACGAAAAGAATATTTGTACTGGGGAAATACACAGATCAGCTCACACAAATCTACACCGTTAGATACAAATAGATATAACTCGCAACGACTACAATTTTGCTTCACAGCACGTCTGCGCGCCGCTCAGAGAAATCCCCGTACACTGCTAGAGGATTCGGAGAAAACAAGAGCAAAGTGGTCCAAAAGAATTCATGCTTGTATGGCAGGGTGTGCATGCGTATTATAAATTGTAATGCTCCCTTCAGCGTGTTTGTGTAATGCGATTTTCTCGACCACTGGACCTTACAGGTTAAAATACAGGTTTCCTGAACCCCAGAGTCCCGCATTCTCAGCTGCGCATGGCTGTTTACCCACTCCTTCTTGCAAACCCGAGCCGTTTTGATATTTTACTTTTTGAGCCTTTATTTATAGTTCCTTTATATGTCGTGTGTGAAGTACCAGCTCATTAAAGCACGCGTTTCGTGGGGTTAAAGTTGACACCAGGCAGCTCTGTAATAAGATCTCACGCCGGACGCATCAACTCTGTCGGGTGCGCCAAAAACGCCGACTGCAGCTGTGACTTCATAAACCTCTGAGAACACTTGGAAGTGTGCCAAGCCAAGAACGAGATGCAACAAGTGAGGTAGCACCGCGGGTTAGCGCGCGTTTGGCAGAGAAGTGAGAGAAAGGGAGACGGGGAGAGATGCGAGACCTACAAATTACCCACCTGTATCGCAATAAGAGACATTTTTCTGTGTCCCTCTTCTTACGTGTGTTTTTTTATGTTTAACATGTAGTATTTAAAACTCATTGGATGGGTGGGAATGTGATTTCAAGCCATAATTAAATTCAATCAACTCCATCATTTAAGATTTGAATCTGGGAAAGGGAATGGAGAACCTTAAGCAAAAGTCGAAACCCATTCTGGAAAATTTTACAGCAAAACAATGGGGCCATGAGGAAACAATCTCTCGGCATGCTGTGGCAGGGGAGCGCATTCCAGGCGGGGGAGCGGAGCCTTTGAAGTATGGTGCACGCGCCAGTGGGCTGAAGCGCTTCCCCAAACGGATTGCATGGCGGCACCATGCACGTGATTGTGCGCGTGCTCGCCATGCAATCCACTCTTGGGAGCACTTTGAAATGCCCCTCTTACTAGAGTCTCGCATAGCGATTGCGTAAACGCAATAGCTAGGTGAGACCTAAAAAGGAAGTTGCTACTGGCACCTGGCCACAGCCATGGATGAGAAATAAAGACCATCACATGGAATATGAGAGAAGGACTTGCCTCAGCAAGTACTTGTTACATCTGCTGCACTAAGAAGGAATCACCTCTTAACTGTTCACAGAAGCTACTGGACTCAATTAAAATAGGCGAGGTTTAAGAGCAATGAGGACAGTAAATGTAGAAGTTGTGGTCTGCTGGATGCCAATGGCTTATATATTTTCTTTGACTGCCCTTTGTTGAGCTCCTTTTGGCAGGATGTTGATAAGGTACTAACAACAATTTTAGACCACATCCCTGTATTTTTTACTGCAAATATTAATGACCCTACCCTGAGATAAAGAAAACCATCCTCGAAAGGCTAGGGTATGACACAGAGTACTATAGGGCAAATATCTATAAGGAGAGGTGGGTGGCGGGAGACAATTCCAGAGCACTGTATTACTGCATCAGAGACCTGGGAGAAAGGTGGTTACAACCCAATATCTCCCCTATGGAGGAGTTCACGGAGAAAGTATACTTAGAACAGTACCTGGAGGCTCCATCCACCAACACTCTGGCCTGGCTAAAATAACATCCCCATTTGACTGTGCAGACGGCAGTAGAACTGGCATTTGCCTACCATAGGTCTCCGGACTTTAGGGCCCAGCATATAAGAGCTCCTCCGATGCCCCATAAAACGTTCCCCAGGCAGAGTGAGAGTAAAAATACCGGTCCAGGAAAAGGGTTGACGAGACTAAGTACACACACCTTCCCTACACCGGCAGGCCCTCAGTGTTTTAAGTGCCTGGAATGGGGTCATATCGCTAGAAACTGCCCACTAAAGAGCGAAACTGTGGAACCCATGGAGGTCGGACTAACCCGGGGCAGGGTGCTTGCCACAGGGGGTATTCAGCCACGATACAGGAAGACTATCCGTCTTAATGGCTGGTCTATAGACACCCTGTTGGACACCGGGTGTCACCACACGGTGGTATCCAGGGATATGATTCCTATCAGCCACATCACAGACGAGGCCCAAATACAGGTAATCCTGTGTCCATGGGGATGTTCGCCTATACCAAGTAGCCAGTGTACTGATGGAAATAGAAGGGAACCCACAAGTACGTCAGGTGGGGGTAGTACTGGCACTCCCGGAAAAGGTCCTTCTCGGAAAGGATCTACACCGATTCTATGAGTGTGTCCAAGAAAAATCATGAGACTAAATGGCTACAGGAGGCACCCTTCTCTGCCTCTGAGATACCATGGAGTGAGACCAAAGTCCCAAAGACCAGGTCAAAAAAGAGAAAAGAGCATGTAGCATACCCAACGGCCTTGTTTTCCCCTGTCACTGGTCTTCCTTCCTCCCTCCCCAGAAGAGAGAGAATGGCCGGTCCGAAGCTTTAGGTCCACTCAACGGGATGCTAGTACCCTGACACATGCGTGGAACCAAGCCCACGAAGAGGATCCCCATAAGGTAGGCCCATACGTTTGTATTAAGAAAGGGCTCCTCTATAGGATCAGTGGGGACCCTGAGTACAAGAAAGAGCAGCCGCTCATTCCCCTGGCATTCAGAAAACAAACTTTACATATAGCCCATAGTCAGGCCGGGGGTGGACACTATGGCCAGGAACACACCCTTCGTTATTTGTTGAAGAAATTCTATTGGCCCGGTGTGTATAAGGAAGTTGCCAGGTTTTGTGCCTCCTGTTCCAGGTGCCAAATGGTCAACCCCTTAACAGACAAAAGAGCTCCTTTACGTCCCTTGCCTATTATTGATGTCCCTCTCAAACGGGTGGGAATGGACCTAGTAGGCCCCCTTTTGCCCTCAGCTAGGGGGCCTCCAATATATATTGATTTTGGTGGATTATGCCACACGAAACCCTGAGGCGATACAAGCATGACCACTCTCTTGGTTGCTAGAGTCATGGTCTCTTTCTTTTTAAGGGTCGGGTTTCCGTCACGAATCCTAACCGACCAGGGGACGCCTTTTATGTCCTGATTGATGAAAGAAGTTTGTAGCCTTCTGGGAGTTCGCCAAATCCGAACAGCCGTTTATCACCCCCCGACAGACGGTTTGGTGGAACGCTATAACCAGACTATAAAGACCATATTGAGAAAGTGTATCACAGATACAGGGAAAGACTGAGACCGCAAGCTCCCTTTAGCGTTGTTCGCAATTCGAACCCATGAGTAAACGTCCACAGGGTTCAGTTCATTTGAGCTGGTGTTTGGGCGTAGACCTCACACCCTTCTAGATATCACAGCCGAACAATGGACGGAGGAGGAGGATGAGGGGAAACCATTGTTAGGATACTCCGCTGCCTTAAAAACAACCCTAGCGACTCTGTGGGAAGAGGTTCATCTAAACCTGGAGAGGGCACAAAAAAAAAAGAAAACGTATTACGATGAAGGCACCCAAATAAGAAAGCTAACAGTGGGAGACAAAGTACTTACTCTTACCCTCCTCGGACAAAAACCTGCTAGCGACCTGGCAAGGACCATATACAGTTGTAGGACAAGTAACCCCCGTTACCTATAGAGTAGCGGTTCTTAGAACAGGACCCAAGGGACAGGTGTACCACATTAATCTGTTGAAGAAAAGGGACAAACCCTCCCCCCTTCAAAGCAGGGACACAGTTGTTCTGTTAACCACACCACCTGTACAAAGCCTATGGAGATACCCATCCAACCCTCCTGCTCGACGTCTGTGGAGCAGCCAATAACAGGGGAAACGCTTAATGACTGCCAAAGACAGCAGCTGTACGGCCTGCTAGACCATTTCCCAGGGCTCAGTTCCAGCAACCCGGGGTGGATCACCCTAGTAACACACGACATAAAACAGAGGCAGGGACAGTCATAAAACTAAGGCCTTATCGCATCCCAGGTGCCAGGCTGTAGAACAAGAGGTGGACTCAATGTTAAGGGCAGATATCATAGAACCCTCACAGAGCAACTGGTGTTCCCCGGTGGTATTGGTACTCAAACCAGACAGAAGCCTCCGGTTTTGCATCGACTTTCGCCAGTTGAATGCCCACCCCAAATTCGACAGTTAACCCATGTGGAGAGTCGATGAGCTCATAGAGGGACTGGGAGGGGCTCGTGTAATGTCCAACATCGACTTGACAAAGGGTACTGGCAAATTCCTCTATATCCAGCCGCCAGAGAGAAAACAGCCTTTTCCACCCCATCTGGCCCGTATCATTTTAAGGTCAGGCCCTTTGGTCTACACAGAGCCCCCGCTACCTTCCAAAGACTAATGGGTGTCATTCGACGAGCTCATCAACGATAAGCAGTGGCCTATCTTGACGATATGGTGGTATACAGTCCTGATTGGGAGACACACTTACAACACCTGCAGTTTATATTCTCCTCTCTCCACCAGTCGGATGTGACACTCAACCCCAAAAAGACCACTCCGGGCACCAACAATATAGAATATCTAGGATACTCCATTCAAGCAGGGATACTGCGACCACAACACAAACTAGAGGCCTTACAAAACATACCCAAGCCAACTACCAAAAAGGATGTAGGAGCGTTCCTTGGCCTGGTAGGTTATTACAGGTGTTTAATCCCTGACTTTTCCGCCAAAGTCTGTCCTCTTGCTGACTTGTTGTCACACCGACACCCCAACAACCAGTTAGAATGGACTACCAACCAGGAGTAACGCTTCCAGACCTATAAAAACACTACTATGTGAGGTCCCGGTACTGATGTGTCCCAATTTCGAGAAACCATTCGTCCTGCAAACGGAAGCTTGTAACCGTGGCTTAGGGGCTGTCTTGTCACAACCTGACCAGCAGGGCGGTCTTCGGCCTGTCCTTTACCTCAGCCGTAAATTGTTGCCACGAGAATCCCACTACGCAACCCTTATTCCCTCCACTTGCCCCTTTAAATCATCACGGTCCAGGTTTTGGGTGAAGGTGGTGGTAGGCAGACTGACACAAACCCACCATACCTGACTATTGTTTGTTTTTCTCCGAGTGTCCTGGCCACACTCCCCTCTTCCTGCGTCCTGGCAAGGAGAAGAAGTGAACCAAAGACATCTCCCACAACAACACGTTGAGAAGTTGAGGGGGAGAGATTCCCCATTGCATTGTGACTGAACTAATAGCAAAGGAACCCTCCAGTTTGTGTTACTGTTTATTTTGGTGGTTTGTCTCCACGTGACCTGTCCCCCATAAAATATATGGACTGACCAATAAAATCCCCGCTAAGCCTCACTCCTAACTCAGTGTCCTATATGACAGGCGACCACACAAACATTGGCAAAATCAAAAATAGTTTTTGGTCTCTAAAGCACACAATACCACAGTAGTTACTAGCCCTGAATAAAACTCCTTTTGTGTGCCGATATGCTCCTTGTGAAAAAGCAGAATGTGGTCACTCACAGTGAAGCCAGCCAATATAGAAAGAGAGAAACAGAATTTTAATAAACACAAAATGTCATGGTTAACGCCAGATCTAATTAGGGGCCCAATTATTGAAGAAAGTCTCAAAAGTGCACCCATGGTATATGTCCTTGCGTTAAGTGTAGATATACAGCTTTCACAAATTCACAAGAATTTATATAAGTAGGCCAAAAAATAGCCCTCCTGGAAAATATTTGTGAACTGCATTTTAGCATGAGCTAATGTGCATGTGTAGCTTTGCCCAACCACTTTTTCCCCAACCCTGAAAATAGTTTTACGTTTGCCCCTCTCGGGACTAAATTTCCAACCTTTCTCAGTATGGGAAAAGATCAAAGAAGACTTTGTGCAAACCTACTAACTTGCATGTTTTAAGGTTTTTCACCGACTAAAAAGGGCATTCCAAATCTGGAACTATTGCTTACCACTACCTTCAGCCCCACTATGAAGATCTTCGGAAACGTGGCAACACAAGAGAATTTTGCTAGTATTCACAGCCTACTATGGTATGAGCCCTGGCATAAACAGAGAGGCTATGTCGGAGATCTCATACAATGAGATTGCTACTATAGTTTGTCGCCACATTACATGGCACAAAAGGGACATGTGGATTTTGTTACAGGACAAGTACAATTATGAAGTAACCTGCTCCATGGACAAGTGGATATTTTAATAAATTCCACACCCGAGACTACCCTCATGTGAGGAGAAGATGCAAGAAGAATGACTTGACGACCTTGAGCTGATTGACGAACTCGTTGAATGCAATCTGAATGCAATCACAGAAGAAGCGTTATCTTCTGAAGAATGGGTCCAAGCTTTACAGGGTGACAATGATGTGCAAATGGTCATGAAGTAGTTATCTTAGGGGTGGACGGATACTAGAGTGTTGCAGTACAATCTCATTCCCTACAAGAGAGAACCAGATTAACTTTCGGTTGTGGAGGGTGTTCTGCACAGAGATGTTTTTGGTAGTACCCAATTGACTCTGCAATAAAGTTCTTAGAGTGCACAAACATGTAGGCATATGTGCCATGAAACGTAGATTGAGAGACAATATCTGCTGACCTGGCATTGATAAGGAAGCAGAAACTTTTGTCAGGGATTGTACTGCATGTGCTGTGAGTGATAAAACTCAAATTAATGAAACCCAGTCCCATTTTTCCAGTAATCAGCAGTAACTCGCCGCAGCATGCATTGGCTCTTTATATTTCAGGACCATTCCGAGTTTTAGGGCGTGGGCCCAAGTTTTGTATTGTGTTCACCAACTATTTCTACAAATGGCCCAAAATAAAATTTAGGCCAAATGTTAATTTGCGAGTTGTCATCGAGTTCCTTCAAGCAGTATTCATGAGAGAAGGGTATCCTGAAGAGCTAAGGAATAATATTGGTACACAATTGGTTTACAGGGAGATGGAGGAATTGTTTTTAATCTGTGAGGGTAAAACAGGTTAGAACTTCTTTGTATTATCCCCTTAGCACTGGATTAGCAGAAAGGGTAAACCGCATAATCAAGGACCACTTCAACTAACATCAATTAATGGTTTGGTATGGAAGTCTTTTATAGAGGATATGTTGCGGGCCATGAGAACTACCTCAAACATCAGTACAAAAATATCACCCTTTGTAGAGATGGAGGATTGCAGGTTCCAAATTAAACAGAGTGTACGAAAAGAAAGTGGGCGGATGCTAACAAATTGGAGGGAGTTGTCGATGTTAGGGAAAAAATAATGCTCAGCTGAAAAAAGAAAAAGAACACTTCATGTCAAGGTGAATGACCGGATTAGAATGTTTAAAAAAACTAGTCATCTTCAGAAATTACCTTTATGTATCTCTGCTCCAGTTCATGTTAAAGAAGTTAAAGACCATGCGGTAGTATTAGGAAATGGTAAAGTGTGGAATAAATCTGAAATGTCAGTCATTCAAAGTTCAGTGTTTAGGTGTGTACACTCTAAATTTAGGATGAATATCAGCGAATCCATAGAACCTAGCAGCTGGGTGAACGATCATCGATCTCAAAGATCGAAACGTGTGCCTGTGAGATATAAAGATTTTTATCAGGCAATTGCAATCTGTATTAGACAGTTTCACTACATTGCAAATGAATTTCTTTCATCAACAAGTTTAATTATGGTCACTCCGTTATTTGGAAGGAGTGGGTGGGGGTGGTGTGGGATATGTGCAAAGTTTGGAATTTAAATATTTGCATTTTTATTTGAAGTTATTAGACCTACCTTGTATTAATGCTCTTGCCCAGTTTTTGACTGTGAAGGTGTTGCATTTATATTTTGTTATCATCTTAGGTAACTGCACTTATTCCGTTAACTTTTTTGTGTATGAAAGGGGCGTGTTAGGTCTGGTTTCTAGAATGTAGGAGTGTAATGCTATATGCATTTATGTGCATTGTGAGAATGTGGTGACCTTTAACTCAATGTGTTTAAACTGACTACTTTTAAAAGTACAACATCATTTATGTGCTCTTGCACGATTCCATTTCTTGCCTTCTTGGAGCTTCAGAGTATGATATTTTCACTTCTTCTCAGTACAAAGCAGAACAGCCTTGGTTGGAACAGAACGTGTGAGATGTGCATTTGAAAGCCTTAAAGAGGAATGTACTTCTCTATCTTGGGAGTCAAAACACGGAGGTTCGGCCGTCTTCCATCTTGACCTTGGAACAGACTGGTACGGTCAACTTTGGTTTTGAAATAGATGTAGTGAGGGGAAAGATCTAGAAGCTCTCTCAGTGTTAGTAAAAGGTATTAAAAGTGGGAAATATTGGTGCTTAGATGAGAGCTTGCTGTGGAACAGAAGTGTTGCTGCAGGGAACTTTAAGGGCCCCGATCAAGACTTCTGCCGGACTGGCAAGGGCTCCTCCTGTCGAGCTGTCTAGAATGTTCACAGATCGTTTGTGATGTATTTGTTTTACTTATTTTGTGTATATATGCTATAAGTTTCATTCCTCTGTCATGTTTTTGCGTTGTGCTCTTTATATTTGATTCTTTCATTTGACAGTAATTATTTTTGGCATTTGACAGTGCTGGTTTCTTGCATCGGATGTCTATTATTATTATCTGCTTACGTTTTGTTCCCTTGCATTTTACTTGTGAATGTTCCATCATTATTACTTGCTTATATTCCATTCCCTTGCTTTTATTTGTGAATGTTCCATTATTTTTTGACTTGCGAGTCTTTCATTAAAATGATTATTCTTTGCATGCATTTTAACATTATCTGCTTGTGTTTTATCTCATGCATGTGATTACTTTGGGAGTGCTACATGTATACACACATAAATATACATACATGAAACGAAGCGGAGTTTGCTTTTGGCCAGAAGGAGCTGCTAACATGCATCTCCCTCTTACCAAAAGAATGCCGGCTCCAGCAGGAGGAGGAGAGCCAGCAGGGACACCAGGGGCCTTGGGGCTCCCCCCGTGGTCCCCAACAAGAGGCCAATCCCTGGAGATGGGGTCCTCTGGCCGTAAATGGCCCAGGAGGGGGACCCCACTCGGCCCCTCCCTTTTAATTTTTTTTTAATGGCCGGGCCCCGTAGGAATGGCGTCCCCAAGGCCGAAATCCGCCTGGGGAGGAGGGGGCAGAGAGCCCCCCTCCCCTTAAATAAAATGCATAGAAATCCCAACCCCAGGGGATAGTGTCCCCGCTGCATATGTCGGCCTCGGGTGGGGGCCCACCCCTCCCTTTTTAATAAAAAATAAAAAAAAACAATTGGCCAGGTCCCTGGAGGATGGAGTCCCCGGGGCCCAAAAGCGCCGAGGGGGGGGGAGAGGGGGGTGGAGGTGTCACAGCCCCCTTTCCACTAACTGATACACACACACACACACACACACAAACACCCCACCTCCCCCCGAGAGGTGGCCACTCCCCTTTTTCCAACACTCCGGGGGGGGGGGGGGGGGAATGTGGTCTCCTTGTGCCCTCCTGAGGACTCAAGGGAACGTCAACCCCCAAGCAGCAGGGGGCGCGTTTGCAGTGTGGTGGACAAAGGGGGCGTGGCCTGCTATCAGAACTCTGCAATCCTGCTGTGTGGGACTTACAGGGGGTATTCGGAGGGGTAGTTGGCCTTGGGGGACAATTACCCTCCTATTACCTCCAGTAAGTCCCACACAGCAGGCTTGCTCAGAGATCTTCGGAGGCCACGCCACTTTTGTCCACAACTCTGCAAACGCACCTCCTGGCACACTACTTGTGGGGAGATGAAGTTCACTTCACTCCAAAGGGTCCTTGGGGGCCAAGAAGCCCTCCTGTAAGTCCTACGCAACGGAATTCCTGAGAGCTGGTCGGATGCCCAGAACTCTTCTGCACAACTCTGCAAAGGTGACCGCTGATTAAAAAAAACCTTAGAAATTCACTGAAAAGACCACAGGTTTCAGGGACATTATAGTTAGAAATAAGCATTTAAAAATGTTAGAAATGAACGTAAAAGAACACAGGTTTCAGGGACGTTATAGTTAGAAATTAGCATTTACAAAACCTTACATATTCACAGAAAAAACCTAAGGTTAGAGGGACGTTATAGCACTGGTTCAAAACCAGAGAAATTCAGCCGTTATAGTTAGCTGAGGTAACTATAACTCGCACCCCCGCAATGCACCGCTTATGACCTTATATTACATCACTCTTGACATGGTCAGTGACATCACTCATGACATCACTGATAACATCTCATATTACATCACTGATGACATCATTCACAGCATCTCTGAAGCACCCACTCACACAACTAGAATCTTTTATACTCCCACTGCCGCTCCCACACAACCATTCACAAACCCGCTCAAGCGCATACCAGTACTTACACCCACTCACTGATCTATACACACATCCACTCGCTCACGCATACTGCCACTCATAGACCCACTCACTCAAAAATACAGGCCAACAGACACTGACACACTGAGTGAGTCACCCATAGAACTACTCACACACCTAGACACTCACCCATACAGTTAATCATACAGCCACTTACTAACCCAAATAGTTACAACCCCACCCACTTACTCATATAAATAGGAACACATACTCACTCATGCATACAGTCACTGACAGAAGGAGGCACTAATCTATATGGCCACTCTCACATTGACTCACTCATGCATACAGTCACTCATATACCCAGTCACTGCCTTTCACATACTCAGTTACTCAACCATACTGTCACATGCACTCAATGACCGACACAGCCATACAGCTACTCACTCACTCATACAACTTTACATACACACGCAACAGTACCCCATACAACCACTGACTCACCCATTCACTAATCCATAAAGGCAATCACACACCTCCTCACCCACACAGACAACCGTAGACGTAGTCAGACAACCAATCACCCATTTTGGCCTTCACAAACCCACTAACACTCATACACCCACTTAGACATTAACTGACAGACAGATAGACACAACCAGTCACTCACCCATATATTCACTGAGACACCTAATCGGTCACTTATACAGTAAGACGCACCCACTAAGTCATCCATACAGTCACTCAGAAACCCACCGATTCACCTTGGGGGGGGGGGGAGGGGGTGTGTGTGTGTGACACTCGTACACTTTTAAAAACCACTCACAGTCACTGGATGATGTCATCACTGATGTCATCAGGGACGTAATTTAAGATGTCATCAGAGAAGTCACTGACCATTATGATGGCTCCCTGTAACAAGAAGGGCACAGAACTCTGAACATCTGTGGACCTGAAACTTGGAACAACCCGACTTCTATTCTCAGACACAGGGGTGTAGAATTCCTATAGCCCAACACCCAAGTCATAATGTTTGGGGTCAGGGGCAACACCTTTTCATGTTTATTTTGTCCTTGGGGAAAGTAGGCCCAACTCCCTGGAGCAGAAACCGTTTGGCTGCCAGATTGCCGTACCACATTATGGATCAGGGTGTGGTAAATAATTTAATTACCGGGACTTAATTTGATACAGAACATAATAAAAATAGCTCAGTAAATAAGAGGCAGAATCCGTGGTATTAGGGGTTCGGAATGGGCTTTATTCCAATGGACGATTTCGAAATCGTGGCCTCCAAGTTCCATCACCACGGAGGTTCAGGAAGTGAAGTACATACATTTATTGATAATTAATTACTTTTATACAATAGGCATTACAGTGAAGCAATTGCAAGAGGCGTAACAATTGATAGCAAAGATAACATTTCACATGCGTAGCTGAAAGAGGCGTAATTGGGAGTAACAAGGAAACGTCATTGGTTATGATGTCACATATGGGTGGACCTATGAAATAATTTCGCAATATCAGCAGAAATACTTGGCAGAGATGCGCGCGCAGCAGTATGACGTGTGATTTGACGTGCAACTAGGGGGTGAGGGGGACTTGACATTTAGCTCTACATGTGGCGACAGAAGTCTGGAGGGTCAAGTCAACCTAATCCCAAATCATATCTAACATCCTATGTTTAAAGAACTATGTTATCCAGAAGAGAGGTCTCTTAGAGTAGAATCTTATTCTATACTGACTATACTGACTGTTAGTGCGTGTACAAGCGTCTAAGTGTCTACACTAGATGCGAGGGCAGGAATCTTCCATAGTAACAGGGCTATGAATTACTTGCATGAAGACAGAGAAGCCGGGCCTTTGCTCGGTAGCTGGAAGAATGTTTACTGAAACTACTAGACAGGAATGCATTGTGCAGGGAACGGAGCAGATAATTTCGAAGGTGAAATACAGTTTCTTGGCAGGCAACAGGCTGATGTCAGGCTTCGTGAGCCGCGCAGGGAATGAGACAAAGTTCATGGTCACAGATGCAGGCTCAGACTGGAGCTTCAGAGGCAGAAAGCAAGAAAAGCTTGATGACAGAATCAGGGCCTATTTGCCTGGACTGTAAAAATGGCATAAGTGAACCATATAAAGGCGGTGGCCTTTTGTACTTAGGAATGGAATATCCGGCTCATTCATGGCGGATCTGAAAGAGGACATGTTAACGGTGGACGCACATGTATTTGCGTCTTCATAACTGGAACTGGAGGGAACATACATGTACTTGTAACATGCACATAGAACCGTTGGGGTCCAAGATAGGGGACATAACTGACCAGAAAAATCCATATTTCCACATTCCCTCCTTGTCCCCTACTTGCCCGTCAAGAGATATCAATCTTCATTAATCCATTGATCTGTTCATATAGCATCATTTGTTCTTCTTTCTTCTTCCGGGATTTTGAACGAAAATCTTGATGTGGAATGCACGATGTGGCACACAGACCACAAATCGCTGGTCCACATTGCAGGCATAGACAGCAACTGAATAGTATGAGAAGGCCAATACCTAGGAAGGATAGAACTCTCCATCCCCAGGCTGATAACACGCTCCAAAACCACCCGGACCAAGTCCAAGTGCCTGGATTCTGGTGTATCTGGCTTACAATCTTATGAAGGCGGGTTATAGCTTTATATACAGATGGCGAATTTTCTGGTATGAAAATGCAACAGCTTGATCCGATGACCCTACAAGCTCCGCCCCTATCGGCCAGGATGACGTCAAGGACAAGACGATTTTGAAGCACAACAATCCGCATAGCAGACTGCTCTTCTGTTAAATTGCCTAAGGCGGAAATAGTTTCGTTCACTACTGCTTCAAGGGTTCTAGTTAATCTACGTATCAGCTTACTATTGGTAACGGTACCTATATAGGGAAAGAGACCTTTATTGAAATCTGTGTATTTTTCCCATGCTGTTTCAGTGTAATCGACAATTGGGAGATCTCTCCTTTCTCTATTGTGTACTAAATGAGTATTTCTGTGATAATCAGGAGGAGCTAGGAAAACAGGTGGCAAAAGAAATCCAATGTAGCAGGTACCATCCCAATCTAGAGGCAAACGTACATATGCCGTCTGACCACATATAAAATAGGAATGGCGGGAAGCTCTAAATGTCGACTTGCCTTGATCACTGAATTCTATTACAGTGGTGCATCTACTATGGCCCATATGTATGGAACCATTCTTTCTTACACATAATTCACCTTTTACTGAAAATACTGACATGGCGGGCAGAATTGGAGTAGCTTCGGATTCGACATTTAGGATCATAAGATTAAGCGTAAAATTACCTAATCCATATACTTCATTTTCTAGATCAGTTCCTGTTCTCTTGGGAAGTCCCTCCTTGTTAGGGTAGCAGACTTTAAGTAAAACTAAGTTCAAATTTCCCCATACCCAGTTGTCTTGATAAACTGCAGAATTTGAATCTAGGGAATTAATTAAGCTAAACCATGCTCCACAGGAGCCGTTGTGTGTGAATGAGTATGGAAAAAGAGGTAGAATTCCTTTATAGTTCTGATAGGGAGGGAGTCGGCCACATATCCAACAATTTGTAGCATTGCTAACCTGATGGGAATGATGTAACATACTAATAAAAGTGTTATTGCGCAGCGCAAATCTGTATGACAATTCATGCGGAGGTAATTCACTAAAAGAATGTTCAGCAGTAATATTATAAACATGTCTAGAAATAGGATAATATATGTGCAACAATATACTTGCAATAATTATAAAAAGACTTAAGGAAAACAAAATTAATAACGTCACTGTACAATGACTACGCAGTGATTTACAGTATGCATGTCGTTTCAACATTTTTCGGGTGCACTCTCTATTCAGGTCCAAGGGATACATGTCAGAGACAATTCAACCGCTTCACCTCGGAGAGGACTTAAACAATCAAATTGCTTGACTGATTGGACCTGAGTTTTAGTTTATAAAGTTCGGAATTACTCTTTTCAACAAAAGGAAATTTTGAGTCAATGGGTGAAGACACATGAGGTGTGGTATTCACATCCGTTGGTAGTCCATGAAATTTCTTGATATGACTTGAATGTATCCAGCCTTTTCTGCCCTCGATCTTCACGGCTGTCCTTGTGGTGAGCAAGACCAATTTCGGTGACTTCCACCTAGGATCCAGCTGAGTCTTTCGATCAAAGTTCCTTACTAAAACGAGATCCCCTGGAATTACGTCATGGGGTTTCACCTCAGTGTTGTCAGGAAAGGCTGCAGCTACCTGTGAACGACAAGATTGTAGTGCAGACATCAAGGAAGCCAAATAATCTGTCAGCATATTACAGTCAATATCAGTTATTTTACGTGGTATAGGCGTCCCCCACATATTTGGTGGTCTGCCAAAGATCACCTCATACGGGGATAGCCCTGTTCGAGAGTGTGCTACCATTCTCATGTAAAAGAGTGCAACTGGTAACGCTACTACCCAGTCGACACCTTTCTCCCTGCATATTTTGGACAATCTAATTTTCAGGGTCTGATTATGTCTTTCTACGAGACCTGCTGCCTCGGGGTGTCGGACACAGTGGAATTTCCACTGATAGCCTAACAAAAGTGAAACGTGTTTCATGAGTTCGGATGAGAACGGCTGGCCGTTATCTGAGTAGACAGCACGTGGTAAACCGTATCGTGGGAAGAATTCTCGAACTAACTGTTTGGCAGTAGTCGGGGCAGTGTAATCTGAAACCGGGTATGCCTCTGTCCAACGGGACAGAGCACAGACAACTACGAGAACATATTTGAATCCTCGACATCGTTCCATCTGGATATAATCCATCTGGAGGATTTCAAAAGGGTGATCAGGAGGCTGAAATCCACCCTGTTCTACGGGAACGCTTTTTCCTGGGTTGAACTGGCAACAGATCATACAGGTACGAACTTTTTGTTTAGCTGCTGCTCGTAAATGTTTATTGAACCAAATGTGTTGGATACTGTCTAGCATAGCTTTTTCTCCTAGAAGTGCTGGACTATGTATAGTGTTAATAATAACTTGGACCATTGAGTCAGGAAGGAACCACACAGATTTTTCCTTCGTCATCCATCCTTGGTCCGTTTGAATCCCTCCTAATTCAGTCCATTTCTTTATTTCCTCTGGTGTAGCATGTGTCTGTATGTCAATTACGTCAAGAGCGGGATCTTTAATCGTCATACAATGTGTTGGTGTCGGGACGATTGTCTTTGTCATGTCGGATGTTTGAGTTTGAGCAGTCTGTTTAGCTGTTCTGTCAGCTAGATCATTGCCTTGAGAAATGATATCAGTAACTTTCGTATGAGCTTTACATTTCATAATTGATATTGCAGTGGGTAGATGTATTGCATCTAATAAGGCATGAATGAGGGGTCCGTGCTGAATGTGGGCACCGTGAGAAGTTAAATAACCTCTCTCTCGCCACAGCACGCCGAAGTCATGTACAACTCCGAATGCATAACGTGAATCAGTGTATATGTTGACTTTTTTATTTGCGGCTTGAATACAGGCTTGTGTCAGAGCGACGAGCTCTGCTGCTTGAGCGGACAAGGTATTTATACAATTAGTTTCAATGATTTCAGTGTCTGTTGTGACTGCGTAAGCGGCCACTAACTCTCCTGTACTTGTTCTCATACATGAGCCATCTACATACAACGTCAGGTCTGGGTCTGACAATGGGACATCTGTCAAGTCTTGTCTGGGTTTCGTCGTTATTGTAATAACGTCAATACAGTCATGAGCTAGTGGGTCTGTTCCGTTTACTGGTAACAGTGTGGCAGGATTCAATGTGTTACAACGTCTGATTTCTATATGTGGTTGGAACAATGTTAATTCATACCCTGTAAGTCGCGCTATAGTTAAATGTTGTGTTTGCGTTCGATTCAAAAGAACCTCTACTGCATGTGGTACTTGTACTGTCAATGGATGTCCTAACACTATGGCATCGCTTTGTCTGATTGCTAAAGCTGTCGCTGCCACTGATTTTAGGCACGCAGGCAGAGCCTGAGCTACGGGATCTAATGTACTAGAAAAATAAGCACATGGTTTGTGGGATCCTGCTTGTTCCTGTGTGAGTACTGACAAGGCAGTACCTTCGCGTTCTGTAACAAAAAGTGTAAACTGTTTATTGTAACATGGTGTTGCTAAAACCGGTGCTTGACATAAAGCTTTCTTTAAGCTTTCAAAAGCTTGTGTATGTTCCTGAGTCCAAGGGAGAATAGTCGATGTGGCTGCCTCCTGTGTTGTCAACTGAATGAGTGGTTTTGCTAGAAATGCATACTGAGGGATCCATTGCCTACAATATGAAGTGAGGCCTATGAAAGCCCGCACCTCCTTTTGCGTCTTGGGTATAGGCATGTTAGCTATTAACTGAATGCGGTCGGGTGTAAGCTGCCTTCCCTCCTTGGACAGCGAGTGTCCAAGATAAACAACTCGCTGGACACAGAATTGTAGCTTAGAAGGGGACACCTTGTGCCCCTTTTCGGCTAGAAATTGTAAAACTGTCAGTGATGCTTTCTCACATTCAGGTTCGCTTCTAGCGGTGATCAGCAGATCATCGACATATTGAAGCAGGGCAGTGTTTACTGGCATGTAGATACTGTCGAGTTCTCGTTTCAGTGCTTGGCTATAGATGCTGGGGCTTTCTGTAAATCCTTGAGGTGCGCGTGAGAATTTAAAGCTACGTCCATTTAAACTAAATCCGAACAAGTATTGGCTTTCCGGATCTATAGGGACGCTGAAAAAGGCATTCTTGAGATCAATTACAGTAAAGAATGTTGCTTCAGAATCTATAGCTGTCAGTAATGACGAGATATCTGGGACCACAGGGAATTGTGGCACAATGCATTTGTTCAATTCGCGCAGATTAATAACCAATCGATATACTGGCGGGGCCTTCGGATCTGTTCGTTTAAGAATCGGAATTATCGGTGAATTACATACATTGGAGTCTGTTTCCACAACCACTCCTTGGGCAATGAGCTCGTCAATGATTTGTAGTAAAGCCACTACAGCATCTGGTGGTAACTTGTATTGTCGCATTCGTGGTAGTACCACTCCTGCCTTTAGTGTAACTCGATATGGTGTAATATTCATGCAACCAACGTCAGTAGGGCCTTGTGCCCATAGATGTGTAGGTAAAGTCTGCAGTCGGGGATCCATGTCTCGAGACACATAATGACCTTTGAAATCACGTAAAAACAATCTTACTCCTTCCGGAGAACAACATATTATAGCTCCTAGAGCTTTCAGTGTTTTTATACCTAACAAGTTTTCTGGACATGATTTAGTAAGTAATAAATCTGTAGTTCTGGTCAAGGGTCCTATCGTCAGTGGAAGAGGCTGTGATACTTCATTAACAATAGGTTTTCCTGAAAAACCAAGGGAAATATTCTGTGAGCCTGAGAGGGGTGCCCCTGGAACTTCACTACGTTTTATTGTTGTTCGACTTGCCCCTGTATCGAGTAAAAATTTTCTGTCTTGACCTAATAATTCACTATGTACATAAGGTCCTTCTTGGTCTACAGGGATCTCGATAAGGGGTAAGTCAACTTCCCTCTCTAGGCTGGTTCATGCGTATCGTTGATAATCAGGATAGTCGTACTGTGCGGTCTGGTACAGCTGTCGTGTCGTGGTTTGTGTGGCAGCAACAGGCAACGCTGGTGCGGCTGGCACAAACTGTATAGACTGTTGTGGAGCTGGCATGGCCTGTGCATGCTGCGGTGCTCCTTGTTCATTCTGATCCTGTCTAGGTGGCCGTGGTCTTTCTTTTGTAATACCTGTGGCGATATTACGCTTTAGGACTGGGCAATCGTGTATATAATGACCTGGTTGTTTACAGTAGTTGCATGTCCCTTTTACAGGTCCTGCTGATTCACCGGAATGTGTCGTACCCTTTTTATGTCCTTCAGCTGGAACTGTCTGGGAGACTAGCATTTTCATCTTCGTGTCTTTCATGCGTCTTTGTTCATGATCTTGTTCCTCTCTAATTCTATTGTGATGATACTGTAACATTTGTAACATTTGTGATGGGGTGTTACCTTGCCAGGTACTCTCGAATTTTAATACTCTATTCTTCACTTGGGGCAAGGAATTTTCAACTAATTTTGTCACAAACAGATGTGGGTATGATTCGCTACTTGCTTTTATGCCACTATTTATACCAAAACATTTTTCGAATCGGGCATAGAAATCACTAGTGTCTTCATCTTGCTTTTGTTTACAGGCTGAGATTGCACCCCAGTCTTCCTTTTTCGTGGTTAATAAACGTGGCAGTACCTGTACTAGTAAACCTGGTAGTGCTTTAGTTTTGTCCCCAAGCCCCGAACCTGGACCTCGGGCCTTTTCTTCATTTTCTAATGCTGTCCAGTCTATCTTTTGGTCTCCCACCTCCCACTCTTTTTCCTTGAGTTTTTCATAAATGCCAGCAGGCATCAATACCTTTAATATTGTCATAATGTCGGGATAGGTATACTCTCCCATGAGTAACATGTCTTTAATTTCTCGGTGAAAACCCGCTGGGTCTTTGTCATGACTGGGTACCACTTTCTTCATTTCCAACAATTCTATTTTTGATATGGGCGTATATACATATACACGTTTAAACTGATTGTCCTCGCCCTTTATTGGGTGCACTTCTCGTAAGGGATTCTGTCTGTCCATGTAATACATCGGTCTTTCCTTGATGGCCAGTGAATCATGTTCTGGACATACAAAAAGAATGTACTGCTTTCTTGATTCTAGTATTTCTTTAATTAGCTTAGTACCTGAACCTCTCCATCTATTCGTGAGTAATTCAGTCAATATATCAGGTAAGGGACCAGGATCTGAATGTTGGCTTTTATATAGTATAAGAAGTTGTTGAATCATATAAATCCCAGCTAAACGCTGTTCATCTGGGGTGAGATTCAAAAATGTGTGTGCTACTGTATCATCATCATACTTTCCGGGACTGTCAACCCAATGAACGGCTGACCTGGCTAATTCTTGTTCATCCATAGAATCGAGAAAATGATAACCCCTTCGTTCTCGCAGTAATTTGTCAGTGGCTTGGAACGAATGCTCGGGGGACCTCATATTTATTATAGGTGTTTGGAAATTCCTGTTATTATCTGGACATATCGGACGTATCGGGTCAGTAAAGTATCTAGTACTATTACAAGATCTTCCTCTACCTACATAGGCTATGGTTTCTGACTGTCCCGTGGGCAGTCCTGATCCTTTCTCCTCGCTTTGTTCGAACTGGTCTACCGCTAATCTCTCTTCGTGTAGGCGTTCTATTTCTTTACGGATCTTTCGGCACATGGCTATTATACAGTTTTGCTTATCATGTCTCCCTTCTGATATATTCTGGCTCCATCTGGTAAGAATTTGCATTGCTTCCGGGTCTACCCCCGGTCGGTCTTGATTTCTGATCACACAATTTATGAGGAAACGTAACAGTTCCCCCTGTATTTCCACTTTCTGGTATTCCATAGCTCTGTTAATACATTCAGAATCTCGCCCTGTTTGGACAAAATGATATATATTATCTAGATGCATAGTCATTCCTGGTAACTTCCCTAAATACACCACGGCTCGTCTGATACGTAATGATGCCAGGATCATTTCGTCCTCTTTGCCGGGCACAGGGTCATATCTACAATCTATAAGAAGTTCCTTAAGCGTGCGGGAATTTATGAGTTTGGGGGTACGTGGATGTGCTGACTCTTGAAAGGTAAGTTTATTTATTCTGGGTGGCGTAGAAAAAATATTGGTAGCACCTCCGGTAGCCCCGTCTGGGGTATCGGGCGTGAAAGGATTCGTTGAACGCGATACAGCAACTATAGGTGTGGACATAGCTATAGAAGTAGCTGTAGGAACAGATGTGGAAACAGATGTGCTTGCCGGAACTTGTGTCAGGATTTGGTGCTGTAGAGATACAGATACAGGATCTTGGCGTTGAACCTCCCCGGCCAACGGTCTATGTGGGGCGGGGTTAGCATACTCGGGAGCTGCGTCATCTAAATATGAGGAAAGAAAAACATCTTCTGCGGTTCTAGGATGCCCCTTGGGATGTACCTTTATTGGAAATAATGGGGGTGGCAAGTCTTTTGGTATCCCCGCAGTAGCCTTAGGTAATCCTTCGGCCAGAAGGGGATACATACCTTTCATAAGGGCATGTCTTTGTCTGTCTACTTGTTCTGATTTCACTCGTGTACCTTCTTCAATTAATAGATTTTCTCGGACTTCATTTGAATTCTCTTTACTCTTCTCTTCCTGTCTACGTGCTTTTTCTGTACGTCTGTATGATTCTTTACGCCATAATTCAATGGCGTCTTTCTGTGATTGTCTAGCTTTCTTTTTCCATAATTCTTCCTCTACTTTCACGATGCACTCTGCATCCCAGGTCCCAGCTGCGGGCCACCTCTGACTTTCTGGTAATTCCTTAGTGTAGTCTACCCATAAATCAAGAAATAATATAGCGTCTAGGCCATGTTTATGATACATGAAGTACCCTGGAGTGTCCCTAGGAGGAATAGGAACAGCTTCTTCGAGTACCCCTTTTCTAGTTGTGATCTGTCTTAATTTCGAAAAGAGCGGCATTTTGAGAACTGATCTGATACTTGATTTTGAACAAACTTAATACAATAAACACGATAATGAACAGTCATTCATACCACAATATGCAGAACGTATTAACACATTTTACACTTAACATTTAAATGAGCAAACAATGATGATACGATCTAAGGAAACTTAATCACTAAACATAATACTCGGCATTAACTGAATTATTCTGAATTTATATACTTGATATACTAGATATACTGCTAAACAGTACAGATACACTGCTAAAACAGTGCAGACCGGATTTGTGTACCCAAACCCGTCTGGACCGGCACAACTTATGTGCACGCCAGAACGCCTCCCCAGTAATGGTACTCACCGGGTAGCTCGGAACGGAAGGCCTCGGAACGGAACTGAACTGAGCTGGACCGGACTGGACTCGACTCGACTCGAAAACTTCGGACACGTCAGGACATCGGAAACCTGGTGGGCCTCTGTATACCTCGGATCTTGCTCTCTCAGCTAGGCTCTGGTCGGGATACTTCGCACTTCTCACCGCCTCGTCTGGGTGTTGATCGCAGCCTTAGTCGCCCCCGCTTGACCGGAGGGAGATACAGGAAATCCTGCTGGTACGCGTTGTTGTCCGTCCAGCTGTGGCAGGAGACCGGGCCTGCAACGCACCGCCGGCGCGTGAGATGAGAAAGTGTCCCTGTTCGGGCGCCATTCATGTGGTAAATAATTTAATTACCGGGACTTAATTTGATACAGAACATAATAAAAATAGCTCAGTAAATAAGAGGCAGAATCCGTGGTATTAGGGGTTCGGAATGGGCTTTATTCCAATGGACGATTTCGAAATCGTGGCCTCCAAGTTCCATCACCACGGAGGTTCAGGAAGTGAAGTACATACATTTATTGATAATTAATTACTTTTATACAATAGGCATTACAGTGAAGCAATTGCAAGAGGCGTAACAATTGATAGCAAAGATAACATTTCACATGCGTAGCTGAAAGAGGCGTAATTGGGAGTAACAAGGAAACGTCATTGGTTATGATGTCACATATGGGTGGACCTATGAAATAATTTCGCAATATCAGCAGAAATACTTGGCAGAGATGCGCGCGCAGCAGTATGACGTGTGATTTGACGTGCAACTAGGGGGTGAGGGGGACTTGACATTTAGCTCTACATGTGGCGACAGAAGTCTGGAGGGTCAAGTCAACCTAATCCCAAATCATATCTAACATCCTATGTTTAAAGAACTATGTTATCCAGAAGAGAGGTCTCTTAGAGTAGAATCTTATTCTATACTGACTATACTGACTGTTAGTGCGTGTACAAGCGTCTAAGTGTCTACACTAGATGCGAGGGCAGGAATCTTCCATAGTAACAGGGCTATGAATTACTTGCATGAAGACAGAGAAGCCGGGCCTTTGCTCGGTAGCTGGAAGAATGTTTACTGAAACTACTAGACAGGAATGCATTGTGCAGGGAACGGAGCAGATAATTTCGAAGGTGAAATACAGTTTCTTGGCAGGCAACAGGCTGATGTCAGGCTTCGTGAGCCGCGCAGGGAATGAGACAAAGTTCATGGTCACAGATGCAGGCTCAGACTGGAGCTTCAGAGGCAGAAAGCAAGAAAAGCTTGATGACAGAATCAGGGCCTATTTGCCTGGACTGTAAAAATGGCATAAGTGAACCATATAAAGGCGGTGGCCTTTTGTACTTAGGAATGGAATATCCGGCTCATTCATGGCGGATCTGAAAGAGGACATGTTAACGGTGGACGCACATGTATTTGCGTCTTCATAACTGGAACTGGAGGGAACATACATGTACTTGTAACATGCACATAGAACCGTTGGGGTCCAAGATAGGGGACATAACTGACCAGAAAAATCCATATTTCCACAAGGGAAGGACATTGTCTGCAGTAAAGGTAATATTTGTGTCCATATGTAAATGCTGTTTGAACTTGTATTTATGGTTCATTATTACAAAGCCTTTATTATTAGAGTGACCGCTCTAAGGAAATTTAAGTTCAGACTGCACTACCAACAGTGGTTCCAGTATAAAAAGGTGTACGTTTACAAAGCTTAACAATATGAGGCTTTCTATAATGATTCCAGGATGTTCTCCGATTAAATGCAAATATAGGCAAAGGCTTGAAAGCTAGAATGATGATTATTTGCTTTCAACATAAAAATGTTTATAAAAAAAAAATGCAACTAAGAAAAAAACATTTTGCAGAACTACTGTAAAATTTTAGGTGCAATTTCTTTGAAGCATTATTTAGGAAAATGTGTTGATGCATGTTAGTATTTCCAAATAATGGAAAATCAGTGTAACCAGTTTCAACAAAATTATAGGAAACATGAAAATAAACAAGCATTGGCAAAGCCAATAGGTAGGACATTGGTAGTCAGCTTTATGGTTTTGTCATTGTGTGTCTAGTTTTGACGTTTTTTTTTTTAAAGACTTAATGTTAGTGTGACCTGGCAGGCCCTCGTCAGAACAAACCACAGGCAAAAGCAAAAATATTTTTGGTCTCAAATATTTCCTGGCACTGAACAAAACTACTTTGGGTGCAGATATGCTCCTTGTGAAAGAACAGAATGCTGTCACTCACAGTGAAGCCAGCCGGTACAGAGAGAGAATTGTAATGAAAACAAAAGGTCTTGGTTACCGCCAGACTTAATAAAGGGCCTTTTTCTTAATAAAAGTCACAAAAGTGCACCCATGCATGGTATGTCCCTGCATTAGTACAGACTTTCGGCTTTCATGAATTCACACAAGTAGGTCAGGAAATAGTACTTCTAGAAAATATTTGTGAACTGCATTTTAGCATCAGTAAATATGCGTGTGTTTATTTGCTCATGCGAAAATCTGTTGAGAGGAAACAAGTTCACGTTCTCATCCATCACTTTTCAGGGCTTCAAAAATCCACTTGCCTGCTCGCATTTGCGAACAAGATTTAATTAGGACGAGCTATTTTTATGTCCTACTTGCCCTTTCTGGCAAGAAGGAAGACAAACTGACTTTTGATCTCTGGATCTGAAAGCAGAGCAAATGTGACAAGATAGAAAGATTTAAAGACATCTTCATTGCTCACAGAGTGAATGAGCAATATAAATGCCTTTAGATCTTGTTAACTGGTCACATCTGCTCAGCTTAAAGAGACAGAGGTCAAGGGCTTTCAGAGACAGAGGTCAAATGCATTACAGTTAGGTCAAATAGATTATTTAAGTTACTAGACTGCAGGTCTAGTACCAATTTTATGATTTTTCGAGCCCTACTTTTTTTCCACAACCCTGGAAGAAGTTTTACTTCTGCCCTATGTCAGGAGGAAATGTTCAACCTTTCTCTGAATGGGAAAATATTTGAGACAAGCTGATGAAAACCCAGAAAACATGCAGGTTAGGAGGTTAGCACAGACTGAAGGGCATTCAAAACATGGGGGTACTATTGCTTACCGCCACCTACAGTCCCATTATGTAGATGTGGGGAAAAGTGGCAAAATAAAGGAACTGCTAGTATTCAAATCCCACTATGGTATGAGCTCTGGCATAATCAGAGAAACTATTATCAGAGCTCTTATATAATGAGATTGCTGCCATAATTTGCAGTCACACTACATGGCACCAAAGGGACAAATGGATTTGGTTACTGAATAAGTAGATTTATAAAGCAACCTGTCCCGAGGTCAAGTAGATATTTTATTAAATTCCACACCCCAGCAGACAGCTGCATAATCATATCAAATTGAGTAGAGAGCTGAATGTCATACTGATTCAACAGGCCTTTTACTATGTTTCACCATAATCTTCTGACACACATTTAGCATGAAGGGAGTATCATCTCCCGCCTTCACTGTAACTTGCTTACTTTTTGGCAGGACTAAATCATTTACAAAGTTAGTAGAGAGTTGGTTCCTTATTCCTACAGGATTCTGCCGATCACACCAGAACTCTTCTAACACCCGCACTTGCCAAGCCGTTCTTTAAACTGTCCATTTCATTCATTTCATGAAGCTTTATTCGGTACATTCAAAGAAACAATGACCATAAAAGCACACAAGCAAAATACAGTACAAAACGAGAGATATAAAAGATTAAAAAATCATGCTTTTCCTAAGCTGAATAGACTTACATAAAAACGTGGCAATAAAAAAACATTTGTCCGGAGAATTCAATTCATAAATCAATTTCATAGCATCCTCCACATTGAAAATAGCATATTTTTTAAAAATTGGTTTTAGATAAACAATCCTAAAGTTCAAGAAAAGAGTGCAAATTAGCATAAAGTGCAGGGTGCTCTGTTTCGAGTGACCATCACATGGGCACGGTCCAACTGGCTGTTTCTTTAGTTGTGGAAAAGCCACCAACCCGTGGGCTATCCCAAGTCTGAGTCTAGTCAGAACAAACCTATGAGCTGGTTTAGTTACCAGGCTCAAATACAGTTGGAAGCCATCATTATACATATATTTATTGTACAGAATAATTGTAGTAAGGCGTCCCCTTAAAACTGCATGTTTTTGGGCTTGGTACGTCATAAAAGTATTTTTCATATCCAACTCTGAAAGATTGCCAGCAGAACCAGGATCTGCCGCTATATCGAGTCCAAATATAGTATCGAAGCTATCCACAATGTAATTGAGCCATGGTATATTAAAAAAAATAGTCCAGCTTAAGGCAGTTCTCAATGACAGACTGATTAAAAGCTCTCTCCTCCTTAGTCCAGATTGTGCGCCATACCATTAATGGCCTTAACAAAATCAGGTCACTTAAGTGGGCAACCCCAACTTCTCTATGGATTAAATCAGTGTAGGCTGAGGTGGGGGCACAAAGCAGTTTCTTGTTCCCAGAATCCCTCTTAGAAATTCGAAGCTTGCAAGCGACATGAAGCATCTTATAAATCACAAATAAAAAGGGTCAGCTTGGTCAAATGACAGTACAATATTATTAGAACTCACTTTATCTTTCTGCATTTTCTTTAGTCTGCCCCAAATATTCCCATAGAACTTTATTAGTACCTAAGGAAATGTTGTAGATTATTTTGCATGACCAGCAAAGCTTTTCCTTGCAGTAAATGTGTTATATTTTAATCATAAGTGTTATATACACATAAATTATTTAGAGTAAGCCCTGCTTACGGACATAAGCATATTGGCCACAAAGTACTCTCACACATTTCCTATTAATTACATTTGTTCAGTGAATACTCTAAAACCATTTTTAAATCAAAAGTATAAAATAAGACATTGTCACAGAAAAAACACTACAAAAACAACTGTGCTCACAAAATTGCAATATATATATATATTTTGAATATATGTATAAAGTATGTTTAGTTTACTTTCTACAGCAATGTACTGTTACCATTCACTTACTTATATTTACAATATTTTTGGAAGCATATTTTTTAGGAATTTGTGTATTTTATGCAGGCAGGGAGCATGGTCTTGTCAGGGTAGTCACGTTCTAAAAAGCACAGTAATCTGTGGGCAATAGGCAAGCAGAAGGCATTGTTGTTAAAACTAATACCAATGGTAACCTGCATCCGCAAGACCTAAAATGTGTGTGGGGCATATTCAGTAAAATTAAGATAATCATTATACAGTTGGATATAAATTAACGTTTATGTTTAGCCTGGTAGAGCATTCCTCCATGACAAAAACACTTGCTCAATTTGTATTGCGTGTGTTTCTAATTAAGTGCAGTAAGAAAAGAGAACATTTGAACAGTGTAAAAAACGGGAAAAAAAACACACACACTTCAAAAAGCCGCCTACATTATCAGTATGATATTTTTCATCGAACTCAATTCGTACTTTGTCAATGCCAGCAGAAGTGACGTTAACTAAGACAGTTAATCAATTTAATAGCTCATAAAGGGTTTGTGCAGCCAAGGGGGCGTGGCAATAGCCCTGAGTAATCTTACACATTTGTTTCACCGAACGTTCTTTTCTTTGAAGTGCTCAGAAATTAAGAACTCTTTGTACAGAACATAGAGGTCACATCCTTAGCATTACAACGTCAAATTTCACTCCATCAGAAACACGGTCTGAAGGCAATAAGTATGTTTGACACTTTGGAGAAGAAACTGCAAATAATTGGGCATCAGATTCTAGATGCACATTATTAGTGTTATTTTTCCGATAGCCTGTGACCAAAAAAACTAAAGTTAAGTTATTTTTTGATGTTGTTTTTCTTTTTTTTTTCTTTCAATAGAGACCACTATTCCGGTTTATTGTTATCGATAGCTGTAATCAGTCACTTAGCATTCACCACTTAAGAATGGAACAACATTCTTGTGTTGAAGCGTAAACCTCCACAAACATACTCTAGTCTAAACGTATTTGGGGATTTTCCCAAGATGTTCAAAGTCCACACTAGTTGGCCATCTGATTTGCAATGCCGTAACAGGTGAAATAATAAAAGGTGCCTAATACAGTACAGTTAAATACAACCCGTGGCAAGTAACAAACCACATATCAAAGTCATTAACAGGTAAAACTACAATACAAGCCTTGTAGTGGCTCCATCTCATATCCAGTTGTGTTGCCTGCCTGTCTGCCACTCGGCCTGAAGAAACTTTGCCAACACTGAAGGCAGCAACCAGAAAGGCCTGTACCCCGCAGCCTCGCCAAGGGCGGCTGTCAGTCGTGAATTTATGCGTCCGCCAATCATACCACCGAAACAACTGCTGGGTAGAAGATTTCTCTCCACTTTCACTGTTTTCATCCTACACCCCGTTTAGCCCTCTTTCATCCCTGCCACCTGGAATTGTGGGAGGCGCCAGCTGGCCTGTGTAGGGCAATAGAGACTGTTAACTTATGACTCAATTTACTGTCGAATCCATGACAGACTCTAACTCACCTTACATCACCGTCCAGCTGGTTCCAAATTGCATAGGCTTCCCACAAGCCGGCGGAGGACTACTCGGACAGTGTTTATTCCCCGAAGGGGCACGTGCGGGCACCACAGCCAATGGGCACTGCAGAATTATGTGTCACGCATGAGGATTGGCCGAGGTGACACCTGTACACCACTCCTAGATCGCCTTACACGTTATGAGTCCCTCCTACTCTTAGACTATTATGAAAATATGTTCAGCTATTGGATTGGTCGTCATATACGACCCGGAAGTACTGAAATTGGACAAATGTTATTCGTTGCAAGCTCAATAGCTGACAGTAGGCTGAAATTCAGTGCTTTAAATGAAAACGGGGCGGGGAGTTCTCTGGTGGGGGCGTGGCCAACGATGCGTAACTAGGAAACATCTCCAAGAGGCGCGGCTGTAGTTAAGGATGCGACTTGAATTGTGAAAACCACGATGTAAACCAAAAATACAATTTGGAATCTCTTTTTTGACACTTTAATATGCGAGTACTTGAGGAATTTTGGCAAGTGAGGAGCTCCACAAATTCTTCTTGCGGAGTGTGAAAAAAATATTGGTATCCAAGGTCTGGAGGGTCGTGAGCAACTTAACGATTGTGCAGGTATTGTGTTTTCCCTTTGCCCAGGACCGTCGTCGCAGAAGGAAAGACTGTGGAGCACTGTGTTTTGTAAAGTTTGTATCTGATGTGAGAGCGGAATTGTTGTCGGCCACTTAATGAACACTGACAATGGTTGGAATTTTTTACTGGTGGTTTAATGAAACTGCTATTGGCAAAGCCAAAAGGTCTCACCTATGCAAAAGCTATTGGTTATGCTAAAGTGTTTTACTCATGTTGCACAGCAGAATGGCTAAAAGTTAGTGATGTGTAGTGTAGTGTTGTAGAGTGGAGTGGCGAAAGTAGAGTAGAGTGTGTAGCATCTTCCCCAACCCAGGAGCATGCAAATGAACACGCGACACACACGCAGCTCTGCAACAGGAGTCTTTATTCTTCAGCATATGATCACGCATCACACACCTTGCATCATAACTTGTATACTATCCACTAGCGGCCAGTGGAGGGAGTGCTGCGGGGCAGTAGGGCGGGGCGGGGGAGGGGCTGGGTGGGGGGTAGTAAACACCGGAATACGGAGATAAGTAAACAATTAAATAAATAGAATTAATTTTGTTGCGTGAGCTGCAAAGCAAAATGCAATGCAGCGGGCGCAACTAAATTTGTTTTATTTATTTAATTGTTTACTTACCTCCGTTCATCCGTATTCTGGTGTTTACTATCCCCACCCTGCCCCCCCCCCACCCCACTCCACCGCCCCGCAGCACTCCCTCCACGGGCTGCTACTGATACTAACACCTCCCAGTAGATTACATAATTCTTGTTTAGAATCCACTTAGAACCGCAAGGGTCCCCGTGTGCATAATATCAAGACAATACATCTCCCCCTTTGTTAGATAAAAAGTATAGAAAACATTAGTATCATAGTTCTTCAATGAGTCGTCAAGGCGCTCGCACTGGTCTGCCAGATCTAGTGGTACGAGGTATCACTTCACTTGTGATTGCAGGAGCTGATGAACACTGAGGTAGGTTTTAAAGTGTGACAAGCCCTGTGTGTTAGACTTTCCGGGACGATGCACCGTCACCATGTGCCCTTTTCACTTTTCAACCCTCAAGGGTCGACAGCAAACAGAGTGTCCGTTTTCCTCTTCCGTTTGGCCAGTACCCAATACCCTATATTGAAGACTGCTTCTTGGGCGCGTCAGCGCTGATCAGCATATGTTTTCATTTGCACTTTCGAGAAGTGTCTGTGACACAAACCTAATTGGCATTCATTGGTTGGTCCGATGCCAGTTGTGGTAGTTTGGTTCTGATGGCTCTCCCAAATAACAAGGTGGCGGGACTCTCATCGGTTGTGGAGGGAGGAGTTGATTGATACTCACGAAGGGCTTGACACATGGCTTGGTTTAGATCGCTTCCTTCTATCAATAATAGTTGAATTACCCTCTTGAAGGTGCTCATGAATTGTTCAACAAAATATTGGCTTGGGTCCAGAGAGGAGTTTTCTTTTGATGCTTGACACTGAGTCAAACTAGAAACTCCTTCAATTCTTTACTATTGAAAGGCAGGCCATGGTCAGATTTGAAAATAGTAGGGATGCCTCACCCTGCAAAGATGTCCTCAAGCTGCTTGATGACTTTGTCATGGGTTGTCGATGATAAGTTTTCCACCAAAGGAAAATGCAAATACATCAGCGACTACAATGAGATGATGTCCTTATCTTCGAGGCCCAAAGAAATCAACTGCAACTCTCTCCCAGGCATGTGCAGGAAGGTCAGACATTGTCAGTGGATGCTGCATCACTTTGGGATATAAACAGTTAGAAAGGTGACCTGCTTTCAGCTCTTTCTCAACTCGTTCATCTAGGCGAGGGAACCATACTCAGTCTCTTAGGGCTCTTCTGGTGGCTACAATGCCACGATGTCCTTCATGGGCTAGCTCAATGACTTGCTGTCTCAGGCTCTCATGAAATCCAACATCATCAGCAAAGGGTTGAATACTTTTTTTTTCCAAGATTGCGTTGTACTGAAGTTTTTTTAGATTGAGCATGCCTTTATCTGCATTGGTAGCAACAATAATCTGTTCAATGAATAGAGCTTCTGATGTGCTGGACCTCCCAATGAAGTTGAGACACTCTTCAGCCGCTTTGGATGTCAAATTGGTGAGGTAGTGGCACTCGTGAAAAGTAATCTCTAGGGGTTTGGTCTTTGCCCGGCTTGTGCACAACCGCATAGTCGTACTCTTGCAGCTGCAACCCCCAACTCTCGATGTGAGGTGGCATCTTAGCTTTCAGGTTTCCAAAGATAGTGAGCAACGACTGGTGGTCTGTGATGATAGTGAAATGTTGCGCATATAAAAGCACATGCAAATGGTCGCAGGCCCACACTACAGCCAGACTCTCCTTCTCCGGCTGAGAGTACGCATGCTCTGTTTCAGACGGGCTTCTACTGGCATAGGCCACAATGTGTCTCTGGGCCTTTGAATGGCCATTGTGTGGAGCAAGGATTCCCGCCCAGCCCAACTGGGCTCGCATCTATTGTGATCTCAGTATATAACCTGGGGTCAAAATAGACCATTTCAGTTCTTTCTCAATTGCATGTTTTATTTCCTTGAAACTTTGATCGCATTCAAGAGATTACTGGAATGGGACATTCAGCTTTGTTACTTTTCTCAATAGGACGCTCATTGTAGCAAAGTCATGAACGTACCTTGAGCAATAACTGGTCATGCCTAAGAAAGATAACAGCATGGTTACATCTTGTGGGGGCAAGTAGATGACAGTGCATGCACCTTATCCGAGTCAGGAGTCATTCCCCATCAGAGAATATGTGCCCAAAGAATTTGTTTGGTTTTGCGAAACTCATACTTTGCTGCATTTAGAGTGAGACCTGCATCAGCAAGTAATTGGCACACTTGTGTAAGAGCCTTGTCATATACCTGTTTGTGTTGTCCCAAATACCAATTTGTCATCACTGTAATTGAAAGCATGTGTAACAGGTTGAATTTCGTGGCGAATAACATCCTGGACGATAAGAACTCATGAAAACATTAAACCTATGCTGATGCTTCAGTCCCCTTTTTATTCAGACAAAAATAACACAACTCCTTTACTTGCACTAAGGGACACCACACACTGCCTACACCAAAATATACATTTTGAACCTCGCTCCAGGTTAAAGACCAGAGTATGCTCTTTCATGTCTATTGTTTTCTAACACCACAACTTATCACCCACCAACAACACTCCTCTCTTTAGCGGTCATTTTAAACAGGTACCAGACCAGACATTACATTTTTGCAGCAGGTACAGTGGCACCGTGCCCAACAGAAGCACAATGAACATCAACAACTTCATTTCAACTATGTAAATATTCCTCTTGTGTCCCTAGACTCACCTCACCCCTCCCCAGTTCCCCTATGCTTTTACAAAGTCCTAACTTTCATTCAGGCAGCCAGTCAACTGGCTCCAGGACAGTAATTTCGCTACTTTGTGCTTATATGCACAAATGCAAAAGTTGTAACATTTACCTTTCTGCTACTTGTAAAGAAACAGACACCATTGTCTTAGCACCACTCTAAGAATCTCTCCTCTACCCACCCCCAGTTCTAAGCAGAAATCCACTTAGTGAGCCATATAAAATACATTTCTGTGATGTGCACTATACATTCTTTGCAGCAGGCATATTACTTTTCTGTGCTACTTTATTCAGAGTTAAAGCTACCACTTGACATAACTGTGATCTCTCGCAGCACATACTTTAATTACAGACTTATTGTGCAATTGTAAATGTTGTTTAAACATTGCTTGACACACTGAAAGTCTGCAGAAGGTGCTTTTAAACCAGTAAAAGAAAAAAGAAATACAGCACCCACGAGCCCGCTGCCAAGTGCGGTGGCACCAGTCACACCGCTCTAAATCACTGTGACACAAAAATACAGGTTCTATACTCTATGAATATCTACTCTACACCACTGCACTCTACTCTGTGCCACTACACTGTACTCTGTCACTCCACTGTACTCTGCCACTCCACTGTACTCTATGTCACTCTACTGTATCCTATTCCACTCCACTATACTCTATTCCACTCCACTCTGCACCACTCTAATCTATGTCACTCTACTGTGCACCACTCTACTCTACTCCACTCTGCCCCACTCCATCTTACTCTATGCCACTCCAATCTACTCTGCCCCTCTACTAGACAGAATACCACTCTGCCACTCACCGCTATGCCACACCACTCTATGCCATGCCACTCCCCTCTATCTCAATTTACTCTTCGCCACTCTACTCTACTCTACCCCACTCCATTTTACTCTATGCCTCTACATTCTACTCCATGCCACTCCACTGCACACAGTGAAACTCTATGCCACTCCATTACATGCCACTCTGTGCCACACTATGCTACGCCACTCCACTCTACGCCAATCTACTCTAATCCACTTTACGCATTTCCACGCACTCTACACCACACCATTCTTCTTAACTCAACTTAACTCAACTCAACTCTACTCTACCACACTCCATTATACTTTATGCCACTCCACTCCATGCCACTCCATTCTATGCCACTCTACTCTCTGCCACTATACTCTATGCCACTACACGCCACTCTACTCCACCCACTCTGTCATTCCATACAAAGCCACTCTGTGCCACTCTACTACACGCCACTCTACTCTGCGTCACTGTACGCTACACCACTTCACTCTACGCCCCTTAACTCCACACCACTGCCCTCTCCTCCACTCACTCCACTCTATGCCACTCCACTATACTGTATGACACTCCTGTATTGTATTCCATTCTACGCCACTCTACTCTACGCCACTCCACTCTACTCCATTCTACTTTACACCACTCCATTCTACTCTACACCACTCCATTGCACACAATGAGACTCTACTTCGCTCTACACTACTCTACTTTACTCTACCCCATGCCACTCTACACCACTCTATACCATTCCACTCTACTCTACACCACCCCATTCTTCTTAACTCAACTTAACTCAACTCAACTCTACTCTACCACACTCCATTATACTTTATGCCACTCCACTCCATGCCACTCCATTCTATGCCACTCTACTCTCTGCCACTATACTCTATGCCACTACACGCCACTCTACTCCACCCACTCTGTCATTCCATACAAAGCCACTCTGTGCCACTCTACTACACGCCACTCTACTCTGCGTCACTGTACGCTACACCACTTCACTCTACGCCCCTTAACTCCACACCACTGCCCTCTCCTCCACTCACTCCACTCTATGCCACTCCACTATACTGTATGACACTCCTGTATTGTATTCCATTCTACGCCACTCTACTCTACGCCACTCCACTCTACTCCATTCTACTTTACACCACTCCATTCTACTCTACACCACTCCATTGCACACAATGAGACTCTACTTCGCTCTACACTACTCTACTTTACTCTACCCCATGCCACTCTACACCACTCTATACCATTCCACTCTACTCTACACCACCCCATTCTTCTTAACTCAACTTAACTCAACTCAACTCTACTCTACCACACTCCATTATACTTTATGCCACTCCACTCCATGCCACTCCATTCTATGCCACTCTACTCTCTGCCACTATACTCTATGCCACTACACGCCACTCTACTCCACCCACTCTGTCATTCCATACAAAGCCACTCTGTGCCACTCTACTACACGCCACTCTACTCTGCGTCACTGTACGCTACACCACTTCACTCTACGCCCCTTAACTCCACACCACTGCCCTCTCCTCCACTCACTCCACTCTATGCCACTCCACTATACTGTATGACACTCCTGTATTGTATTCCATTCTACGCCACTCTACTCTACGCCACTCCACTCTACTCCATTCTACTTTACACCACTCCATTCTACTCTACACCACTCCATTGCACACAATGAGACTCTACTTCGCTCTACACTACTCTACTTTACTCTACCCCATGCCACTCTACACCACTCTATACCATTCCACTCTACTCTACACCACCCCATTCTTCTTAACTCAACTCAACTCTACTCTACCACACTCCATTATACTTTATGCCACTCCACTCCATGCCACTCCATTCTATGCCACTCTACTCTCTGCCACTATACTCTATGCCACTACACGCCACTCTACTCCACCCACTCTGTCATTCCATACAAAGCCACTCTGTGCCACTCTACTACACGCCACTCTACTCTGCGTCACTGTACGCTACACCACTTCACTCTACGCCCCTTAACTCCACACCACTGCCCTCTCCTCCACTCACTCCACTCTATGCCACTCCACTATACTGTATGACACTCCTGTATTGTATTCCATTCTACGCCACTCTACTCTACGCCACTCCACTCTACTCCATTCTACTTTACACCACTCCATTCTACTCTACACCACTCCATTGCACACAATGAGACTCTACTTCGCTCTACACTACTCTACTTTACTCTACCCCATGCCACTCTACACCACTCTATACCACACCACTCTACTCTACACCACCCCATTCTACTCTACATCACTCCATTCTATTCTACACCACTCCACTGTACACAATGTCAGACTATGCCACTCCACTTTATGCCACTCTACTATATGCCATGCCACTGCACTCTACTGCATGCCACTCTACACTATGCCACTCTTGGACACTTCACTCTATGCCACTCCAAGCAACTCTACTCTGCTCTACTCTACGCCACTCCATGTCACTCTACGCCACTCTACTCTACAGTACTCTGCACCACTCCACTCTACTCCATCCTACTCTACACCACTCTATGCCACTCCACTGTATTCACCCGCAACAGTTTAAAGTTGTAAAGCAATATATGGTCTTGCGAGCGATGTGGATCCTACAGTGGTAGGAGGCACATTGTGTTTTTTAAACACCCCTTACACACCAAAAGGGCCCATCGTGTCATGCTTCATCATAGGGGTCTTCGCACTCCTCTACGAAGCGCGGCGTGCTACTGACCAACGAATACACTGGAGCACTTGATGTAACCACTATGTGTAGTGTGTGAGAGTGTGTGAGTGGTAGGGTCTACAGTGATGAGTGAGTGAATGTTAAAAAATACCTGGCAAATGAGGACTAAAAAAAGTTTAATAAACCCCTTTGCTGGTATTGTTAAAAGCAGTGGAAATGAGGTTTAACGTATTAATGTACGACACCTCCTGTGTGTCTGTGTCAACATGTTTCGAAGCCAAAGGCTTCTTCTTCAGGACGGGTACACAGATCCCTACTCTACTCACAGAAGGCGGTCAATACCGTCGAGAAACATAGGGAATACTATGTGTAATTTATATGCAGTGTGCCTCTTAAGCTCAGTTGGTCAGGCGACAAAGGGAATATCTCTATCTCTTGCTATCCAGAAGTTCAATGCCTCATGAGCCTGGGAGGAAACGCTGTGCTAATGAGCACTGAATGTGAGGATACTACCTCAGCCGACCGTCCCCTCCGTGGCTCCGTATCTTGGAAAACCTGGTCTTAACTTGGCGAAATGAGGAGAAATGCTTTATTTCTCCTCGTTTTTGCTTTTTCCCACGGAAAAAGCTAAATGCATTGGATTGTTTATGTTAGACCTGGCACCTTGGTGTGAGTTTCCCTTCCACTTTTTGCTGATGTGCCTCATTGTGTTTTGTTGGTGTTAGCTGCTCAGGGCACTGTGCCACTGCTAATCAGTGCCACAGTGCAAGTGCTCCCTTTTGAAAAGTGTATACATTGATTGGTGTCCATGTTTGGCTTATTTGGTTTACTATCAGCCCCTAGTAAAGTGCACCAGGAGTGCCAGGGCTTGTAAATGCAAATGCTGCTGGTGGGCTTGCAGCACTGGTTGTGCCACCCACAGAAGAGGCCTAGTAAAATGTGTCTAGGGTCTGCCACTGCAGAACCTGCGTGCAGTCTGGTACTGTCGCGCTGACTGCGCAAGTGCACCCACTTGCCAGTCCCTAAACCTTCCCTTAACTACATATTAGTCACCCCTCTGGTAGGCCCAAGGGCAGGGTGCATTGTAGGCATAAGGTAGGACATGCCCTGATGTGTGTGGCATGTCTTATTAGTGAATTACAGCTATTTTCGTTTTTCACTATTGAAGGCTACCTGCTCTCCATAGGCCAGAATGGGCTGCTGGAATTACTACACGCTGTAATCCCAGTGGACTCAGAGAGCATGGTAGAAAGTCAAGTTTAGTATGCCTGAACTCAGAATAATAAAATACTTCTTTTAGTAAAGTTTATTTTAATATCCTGTGTTTGTAAATACTACTTTTAGAAAGTTAGTATCTACTGACCTGGCCATTTCAGTCCGCCTCTGCTGTGTGTGTGTGTTCTGCCTAGTAACAGTAAAGGAGCAGGGCTGGGGAATTCCAGGAGACAGGCTGGCTGCCAGGTGGTGGGTAGAGAGATTACACCAGGATGGGTGGGAGGAGTACACCTTTGACTATGAATAGACCTGTGCTCTGCCACCACAATGCCGGCTCCGCCCCCTGTGGAGCGGATGATGTCTCTGCCCTACTGCTGAAAGGAAAGAGCAGAGTCACCACAACAAAGTGCTCCAAAACTGGATTGAGCCAGGCCCAGGCCCCCTGGCGACAAAGAACAAAAGAATTGTGCTATAAAAGAAGGAGCCCTGCTCCTAAGAAATCAGACCCTGTTTGCGCCACGACGAACCTCTGCCTGAAGAGAAGGACCTGGGAAAGCTGCATGGAGGACTACTGTCTCTGACCTGTGAGACTGGCCTGTGGTGGGTGCCTTGCTGCTGAAGGAGAGGAGGAAAAGACTGAGAAAAGACTTTGAAATTCAACTTGTGCTGAACAATCTCCAAGGGCTTGCTGGTGAACTCGCCCCCTGAACTGCGCCCCAGGAACAGTGGGCGCTACCTTTTCCTAAGAAGAAGAGAAGCTGCTGGAGGTGACCCTGTAACACTGACCCCCAGAGAACCTGTGTGCTCCTCTCTCTCTCCGAGCACCGTGACGTCTGCCACCGGGGCTACCGTAAGCACCGCAAAGGCCTGCCTGCCTGGCCCAAGCACCGCAAGCAACTGCCCCCCGAGCCGTAGCTCGCAACGCAAGGAAGAGACCCTGGACGTCCAAGCGCCGAGCCTCTGCGACCCTGCGCCGCTGTGATCACTGTAAGGACCCCAAGCACCTGTTCGTCACCTGGACGAAGCCGACAGCGCTGCGACGCGCTAGGAATCACCCCCGAGCCGCCCTTCCTTCTGCCAACCTCGTTGTGCGCTGGGGACTGTCCTCGCGTGCTCCACGAAGCACCGCCGCCCTCTGACTGCAAGGGACGACAACGCGACGTGGGACACCTCCTTGTGGACTCCTGAGGCCGCAGCGAACCTTCCCATCAAAGAACTAAGGTATTTGTGACTTGTACGCCGTGGTACGACCCGTACTTGCCTTTGTACGAGCCGTACCTGCTCTGCCGTCCTTGTGCGGCGCGTCCCTGCCTCTGTACGGCCCGTACAGTGTAAAATCCATTGCCGGCACTCACGCGGGAAGCGTGGGACTTGGCAAGAGACGTCCCGAACGTGTACTACGCGTACCTGCGAGGGTACGGTCTGTACGGTTCTCGTCCGGCATACGCGTACTCATGCGAGAAGCGTGAGGAACGGCACAACGCGTCCAAATAGCGGTACGACGCGTACCAGAGGCGCTACGAAGCGTACAATACCCCAAAGAAGCATTTTTAAAGTAGAACTTTGCCATTTTAAGATCTGTGGACTGCCTGAAAGCAATACAAGTAACTGGAACATTATTGAAGCAAGAGAACTGTATTTTGACAACCTGCCTAAAGAAATCTTTTATATAAAGAACTTTATTTTGATATAAATACAGCCTTGTGTCTTTGTGTGGTGGGGAGGTGATTATTGTGTGAGATATCTTAAACGCTTAACCTAATGCCCTCTGGAAATCTAGCCTGACTGCTCGCGCCACGTTACCTAGATGGTGAGCAGGGGTTATTTTTAAAGAGGTAATCCTACGCCCTGACTTAGAGGAAAGGGTCCCTGCTTGTCGCAAGTGCATACCTGCGCCAACAAGAGACCCCGGATTCTAACAATTTATTTTCAGGAAGGTGACACTTCCTGCACATAAACAATCTTTTAAAAAAAATACATTTTGTACTTTCCATGTATGCTGTATTAGGCAGCACACATAGAAGCAACAAAATGGCATTTCAAAATTGTTCATTTGCAGGAAGGGGGAACTTCCTGCACATAAATAATCTTCCCCTGCACGCAGACACCCATGCACTATTGTGCAAGGGTGCCTGCTTTGGCACTACACTGCTAAATGTAGCGCCAGCGCAGGGGGACGCAGGGCTGGACCATATTCTTGTAAATATGGTGCAGCCCTGCGTTTCTGAAGTGGCGGAGCATGTCGCCAAGCCAAGGAGGCTAACCACACGCTCTGCCAATTCTGTTGTAAATATGCCCCTTAGTATTATATATACTTTTAATGGGAAGGTTGGTGCTGCATCTCCATAACTAACTTTTGAATGGTTGGTTTTATTACGCAGGACGAGGCTCCTGCTCTTGCCAGGGCCAGACTGAAAACCCAAAGCAGCCCTGGCAAATGTTTTCGGACCAGTCCCTATACAGTGCACACCAAGTACAGTGAGTGAGCCTGACCACTACAAAGGGGGCTTTGTGAGGCTTTCCCCCCCAAAAAAATTAGGAAACAATGGTGCAGTCTACAACACAATTATCATTATATTATGAATTGTATTAGCTTATTAAGAATAGTAAATGAAGACCTTACTAAGCACCAGGATATGACAATCTTTGTTGGGGTTCTTCAATGATTTCCTTATTATCACCCTCCAGCAATGCCTCTCATCTCTCCATAGCTCCTCTGTTACATGTATTTCATTTGTTTTATAGCATCTCTCAGGCCATTGTAGGATGTCAGAGCACTTTACATCACACACATATAGAGACAATTAATCATACGTGTAAATCAGTGTATAGAAAATGTTACATAAGGAAAAGGCGACTACAAGGTGTAGGATTCACATGTCATTTATACTGGTAGGTAGGCCTTTTTAGAGAGTGCTTGGTCTGGAGAAGCACAGACTCGGGATTCAGAACATAACTCAGTGGTTAGCATTGGCTTTAACAATAAAAATGTATTTCCACCCAAATAAACCTTTTTAGGATAATGATAGACTGGGGAAAAACATAAGTTGCTAACTTGTACCATGCAGTTTGCAAGCAGCTCTTTGATGACAGTTTATAGGTCACTGTGCTAGATTACGATTGTCCCTTTTGAATTGCACAGTGACAAAAGAATCTCTGTGACAAAAGCAATAACCCACTGACCTATGCACATAAAATACAGTTTTTTTAAATGCTACATTAAATAAGTTAAAGCTGCCACTGGACAAAACTCTCATCTCTCTCCAGCAGGTACATTAATCACTTGCACTTTCTTGACACTTTTATTGTTGCTCGACAACTGCTAATTTTACAAGGAACTTAGCAGTTCTTTTAACACTGCTGCCTGCAGACCCCCTGGGAATGTGCCACGGACCCCTGGGTACCACAGTTTGAGAAACACTGCTCTACGCCACTCCACTCTATTCCTCTCTGCTACTCCACTCAATGCAATGCCAGTCTACAGCACTCTACACCACTCCACTCTATGACACACAACTCTATGCTACGTCTCTACTCCCCTCCATACAATGCCACTCTATGGCACTCTATGCCACTCCACGCCACTCCAGTCTGTGCCACTCTACTGTACTCTACTCCATGCCACTTTACAGTACGCCACTCCAGTCTATGCCACTCGACTATACTCTATGCCACTCCACGCCACTCGGTTTTGCTCCACATTACTCCACTACACACCACTCTGTGCCACTCTCCTCTGTGCCACACCACTAACTTGTAGCCATGCTAAACAGCAACCATGCTGCTGTACCTCTTAGCCAAAAGACATTGGCAAAGGCAATAGTTTTTGCATAGGAGAGACTTGTTCATCTTGGGCCTGCCGCTCCCCTTGTTCGTTTTCTGCTTTCCAAATTTTTTAAAACTGCACTTTTGAGTAAGCAGTTTTTTCTGCATCCAGTCTTTTTCCGAGCCGCATTACAACACATACATACTTTTATTCATCCTTAATTACTTAAAACCTTTGCATGATCAAGTATGACATTTAAAAATACTGTTTAACATTGCATTATGAGCTGTTTTAAAATTCTTGGCAGATCAGAGCACAATAAAAAAAAGTATGATAGGCAGAAAATGCATACTGAAGAAAAACTCAATCACATGCAACATAACACACTCAGCTGTTCAAGCATTTAGTTTATTTTCCACCAACAGAAACAACGTGTTTAGTATAGGGTCATTTGGGTTTAACGAGCAAATGATAGCTTGCCTATCGTTTGAATACACCTTATATAAAAAAAAATTGCCTTAGCAGGTTGCGTCTTTCCATTAAGAGTGCCAAACAAATACAGACGAGATGGATTAATGATTTGTTCTATTTTTTTACACAGTCTTCACAGATTATTGTACCTTTCCTTATCCCACCTTGAAACTCGGTCAAGGGCCAGTGAGAGACCTATAAGGCATACATTCATGTTAAATGAAACTTGGATATCCAACTGAAAAATAAGCTTGACAGCGCAATGATGTATAACTAACTATAACCATCCAAGCATGAGATCGTTTTGTTAATGCAATTTGATCCTGATTGTGCAACAATATTCTTGTGCCTTTGTTAATGTTTTTTTTTTAATTTATAAAGTGGCTTGTGCGTCCCAGAATTCTCGTGCTAGAAGATTAATAAGGGCAGTTTCCATATACAATTGGGCAGGGAATCTAACATCACTACTTGTCATTTCGGCCTAGAGCAAGTGGTTTAGGGAAGGATGCTTTATCTAAGTTTATGAAAGTATTTTAAATAAGCCCCTTACCTTACAGTGACCTTTTTAACAATCCCAAACTCCAGTCGCACCTGAGCAGGGGATGCAGATTTTGGTAAATGAAATAATTGTTTGTACATTCTTGTAACAATTTTATCCAACATGATTGATTCTCTCCCTTGCAGGGCCTCACAACTGTAACTAATAGTAGGTAGCAATTTGTCATCAATTACTTTCAACATTGGGTTAAGTAGTGGGCCCTTGAGAGTTTTTTATAAAGTAACCAAAGCTGATAATAGGGCACTTGCCATTGCTTGAATTTGATGCTTATGATCAAGGAATGATCCTCTACGGTCAATGATTAATCCCAGATATATGCATTCTCGGACCCGCTTGAATTGACAGTTGTTTAAATAGAATGTACCCTTTCTCTTGAGATATATATTTTTCAGATGCCATTGCTTTGGTTTTATTTAGATTGACTTCTGATTTGTCGGGGACTATGTAATCGTGTAGCTAAAGGAGTTGTTGAAGAACAATGTGAGTTTTATTGATAAAGACAACCTATCCGCATACAAAATATTTGAAATAGTTTTGCCACTAAGCTTAGTGTGGGTGTGAGTTGACATTCTATGGTTCACTGGTAATATTGGCAAAAATAGATTGAGTAATAACTGAGCTACCACACAACCCTGTTTTAAATCAATAGATGGTGGAATTTTATGAGAAACTCTCTGTCCATTTCTGACCTTCACTCTCACCTAGGTGTTATGATGCAGGAGTTGTACCGCTCTAAGTAGGTTTGCAGGAATGCCCTAGTTCTTCATTTTCTCCCATAACCTGTTTCTGGGACCTTTGTCAAATGCAATTTAAAATCCACAAAACAAAGAAACAGTGAGGTGGTTTTCACTATGGTGTTGTTGCCAATCACTGATTATGCATGCAGATTTGTTGTGCTACCTGTACCTCAGCTGAAGATGGTTTAATTTATTGGAATGATCTTTACTGATTCAGCCCAGGCATTGGAATCTTTTAGCAGAAGTGTTGAAAAGCATTTGGCGTTGTTATCCAGCAGTGTAATTAGGCGGTAGTTTGCTGGAGATGCCTTATTGCCTCCAGAGACGTTTTAAGGCATAGGCAAAGCCCAACTTTCTAGGGGCCCCATCATTAAGCTTTCAAGACAGTCCCAGACACTGGCATAACACAAAAAGTATAAAAATGAGTCAGAAACCACTTCCAAGGTCCCTACTATCTCGTAAATATTCAAAGGCTTTGCACTGAATGGAGTCCCTTTGAAGGACTGGAGTCCCCTTAAAGCTTGGAGGTCATCAAAGAGGGCTGTCAATGATTAGACCATAGTTGCTGAGGGCGTGAATGTGGTGAAAATGGATAATAAATGTATAGTTGTTCCGAGCAGGGGCCCCAAAATTATGTTTGGCCCTGGGCTCCCTAAAATCCTTAAGATGTCCCTGATCGCCTCCTTTATAGATTGGATGCATGATTGCACCGCTCCATTAGTTAGTAATAAACTCATTCACAAGTAGTTAGTGATACAGCCATGACAATTTTCCGGACCAAAGTTCAGTGTTGATTTTAAATATGGCTTGAAGGAGGCTGTTTGGGCCAGTAGCACCATCTTTGCGACTGTACATGATTAATATCATCAATTTGCGCTGGCTCATATGACAGAGGCTCAGTAGTTGTTGTCTTTTTGACTTCATGTGGTCTGTTAGGATTTCCTGAAAGGCTGAAATCTATTGGCATTAGCTGGTAGCCAATGGTTTTAATGCCCCCCCAGCTTCCTTCTTTGCCATATATAGGGTCTTCTGATGTTGTGCTCATGTTAAATTCGCAATATTCGTGTTATTTGCAGTCAAAGCCCCTCTCTCCATTTGAATTTCTATTTTCTAGAATTTATTTAAGTTTTTTGCATTACTTACTTGAATGGGTTTAGTCTAGAAATTATCTTAGTACTGTTTTTTTGCTTAGTAGAGATATTTTTTAAGTTGCCTTCTTGCCAATCTTAGATTACCTATTATTTGATTGCTATTTAGGTTTTTCTTCAGCTTTCAAAATGCTTGGTTTACCTTCCTCCAGTTCCTGGAGTTTATCTCAGAGCAGATTAGATGGATCCAATTGCACTGCATGTTGGGAAATTTAGCAAAAAAAAACTCCTTAGTACACTGTTACCAACCTTGTGAGATTCCTTTCATGAATTTCCCAGGAGTTTAGTAGCCCTCTACTTTGCAACTTTGTCCTAGACAGATCAACCATTCCATTTTAACCTTTTGATATTCTGTGTGCTGAAACCACAAGGCAGTTCGACTTTGAGAGAGAGGGTAGTGTGTAACTCAATTGACTGGGGAAAGTGATTACTGGATTCTAGCTAGCCTGGCTGATAAGGGGTGATGCCCTGAAACCAGTCCCAGGATGCTTGTTTCCGGTCCAGGGAGGTCCTAGCTTGGCATGTCGGGCTGGACTGTTCCCATGAGGAGAAGGGCCAAGACTGATTTTCATATGGCTGGGTCCAAACTGGGGTGGCGTGGTGAGCAAAAGAACAATGGATTAAACCCAGATCTTTGTGTCTGATGGTGAATGTTTCCATTGTTCAGCATTCCGTCCATCATTTGTTCTTTTTGGATTTTGTCTCTGGGCACTTTCCCATTGCTGACCAGTGCTAAAGTGCAAGTGCCCAATGCGAAAATGTCATGGTATTTGATTTCTCCATGATTCGATTATTTGATTTTCCAGTAAGTCCATAGTACAGTCCAACAGGTGTGCCCAGGGTCTATAGGTTAAATGCTACTGGCGGGCCTGCATCACTGATTGTGCCACCCACGTGTGTAGCCCTGCAAGCCTGTCTCAGGCCCGCCACTGCAGAGCCTGTGTGTGCAGCTGTAAACTGGCAAGTGTACCCACTTGGACCAATGTGAAGGAATATTGTGCACTCCTTTATTTTTTAATGATGCTGCCTCTCTATACAATGCGTGCATCTGCGTGTGTGTGTGTTGTCTCAACTACACAACCTGGACCTGACAATAAAGCACAGCTGAATGAATCTATCACTCAATATAAACCGTCTTATGAAATGATTAAACCAATCTTGTTTAACATGTTCTGTTGTACATATTTCTCAATGCATAAAATACGACATAATATTCTTTGATGACCTAATACATTCACCACTCCTGAATTAACATATACAAATTTAATGATGTCAAATGTACAGTCATTTTCCATGAAACATTACACAATTAATCGCTTTATTGTACAATTTTACTGATGACAAAAATTCAATGGCCCATTGATTTCATGAGAAAGGGTTTATATTGAGTGATAGATTCATTCAGCGGTGCTCGCAGGGTCCAAAGAATTTGTTCTTTGACTCTCTTGTCAAGTGTACCCACGTGCAAGGTCCAAACCTTCCCTTTTATTACATGTAAGGCACCCCTAAGGTAGGTCCTAGTTAGCCCCCTGGGCAGAGTGCAGTGTATTTAGAATGCTTGACATGTACAGTTAAGTTTTACATATCCTGGTAGTGAAAAATTGCTAAATCCTTTTTTCACCACAGCAAGGCCTTTCTCTCCCATAGGTTAGCCTTGGAGCTGCCTTATAACATCTTACAAGTGGAAAATTGGAGTTTGGTGTCGCTGTACTCACAATTTAAAAATGCGAGAATTTTCTTACTTTAACCATTCTGTGCCTCTGCCTGTCTCTGAATACACATCTGGGGCAGTGTGACAGTTGGGCTCTTGTGCATTCCAGGCCTCAAAAAATCTACGCGTCCACTCACAATTGTGAGTGAAATTTTAGCAGATGGAGCTTTATTAGCACCTACTCGACCCTGCTGGTGAGTAAACTTAAGCTGGAAGAAACAGGTGTTCTGTTCCTTCAGCAAGTGAATGAGCAAGAAAGAGGCCTTTAAATCTGGTTTTATCTTGACACGTTTGGGGACTGCTCAAGGACTGAGGTCAAATGTCAGTTGTCTTTTTACTAATTGTTGCTCATGTGTTCCTGGAAAATGGTGTTAGTTTTCCTTCTCCTATTACAGTTAACGCTGTTTTTCAAGTGAGCTCTCTGACAATAATTGTGAAACAAAATAATTGTGAAGCAAAATGCAGTAAAATGTCAGTTGTTTTCCTCTAAAACAATATTTGAACAGCTTGAAAGTGAATAGTACAAGCAGATCAAGAAACTTTTAATTGTAATTCAGAGGTGTGCTGCAAACAAAGATTTAAATTGGAGGAAAACAAATCAGAACACTTTATTTGGTGATGTTCAAATGACAAATATTTGTAGAAACTTTATTTCCAAACATTGTACACTATATAGTCTTAAAACCACGTGTCAGTGACAAATTCTGTGGCCATTCTAATGTAACATCTGCTGATTGCAAAGAACAGTGGGCTGCTACTTTATGCTTTAGGTATGTATTTATTAAAAGTGATAGTTTTTAAACATGATGTGAGAGACATTCCTGGCCAAGCCCTGATGGCAATGTATTTAATGAACAAGGGAAAAGTCTGCAGTCAAGTATATCTTATATGTGGCTAGATTTGCATTCTATATGGAGCTAATGTTTTGTCTATTAAATAAAACAAAAGAGTTCTCTGTACAGCAAACGTGCTGAACTTGCGTATTTGAAGGTGCTCTCTTATGTGATAAAGAAGAAAATGGCATCTCAGTGAATTAAAATACTTGCCTAGGATCACATAATTTGAAACCAGTTTCTTGGTCAAGAGCATTATAATTAGGTCGAGTAGATTATTTAAATCACTAAGCCTGCAGTTCTAGTAAAATGTTTTTGAATTTTCGATGCCTGCATTCTCTCTAGACAGTCACACAAAGGGGGCTGAGGTGTGCCGTGCATATCCTGATCGCCCATCTCAAGGCTGATGGGCCTTCCTGAGCTAGAGTGGTGGGAGGAGTTGACACTGACACCTGAATAGGGCTGTGCCTGTCCTCACACAAAGAAGTCTCCACCTAATGTAGTGTATCTGGAGCCAGGGCAAGGAAGGGCCGGGTCTTCTTCACTACTAAGACTTTTCTTTGAAGTTTGCCTACTTCAAAGGCTGAAATGGATCTAAGTACTGGACCTGTGACACCATATACGCACAACACTTCTGGACTGAGGAAATTCTGCCAGGAAGAAGAGCTGTGTTGCCGTCAGTAGGGACTGCCACTTTGCTGTGTTGGCCTGCTGTGTGCTGCTTCTGTCCAGGGAGAGAAAGGACTGGACTTTGCATTCTACATCATGCTTTCCATGTGACTCCGAGGACTTGAATTGCGCTGGTCTCCCGTTGGAAGTCTCAGGGCCATCAAAAACTTCATCTGCCAGCATCTGGGCTACTCTGCTGAGAGCCCTGCTCTGCCAAGTGGTGCCAAATTCAGTTCTGGGCCCGCCCTTGGAAGTGAGTTGTGGTGTTAGAAGAAGAAAACCATGCATCAACTCCAAGCGTCACTTTAGAATTGGTGCACCCTGCTAGAATCACTGCATCGGCGCTGCCTGCACTGAAGTCGTGGTCGCCACTCGCTGAGTGCACAACGCACCGACAGCTGTTTACAATGCAGGTTCCGACTTTGCTGCAAGGCCTCGGGGAGTCGCCGCTGCCAGAGTCTTGAGCATTGCATCACCACTGGCGTAACGAAAATGGAGGGGGCCTCCCTGCACGGTACGAAGAGGGGCCCCCTCCAGGCTCAATCAGGAGCTCTCTGGCCAGAGTGCAGTGCCGAGGGGGCCCCCTGGAGCTTGGAGCCCCCCTGCACCGTGGTGGCTGCGGGGGCCTGTGTTACGCCCCTGTGCATCACGATGCCTATGACGCACTGCTCCGATGCAGATTTGACGCTTCGCGTTGGGACATCGATGCATCATCGACACACGTAGCCTTCAAAAACAGAGATCTCACACTCGCAGTCTACTTATCATCTTCCCTTCGCCTTGCATCATCACCGGCCGTTAGCGACTCAGCAACCCTACCCCCCTCCAGGAACTGACGCATCACTTACTACAAGCGACGGATCACCGCCGTTGTGCAATGAACTGTCACTGAGCATCAACGACCTGCATAGCAGTAAGGAACCGACGCATCATTTGCTTTAACGATGCCTCACCTCCCCTGCGCCACACATTGTCTTTGATTTATGACATATCTAAGGTGCTTTGTCACGGTCAAGTGCAACCATTGATTGAGCTATAACTTTATTTAATCTTTAAAAAAAATATATATATCTTGACTTGTGTTTGTTGGATTTTGGTCTTGTTTTAATCAGATAAATGTTGGCTGGTTTTCTAAACTGGTATAGAATCCTTTTGTTATGTGTGTGTGTCTGTGTGTGTCTGTCTGTCTAACTTAGTGTCTTAGTCAATAGCATCTAAGGCTGGTATTGACTGCATCTATCATTCCAATAAGTAGGAAGCTGTTTTGTTAGTGCCTTATGGATCAGGCAGCGCAGTTTAAAAAATGGCATGTTTCCTAAGTTGTAGCCAGTGAAGGGCTTTCAGAATGGGAGCAGAGAATAAGCAAGAGTGGAGTTTGCAAATTAATCGGGCTGCTGTATTCTGCACCACTTGGAGCTTAGCCAGCCATAAGTTGTTTGCGACTTCGAGTAGTGCATTCCCATAGCCTAGGTGACTCGTATTCTGTGCCTGGACTAGGGTTTTTCTTGATGATTTGGGGAGCCATGGAAAGATTTTCCTAAGTAAACGCTTGGTGGCAAAACAGGTGCCACAGGTTGCACTGACTTGGTCCTTCATAGAAAGTGTCTGGTCCAACTTTACGCCAAGATTTTAAACCACCTGCTCTGGACAATGGGCATGGCCTAATCCAGCAGGCCACCAGTCCGTGTCATAGTGTGTTTGTTTATGACTCATCCTCATTATGGTCGTTGTTAGACCTGGCATCATTGGCATGAGTCTCTCCTCCATTTTTTTCTGTTTGCCTCCTCTGTTTACGATGTTTTTGCTGGATTATTGCTTTGGGCACTGTGCCACTGCTGATCAGTGCCACAGTGCAAGTGCTCCCTATGTTAAATTGTTACATTGATTGGTGTTACCATGATTGGCTTGGTTGACTTACTGTTCAGACCCTAGTCTAGTGCACTGCGTGTGCCAAGGGCGTGTAAGTTAACTGCTGCTGGTGGGCTTGCAGCACTGGTTGTGCCACCCACAGAAGCAGCGTGTAAAAGGTGTCTCAGGCCTGCCACCGCGGCGCCTGCGTGCAGCCCCTGACTGCCATGTCGACTTGGTAAGGAAACCTACTTACCCGTCTCTAAACCTTCACTTTGCCACATTTCAGACACCTCTATGGTAGGCCCTAGGGCAGGGTGCATTGTTGGTAAAAGGTAGGTCATGCCCTGATGTGTGTGGCATGACCTAATAGTGAATTACAGCCATTTTCGTTTTTCACTATTGAAGGGCTACCTGCCTCCAATAGGCCAGACTGGGCAGACTGATTATTAACTCCATTATAATCTATCTGACTCAGGGAGAATGGTAGCAAATCGAGTTTAGTATCCCTGAACTCAGAATTTAATAACGCACCCTTTAGGATGGATGGTTTTTAAATTCTATGTTTGAAAATAGCACTTTTAGAAAGTGGCTATTTTCTTGTCCAACTATCTACCGGTCTCTGCTGGTTTGGTGTGTGTGTCAGGGCCTGGGTGGCTCCAGAGGTCTGAGCGAGTCAGTGTGGGGTGAATGGGGCGTTTACACGTAGAGTGAGGGAAGAGTAGCCTGCCCTGCCTGACACAATACTGGCTCCGCCTCCTGCTGGGCGACTGATAGCCCTGCTCCTGCCGGTGACAATACTGGCTCCGCCTCCTGCTGGGCGGCTGAGGACTCTGCCCTGCCCAGTGAATAGGCCAGGTGCCTCTGCCTGGCAACACCCACAACAAACCTGAGATGGTGGGAATCTCCCTGCTTGGACAAAGGGAACAAAGGGAAAACGGGGTATAAGAGAAGGACCCCTGAACCAAGAACTCAGATCACTTCTGACAAGGAAACCTGTACCAAGGACAAGAAGCCTGCTGATCTAAGGACTTGCCTCCCCTTTCTGCCAGAGTGCTGTTTTGCTGTGGAGGAACCTGAAAGCTGCTTCTTTATTTTTGCCAAGGAACAAGGAGAGAGGAACTTGGTGTGTACTCTCTGAACACTTGCTAGGAAATCTCCAAGGACTGGAAGAGTGCCAGTCTCCTGTTGAAGTCACAGGGCCAAAGGACTTCACCATCTACTGAATTGCTGAATTGCTGGAAAGTGTTGTTTCCAGTACACAAGGGAAAATCTGCAGTCTCGACGCCAGCAGCAACGCCAGTGAGCAGTGGGTAGCGGCCCCGGCTCCAAGTGACCCCGTCTCGACGCCGGTATCGACGCCAGGGAGGAGTGAGTATCGGCTCTGCCTCCAAGCGACCCCGTCCCGACGCCGCTGCTGATCGCATCGACTCGACGCCCGTCTCGACGCCGTGAGCGCTGCTCCGGCCCGACATCCCTCGACGCCGCTGCGGATTGACCCGACTCCGAGGCACGATCGACGCCGACCTCGACGCCGACATCTCGACGCCGTGGATCATCGTTTTCTTCGTTTCTCAAGGTACTGTACTTGTGGGGTCTGTTGCAACTCCAGGCTCGACGTAGCGCTCCTCGCGGTCGACGCCGAACCTTGGGAATCTTGTAGACTCGACGTCGTGTGACTCCTGTGGGGGTTACATTGTTGCCAAAGAACTGTGCTCAGAAGAATACTTTGCTAAAGAACTATTTGCCAAGAAGAAACCTTACTTGAACTATTATTTTTCCTTCCAAAGAGTATTTATTAAGACTGTGGTATATTTTTGTCGTTATTTGGTCTTGTGCTAAGCCTTATATAAAAATACTATTTTTATAATAACTTCTGTGTCGTGTCCATCTGTAGTGTATCCACTTTATTACTGTATGTGGTCATAAATGCTTAACACACTGCCTCTGAGATAAGCCTGTCTGCTCTGCCAAGCTACCAAGGGGGTAGCAGGGGTTATCTGAGTGTGTAATCCCCTTTCCCTGACTAGAGTTGGTTGGTCCCTATTTGTCAGAAGTGTATACCTCTGCCAACTAGAGACCGCCGGTTCTAACATTGGTGGTCAGCGGTGAGGATTTGAACTTTGCATTTATGACTCATGTGCAGTGATTAGTGTACGCTACATAGTGAAAGCAGACCATAACGCGGCCACAGTCTGTTTGGTAGGATATTCTATTTTTGTTCTCCGCTTTCCTGGAGCTTATTTTCTTAAACACTGCCAGTTTTGACCATGGAGAATGCCGGAGCTGCTACACCTGTGGAGAATGTTGTGGGGGAATTCGATAAGGAGAAGATAGATTCCTACACGCTAAAAGATCTAAAAGGTTTTTGCAAGCAGTTTAAAGTTCCTACCACAGGTGTCTCAAAGAAAGAGGGCTTCCTCAAAGCGCTGAAGGCCTGGTTAGAGGCCAGAAATCCCTCTGATCCGGTGGTGGTACCGGAAGAGGAAGAAGAAGAGGAAGAGGAAGAGCCCACAGGTGGGCCAGTGTCATCTCCAGGCAGTAGTGCGTCCTCTAGGAGCCTTTCCCCCGAAGAATTAGAAGACAGGGAGAAGGAGAGGGGGTACAAGTTAGAAATGGCGAAACTTAAATTAGGAGGGCAGTTGGAATTAGAGAATGCGAGAAGCAAGAGAGAAGCTGAAATGGAGAGCAAAAGATTAGATTTTGAGAGAGAGAAATTAGCGTTTGAACGTGAGAAGATGGTGAGGGAGATGGAGCTTAAAACTAAGAGTTTAGAGTTGAATCCCTCTGGTGGCAGCACTCCATCCGTGCCTGCAGAAAGTAGGTTTTATTTTCCTAAGGATGTGATCAAAGATTACAGTAAGAATGAAGATATTAGCCAATGGTTTAAAGCGTATGAGTTAGCATTGTTGGCCCACCGGGTCCCTGAGAAGGATTGGGGAACGGGGTTGTGGAGCCGCTTTACAAACGAGGGGAGAGATACCTTGTTGAGCCTTCCTGCTGAGGATAGGATGTCTTATACTCATATGAAAGATGCTTTAATGCTGAGATATGGCTTAACCCCAGAAAAGTACAGACAAACCTTTAGAGAATGTAAGAAGTTGCCTGGTACTACGTGGGTTGAATATGTGTCTTTTTTCTGCAGAACCATGGATGGTTGGATAAAGGGTAGCAAGGTTGATAGTTATGATGCTCTTTATGATTTGTTTGCTTGGGAGCACTTGTCTAATAACTGTTTTCCAGAGCTACGCCAGCACCTTGTTGACAGCAAGCTATCTAACCCTAGAAAACTTGCTGAGGAGGCGGACCGCTGGGTCAGTACCAGGGTCCACAAGGGTCCAGTGGGAGACTCAGCCAAGGGTGGGCAGGGTCCCCAGCAGAAGAGTGGGGGGGACAGGGGTAAACAGAGGGAGTTTCAGAAAGGGCCCCAAAGTAGTCCCCAAGGGAACCAAGGGAAGGGTTCCCAGCCTCCCCCTGTAAAGAAACCAGAGGCCCCGACAGGTAAACCTGTTCACAGGGGCCCCATGACCTGCTATGCCTGTAAGCAGGTGGGACACCGTTATTATGATCCCCAGTGTCCCATGAAGGATTCGAATGCACCGCCGCGTGCACCCCCTCGTCAGGTAGCGAGTGTAGCCCTGGGAGGGGAGGAGATGGGTGCCCCCGGTGGGTGGGGTCCCGCAGAAATGTCCCTGGTCTCTTTAGGAGACGTGGAAATGGTCCCTCCAACCCCTCTGCCTAGTAACACTAAGAAATATAGGCAGTGGGTGACCATTAATGGCCATAGGGTGGAAGCTCTCAGAGACACCGGAGCGAGTGTGACAGCTGTCAAGTGTCACTTGGTGTCCAGAGAGCAGGTGATCCCTCATGCATTCTACCCCGTTGTAGCTGCTGACAACTCACAGAGTAAGTGTGAGGTAGCTCAAGTTCCTTTTGAGTGGGGGGGGGGTCTCAGGTACTCTTCAGGTTGCTGTGAGGCCCGCCATGCCTGTTGATTGTCTCTTGGGCAATGATTTGGAGGACTCCCCTTGGGCTAAGGTGGAGAGAAAAGCGCATCTGGAAATGTTGGGTCTGCCTGAGTGGGTGTGTGCGACCACCCGGTCCATATCAGTCAGTAAGGGTGTTGATGGGGGCCCGGAGCCTGAAAGTATGGCCCAGGTCCCAACCGTGAAGAGAAGAGGCAGGGGGCGCGGGAAACCGTCCCCCATCGTTCCCGCGGTCCAGGAGGGAGCAGACCCTGAGGGGGATGCCCTGGAACCGACAGGAGAACAAGTGGCCGAACTGGGAGACCTGCCCGAGCTGACCCATTGGCAGCAGGATGGTGGTCCCTCCAGGGAGGAATTTTGTGCTGAACAGAAAGTGTGCCCTTCTCTTGTGGGTATGAGGCAGCAGGCCTCAGCCCAAACGACAGGTGATCAGTCAGGATCACATTGGGTCTACTGGGAGAACGACCTCCTGTATAGCGAGCCTAAGGCGGCTGAACCTGGGTCAGCCCGTGTGCTGGTGGTACCCCAGCGCTTCAGAGCCTTCCTACTGGGGTTGGCTCATGACGTTCCGTTAGCTGGACATCTGGGGCAGGACAAGACCTATGACAGGCTTGTCACCCATTTTTATTGGCCTCAGATGAGAAGGGATTCAGATATCCATTGTAGGACCTGTCAAACTTGCCAGGCAAGTGGGAAAAGTGGGCGGAAGCAGAAGGCTCCCCTCCAACCTTTTCCCGTCGTCAGTACCCCCTTTGAGCGAGTGGGAATTGACATTGTGGGGCCACTGGACCCCAAGACAGCCATGGGCAACAGGTTTATCCTGGTCTTGGTGGACCATGCCACCCGGTACCCGGAAGCCATCCCTCTCCGAACAGTGACGGCCCCCGTGGTGGGACGGGCATTGATGGGTGTTTTCTCCCGCATGGGGTTCCCCAGAGAGGTGGTGTCAGACCGGGGCACCAACTTCATTTCGAATTATATGAAGTCTCTGTGGAAGGAGTGTGGGGTAACCTACAAGTTTACCACTCCTTACCACCCTCAAGGTAATGGGCTGGTTGAGAGATTCAACCGGACCCTAAAAGGCATGATCATGGGTCTTGAAGAACCAATGAGGCGTAAATGGGACGTCCTCTTGCCATGCCTGCTGTTTGCTTACCGTGAGGTGCCACAGAAGTCTCTAGGGTTCAGCCCCTTTGAGCTTTTGTATGGTCACCCGGTAAGAGGACCTTTGAGTCTGGTCAAAGAAGGCTGGGAGCAATCTCCCCGGAAACCTCCCCAGGATGTATATAGTTACATGCTGGCCTTTAGGAACCAGACTCGGCGCTTCAGAGATCTTGCTCAGGCAAATCTGGAGGCCAGCCAGGAAGAGATGAAGCGGTGGTACGATCAGAATGCCACTCTGGTTGAGCTTCAACCTGGTCAGAAAGTTTGGGTCATGGCCCCTGTGGAACCTTGTGCGCTCAAGGACAGGTGGACTGGACCGTTTGAGGTTGTGGAGAAGAAGAGCGATGTCACCTACTTGGTGGACTTGAAATCTCCCAGGAACCCCTTAAGGGTCCTGCATGTCAACCGGTTAAAGCCCCACTTAGAAAGGTCCGAAGTGGGCATGCTCCTTGCCACAGATGCTGGGATGGAGGAGGAGAGTGAGCCTCTTCCTGACCTCCTGTGTGCAAAAGAAAAAGATGGGTCAGTGGATGGTGTTGTCCTCTCTGACACACTGACCCCTGAGCAGCAGCAAGATTGTCGCCATCTGTTGGTACAATTCCCTGATCTGTTCTCCTTGATCCCTGGTGTCACTCAGTGGTGTGTCCATGATGTGGACACTGGGGACAGCACTCCTGTGAGGCACAAGGCCTACAGGGTGACTGACAAGGTCAGAGCATACATCAAGGAGGAGGTCTCCAAGATGTTCGCCTTAGGGGTGGTTGAGTCCTCTAGCAGTCCTTGGGCCAGCCCAGTGGTCTTGGTCCCAAAGGCTGCAGCGCCTGGTGCTTCACCAGAACTCCGGTTCTGTGTGGATTACCGAGGACTCAATTCGGTCACCAAGACTGACGCGCACCCCATCCCCAGAGCTGATGAGCTCATCGATCGGTTGGGGGCTGCCCGGTACCTTAGTACGTTTGATCTAACGTCTGGGTACTGGCAGATCGCCTTGACTGATGGGGCAAAAGAGAGGTCTGCATTCTCCACACCAGATGGGCACTACCAGTTCCGTGTGATGCCCTTTGGGATGAAGAATGCCCCTGCCACATTCCAGAGGTTGGTTAACCAGGTATTGGCCGGGCTGGAAGATTTCAGCGCCGCCTACCTGGACGATATAGCAGTGTTCAGCGCCCGCTGGGAGGAGCACTTGCGCCACCTCCAGGAAGTGTTGCTGGCCCTGCGCAGAGCAGGCCTCACAATCAAGGCTAGTAAGTGCCAGATTGGGCAGGGTTCAGTGGTGTACTTGGGGCACCAAGTAGGGAGTGGCAAGGTGGCCCCCCTGCAACCCAAGATAGATACCATCCTGGCTTGGGAACCGCCCAAAACCCAGACTCAGGTGAGAGCCTTCTTGGGTCTCACGGGTTACTACAGGAGGTTTGTCAAGGGGTATGGCAACATTGTGCACCCCTTGACCTCGCTGACTTCCAGGAAGCAGCCGAGACTTGTGATCTGGACTGACGCCTGTCAGAACGCCTTTGACACCCTGAAAACTGCCATGTGTACAGCACCGGTCCTCCAGGCACCCGACTTTTCAAAAGAATTCATTGTCCAGACAGACGCTTCAGAGCATGGTGTGGGGGCTGTTCTAGCACAGATGAATGAGGAGGGCCGAGACTTACCTGTAGCCTTCATCAGCCGGAGGTTACTTCCCAGGGAACAAAGGTGGAGTGCGATAGAGCGTGAGGCATTTGCTGTGGTCTGGGCGCTGAAGAAGCTAAGACCCTACCTGTTTGGGACTCACTTCCGGGTTCAGACAGACCACAGGCCCCTCAGATGGTTAATGCAGATGAGGGGTGAGAACCCAAAACTGTTGAGGTGGTCCATTTCCCTACAGGGGATGGACTTTACGGTGGAACACCGCCCTGGGACAGATCACGCCAATGCTGATAGTCTGTCCAGATTTTTCCGCCTTAGTGATGAGGACTCCCTGGGTGAAGGGTAGTTCTCCCCACATTTCAGCTGGAGGGGACACGTGTTAGACCTGGCATCATTGGCATGAGTCTCTCCTCCATTTTTTTCTGTTTGCCTCCTCTGTTTACGATGTTTTTGCTGGATTATTGCTTTGGGCACTGTGCCACTGCTGATCAGTGCCACAGTGCAAGTGCTCCCTATGTTAAATTGTTACATTGATTGGTGTTACCATGATTGGCTTGGTTGACTTACTGTTCAGACCCTAGTCTAGTGCACTGCGTGTGCCAAGGGCGTGTAAGTTAACTGCTGCTGGTGGGCTTGCAGCACTGGTTGTGCCACCCACAGAAGCAGCGTGTAAAAGGTGTCTCAGGCCTGCCACCGCGGCGCCTGCGTGCAGCCCCTGACTGCCATGTCGACTTGGTAAGGAAACCTACTTACCCGTCTCTAAACCTTCACTTTGCCACATTTCAGACACCTCTATGGTAGGCCCTAGGGCAGGGTGCATTGTTGGTAAAAGGTAGGTCATGCCCTGATGTGTGTGGCATGACCTAATAGTGAATTACAGCCATTTTCGTTTTTCACTATTGAAGGGCTACCTGCCTCCAATAGGCCAGACTGGGCAGACTGATTATTAACTCCATTATAATCTATCTGACTCAGGGAGAATGGTAGCAAATCGAGTTTAGTATCCCTGAACTCAGAATTTAATAACGCACCCTTTAGGATGGATGGTTTTTAAATTCTATGTTTGAAAATAGCACTTTTAGAAAGTGGCTATTTTCTTGTCCAACTATCTACCGGTCTCTGCTGGTTTGGTGTGTGTGTCAGGGCCTGGGTGGCTCCAGAGGTCTGAGCGAGTCAGTGTGGGGTGAATGGGGCGTTTACACGTAGAGTGAGGGAAGAGTAGCCTGCCCTGCCTGACACAATACTGGCTCCGCCTCCTGCTGGGCGACTGATAGCCCTGCTCCTGCCGGTGACAATACTGGCTCCGCCTCCTGCTGGGCGGCTGAGGACTCTGCCCTGCCCAGTGAATAGGCCAGGTGCCTCTGCCTGGCAACACCCACAACAAACCTGAGATGGTGGGAATCTCCCTGCTTGGACAAAGGGAACAAAGGGAAAACGGGGTATAAGAGAAGGACCCCTGAACCAAGAACTCAGATCACTTCTGACAAGGAAACCTGTACCAAGGACAAGAAGCCTGCTGATCTAAGGACTTGCCTCCCCTTTCTGCCAGAGTGCTGTTTTGCTGTGGAGGAACCTGAAAGCTGCTTCTTTATTTTTGCCAAGGAACAAGGAGAGAGGAACTTGGTGTGTACTCTCTGAACACTTGCTAGGAAATCTCCAAGGACTGGAAGAGTGCCAGTCTCCTGTTGAAGTCACAGGGCCAAAGGACTTCACCATCTACTGAATTGCTGAATTGCTGGAAAGTGTTGTTTCCAGTACACAAGGGAAAATCTGCAGTCTCGACGCCAGCAGCAACGCCAGTGAGCAGTGGGTAGCGGCCCCGGCTCCAAGTGACCCCGTCTCGACGCCGGTATCGACGCCAGGGAGGAGTGAGTATCGGCTCTGCCTCCAAGCGACCCCGTCCCGACGCCGCTGCTGATCGCATCGACTCGACGCCCGTCTCGACGCCGTGAGCGCTGCTCCGGCCCGACATCCCTCGACGCCGCTGCGGATTGACCCGACTCCGAGGCACGATCGACGCCGACATCTCGACGCCGTGGATCATCGTTTTCTTCGTTTCTCAAGGTACTGTACTTGTGGGGTCTGTTGCAACTCCAGGCTCGACGTAGCGCTCCTCGCGGTCGACGCCGAAACTTGGGAATCTTGTAGACTCGACGTCGTGTGACTCCTGTGGGGGTTACATTGTTGCCAAAGAACTGTGCTCAGAAGAATACTTTGCTAAAGAACTATTTGCCAAGAAGAAACCTTACTTGAACTATTATTTTTCCTTCCAAAGAGTATTTATTAAGACTGTGGTATATTTTTGTCGTTATTTGGTCTTGTGCTAAGCCTTATATAAAAATACTATTTTTATAATAACTTCTGTGTCGTGTCCATCTGTAGTGTATCCACTTTATTACTGTATGTGGTCATAAATGCTTAACACACTGCCTCTGAGATAAGCCTGTCTGCTCTGCCAAGCTACCAAGGGGGTAGCAGGGGTTATCTGAGTGTGTAATCCCCTTTCCCTGACTAGAGTTGGTTGGTCCCTATTTGTCAGAAGTGTATACCTCTGCCAACTAGAGACCGCCGGTTCTAACAGTCGTGTACCGTGTTATGCCACCTTACCATTCAATTTGGGAAATCCAATGTTAGTTACATGCTTTTAAGTTGTACCAACTTGCAATATTAGCACTTGCCTTAATGCATCTGTATGCGTGCTATGAGAAGTTCATAGGTTGTATGCCCCAATAACATGCCATACCATACTCGTACCATAATATACTATACAATAACACGCCATGCCATACGATACAAAAACAGATGATAACATACCATATTATACAATAACAAACCATACCTTACAAATACATACCATACCATACACTACAATCACAGTCCATATCATTCTATAAAATGTTAGACCATATCATATCATACCATACTATAAAATCATAGACCATACCGTACAGTGACAGGCTGTACCATGTCATACTAATCAATCCATTCAACCTCATCTCCTTTTACCTCATCCCATCCTTGAACCCTCAAGTCACCCTCACCTCTGTTTACCTGTACTCACTCCTGAATCATCTTCACCTCCTGTGAAAAATTGGGTTGTTGGTTGAATGGTGTAAAACCCTGCTCAAGCTTAAGCTCAAGCAGGTAAGCCCTCGGGTAGCCATGTACTCTACAAATCTACAAATCAATCAATCAAGCAGGAGCCATGATCGCATGCCTGGGTGAAACACTGAAAGACACCAAATTAACCTGTGATTAACCCTCTGGGAGCTTGGCACAAAAGCAATCAGGCTTAACTTAGAGGCAATGTGTAAAAGTATTTATGCAGCGCATAAACAGTAATAAAGTTAAAAGACAACACAAGAACAATCCCACACCAATTTAGAAGAATAGAGTACATTTTATTAAATTATTTGACACAAAGCCGACATAAATCCAATCAGTAGAACCAGAGTTCTGAATTTGTAAAGCTTTTAAGGTAAAAACTAGCTCCTAAAAGATGAAATCTCCAACCGAAGACATCTAGTTGCATGAGACTGCAGCAAAGTCGATAGTTATGGCCGACCGCGATGAAGCGTGGGTCGGATACAAGCAGTGGATTGAGCCCAGTTTCCACTTCCCTTCAGACTTGGAAGACATTTTGTACAAAAATGTCTGAAAAGGTAAAGTTCAGTGGGGCCGAGGAGTAGGTGTCGTCATCGGGGGGCAACTGGCTGAAGTCACTAGCTGAAAAATCCTTCGTTCAGGCTTAGTTTCTTTTTTGGAAGTCGAAGATCTCCAGCGGAATGAAGCTGCAGCCTGTAGCTGATGAGGGTTGCATGAGGCCGGATACCCTTTCTGCAAAGAGCAGTTGAACAGGATTTGCTCCTGCATGGAAGAATGTAGCAGGAGCTACTGTGAAGTCAGGCCAACCGGCGATGCACCTTGGACATATCGACTAACAGGTTGGTCCATGTCTCCTTTTCGTTCTCAAAGTACTTTTTGGTGGCAAATTTTTGAGTCTCAAGTCTTGGATTCGGGCTGTCTGGGCACCTTTAGCACCACTTCCAAGGATCCAGGAATGGACAGGCTCCACTTTGAGGGTTAGGACTTCCTCATACTGGGTCCAAATGTGGGTAGAAGATGGTTGGAGCCTTTTCTGTCCCTGAAGCTCTGATCAGGAGACCAGCCAACTAGCCATTGAAATCACTCTGGTAGTCCAGTGTTCAAGGAGAAGTGCAGTGCACCGCAGCATGGCAGTCCTCTGGGGGCTCAGGGCAGGCTTCTGCCAGCAAAGCAGTCCTTCTTGGTGTAGCGTAGCAGTCTTCTGAAGTAAACAGCAGGCCACAGCTCCAGACAGTCCTCTTAGAGTCCGTTCGCAAGTCCAGAAAGTGACCTCAAGAGTGGGTTTGAGAGTCCTAATGTTATACATGGTGCCTCCTTTGAAATAAGAGCGGTTTCTAGAGATTCCTTCTTCCAAAAGTGCTTCGAATTTCAAGCTTCCCTCCAGGCTATCTACAGGCTCAATGTGCTAGCATGAAGTTCATGTGTGAGCAGGGCCCTACCTATTGATGTGTAAGTGGGGCTGTGCAGAGTTCCGCCTCCCCAGCCTGCCAGTGATGGCTCATACAGGTACACCTAGTCCCTCTATTGTGTGGCTGTCTGGAAAGAGTATACAAAGGCCAACTTCCACTCAAACCTACTCATGTGACCCAGGAACAAGCTGCAGGCACAAAATTAGTTAGGACAGGAAAATGATAACTTTCTAAAAGTGGCATTTTCAAAATTGTGACTTAAAATCCAACTTTACCATTAAAGATTATTGTAAAATACAGTCTCTCAGACTCCAGACATGGTCCCGATCAAACGTTAGCACTTATTAATTATAATATGGAACCCCGTGTTATCTTATGGGCGAGGTAGGCCTCACAGTAGTGAAAAACTAATTCGAGATTTTTGCTACCAGGACACATTAAACTTAAACACACATGTCCAACCCTCTATCTACAATGCACCCTGTCCTAAGGATTGTCTAGGGACTGCATTAGAGGTGGCTTGTATTTAATAAAAGGGGAGTTTTAAGGCTTTGCAAGGGGTTTACTTTGCCGAGTTGAATCGGCCATTTAAAAGTGCTAACAAGCTGCAGTGGCATGCCTGAGACTTGTTTTAACAGGTACTTAAGTGAATGGCACAATAAGTGCTGCAGGCCCACTAGTAGCATTTGATTTACCAGCCCTGGATGTATGGCATACCACATTACTAGAGACTTATAAGTAAATTAAATATGCCAAAACGTTACCATGTTTTAACACGGGTTAGCAGTGGCAAAGTGCACAGAGTCTTGTGGCCAAATACAAACCAATCCACCAAAAGTAGGAGGGGTGAAGGCTAAATGTTTGGGGGCAGACCACCCTAAGGATGACGGATCTAACACAGCCCTTTACCTCTTCCCACCCCCTGAACCCTCAGGTCACCCTCACATCCCTTTACCTCTACCCACCCCATAGCTCTCAAGTCACCCTCACCTCCCTTTAGCTCTCCCCACACCAGAACCCTCGAGTCAACCTCCTCTCGATTTATCGCTGCCCAGCTCTGAACCATAAAATCACCCTTGCCTCCCTTTATCTCTAGCCAACCTTAAAACCCCTTTTTAAAAAGAACCCAGGTTTGTTATTTAAAAAAATATACCTGTGTGTGGTAAAGATTGGGTGGTAAAGGTACTGTACGGCAAAGGCGAGGTAAAGGCTCTTTCCACTCAAGCAATACACAAATGCTTTGGAGGCACTACCTGTTGGTTTATGCCCTTCAACATGTTGGTGGGCACCTTTGCCTCTTTGACAATTTGATCCCTCCGGTAGTCCCCCCCTCAATAATTTAGAGCTTGTTTATATGTTTTCCCCTGATGAAATGCTCATGCAATTTTCATTTTCTTAACTGTAAAGCTGATGGAAGCATGCATCTTTGCCCAAGCACCAAGCTGCATCCTCACCACGCAGATCGTTCGTCATTGTTTAAACTAAAGCTTGGCAAACGTTTACCTTGGCTAGAATGCAGAAGACAACTATTGACCCAAAAAAAGTGTTTGTTTTCTTAATTGTCATTGATATGTTTTGTAGGTACATTTTAACCCTGGGAGAACACTGTGTGCTCCTAATGGAAGCTGGCTCCTCACGAGATGTCCTCCAGCACGTGGAGCAGTTCTGGAGTATGCTGGATGATTTGGCAGACAGTGACCCTGCAGCATACAAGACATTTATACAGCGTCAACTGAGGGATGCCAAGGAACAGTGCGCCCCACCTGAGCCTCACATATCACTGCGTACCAAGATATTGGTAGGAATAGTCATTGCTGAAGACTGTTTTTCCTACAGTTTGGAAGTGCATGTGATTGAAAACAGTGCTGTGGCTGTACAGTGAAAAGTAATCCCTTCTGTAATGTTTTTGCCATTGCGAAGGGTGATCTATAAAGTTGTGTTTTAGAGATGTACTTTGCCACAGAGGGTCCCACCACTATCAATTTAAGAAGCTGTTGTTGCAATAGAACTCTAATGAGGGAAGGTGGATTGATGTGCAAATCATAGGTTTTCAAACATCCTTTTATGAATATTAGAAATGCTTCATAACTACCGTGCTGTGCAAGAGGTGAGGTGAAAATTTAGCAGAGAAGTTTAAAATGTAATCTGATGGAGACTTCCATCTGCAGATTCATTATGCACAGGCAACAGACTGTAGCCGTACATTTTTCGTGAGCAGTACCACTGTGTGCCAGTAGGTAGCATCGTTCTGCTCCATGTGGCACTGTTGCCCGTGCCGGAAGTGATGTGCGCGGTGCCTATCTAGGTGACACCCCAGGTACTGATGTCAGTTTTTTTCTTCTGCACCAGTCAGTACAGATCCGGAGAGAGCTAACCCTAGTCAATTTTTAACTGACCTTTTTCTACTTTTTTTCAAAGTCTTTTTAAGATTTTTATTCCTGATGTGGCAGGATGTGCACTAGGAAGGCTGGCTTAAAGCCCAGCAGATGTCTGTGACAGACCCACATCTTGTTTGCCTCTGATGCCTCAAGCGCAACCAAAATGCAATGACCTGCATCGACTGCCATGTCATGCACCCCAAGGTCTTGAGGAAGCGCTCCATCAAGCTCCTTGGCACCTGACGTGCAACACCACAATGGTCTTGATTTCGGTCGAGAGGAAGGTCCTGGAATTGGTCGAGGGGCCCAAGATCCTCGCCACTTTCCAGGTCGTCCGGAAAGTCCCACAAGTGTAAGAAGGCGAAGAGGCCTACACCCATCCGTCAAAGTCATCGGACGAGCGTCGTTATTCAAGGCCAGGCTCTATAGTAGGGCCTGCACCTCCCGAGTTTCTAGGAGCCGTAGTGATCTCCCACCCAACTCCCTAAGTTCTCTGAGGCCATGCATCTCATTTTTTGTTTGCTCTGTTTATTAGGTTTTTACATAGGTTATATAATTGACAGGCATATATATTTCCATACAGAACCAGCAAACAGTCCTTGAAACAGAGTATTTATTAGAAAAACAGTACAGATCTGACATAAATTATCGGACCCCAGGCCTATCATGCAATTGAAAACACTTCAGTGTAGCAACTTTTCCTGGTTACAATACAAAGCAAATGTACTATGCGTGTACATATTAGTTTCATATATATAACTCATATGGCTCCACTCCACCCTGTCACTTCAATCAGCTAATCCATCAAACAACCTTATAGATAACATTGAACTAATAACACAACCAAAAGGAGGGGCAAGGGGACAAAGCAGGAACCCTATATAGGTGGGTGAAGAACGCTTTCTTGACAATTGAAGAATTGCCACTTGTACAATCATACATATGCATATATTATTAATATAATATTTATGCAAAGTGGTTTGAGGTGTAAGGAACATACTACACATTCCAGATCACATTGAGTCGCATTACGACACATGTATTGAACAGCATTAGTTAATGTTAGGAATGTCTGTCAGATCATCTGAAGTTAAAAACCCTTGATGCATGCACAACACTGTGTTCCATGCCATGGAGATGGGGGATTTGCGAAGCCCTAACGTGTCCTCCCTTATTAGTGAGACCACCTCGGCTTTAGCCCAATTTATCATAGAGGGGAACCATGCTTTCAGAAGCCATGTACCTCATATCTGGGAAGCCCGTTCCTACTGGAGCATCTTCTTGCCCCACGGGTTTGGTAGGGCCCCGCACTGGTTCTCTGCCTCTAGTCGCGCCCCTTGAATCCACAGATGGATCCGGACTAGCGCATATCATAGCACCTTGACATTCCCGAGCCCAGATGCCGACGCTGCTGGTGACTCCTGGCAGCACAATCCCCATTCTCATCTCTGACACTGAGCCAAAGAGGCATCACCAGAGCCAGAATCCGAGCCCTGTTCTTTTGGGCTGGGACTCTGGGAGGATTTGGAGGGGTCGCTGGACCATGAACAATGCCAGCCCCTAGACTCCAACATTGACTGCTGTGAGGAATTGGCAGAGGCCTGTGGACTGGACACCTCTCCAGATACTGGCATGCTGTCTCCCCCTATGTTGGCTATGTAGGAGGGGGCTTATTTTGCTATGGTGGTGAGAAGTGTGGCCTAGGTCCTGAATCTTAGCCTACCCTCAGTGTCAATCAAGACTAACTTCTTGACGAAGGTGCTTCAGCCAGGAGCTAACCCCCCAGAACTGCTTCTCCCATTCAAAAAAGCCCTCACGGATGTCCAGTGGGGGACTTGGTCCAAACACTGCTCCTGTGAACAGGATGATTGCCCACCCCCACTGCCCTGCCCCAGGGAACCCCAATTTCCTCACACAACACCCTACCCCGTAGAGCTTGGTTGTCCAAGCTTCCATCTCCCCTGTAAATCGTGGCGCATTCTCAACCACCCCTCCGGATAGGGAGTCCAACAGGCTGGACACCTTAGGAAAGAAAGTGTTTTCTTCCATCAGCCTGGTATGCTAATTCTAAACAACGCTCACCGTTTGAGACTGTTACTTCCATTCCTTGTGGGATTCAGTTGTGCAGGTGCTGCCTACTCACTCAAGCTATGTATGGTGGGAGGGATGCAGCTAAGTTCACGATTCGATATGGACTGAACATGTCCGAATCATTGGGCTGAGCGGTTCTGCGTAGGTGGCCTTATGGCACACCCCAGCTTTTCTGAGGGTGCCCAAGCATCGCTTATGGACATGCCCTTTGATGGCTCCCACTGCTTCGGAGGCAAGGCAGACACAGTGCTGGAGCTCTCCAAGAATAGCAGAGCTACAGCCAGGTCCTCGGGCCTTTCAGTGGCCGCTCCCCTACCCCAGTCCGTCTTTTGCTCCTTTTGTGGACACAAAAGGGGTTTTCAGCCGTGAATTTATCAGCCCAGCCACCAACGCTCGCAAGCTTCTCAGCCTCTGCATGACCGAGAACGTGATACCCACAGACCTGTGGGTTGGGCAGACCAAGTTCAGGCCAGTCCAGCCCCCCTCTTCCCCGAGCAGCCGCAGCCTCCAAACCCCTCTAGTTTGCCCTCTTACCATCATGGGCTCCCCGTGGGAGACAGGATACTACATCACCTACCCTGCTGGAGGTCTATAACATCAGACCACTGGGTTCTTCAGATTGCCCGAAGGGGCTACTCCCTCCCCTTCATGACTACCTGTGCCACCCACTTGCAACAGGCTGACGGAGGACCATCTCTGCTAGCCAGAAAGTGATGGCTCTCTTTGCCAAGGGAGCCATAAAGAGGGTACTGTCGGGTTCGCGGCGGTTGCCGTTTCCCGACATCCCGTTAACACACACAACACTGCCGGGATACTCACTTCCGGTTGGAAGCTGAGCCCCGGTCTAGTCCCTGCGAAGCACAGAAGTACTTCCGGGGGAAGCGCATTTAGCTTGCGCTTCCCGCCGGCTCTGTGCTTCAGATTCTTACGAGGCTCACGTTACTTGGGAGAGTTCCGGTGAGTACCAGTCTGTTTCGTCGTCACCGCGCTGGAGCGCTAACGCTGGGGTTTCCTCGCCACCGCGCTGGAGCGCTAACACTGGGGTTTCCTCGCCACCGCGCTGGAGCGCTACGCTGGGGTTTCCTCGCCACTGCGCTGGAGCGCTAACGCTGGGGTTTCCTCGCCACCGCGCTGGAGCGCTAACACTGTTGTTTTCTTGCCACCACGCAGGAGCGCTACTTCTTTCATTCTTTTTGGGGGTTAGCGCATAAGCGCCATCGTTTGTTTCTTTGCCACCCCGCAGGAGCGCCATCCTTTGTTTGTTGGGGGTTAGCGCATAAGCGCCATCGTTTGTTTCTTTAGGGCCGCGCAGGAGCGCCATCCTTTGTTTGTTGGGGTCAGCGCATAAGCGCAATCTTGCATTCTTTGGGGTTAGCGCAGGAGCGCTACATCATTCTTTTCTTTTGGGCCGCGCAGGAGCGCTATGCTAATGGTTTACTGGGGGCTCCTGCAGAGAAGCTGTGTTTAACATTCGACCCTTTCTTCTTGGCGACATCGCAGGGGAACTCTCCTGGATTGTCCTGTTACGTGTGGACCTACACAAAGGGTTGGAGATTGTGATCTGCAGAAGCACTGGTGAGTCCTGGCAGGATAGCGCTTGTGTGTGATAAAGGGAACGTTTGATAAGGGGCGAACTTGGGGGTTCCTTACCACTTAGGATCTTGTTCTGTTTTCCAGTTGCCCTTGGAGTCTCCTGCAAGCACCATTCCAAGCACCACAACTCTACCCCCCCTTTTTGGCTCCTATCCTTGCGTCCATCTCATCCCTGTTGGGTTCTGGTCCAAGGGGGTCAGGTGGGTACAAGGGCGGGCGCTCCTGTCGTCTCTGCGGAATCGCTTCACAAGCCAGGTAGGTCTTGTGGGGCACCTGACAGAATCTGAAGCCCACGTTACCTATTCCACCCAGACGACATGGGCGACCCGGAGGTTACCTTGCAGGACATAGCCGTCATGCTGACTGCCATGCAAGCCGAGAACCTCAGTCTACGCCATGATATAACTACCCTACAGGGTCAAATGGCATCCGGGGTTACCAGTCCTTGGGGAACCACTCCTAGTCCCAGAGTCATAAAAGGAGGGTTGTTGCGACCGCCTACTTTCACCTTTGGGGGGCCCTCCGCTGCCACCGATCCGAGCACTGCCATACAAGTCGTCACACCCCATCCTGTACAACTGGCACCACCTGAACGATTCTACGGCGACAGCACCAAGTATGGGATCTTCATCCACCAATGCCACCTGCACTTCATGGCCAGAAACGCGTCTTTTCCCGATGATGCATCCAAGGTCGCATACATTTTATCATACATGGGAGGAGACGCCGCTCAGTGGTCCATTTCTTTTGTGGAAAACGACGATTCCATGCTCCACCACTTGCCGACATTCAAGGAAGCCATGCGGCGTATGTTCGCTCGTCACACCTTTGTGCAGGCCGCAGACAACGAGTTGCTTAACCTAAATCAAGGCAGCCAAGACCTACTACATTACATCACCCGATTCAGCCGACTCGTCATCGAGGCCAATTGGCCAGAGGATAAAAAGGTGTCCGTATTCTACCGAGGCCTGCGTGATGATCTGAAGGATCTCATCTCCCAGTTGCCCAACCCGCCTGAGGAAATAGGTCCTTTCATCGATTTAGTGGTGAAGATGAACTTCCGACTACAAGAAAGAAGGACCGATAAAGGGAGAAACAGTGACAACCGTTTTTTGTCCATTGGAGACAAGGGCGCCAAAAAGGCCAAAGATGAACCCACTCCTCCAGGCGACACATCCGAACCCATGCAGATCGGGGGCATAAGAGGGCCGTTGACCAGTCAAGAGAGAGAAAAAAGAAGGAAGCAGAACCAATGTTTGTATTGTGGGAAGAGCAGACACTTCGTCAGGGAATGTCCGGTGAAGCCCTCAAAAACAAGGACCAGAAGGCCGTTTGCGTTACCCATCACCAAAAGCGATCCGATGGGAAACGAGACAACCCAGTAGACAAAGGGATCCGTCCTCTGGATTCTTCGTATAACACTTCAGCGATCCCTGCAGTAATGGACGGCAGTCATCACGTCGGAATGGAAGTCTCTTTACAAAATCAGGCGGGCAGAACCTGGTTGGTAACCGCCATGCTGGATTCCGGTGCGACAGGCAGTTTTATTGACACCGGTTTTTTACGTACCTTGGGCATAGCCACAGTGTCAAAGGAGCAACCTGAAACGGTCACGGCTGTTGATGGAACGGACTTGACTTCCGGCCCTATCAGGCACCAAGCAGAGAACATGACAATGTCCTTCGCCAACCAGCACGCTGAGGCTATTTGTTTCAACGTCATCGACGCTCCTCAATTCAAGGTTATACTGGGGTTGCCATGGTTAGTGAAGCACAATCCCCGAATCGATTGGGTGGCCAGAATAATACACCTGGATTCAGAATACTGCTGTACAACCTGTTATACGAAGGACAATCCCATGGGGGTTCGCTCCATACAGGCTCGGTCCCTACCGGTAGATGGCATGGGGATGGTTTCCCAAGCAACCATACCAGAGGAGTATCAGGACCTAGCAGAGGTATTCGATAAGAAGGGGGCCAACACTCTGCCTCCTCACCGGTCGTTCGACTGCCGCATTGATTTGATCCCTGGCTCCACGTTGCCATGCAGCCGAATTTATTCCCTCACGGAGAAGGAGAACATCCACCTTCGTTCCTATTTGGATGAGTATTTGGACAACGGTTTTATTCACCATTCCAGGTCTCCGGTTTCCTCTCCTCTTTTCTTCGTGTCGAAGAAGGAAGGCGATCTGCGGACCTGTATTGACTTTCGGGCGATGAACGCCATCACTGTCAAAAACCGGTACCCTCTACCGTTGATCTCTAACCTTCTGGAGCAAGTAAAACATGCCTCAGTATACACTAAGCTCGATCTGCGGGGTGCTTACCATCTTGTCAGAGTCCGGAAAGGGGACGAATGGATTTCGTGGTTGATCTCCCCATCACCAAGACTGGGCACACCACGGTGCTCACCATAGTTGACCACCTCTCGAAAATGGCGCACTTTGTACCCTTGATGAAATTACCCACGGCAACGGATCTGGCTTTGGTCTTCGTGCACGAGGTGCTCCGCCTCCATGGCATCCCTTCGGTGGTTATAACGGACCGGGGTTCTCAATTCGTGTCCCGTTTCTGGAAGGAGGTATGCAGAATACTCGAGATGGACGTACGCTTATCCTCAGCCTATCATCCCCAGACCGACGGTCAGGCTGAAAGAACGAACCACACCATGGAACAGTACCTCCGTTGTCTGCTTCTGATGGTGGAGAAGGAATGGTCGGCGGTGTTATGGATGGCGGAATTCGCGTACAATAACAGCAAGCATTCGGCCATTGGCATGTCTCCCTTCTTTTGTCTTCACGGCCATCACCCCCGCACCACTGCTTGGGAGGTACCTCGGGACAGCCAGTTACCATCGGTGCATGCCTATCATGAGTCCCTGCACAGGCTCTGGCAACAGGCACGGTTTGAGTTGGCCAAAGCAAAGGACACCTACAAGGCGCATGCTGACGCTCACAGACAGAAGGAGCCTGACTACCGCTTGGGCGACATGGTGTGGTTGTCCATTCGGCACCTCAACGTACATGGTCCCAAGAAACTCTTGCCTCGTTTTGTGGGTCCCTTTGCCATCGAAAAAGTGATCAACCCAGTGGCCATGAGACTCTCGCTACCTCCGCACATGCGGATCCACCCGGTCTTCCATGTCTCCCTGTTGCGGGCGGTCCGCTCTGGTGCTCCGATTCCCTCTCCTCCGTCTCCGGTGGTGGTGGAGGGCCATGTTGAGTATGAGGTCAGGGCCATCTTGGGGTCTCGCCGTGTCCGGGGTAAGCTCTTCTACTTGGTGGACTGGAAGGGTTACGGTCCAGACGAGCGGTCTTGGGAGCCCTTGTCCCACGTCCGTCATGCTCCCGTTCTGGTCCGTGCTTTTCATCGAAGTCACCCTCTGAGCCCTCGCCCTGCTTGCCCTTTCTGAGGTCCGGGGTTTCGGAGGGGGGCTTGTTTTGGTGGGGGGTTCTGTCGGGTTCGCGGCGGTTGCCGTTTCCCGACATCCCGTTAACACACACAACACTGCCGGGATACTCACTTCCGGTTGGAAGCTGAGCCCCGGTCTAGTCCCTGCGAAGCACAGAAGTACTTCCGGGGGAAGCGCATTTAGCTTGCGCTTCCCGCCGGCTCTGTGCTGCAGATTCTTACGAGGCTCACGTTACTTGGGAGAGTTTCCAGAGACCCACCTTCCGGTGAGTACCAGTCTGTTTCGTCGTCACCGCGCTGGAGCGCTAACGCTGGGGTTTCCTCGCCACCGCGCTGGAGCGCTAACACTGGGGTTTCCTCGCCACCGCGCTGGAGCGCTACGCTGGGGTTTCCTCGCCACTGCGCTGGAGCGCTAACGCTGGGGTTTCCTCGCCACCGCGCTGGAGCGCTAACACTGTTGTTTTCTTGCCACCGCGCAGGAGCGCTACTTCTTTCATTCTTTTTGGGGGTTAGCACATAAGCGCCATCGTTTGTTTCTTTGCCACCGTGCAGGAGCGCCATCCTTTGTTTGTTGGGGGTTAGCGCATAAGCGCCATCGTTTGTTTCTTTGGGGCCGCGCAGGAGCGCCATCCTTTGTTTGTTGGGGGTCAGCGCAAAAGCGCAATCTTGCATTCTTTGGGGTTAGCGCAGGAGCGCTACATCATTCTTTTCTTTGGGGCCGCGCAGGAGCGCTATGCTAATAGTTTACTGGGGGCTCCTGCAGAGAAGCTGTGTTTAACATTCGACCCTTTCTTCTTGGCGACATCGCAGGGGAACTCTCCTGGATTGTCCTGTTACGTGTGGACCTACACGAAGGGTTGGAGATTGTGATCTGCAGAAGCACCGGTGAGCCCTGGCAGGATAGTGCTTGTGTGTGATAAAGGGAACGTTTGATAAGGGGCGAACTTGGGGGTTCCTTACCACTTAGGATCTTGTTCTGTTTTCCAGTTGCCCTCGGAGTCTCCTGCAAGCACCATTCCAAGCACCACAACTCTACCCCCCCTTTTTGGCTCCTATCCTTGCGTCCATCTCATCCCTGTTGGGTTCTGGTCCAAGGGGGTCAGGTGGGTACAAGGGCGGGCGCTCCTGTCGTCTCTGTGGAATCGCTTCACAAGCCAGGTAGGTCTTGTGGGGCACCTGACAGGTACTAACGCCAGAAGTAGGTTGTGGTTGTCATTCCCTCTACTTTCTGGTGTCCAAAAAGACACTCAAATTCTTCCTAAAGAAGGAAAAATTTCAAAATCCTCAAGTCCTGTCTGCGCTGGACCCAGGAGAATGGATGGTAACATTGGATTTGCAGGATGCATACTTCCACATTCCCACCAACAGTACTTTCAGTTTGCCGTGCTCTTTTTTGGCCTTACCAGTGCCCCTTGTGTGTTTACCAAGGTGATGGCGGTGACAGCAGTTCATCTGTGGGGATCAGGGGTACCAGTTTTTCGAGGGCTGGCTTTTGAAGACTGGCTTGCCCCAGGAGGTTGTCGCCCATCTTCAGACTACAGCAGACCACTTGCACTCGCTGAAGTCAGACCTGTCTCCCTTTCAGGCACTCCCTTACATCGAAGCTGTTCTGGACACGGTGCAGGTACTGGCCTAACCTCCAGAACGGCGAGTCCAGGATATTCAGGCTCTGAAACCAGTGTTTCAGCCTCTATCCTTGATTTCAGTGAGACTGACTTTGAGGCTGCTGACCCTCATGGCCTCCTGTATCTTTCTTTTTTTTTTTTTTTTTTTTTTTTTTTTTAATAAAAACCTTTATTTTCAAAAGTCAGGACACAGCTATTCAGCCGACAACCCGGAGGTTCGGCAGCATCGATATATAGAAACAGAGATGCGTCCCCAGTACCGTGAAAGGAGAAGTGCAAAGGTTCAATTTTAAATAAACACAAAAACACACAACAAACCCCAGCAAGGCAAGAACACTGAAAGCCCATGGTGAAGCCCCCCAGGGGAGGCCGGACCCCACTCATCTACCAGTTACAGTACAGTGTAAAGAGGAAGAAGGGGGACAGCAGAGGCCAAAAAAGTCCATAAACCATACTGAGCTGGAAAGAAGGTTAGGAGGAAAGCTGTTCCTCGGGAGGATCCAGATCCGGGGCAAGACATATTCCCCCCCTGTATTGATTCCACCGCCCCCAGATGGCGTGCCACTTCCGGGGGCGGCCTCTAGCGCAATAGACCGTCTTCTCCCTTAACATACTCCAGTCCATATTTTCTTTCCACGCGGTCAATGTGGGGGGCCCCGCGGAGCCCCACAATCGCGCGATATCTCTCTTAGCGACCATGTTACCCAGAGTCACCCATTGGGTCTGTGCCTCATCGTGGTCAGTGGGCCCCCAGACATTCAGGAGGCAACACCGCGCTTCCGGCTGTATAGCAATGCCCGTCACCTCCCCCATCACTGCATGGACTCTCCTCCAGAATTCCGTAATGACACCACATTCCCAAATGATATGCAGGAAAGTACCCACCATACCACATCCCCCCTGCATAGGCCGTCCTCCGAGAATCCCATGTGAACCAGCCTTGGCCCCGTCACATACACTCGATGCAGTATTTTAAGCTGCACCAGCCTCAGACGCGACGGGATCGCGACCTCCTTAGGAGAGGAAACAGCCGACTGCCAATCCTCATCGTCCAACTCAAGGCCATCCCTAGTCCACTGGTCCCTCAGCCCCAGAAGCATGTCCGCCCGGACGTTGATCAGTTTCTTATAGATGAGCGAGATCGTGCTCTCGGGCATATGGCCATCAAGGACCCGGTCCTCCAAAGGAGAGGACTCAGGCACCTTCTCACCCTCTATGAGGACTGATCGGAGGGCGTGACGCACCTGAATATAGCGGAAAAACTCGGATGGCCCCAGCTCATACTCCTTCTGCAACTCTTCAAAGGACTTCACCTTCCCCTTATTCAGCACATCTCCCACCCTGGAGATGCCGATCAGGTCCCATTTATCAAACCCTTTTGTGTGCCAAAGCCTTCCCAGTCTCTCCGATTCAAACAGCGGGGTAGCGAGGGTGAGCCTATCCTTCCAGCCCAGCGAGTCAGTTGCCATCTTCCACACACGCACTGCTACACCAGTGGGCCCCGTGAGGGACGAGTCTAGGGACCGCGAGTACAACGCCCTGTAGTAGTTACCTCCACGCAGCAACCACCTGTCCATGGCATACCCAGGGCTGAGGGCAGGGCCATAAAACCCATGATTAATCGCGCTCAGCTGGGTGGCCCAGTAGTACCGTCGGATGTCTGGGAGCGCAATGCCCCCGTCGTACCATGGAAGCGTCAACTTTGCAATAGCTATTCGCGGCCGTCCATCCCAAAGCAACGTTCGTTGGAGGCCTTCGACCTCCCGAAAGTATTTGGCCGGAACCCAGTCCAAAGTATTCTGCAGTGCGTAGAGGAAGCGGGGAAGAGACATCATTTTAAACAGGGCCGCACGCCCAACGAGGGAGAGCGGCAGCCTCCGCCAGCCTTCAACATCCCGCCTCAGGCGTGCCAGGGGGGGGAGCAGGTTCTTCTCATAGCGCACAGCAGAGTCCATGGAGATAAAAATCCCCAAATACACGAAGCCCTGCTGAGCGACCTGTATCGAACATGTACTAGGGATCGGTGGAGCCTCGCCACTAAGAACATACAAATACGATTTACTCCAGTTGATAACAAGACCCGAGTTCCTACCAAAAGATGTGAGTACGTCGCAGACCACTATAAGTGATTTCTTGGGTGAGGCAAGATACAGCAGGATATCATCGGCGTAGAGCGAAATACGGTCCTCGTGTTCAGGCGACCATCTAAGGCCCCGTATATCCGGGTGCCAACGTATCCACGCAGCCAGCGGCTCAAGGGCGAGGGCGAACAACAAAGGCGACAGGGGACAACCCTGCCGAGTACCCCTCCCAAGCTGAAACGGAGTCGACGCCCGACCATTCACCACCACACTCGCAAGTGGCCCCTCATACAGCAACCTCACCCAGCTCACAAAACCGTGGCCAAAGCCGAACTTGGTCAGCACGGCCCATAAATATGCCCATTCCACCGTGTCAAAGGCCATCGTGGCGTCAAGAGACGCCACAATAGCTGGTTCATGCAGCGTGCCCGCCCTGGCGATTACACCATGAAGGCGCCGAAGATTTAACGCTGTGTTTCGGTGCGGGATGAAGCCGGATTGATCCGGGTGGACCAAGTCACCGAGTACCCTAATCAATCGGGTCGCCAGGATTTTAGCCAGAATTTTCGGCTCTGCGTTAAGAAGTGAGATAGGCCTATATGAGGCGCACTTATCTCGGGGTTTGCCCTCTTTGTGTATAACCACGATCGTCGCCAGTCGCTGGTCCAACGGGAGGGTCCCACTCCCCTGCGCCTCCACAAACATGGCGCGCAGGTGAGGGGCGACCCTATCCGGAAATAGCTTGTACAGGTCGACCGGCAATCCTGTATCTTTCTTGTGATACATGCATGCTGGCAAATTGTGGGCTGTGCAGTGGGACTTGAAGTTCCAGTGAGTGCAGCATCAGAGGAATCTCTCCAGCATGGTCAAGATCTCAGAGGGAACTCCAAAAGATCTGTAGTGGTGGTTAAATAACTGCCAGTGGGTCAGCAGCAGATCCCCCCTTCCCCAACCAGATCTGACAGTGGAGACCAATGCATCACTCCTGGGATGGGCTGGCCATTTGGGAGAAATGGAGATCAGAGGCTTCTGGTCTCTGGCAGAATCCAGACTCCACATAAACTTACTGGAGCTCCGGGCAATACGGTTGGCATTAAAAGCCTTTCTGCCCTCCATCAAGGGAAGGCTAGTGCATGTGTTCACGGACAACACCGACGCCATGTGTTACTGCAGCACGTCTCTGCCAGCTATGGGATAAATCTGTTCGCCACTGCCAAGAATGTGCAATGACAGCAGTTCTGCAAGCTGTAGTTTCCAAGCCGGCTCTCGCTCAGAGACGCTCTTTGTCTCGAGTGGCGGTCAGGCCTCCTATACGCCCTTTCACCCATACCACTCCTGCCCAGAGTTTTCAGGAAGATCAGCAACAAGTTATCCTTGTTGCTCCGGACTGGGCTCTGAGAGCTTAGTATCCTGAGATTTCCTCCTCCTATCCTCCGATCAGGTTGACTCTTTCAGAGGATCTTCTGTCACAGTAGCAGGGGAGAGTTCTACACCTGAACCTTTCAACGTTCCACCTTCAAGCATGGAGATTGTGCTGTGACAATTGATAGCTTTCGACCTTCTGCTCAAAGTCTGCACTGTTCTCTTGGCAGCCAGGCGTCCGTCCAACAATACTGTGTACGCCTGATTTGGGGCAAGTTATTGGCATGATGTGCGAAGAAGCAGGTTGACCCTTTTTCTGCGCCCTCTCTCTTTCTTTTCATCCTTTCTCTTACCGAGCAGGTCTGTGTACTCTAAGCACCCTAAAGGGCTATCTTTCTGCCATCTCAGCTTTTTTTGCGGTTGCCTGATCAGCCATCTGTAAATAAGTGCTTGAAAGTTTTGCAACACGTTTTCACGTTTGCCCTTCATCTCGCCTCAATGGCACCTTCATCTGAACTTTTCTGCTGTGCACTCCCTTTGAGCCATTGCACAATTGTTCTTTCAGACTCCTTACCATCAAGACTGCCTTCCTGGTGGCAATAGCTGCTCGGCGGGTAAGTGAGCTTCAGGCTTTGTCATCCAAGCCTCCGTACCTGAACACCTACCCAGACAAGCTTGTTCTTCGCACTAGAGTTTCCTTTCTGCCGAAAGTTGTTACTCCTCTTCCTGTTGTCCAGTCCATCACCCTGCCTACTTTTTTACACACTGCCACATCCCTCCAAGGAAGAGGCGCAACTTCACCATCTAGACAGAAAAAGAGTTCTGCCTTTCTACCTTGAAGCCATGAAAGAGTTCCCGGGTGGACGACCAGCGCTTTGTGGGGGTATGTTGGAGCGAAGAATGGAAAGTCTGTGCAGAAATGGGCCATCTCCCAATGGATAGTGCTTTGCATTAAAATCTGCTACACATCAGTCAAGAAGCAACCACCTGAGGGCTTGCATGGTCATTCCATCAGAGCCAAGGCTGCGACTTAGCACTTTGAGTCCCGGGCCTTGACAACCGCCAGGCAGAAACATGGACCTCTGTGCAAACGTTCACAAAACATTGCTGCCTGGACAGTCAGGCCTGTCTGGACGGTCACTTTGTCCGTTCGGTCCTGCAGGACATTTTGGTGTGAAATTGTTTCGTAGGCATTGCTTGGGTATCTATTCTAAGGTAAGGAATCTGCAGCAGAAGTCTCTATCAGATGAACAAGTTACCTTTGGTAACACCTTATCTGGTAGAGTCTCTATCTAGCTGCAGATTCCTTACTGACCCACACATCCTCCTGCTCTGGGAATGTTTTTCTAGGGACAGGGCTTTTCCTATTCAGGGCCGTAGTTTTCAACACCAGTGGTCAGTGTTCTTCGTTGCTCCGTGCTCCTGGCGTGGAAAGTCGTGAAAAGAAACTGACCTCAGCGTGCTACGTTGGCGCACATATAGGCAGCATGCATGTCCCTTTCGGGACAGATAACGCCATGCAGAGCTGAACGACGCCACCTACTGGCATGCAGGAGTACTGCTCACGAGAAATTTCCGGATCAAGTCAGATGTGTGGGGTTAATTCTGAGGTAAGGAATCTGCGGCTAGATAGAGTCTCTACCAGATAAGGAGTTACCTAAGGTAAGTAACTTGTTCTTGTGGGTTGACGATCATTGTGCTTCACAAATTCTAGAGGAAGGCTGGATATTTCAACATGGCTGAACCAGTGTAAAAGTGTGTTTAACCTACAAGTTGTTGGTTGGAGGTTGCAGCTTGTTGGTAACTAGCTAGTTTTTCCATGATCTGGGTAAAATAAGTATGGTGATCTTATTCCAGTTCTTGCCAATGAGTGACAACTCCTCCCATATTCACAAACCGCTGTTATAGATTGGGTATGTTTAAATGACAGCTTCATTGCAGATGGATGACAAGACCCATTGCTCACCAAGTACTTCAATAAGAATTACATTCTGAAATAAAGATGTCAGTGTGTGGAAGGGGAGCAATCTGTTCCTGTAATACTCTGGAGCCTGTATGTTAAGATAATACAGTTAGGCTCACACCCAAATAACAATAGTTCATACATGCGCATGTTTCATACACCTCACAGTATCCAAGACCTTTAGCTGACAGTAATGGAGCCCATTACCCTGCCATTCGAGCAGGACCCAACAACCTTCATGCGTAATACATTTGCCATACTCTGTTGGGTCAGTACCAAGTGTGCCGAGAGCCACCGCTTTGCCTACTGATCCACTAACTGGAAACCAACCTTTGCCTTCACTGTTCTATCTGTAGGGATGTCCAAAGCCATAGTAATCCAGCCCCCTATATTATACCATAGCTGTTGTCGCTTCGGGTTTTCCTACACTGAATTTTGATTGTTTGCTCCAAAGAGGAGATATGATATTTTTAAAGCTTCAGATTATGAGCTGGAAGTGGGCAGAACTATGCACCTGTGACTTGTAAGTGTGAGGAGGGACTTAGAATTACGCATCAGTACAGGGTTCCACCAGAATAGCCTACTATTAAGGCTGACTGTGCTAACCAACACTGATGTGTCACTCTACACTGTTTTTCTTGAAAATGTAAAGTGCTGCAGGTATAACAAAGGCAGCTTCCAGCTCTTCCTAGGCTTGTGATGTTAAAGGTGTAATCTATGATTTACCTCTAAAATGCTGCATGGCAATGTAGCGCAAAATGGTTGTTTCTTCTGTTTGCTGTACAACACTACATTCTGTTCTCTTTCTTGTTCTTCCAAAGTTAGTGGATTGCCATAAGAAAGTGGGTTATTAGCTGAGGGGGGTGAGTTCCTATAGAAAGCTGGCTTTTTATATAGTATGCAAATGGATGGTAGCCTTGAGCGCTACACCATAGAAGTCAATGGTGACCTGAAACAAAGACTGTAAGAAAGGACTTGGGAGCACGTTTGGGGGAACACAAAGGGGAAGTTCAAGTTCTGAGGACCCCTACAGCAAGGGTCGCAGTCAGGAGTAACGCCCCGGGCGGTGAAGCTCAGATGCAGAGGGTATTGGCTGGCTGGCTGCTGGAGGTTGAGGCTCTCACAGTTTGTCAGTCGGTTCTGTAAACGTAAAGAAAATAAACAGCAGGGCCACTCTTTTCATGGATCTCGTCTTTCCTGAAGTCCCTCAATGTGCAGGAAGGCTTCCAAGGCAGTGGTGTCTGGGCTGCCTGAAGAACAAGCCTTTGTTGGTACTCAGGGTATTGGTGCAAGGGGGCTCCTAGAGAGTCTAGCATCTCGAAAGTCAGCAGAGAGACAGGGCTGACCTTCAGGAGCCATGAAGACCTGCTCCTGAAGTGATGCTCCCTCAGTGTCCCCGATGGGCAACAACATTGTGAACCGGACAGATGCAGTCGGTACCTGCAGATACAGGGGGATGGCTCCTCCACCCCAAGGGAGATGCTAAATGGTTGGCAAAGTGCTGGGCAGTCCTCCAAGTGTTGGGGAGGATGCAAAGCTGCAGGAAGATTTGGGTCTTTACAATTGTTGAGGAGCAAGCAGCAAGGTAGGGTTTGGTGCCAGGTTCTGTGCAGCTCCTCTGTTCTCGCGGTGTTGTCTCTTCTTTGTCCTTCTGTTCCTAGGTAATCAAATCTGTTGCTCAGGTGTCAGGGGGATCCCTAAATGCTCAATTTAAGGGCATTTAGGGGAGTATAGGTTAATAGCCAATGGGCTACCTACCACTAGGGTGTCTACACCTCCTATATAACGACTTCCTGTGGGTAGTGGCCATAACGCTGACGTCTCTATTTTTACCAAACACAAGATGATGAAGCCCCTCTCTGGCTGTACAATTCAGGTAGTCCACCTTAGAGGTGTAACTAGAATGGGAGTGAAACACGCCTCCTGAATATCTAATTTCCCGCCTGCGCTGGTGCCAAATGGGCCCAATGGCAGGGGGTGGTATTCCCCAGGTCTGGTGGGAAGCCAGATTCATATATCAAAGGTGGCAGACGCTTTGAAGCCTCTGGCCTTGGGATACTAATTCACTATCCATCCTGCTGGAGGAGGTGAAAATACCTTCTGCCAAGCAGGCATTATTCCTGACCTCTGAGAGCACGTGCTCTCCCTGACAGGGTATCAGAAACTCGTCTGTGGCGGCAGGCTGGAAGATATCAGGCAGCCAACACACTTAGCGACTAGTAGGGTGACAGAGCTTACATCTAAGGTGCCCCCCGGCTGCGTGTCTTCATAAATCCGATGCTGGCCTCAGCACAGATTTATTAAGAAAAGGTGTTTGCTACCAAACACTATTGCTTTCAGTGAATCCATCATGTAGTTGGGTGACTTGTAGTGACCTGTGCCCAGTACATGTTCCTAAAATGGCTCCCTGAACACTTGCAATGACTAATAATGGAACAAAGTATCACAGCGAGCGGTACATATGCTTATAGCTCTAAGGGCTGCTGAAGGGGCAACTTACATATAATACATGCGGTGTGTGTATGCATTGCACACAGGTTGTGTGCAATGTTGTTTCAGAATGGCTTGCACAATTTCACCCATCCTACCATGGCAGTCTTGCTTGCAGTTTGTATGTGGGTCCCTTTGTGTGGCATAATGCATGCTGCAGCCCTTAGGGACCCTCTTTAGTACCCATGCCATGGGTACCCTTTACTAGGTTCTTACAAGGGGGCTAAAGTCTTTGACAGTTGGGTTACAATCAACATTTGTATCATTTTAGGAAAAGAGCACTAGCAATGGGGCATAGGTAGCAGGGACCCAGTGCACTTCCAATCAAAAGAATCAGTATCAGTGGGCAAAAAGTGGGGGTGACCATGTCAAAAAGAGGCACTTTCCTACAGTTTCCACCTCAGATAATAATCAGTCTTTGTCGGGGTGAACCATTAAAGTCACTAAATAAATCTGAGCTCACCCCCTGGTAGCTATGGCACAGAGAAGACCGCTTCGGTTTAACAGTACTAAAAAAAAAAAAAGTCGTAATGCAAAACAATAAAAATACCAAAACAAATATTAAAAACAGGCTAACATCAAATAAATAAAAGGTCACTAAAAAGATAAGAATCCAATAAGGTTAACAGTAAATATGATTTATTTATGTTTTAAGTAGAAATTACTCCAAGAAGCCCAAAGTGCAAATGATAGTCAATGGTTGTGGTGGAACTGATCCTAGGCACAATTTGAAGCTGACCACAATGGAATGTGGGTCAGGTACACCAACAAGGTTTGTCCTGGTCAAAGATTTTGCCTTCTTATTTGAGTCCTTTAATTCCCAATCCACCTAAGATGTTACACTTCTGAAGCCCCCCAGGACCTCAGGGAAGGAAAACTCACAGGGCAGCACTCAGAGTCTAGTTGCTATTGATCAGCTGGGTAGGCGCAAGAAAGGCTTCTTGGAGCATGTTGTATTCCTGTAGCTTATAATTGACATCAGCCTTAACCCTTGGAGTCTAATTTTTTGTCCCGTGTACAGGAGGTATAGCAGGTCCAATCTTCTAAGTGTTTGAGTCCTCAAACAGCAGATTTAGTCCACTTCTGATCTTCCACAAGTCCAGGTGTCTTCTGGCATGGGTGCCTGGAGGTGCCGCATTTATGCCTGGCACGATCTAGTATGTAGGAATTACTCCAGGGTATGCCCTTACCAATGGGTTTAAGGTTCCGGGGCTAAGCCTTCCCACTTTAGACATTTTCAAGATGGCTAAAGTCTTCAACCACACTAACCGTAGGCTCTGAGGGCTGAGTGTGTGTGTATGTGTGTGTGTGGATGAGTATATTATGTTAATCCTAGTGTGTTCCCACTTCTAACATTTCAATCCAGTTTTAAGATAGTCCCTGTACCCTCATCAAACTTGGAGACAAGAGTCTAGTGAAATCAACACCGTGCTTTCAGCAATCAGACAATGGATTCGCACAGAATTGTTTTGTTCAGTTTCCCTCCTTTGAAGTGTTCCACAAATGTTATTTGTGAAACCCCAGCAAACCTGTCAAACACAGTGTAACAATGAAACAGGATTTGACACTGTAATGTCAAAAAGAATGCTCACAGCCCTTCCCTGATGGTCACTCTAACCCAGTTCTGGTTTGGCCCTCCCTCCTATTAGGGTTAGTGCCTTGCTGGCTAGAAGGACAAAAGGAGAGGCAGACCAAGGTGTGAGCTACATCTGCCTGTGAAATGGTAGGCTCTTTTCAAATTCACCAAGGGTGTGGGCACAGCCCAGCGGCCACCCTGTCAAGGGGAGACAACACCTCCCCACACCCAAGATCCACTGTCCCTGTATTGGGAGTAGTTCACATCTCATCACAGGGGAGCCATCAAGCTGCCATGTGACAATTGCATATTTTTAGAAATGCGTTCAGTGGCTTTAGTCCGGTAAAAGGTAATTTTTCTAAAGCACATTTTCGTCAATAGTTAGACAAAATTCATTAAATTGGATTTTGCCTAAATATTACAAAGAGTCCTTGAAATATTTCTGTAGCTGTTACTAATCAAAAATTTGAACTATACGGTGTTGTAATGTAGTCTAGCGTTTTCCGATTAAAGCAGACAGCCTGGCTGCAGTGCAAATAGCTTTTATACTTTTGCACTGTCAAGACATGTGGGATGTTACATTTCTACATGTCCTACTTGGACCTACCAATCAGCCTACCCTATGATTATTAGAGGCTATCTTAGGGGCAACTTCTTACTATTTAAAAGGAAGGTTTAGGCCTGTCAAAAGGGTTTATCTTGACAGAAGGACCTGGCTGTTTCAAACTGCACAACAAGGCCTTCTCTGTCACTGTAGTGGTTGGCACAAGGGGTGCTGCAGCCCAATAGTTACGTTTCACTTACAGGCCCAGGGTACACTTTGATCCACATACTACAGATTTATAGGAAGCTAAATGAGCCAATCATGTATGTACCAGTTTCATCATGTTTAAAGGAGAAGTACAAGCACTTCACCACTGGTGAGTCGAGGTAATGTGCATAAAGTTCTACAGCCAACAAAAATAAGGTCAGGAAAAAGGCCATAAAATTCGGGGTGATCCTACAGAAAAGGCAAATTTCCAGCAATTACACACTAGCCAGAGATTAAAGTCCTTTGACACTCTATCTTTCACACTATTCTCACTCTCTCACTCAACCCTTTGCTTTCTCTGTATTTGAATTTCAGTTTTAATTATGAATACTTCCTAAAGATTTGAGTTTACAAGTGTGGCGAGCAAGGGGCTTGGCTAACCGCCGGGCAAGATGGCTGCCTGCTTGAGCGGCTCCTGATACTCGTCTACCTCATCGCCCACAATCCATCCACCTACCCGTCTGCTGATACTCTCTGGCAAATGTTCCTAAAGCCAGGAGCTGCGGGGATACTGAAAATGCCCTTTGATACTGCTGGGCTGATTAGAAATACACGGCGCCGGGAGAGACAAACTGTGTGTGGCCACGGCTACCCTTGATGAAAGTGTGACTATAGGGAGCTGTCCTCACTCCCTGCCAGTTCAAGTCTAGATTTTAAATGAACTCGGTTCCTCTCGGAGAGCAAGGTTCTCTACCACATTTATACTGAGCAGTGTCTCAGTAGGGTTATTTGTCCTTTACTCCTGGATCTTAAGGAGGTAGGGTCAGTACCAAAGGGGTCATTTTGATGAGAATCCTGATGAAAGCCAGGGTAGTATATTTTGCCGTCTGAAACATGTCAACGGTTTTGCAGAGTGGAGGGGTCGGTGTCTCATTATAAGCTCCCCAACCCAGCATCCACTAGTCAATTCTTAATCTGGACAGGGTAACCAGTATTAAAATTGTAATAGGGATTCCTTGGTAACAGTTTAAAACCACTATATCTACACATTTTTTCACGTGTGACCCCACTTTTCTGAATTTATGTTGTATTGTCTTCCCCCTCCCTATTGCTCCACCTCCAGAGTTGGTCTGTGCGGAGGTGTGTTACCAGCCCTATGATTAAGCATGACTCAGCTTGCTGTGTGTGAGGGCAGTTTTAATCATCTTTGTGTATTTCCCCCACACAAACTTTCCATTATCAAGATTTCTTGTCCCTCTTCTAGTTTGTGAAATAGATACTGTGCGGGAGGTCGAGGAGGGATGTGTTTCCTCTCACCCCTCTTTCTCTTGTGTGAGTTTAGTCTGATAAGAAATGAACCAGCAGTGAAGTGTGGCCTTATGGAACATGTGCAGCTGCGGCCTTAAGTGTACAGCCCGCACCACTAGTGACTGGCAGAACACGAGCGACTTACGGAAACCCACGCTAACTACAACTGCTTTCTATGTGGGACCTCCGAAGAGGCAGCTTTGAGATCTGAGTGACACCTCGGAGCCGACACATCCCTAGAAATCCTGCTATAACTGAGCACCCCAGTGGTGCCTAGTGCAGTGCTGGACTGGGAGTGAAGTGGGGAGCTGCTGGCGAGCTGAGCAACAATCAAGAGGCATTGCTCGGCGCTCCCGGCCCCTCATTTGGCAAATACAAGGCCCACTGATGAGGTTCCTAAAACCAAACAAACAGCGGTGAGTTCCAGCAGGGTCCCCCCAGGGAGGAACAGAACAACTGCGTGATCACTTAACGAGCTCTGATGGGGCAGAGGATTGCATACCAGGATTGAGAGCGGTGGTCTGTGCTCTCCTTGTGGGGCTATTAACGCTTTGAGTCTTTGGGATAGATCAAATCAGGACAATTTATTTAGCGAAAACATATCACCCGAAGGTCTCATGGCGCTAGCAGAAACAGATATAAGTTTAAACAGAGCCATTTAGGAGTCAAACATCCAAGTTTTTAGCTCCCTATGGAAATGATTGTGACTTGAGATAGTGTGCAGGTACAGAGGCAATTTATTCCAGAAAGTAGGTGCAATGAAAGAGAAAGATCTCACTCCCATTCTGGTTGCACGGATTTTAATGGGAGTTAGAAGAACTACGTTTTTTGCTGGATCTTAAAGCCCTGCATGGGCAATACCAGCTGAGTTTCTTCTTCCAGTAACCTGGACCATTGCCATAAATGTTTTTATGAGCTAAGCAGAGAATCTTGAAACAGGTTCGTTTTCTTACAGGGAGCCAGTGGAAGAGTCTTAGATTAGGGGCCGAAGAGGATCCCGGTGGAAGATTTAGAACCAGTCTAGCAGCCGTGTTCTGCAGGACTTGAAGCCTGGTTAGAAGGTCTTCATTTATAGAAGACAGAAAGGCATTGCCATAATCCATGCGATTAATAATCAGGCCTTGAACTAATGGTTTCCTAGCTTCGATTGGGAGCCATTTAAAAACTTTAAGTTGATTCCACATGATGCCGAAACAGGAACCCACTAAGTGATTGACCTGATCTTTCATAGATAGTTTATTGTCTATTTGAATGCCTAAGTTCCGGACAGATTGTTTTGGCTCTGGGCAGGGTCCCATAGTTTGGGGCCACCAGTCACTGGACCAGTATTTGTGTGCTTTGCCAAAAAGGACTATTTCGTTTTTTCCTCCATTTAGTTGTAGATGGTTCAGGTTCATCCATCTATTGATGTGGGTCATACAGTTTTTAAAGCATATTTTCGTGTCAGTAGGGTCCGGGCCGAGAGTGATCAGAACCTGAGTATCATCAGCATATGACATGACATCAAAGCCGTAGGATCTGATCACCTCAGCCAACGGAGTTATATAAAGATTAAAGAGCGTGGGGCTCAAAATAGAGCCTTGAGGTACTCCCATCCTTACGGGTCTGTTTCTGGAAATGATGTTGTCAATCTGAACAGCAGTGACTCGTCAGTTAGATAGCTTCTCAGCCATTTGAGGGCTTTCCCTCTGACACCAATCTCCCAGAGTCTTAGATCTAAAATGCTGTGGGAGATGGTGTCAAAGGCAGCCGATAGGTCTAACAGGACGAGAATAGATGGTTGTCCTCTGTCCAATGCTAGCCTAATATTGTCTGTGACCTCTACCAGTGCTGTTTCAGAACTGTGCGCGGCCCTAAAGCCGGACTGTGATGAGTCCAGAAGACCGTGATTTTCTAAGAGGGTGACAAGCTGTCGGTTGACTCGAGCATCTTCCCAAAGTAAGGGAGGAGCGACATAGGGTGATAGTTTATTGGAAGATTTGGGTCAGCGGGTTTTATTTTAGAATAGGCCTGATTCTGACTGCCTTCCATATTTTGGGCACAACAGCTTGTGACAGCGTGATGTTGAATATGTCTGTCAAGCAGTCGAGAATTCTAGGTGCAATTGTTGGAAGGAAATGCGGTGATATGGGATCCACAGGTGAGCCAGATTTAATTTTGTTCATAGCTCCAATCACATCTTCCAGATTACATGGAGAAAAGTCTTCCAGAGTGGGGAAGGAACTAGGGGGAGTGGGAGGATTATTTAGTGAAATATTGGTAACTTCTTGAGGTGAAGAAGAGTTATGAATTATGTTTATTTTGTCATCAAAATATTCAGCGAGAGAGTTCACCCAGTTCTGTGAGATGGAGATCGATGATTGTTCTGGGGGCGATGTGAACTCTTTTTAGATGCTGTAGAGCTCCTTGTTAGAGTTTGCTGCTTTTTCTATTTGGTTTAGGAGGAATGATTTTTTTGCTTGTTTAATACTTTCTAAATAGGTCCGATGGATACTTCTATATTTATCCCGATCAATTTGATTTTTGTTTTTCCTCCATTTCCGTTCCGCTGTCCTACAGGAAAGTTTTAATATCTTCAGTTGTTCTGTGAACCAGGGTGAGGTTCTGGGTTTGAATTTAACTTTGGTAAAGGGAGCAATTTTATTTAAAGTAGATCTTATGGCCCCCTCAAGAGAAGTTGCAGCTAGATCAATGTTATCTTCTTGTCATATGGGTGGAGGGCTAAAATGAGTAGAGAAGGAGGTAGAAGTAATTTTCCGCCATGACCATCTCCATTTTGATTAGATTTTTAACTCATTTTTAATTTTCTGGGCTGGGATGGTAAATTTCAGAAGTTCATGGTCCTACCATAGTAGTGGGGATGGAGGTTCCACCGTAGCAATCAGCGAATTTGTAAATATTAGATCTAGTGTATGCCCAGCAGAGTGGGTGGGCCTATCTACCAGTTGTACGAGTCCGAGAGATCTCATATCGGTAATAAGCTGATTGGTTTCGGGATCAGATAAAATCTCCGCATGGTAATTAAAATCTCCTATTAGGAGAAGGAAATCTGAAGCTAGCACATCTGGGGCAATGTTCTCTAGTAACTTATATGTGAAATCTTTTTTCGGGCCAGGAGGTCTGTATACCAGGGCCCCTCTCCAGGTGACCTGGGATAAACCATCAATTCTAAAGATAAATATTTCTAGTTGTTCTGTGCTGACCGAGTTTAAAGCGGTTATGGTCATACTGGAAGTTGTGGCAATTAGTAGACCACCTCCTCTTTTACCCCTTCTATCTACCCTGGTTATTTTATATTGGGGAGGGAAGGCAACTACCACATCTGTGGAGGAGTGTTCGTGCAACCAGGATTCTGTTATAAAACCAATATCTGGTGACTCGATATCCATTAGACTCCGTATTTCCATGGTGTGTTTTGGGGTGGAGCGTGCATTAAAAAAGATTGCTTCTATAGATTTTAATTGCTTAGGGGTTTTAGAATAGGTTGATTTGCAGAGTGCTTGAGATGAGTTATCAGATAGAGAGTCATTTAGATATGCAATTGTATTTGTGTTACTAATAGCTGTGTTTCCATGAGGAACTAATTTTTCGGGCAGTTTGTTAAGATTTTTAAGTTCCTGACTGGTATAATATAGCCTTGCCATTTCCAAAACCACTCACCAGTATATGTAAGAGAATGCAGGGTGAAAAGGGATTCCTGGCAATGGTCTGGCAGCGGTCTGGTGCGGACGGGCGCAGACGGGCTTGCCTTTGGCGTGCCGCTGCGCCAGTCCGCACCTTGCACCGCCTTAAGTAGACCGGGAATGAGTGGTGCGGAGGCTAGAGCGCTGACCGCGTTTCTGGACTAAGATCAATACGGACGACGCATTAAAAATATACAATTGTTTAAAAGTTGCAAATCAAACGTGATAGTTATAACAAGTGACTGACATTAAACTAACTGACCCAATGGCCAATGTTTCAAAGCTTTCCGCTGATCCCATATTTGTGGCCTCCGGCCTAACGTGACACTGGTGAAAGCGTTGAAATGGCTGACATAGAGGACAGCAGACTAGCGGTGAGTGTGGGGGTCCCAGCTGAACTCTGGGTGTTTTAAGACTGCTGGCTTATTCCTCAGATGACCTGCTGCTTCAGCCCACAATATTTGCACGCCTAGCTGGGGACTCACATTGGGCATATAATACGAGCCGCTGTGGATTGTGCTGGGGCCCATGACGTGCACTTAATTATATACCTGGCCCTACAGTATTCCTAATATGCATCACTGTGATTCTCCCCTCTCTCAACATACTCATTGCCCTCCACTGACTTTGAGGCGCTGTGCTGTGAAAGCAGCGAAGGACTGAGGCAGCGGGCCTTCATTCCGGCTACCATCCTGCACAGGATGGCTGATTTCCAACGCTAGGTTAATACAGTGCCATATTGGGATGATCCTTGATTCTACACTATAGGCGTTGTGGACTTTACTCCAGGTGAAACCTGCCTCCGGCCTTGGTACAGGTCCCAGATACTAGAGGGGAAAACCGACAGACTGCAAGGGAATACCTTGGTAAAGAGTTCCCCTGGCTTTCGGTGATGACTACCTCTGTGCCAATCTTGCAAACGACAACTCCAAGTAGCGCATCCAACAAAACTAGATAAATTTGCACTCCCCTGAGATGGGGTGAATAAAACTGGAGTGGAAGACGCCCAAAGGTCCGCTGATCAACCTCCGAACGAAAGTGATGCACTCTCACTTAAAGGCCTTATGAAGATCCAGGGAATCCGGGATCCCTGGAAACAAAAACCGATGTCACATTGGTTAGAACGGGCCTTTGAAATATGAGTGCATGACTGACGGACACAGAAGACTTGCTCAAGACCTTTTAGTCTGAAACTGCAACTCTTAAGAAACAAGTTAAAGAGATGCACACTACCACATAAGTCTGCGGGCCAAAGTGGGGGACTATGAAGGGTGCTCAAGGACAAACAACATTTATATAGATGGTGTCCCCGAGAGGGACAAATGGACCCTGTTGGCCCTTTTGTTGAAGAAAGACCTCATTCTGAAGACATTACTGCCCGAGGATTATCCAGTTACCTTTGTGTTGAGCAAGCTCATAGGATCGCGGGGGTCCTACCCAAACCCGGGGGCCCACCACACTCAATTATAGCAAGGATCTTTTATTTCAGAGATCAAGATGTTATCCTCCGGACACCTAGCAGTACTTTGCCAGTCAAAAATGACAATGCAGTCATCAACTTCTATCCGAACTTCACGCTTCTTGTCCAGAGACTGCATCATAGTTTTGTTGAAGTTAAATGCACCCTGCGAGAACAAAACCTAAAATACTCCATGATGTTCCCAGCTTAGTTGTGGATAGTAGCGGAAAAACAGACCAGGCATTTTATGACCCCGGAGGTGGCGTGAGACGGGATGAATGCTGGAGACCGGTTGTAGAAGCGCGACCAGGCAATCAGTTTAATCAACAGGGACGTGAACATGACCTCTGTGACCATAGCGAGTATCACGGCAGAGCCAAAGATCACCACAACAACCGACTACGGTGGCAGCAGCTCACCAGGAGCAGCGCAAAGACTGGTTTGATTGTGATTGTGAACTTGATGTTTTTCTAAACTGCAGCTGTCCTATATACTCACACCACAGCAGTGCAACTTTCTTTACTTGGTGACTGACTGCTACAACAGCCAAAAATGATGCTGACACCAGTCCACACTGATGGCATTTGGTAACACGTAACTTTTGTGAAGGGAGGCAGGTGGGGTGGTTGTTTGTGGTGGCCATGTCACCTATTGTTTCAGTATTGGTTTTTTGGCGACAGGCACTCTGTAATGTTTGGGGGGCAGGCAGGTTTGATTCCTCTGTGCAGGGACACAGGGAGGATGGGTTTGTTCCATTTTTTGTTTGTCATTGTCATTTTTGTTTGACATTTCAGTTGTTTGTGCAACACCGACATCGCAAGTTCGTTCAAGCTTACACATAGTATCCTCCTGCACCTCCCCAGGTTTACTGTTGGTTTCAGTAGATCGACATACCTCTGTGACTCCTATGGAAGGTAGTCCTGACATATCAGCCATTAAGCTATTATCATGGAGCGTGAACGGCCTGGGGAACAAAATCAAAGGAGGGGATGTCTTGCAATACATTAAACGACTGGCGCCTGATGTAGTCCTCCTCCAGGAGACTCATATGCTGGGTACTACCTATCGTGCTTTAGATCGATGGGGATAGAAAATGGTTGCCAGATACTCATGGGAGATATGTTGCCCTTACTGGGAGCTGGGAGGGAGTAACGCTCAACATCTGTTCGGTTTATGACGCCCCCCCCCTCGCCCGCCCGGGGAGGGGGGGGGGGGGTTGAACTGTGATGCTCCGTGCATCGCTGGTCCAGCTGACCCGAAACTGCAACCGGGCCTAGTAGACTACCAATCGAGCAGCTGAAGCCCGGCAGGAGGATTGGAGGTTCCCCTCCGGTACAGTGAGATGCTACGGGGACACATGTGGAGGCCGACGCCTGACTCCAACATGGCGGCCGTCCGCAGCACGAATGAGCTCCAGCGGGGCTAGTGGAGTCTGCAGGGGCAAATAGAAGCTTACTGAATAGCTCACCCTGGTTGTTGGAGACATCTGGGGGCATCGTAGGAGGGATATCTGTGCATTTGGGTGCCTGACCTCAACATGGCTGCCACACTGGGGGCATAAACCAGCCTGAAACCTACCTATAGTTGCTGGTACCCCTGGGGGGAAACTTATCCACACAAGCAGGGAAACTACACGACGCAGAGACCTACAGGGAACGGAAGGGAACTAGTTCCCCCGCAACAATAGATCCAAGGGAGGAGGTGATCTTGAAGAAGGGGTGATCTTTGGAAGACCCGGTATTGAAACTGCTGTCCCCTCATGATGATCCCCCTCTTAACGGGCGCCTTCTCTCCTTTTGACAACGAGGATCCATCCGAGACATCTACTTCGTCCCCCTTCTGACCCTCTCCACAGCCCATAGTGGTGTTTGAGGCCGGCCCCAGATGCCGTGGATTCCTTGTCCCCGACCTGTCTGGTTTATTTCTTGACTTTTTTTACTTAGCTGATCCTCATCGCCGGTTTGCCTGATTTGTCCCTTGTCCAGTTTTGGGCTCATCTCCCCTCTCCCTCCACCTTTGTATTCTCTTCTGACCTGTTCTAACATTTCTTCTTTCCCTGGTAGCCGATGCAAGGTTTTGTGTTTCGTGCCCTGGTAATTGATATAGTTCCGTACTACTGTTTGCTTACTGTGACTTAGCAATGTTCCCCCTAAGTTCTATCTCCCTGGCCCCCACGGCCCTCTATGCTCCACAGGTCTGTTTCTATGTTTACCTTCGCTTTGTCTTTGTTTTTGAACTGATGTAATTGAAGCAACTCTGTCCTCATGTAACGTGCTTTGATACCTCCAGGTAGAGCCAGCCTGGGCGATCCCAAAGCGCAAATCTCAGGTAGCAGTGGAAGGATGCACAGGGTTAGAAATGTTACCCGAACTCCCAAGCGCTAAGTTAGGTGCAAAATTGCAGTCAAATGAAAGCCTCTAAAAATGTATTATTACAAACACATTTCCATGCATGTATGAGACCGTGCAACATGGCCAATGCCCAGTGGAGCTGCCTAGACAGCTATAGAGGAGATCGGTTCTAGTTTACCCCCTCGGCCGTCACCTACCCAGCCGGACATTGGACACAGTATCTGCAATCTCCTGCCCTGCTTATTCCTGTGGCTGCCTCCCATCCCAGTGGCTCTCCCCTTGCTGGTCTGCCTGACCCAAGCTGCATTCTTTATCCCTTTTTCTTTTTCCCCTTACCTTCTATGCCCCTAGGATATGTGTCTCTGTTATCTAATACCCTATTTACTCATGTGATAGTGTAACATTGTTTTTCTATGTGTTGGTGCTATTCTATCCTGTAGTAACATCTGTGTAACATGCCCTTGTAACTGATGTAATTTGTAACTTGTTTCTCACTTATCCTCATAACCCTCTGTTCATACAGCGCTGCCCGAGCAACCTTGGCCGATGCCCGGTGGAGCTGTCCTATGCAGCTATAGAGAAGTTGGCTCTGGTTCACCCCTCGGCCGTCACCTGCCCAGTCAGACTCCGGTCATTGTTTTCCTCGTCTCCCCGTTGTTTTTCTTTTCCCTCCCCTGCCTTCTCCCTCTGTGTCCCCTGAAGTATTTTCCCCCTTGCCGGTTTCTTTCTTATGCTATGCTATGCTTTTGTTACTCGTGTAACCACGTTATACTGTTTCCCTTTCTATGTTTTGCGACGCTCCAGCAACTGATGTAACTATGTAACAATGTTCTGAAACCAATGTCCTACCTCATGTAAAGTGCTCTGATACCTCCGGGTCTAGCCAGCGCTATATAAAACTTTTCAAATAAAGAAAAATAAAATACGTGGCCCACGCTGTACAGATGATTGGGAAGACAAAATATTGTTGTATACAGACAATGTGCTGCTCTATGTTACAGACCCGTATCTTACACTCGACAAACTGATTCAGATATTCTCTTTAGTTGACCGGTACTCCGGCTATGTAATAAATTGGCATAAATCCTTAATTTATTACATGAAGGGCCTGACACTGCAACTGCCCCATGACTGCAAGGCTATCATAGCCACTTAGTGGTCCCATTAATTTGGAATTTATATCACAAACGATCCTGACTTGTTTTTTGACAAAAACCTATCATTCCCACTGGTCGGACTGAAGAGCGATGTCTCTCATTGGAGGTTCCTGCCGTTGTTGCTCCTCAGCATAGCAGCATTGTTTAAGATGATGTCCCTACCCTGTTTCCTGGACGCTTAAAATAACATGCCCTATGCAGTTACCAGTTCATTTTTCGAGAAGATTGAGGGCAAACTCTGGATGCTGCTCTGGGATCGGGGACAAGCCAGTATAGCACTACATAAACTTACGAAGGGGTGGTATGATGGAGGGGTGCCCTTCCCAATATCCAGACATACTACTGGGTGGCGCAATTGACAACCATAAATAGCTAGGTTTTTCTGCAACCAGATGAGCCTCGGTTTCGAATGGACAGACTGAATACGCAACCGAGGGGACACTTTAGTGCTCTTTATGGCGCTGCTCAAATGCACGAAGTCCAAAGTCCGGCAACAGTGGTGACACACCTCTGCCATACAGTTAGGAGGGCACTGGGCTGGAAGGGCAGGATCACACAAGCGACACCCAGTGGGATAACATGGAGCTGGGCTCCCTGGGGACACAACCAGGTTTTGACTAGTGGGATCTCATTGGCCTCCCCTGTGTTGGTGATTTATGGGCTCAAGAGGATGTCATTCCCCTCATAGATTTACGGCAAGATTAGGAATTAGCCCCTCTCCGAGAACTTTCGTTACCTGCAAATAGATCATGCACTCAGAATGGTGCTGCCGAAGGAGATGGTACTCCCTGAGTCCTCGCCCCTAGAAGACAAACAGTTAGATGAATATATGCTGCATCCTTGACGTATAAAAAGTTGATCAACAACATCCCCGATGTACTGCTATATTTTAGGGAATGGGGGACTCAGGATATAGAAGGCCTGGGAGATAACCAGTGGTCAGAGGCCTTAGCATCCCCAAGAGAAGATGCCATACGGGCAGGGGTTTGCCCTTGTCCAACTAAATACAACAACACTCCTACTATGCACAACACAATATGTTCAAAATGGATAGAGCAATTGATAAGGGTTGTAGGCCCGCCTGTGGAAAAATTGGCACCTTTTACCACACTTTATGTGTTTGCCCGCTGATACAACGATTTTGGTACTTGATTGTGAGATGTATGACTTCCCTATGCAGTAGCAGAGTTACCAGCTCTGCTAAATGGTGTTTAGGGAGAATTGGATCTCAATCGCATGGAATGAATATGGGTTACATTGGGGCTGGGCATAGCCAAAAGAAACATAACACTACTCTGGGGGGCAGAACAGGTACCACAACTGTTAGATTGGGACACGGACTGGTGTATGCTGTTTGAGGAGGTGGTATATGAGGGCTGTGGATGCCACCAAAAATGGGCTAAAATTTGGTGATGTTGGAATAAATATTGAAGTTTTGTTTGTGATTCTTTTGCTCAGGATGCTTTGGAAAGATGTACATCTGAATATTTGGGATAGAACTCAATTATTGTCAGTACTGCAGGGAGGGGAAGAGAAGCTGTTAATAGTGTTTGCTGAGATGTCATTTGGTTTGCTACTCATGTCATTGCATGACCATGTTTTTCTGTATTTTTTAATCCACTGTCAATAAAAAGATTTATTTAAAAAAAAAGTGTTGCCAGTGTTTTACGGATTTACAATTATTGAAGCAGGCGTATGTACCATTTGCTTGCGTTTCTCATGATGTCACATGCTGACATGTGTTTTGTTGTCTTTTCTGTACACTGTGGCATTTAGATAGTACAAAGAATGCAGATCTTGTACTCACCTGCAATCTTTATGAAGCTTAAGATCCTGCAGTTATGCGCTATTTGCTGGGATTCTTTTTTCCCCCATGTTTGAGGCAGAACTGTATCCCACTGTCTTCAAGACACGTGTCATATTGTCAGGTCAGCCTGTGCCTCTATCTCTCATTCTGCAGACACTGATTATTAACCCCGGGCTGTTGTCTGGCCTGTGTTTTCACTTTGATCAGATATTAGACTCCTCTCAATCCAGGTTCCGCAGCAACCACAGCACCGAGACCACCATCCTCGCCGCCACCGACAATATCTGCACCCTCCTTGACCGAGGCCATACGGCAGCCCTCATCCTCCGGGACCTATCAACAGCCTTCGACACCGTCTCCCACCGTACACTAGCCACAAGGCTCCTCGACGCCGGCATCCAAGGAAAGGCCTTACACTGACTACGATCATTCCTCTCAGGCAGAACACATAGAATAAGACTCCCGCCCTTCCTGTCAGAACGGACAGAGATCTAATGCGGAGTCCCTCAAGGATCCTCCCTCAGCCCCACACTCTTTAACGTCTATATGGCCCTCCTCGCAACCATCGTCAGAAGCCACAGGCTCAACATCGTCTCCTACGACGATGACACCCAGCTCATCCTCTCCCTCACCAAGGAACCCAATATCACCAAGCACAATTTCCAACAAGGGAAGAAAGCTGTCGCGACTTGAATGAAGAGCAGCTGCCTAAACTCAACTTGGAGAAAGCAGAAGTCCTCATGCTCGGCTCTACCGCCTCTGCATGGGACAACACCTGGTTGCCCCCGCCATTGGAAACCCACCCACCCCAACAGAAAATGCATGCAACCTCTGCATCATACTGGACTCATCACTCACCATGAATCGCCAGATCAACGCTGTCTCCTCCAAATGCTTCAACACCCTCCGCATACTACGCAAAACATTCTAAAGGATCCCACCAACTCCAGGAAAACCATCACTAAAACAATCATCGCCAGCAGACTAGACTACGGTAATGCCCTCTATGCCTGAATCAACAAAAAACTCCTCTGCAAACTCCAGACCGTCCAGAACGCCGCAGCCTGACTAATCCGCTATATCCCACAATACAACTTCATCATTCAACACCTCAGCGACATCCACTGGCTCCCCTTCAAAAGAAGAATATCTTTTAAGCTGCTCATGCATGCCTACAAGGCCCTCCACAACACCGGACCCCAATACCTCAATGACCGTCTCTCCCTCCACGCCCCAAGAGAAACCTCCGCTCAGCCGACCTCTCCCTAGCCACCGTCCAACGCTTCTACAGGACCAGAGCAGGTAGAAGATCCTTCTTCTATCTTGCAGCCAAGACCTGGAACAAACTCCCCCTTCACCTCTGACGAAGCCCGACACTGCACCAGTTAAGGAAGGACCTCAAGACCTGGCTCTTCGAATGACCCTACCCTCCCCCAGCGCCTTGAGACCCTCAAGGCTGGCACTTTACAAATCCCTGATTGATTGATATTCTGCTGATCTTTAGTTCCCATCTAGCATTCGGTCTTTGTTGCTCTTTCTTTCTGTATCTCGGTCTCTCTCTCTCTATATATGTGTGTGTGTTTTTTATATATATATATATATATTACCTACTGGCGGTCGCCAGTAGGTAGTTATAGTTAGGACCCCTTTTCCATAGGAAAACCTCAACATTCTATTTTGAATAACTTTGGCGCCGGTCGATGAATCCTCGCGAATTTCTCAAAATAGGTGGGGCGCTACGCTCCGCTCCTACCCTGAAAGTCTCGGGGTATCCGTCAAGCGGGGGCTGAGATAAAAGGGGGGTCCCAAAACGCGTTTTCCCCATGCATTTTTCCATAGGACCTTTAGAACGAGCTACAGCCCGAACGGCTGAACAGAATTACTCGAAATTTGGCAGAGAGGTAGTCCCTAGGTCAAGGAAGTGCCTTTTGTAGGTTTGGTGTAAATCTGTTCAGTAGATTCTGAGAAAATAGCCTTTAAATCAATATATATATCTGAGCCCGCTTACGGTACGCTTACCGTACGCTTACCGTAAGCGTACGGTGGCGTGCGCGAGCGCGATTCTGATTGGCTCTCAGATCTTAGTAAACATGCGAATCGGCCGAAACCAGGAAGCGGCGGCCGCCATTTTGTGTATTTCACTCAGAAAAAAAAGAGTGAAAACAAGAAAAGGGGGCAATGAGGAGAGTTACAGACCCCCTTACATTTGTGAGGGGGTCAAAGAAGGACTGTAAAGTACAAAGAAAACATTTATTGATTTTTAAAAAAATCACGGGGTACGCGTACGGTAAGCTTACGGTAAGCGTACGGTAGAAAAAAAAAAAGAAAAAAAAATGAAAATCAGATTTAAGTGTTTAGATATTAGGGGGCTCTAAAAAGAGCCGTTGTGTTTATGAAATGATTTTTTAGTGGTACCTACAAGTAAGTACCGATGCAGAGTCTAAGGTTCAAGAGGAAGACTCTGTTCCCTTCATCATTGAAGTGCACACCATCTCCTCTATAAATGTCTTGCATGTCATAACGCAAGTTGTTGTGGTAAATGGCACCCATACCATAGTCACGGAGGAAAGCAGAAACAGATTGGTTGACGTGCTTTCTTGCTTTGTCATCGCACCGCGTGCCCACCGTGCGTGCACGGCACTAACTGCGTAAAGTGGGCGCGCGGTGCGCGAAGCGCACCGCGTGCTCACTGTGCGCGCACGGTGCGCGAAGCGCACCGTGTGCGCACGGAACGAACTGCGTTAAGTGGGCGCGCACGCCACGAATGGCGTAAAGTAACTTAGCATTTAAAAAACCGTACAAATTCACTGAAAAAACCATGGGTTTCACACACGTTATAGTTAGGAATTAGCATTTAAAAAACCTTTGAAATTCACAGAAAAAACCATAGGTTTCAGGCACGTTATAGTTAGGAATTAGCATTTAAAAAACCTCAGAAATTCACTGAAAAAACCATAGGTTTCAGGGGTGTTCTAGTTAGCTGGACTTTTCACTTGTACAAAACCATTGAAATTCCCCCGTTATAGTTAGTTCAGCTAACTATAACTCGCGCGCCCGCAATGCACTGCTGATGACGTCACATATTACATCACTCATGACATGGTCAGTGACATCACTGATGACATCACTGATGACATCTCAAATGACATCACTGATGACATCACAGATGACATCATCCAGTAAATGTCTGTTTTTCTGAAAATTAAATATGTTTAAATATGTTTTATATATGTATATCTCAAGGTCGATGGAAGAATAAATGGGTATATAAGTGTCTAAATGGATGATTTGTTTTTGAAAAATTGATTGTGTAACTGACTGATTAAGTGTATCATAGTGAATACATGGCTTAGTGAGTAATGTTTAAATATGTAAATATCTGTATCAGTCTCTCACTTTGTGTATAAGTGGCTGCATGGGTTGGTGAGTAGCTACATGGGTGTCTATATAGGTTATTAGTTGGTTTTTTGAGTATCAGTCTGAGTGTTTGCATGGTTCAGTGGGGGGTATTACGTAGTGCATAGGTGCATGAATGAGTGACTCACTGTTTGTATGTGTTGAAGACAGCATGTGTGCAGGACTGTATGGGTGTGTTAGTGAGTGAATGACTGTCTCAATGGTGTCTTTATGAGTAACTACATATGTTTTAAACTAGTATATGTGACTATTGGTGTATATAAGTGAGTATATGTGAGAGTGAGAGATTGAAAGAGTTCCTGTATGAATAAGTATGTGTTTCTATAAGTGATTGTTTAAAAGACTAAGTATGTGTAAGTTTCCGTAGAAGTAAGTGTGGTGGTATGTGTATAACTGTATATGCAAGTAAATGTATGTTTGATTCTTTATTAGCATGAGTGACTATGTGTGTGAGTAACTCTATGGATGAGTGGCATTGTGTAACAGGATGTATAGGTGTATGAGTACATATGATGAGTGAGTACATGTATGAGTGACTGTATAGGACTGTTGGTGAATGAGTGGATGTGTATGTGGATCTTAGAATTACTGAAGAGGTTGTTGTAACTGGTATTGGTATGTCCATTGTTTTGAAAATTTTAGTCTCTATTTTTGAATGTGTGTATCAAAGGTTATATTAGGGTGAGAGGAGGTCTGCCACTCTATCACAAGGATGATGTCATCAGTGATATCAGTGATGTCATCAGTGATGTCATGAGTGATGTCACTGACCATGTCATGAGTGATGTAATATGTGACGTCATCAGCAGTGCATTGCGGGCGCGCGAGTTATAGTTAGCTGAACTAACTATAACGGGGGAATTTCAATGGTTTTGTACAAGTGAAAAGTCCAGCTAACTATAACACCCCTGAAACCTATGGTTTTTTCAGTGAATTTCTGAGGTTTTTTAAATGCTAATTCCTAACTATAACGTGCCTGAAACCTATGGTTTTTTCTGTGAATATATATATGTGTGTCTCTCTCTCTCTGCTCTTCTCTTTCTTTTCTACATCCTCTCTCTCTCTTTTTCTTGCTTTCCTCTCAATTTTTCTCTGTTAAATATATGCCAGCATTTGTAAAGTGCACAGCTACCTGTAGAGAGGTCTCCTGGCACAGGGGGCCGTCGGGAAGATTAAGCGAGCTATTGTCCAGAGTCACATGGCGCTGGGCTAACCTGCTGCCGGTGCCGGGGATCGAAACGTGAACCCCGTGGTCCGGAGTTGGGCACCCCTTCTGTTGCTTTTTCTGTCTTTGTCCTTTACTTACTCTTTCATGCTCTCCTTTTTATTCACCCCTTTTTCCTACTCTTCCTCCATCTTTTGGCAGACTCTTCAACAATGGTCCAGTAAAGGCAAATACAGATTTGGGCAACAGCAATGCAGCGGGCTATAGAGGGGACATCACAGAAATTGCACTGTAAGATTCTCAGTTCCTTCTGATTTTCAGTCACATTTTTCAGATCTAGCAAAAAAAAGTTCTACTTAGAAAAATTTATAATTTCTTTTTAGGTTCCAGAGGAAAAAGATTTATTCATTAATGTATGCAAGTGGAACATGATCCCGGCTCCCCAGTCCCATGCCCACCCTGTTCCCTTGGGCGCTGGTAGATTACAAGAAATGGGCAAAGAAACAGGTATGTTCAATTCCTTAATTGCACTAATCACTTTTTTCCTCCATTGTTCTTGGCATAGCATGATAATACATTTTAAATGTACACAGCCAACATCACAGGAACCAATTCAGAAACCGGTTTGCTCTTGAATGCTCAGATGTTAAGTTTGTGGTCTGAATATCTGCACATTAATTGTGTCTATATGGATTTGTGAATTTGTCAGACAACATTTTGTAATTTATCTAGGGGCTAATCATCACATATGATAAATATTTTTAAACAATACTGTGGGGTTAGCCGTGGGGACATGGGTCATTCCTTGAAAGGGACACAGATGTTGTCATGCACAGGGTTGAAACACCCACAGTGCTAGAACGTTGTGGGTATTCACAAACCATTTGTATGGCCAGTCAAGTCATTGATTTCTGGGTATTAAGGGCTGGCCTTGTGATGTCTAAGCTTATGATATCCAAATTTTACCAAAATGATGTCCGCTTATTTGTTTTCGAATTTGGATAATTTCTTAAATCTTCTATACATAAATATAGAAATTAGGTTCATTTTTTTTATTTAAGTTACTTTAAATATTTAGAATTAGTCTGGTTGTTACTTTGAGAACTTAAGTTGATCCAATTTATAATTTAAAATAAAAATCTTTTAACAAAATTCAAACCAAACACACCCTTAGTCAATATTATTTCACAAAGAGGAGATCAATGAGTGTAAAAATGTATTAAAAAATCACAGCAAACTGCGCATGAATTCTCCAACTAACTATTTCTGCCTTTCACAAACATTCCATCATTCACTCAACTAATTAATATGAAATATACGTGTAACCCACACTTGTAATCTTCATTAAATCTGTACTTCATTAATTGATGTTTGGTGTTTTGTTTTTTAAAGTGCTCAGTGATTTCGAATTTAACACTATTCGACCTTGGCGTTTAAGATTCCTCTAGCAGAATACTTCTCTGCTGTCCTCTAAATTATGCTGTTACTAGAGCAAATTAAAACAGATCTACCATTGATCATGTTAGATTCGTAGATTTGTGTTTGTGGGAGTAATTTGTCTTAACTCTCCATAATCATTTTTTCAATTGAATAATTACTGAATATATATTCAGATTAATTCTGATTTCAGTTTTATTTTTATTTATTTTACTTTCTTTCTCTAAATTGTTTCGAATCAATTCAGTGACCAATCAGAAATGGTTTTCTTGTTCTGTGTGTAATAATGGTTCTTTAACTGATCCTATTTTTAGAACTTGCAAGCAGAAAGTTCTTAATTGTCTGTTTGCGAAATACCTATTGCCTATCGCCAGCCCATTGCTTAAAATTGATTGGCTTTCTTGTCCTTATCATTTGCTCGCTTCTTATTCAGTGGCTTCCTCTTTATGTGTTTGTTCCTTCCCTGCAGCATAGCTTCTATAGCATCCTTATTAATTGTGTTGCTAGTATCTTTCCACCACTCACTTTCGGCAACTACTTCTTTTGCTTTTAGCACTTCATAGGCGTACATGTGTTTTCTTGCTCTCTCCACTTGTGCTGATTCGCCCCTCACATCTCCCCATCCCATCCACCCCAGCTCATTCATTGCTTATTTGCCCCTACCCACTCGCCTTTTTTCCCCCCTCATAGGATGTTTTCATTGATTACACTCCCAAGCACTTGTAGCCCAAATTCAAATAGCTGCCTTTGGTCATCTCCCATGCTTCTGACACTGACGAATACTAGGGCTTTCTTCCCTTATGTCCAGATTTTCCATCATCTATGCTACTGTTTGCTTCCACCGTTTGCCCCACCTAACCCCTGCCTTCCTCTTGCTGGTAGCTTGTGTTGAGAGGTATGGATATGTGCCCTACGTTGAGAGTATACACCCAGGCTTTAAATTAATGTCTTCTTCCTCACATCAAAATGTGACAGCTTTCTTTCACTTGTGGTTTTTCATTTTCAGCTTACACGGCATCATAGGAAATGCAGCGGTACTTGCTGATATGCAAACTTATGACCTGCAAATTCAGACTTTCAAGAGCATCATTTATGTTCTTGAGGAACAAGTTACTTACCTTCGGTAACGATGTATCTGTAAGAAACATTAGTTAGTTAGATTCCTCACCTTAGAATATCCCCAGGCGTCAGGCTGGATCCGGAAAGATTTTTGTAGCAATACCCATTGTGCGTCGCTAGGCGTCATCTGCGGCTCCGTGTCCGTCGTCGGCGTTGTGCGCCGGAATGACGTCGTCAGACACTTAGACGCCGCCCTCGCGTGCTGACGTCAGTTCTTATTCATAGCTTTCCGCGCCAGGGACGCTGAGCCATGCAAGAGACCGACACTGGTGCCAAATAATCTAGGGCCCTGAAAGGGAGATCCTTAACCCTCGATGTCGGTTCGCAGAACGGGGAGGCTGGGTGGGTCGGTGAGAATCTAACTAACTAATGTTTCTTACAGATACATCGTTACCGAAGGTAAGTAACTTGTTCATCTGAAAGAAACACGTTAGTTAGATTCCTCACCTTAGAATAGATACCCCAGCAATACCAACCCCGGAGGTGGGCCTGCGAACCAAGATCACACCAGAAAGTCCTGGAGAACAGAACGGCCAAAGTGGCCATCTCTCCGGACTTGACTGTCCAGGCAATAGTGCTTGGCAAACGTGTGCAGTGAAGCCCACGTCGCCGCCTGACAGATGTCCTGCAAGGGGACTCCCAGTCCCAGGGCAGTTGTCGCTGCTGTGGCCCGGGTGGAATGGGCTCTCAGCCCACCAGGAGGGACCTTTTTCGCCAAGGAATAGCAGAGTTTAATACACAACACGACCCATCGCGAGATGGTCCGCTTGTGCACAGCTTTGCCCTTCTTAGCACCTACATATCCAACAAAAAGTTGGTCGTCCACCCGGAACTGTTTTGTGCGGTCCAAATAAAAGGACAGCGCACGTTTTGGGTCCAGAAGGTGGAGCCTCTCTTCATCTTTTGAAGGATGCGGAGGCGGAAAGAAGGTGGGCAGTGTGACAGATTGCCTGATGTGAAAGGGAGTCACGACTTTAGGAAGAAAAGAAGGACGTGTCCGGAGGACAACCTTATCTGGATGAACCGAAAGGAAGGGAGGCTTAGCTGACAGAGCCTGGAGCTCACTCACCCGCCTAGCGGAGGTGATAGCCACCAGGAAGGCAGTTTTTAGAGTCAGTAGACGAATTGGACAGTTGTGAAGGGGCTCAAAGGGTGCGCACATCAGAAAAGTGAGAACAAGGTTCAAGTCCCACTGAGGCATTACGAATGGAACAGGAGGGAACATATTAGTAATGCCCTAAAGAAAACGGGAGACAACAGGGGACTTGAAAAGAGAAGGCTGATCAGGAAGCCTTAAGAAAGCAGAGATTGCAGCAAGATAACCCTTCAAGCTGCCCAGAGCAGAGCCCTGCTGGGCCAAAGAAAGAAGAAAGAGGAGAACCGCAGAAAGGGGATCCACAGCCTTTGCTGTGCACCATGCCACAAATTTGTTCCACCAGCAGGCGTATACCGTCTTCGTGGAGGGACGCCTGACTGCCAGAATGACATCACAGACTTCAGGAGGCAAGTCAAATAGCATCAACTGTCGCCGCTCAATCTCCACGCATGGAGGTGGAGGCTAGACAGGTTCGGGTGGAGGACCATCCCCTGCTGCTGCGACAGAAGGTCCTCCTGAAGAGGCAGTCGTATCGGGGGATCGATGGACATACTGAGTAGCTCGGGATACCAGTACCTTCGTGCCCAATCCGGAGCCACCAAGATGACTTGGGCCCGGTCGCGCCTGATCTTCTTCAGCACTCTGGGCAGAAGTGGTATAGGCGGAAAGGCGTACAACACACCGCAACTCCACTCGCGACGAAAAGCGTCTCCGAGCGAGTGCCGCCTTGGAAATTCCAACGCGCAGAACTGCTGACATTGCGCGTTCTCTTCGGTGGCGAATAGATCTAACCAAGGTTCTCCCCACTGCAGAAAGAGACCTTGCGCCACGTCCGAGTTCAGACGCCATTCGTGATCCATCATGCACCGGCGGCTGAGTTTGTCTGCTCTGGCGTTCAGAGAGCCCGCCAGATGTTGAACCACCAGGGTGATGCCCTGATGTTCCAGCCATGTCTAGAGGCGCAGAGCCTCCTGACAAAGGGTCCACGACCCCACCCCGCCCTGTTTGTTGCAATACCACATGGCGGTGGTGTTGTCCGTGAACACCTGCACGACACTTCCCCGGAGAGAGGGAAGGAAGGCTTTTAGTGCAAGTCGGATCGCCCTCAGCTCCAAGAGGTTGATATGGAACCGAGTCTTCGCCGGTGACCAGAGTCCTCTGATCTCCGCCTCTCCCATATGGCCCCCCCATCCCAGGAGGGACGCATCCGTCACTACGACATGCTTCGGTTGGGGTAGAGAGAGGGATCTGTCGCTGACCCAATCGCGATTCGTGAGCCACCACTGCAGCTGGTTTGCAGTGCCCTCCGAGATCAAGACATGGTCGGACAGGTTGCCTCGATGCTGGGCCCACTGAAACTTCAGGTCCCACTTCAGAGCCCGCATCCGCCACCTGGCGTGAGGTACCAACAGGATGCAGGAGGCCATCAGCCCCAGCACCAACCTGACCGAAACCCAGGACAGAGGCCGGAAGATGGAAATCAGGGCCTGAATGTCCCGGACCCGCTGTTCCGGCGGATAGACCCGGAACTGCGCCGAATCAAGAACCGCCCCAATGAAAAGGAGCTTTTGGGAGGGACTCAGGTGCGACTTTGGCACATTGATGGAGAACCCCAGCGAGTGCAGGAGGTTGGCCGTAGTCTGGAGGTGGGAGACGACTTGCTGGGGTGAGCCCGCCTTCAACAGCCAGTCGTCGAGATAGGGGAAGACTGGAACCCCTGATCGGCGCAGATGAGCTGCGACCACCGCCATCACTTTCGTGAACACCTGAGGGGCACTGGTGAGGCCGAAGGGGAGCACGGTGAACTGAAAGTGCTCCTGACCCACCGTGAACCACAGGTAACGCCGGTGGGCCGGCAGGACGGGGATGTGGAAATAAGCGTCCTGCAAGTCCAACGCTACCATCCAGTCTCCAGGGTCTAGGGCAGCCAGAACCTGAGCTAAAGTGAGCATCTTGAACCGGTCCTTCCGGAGGAAGGAGTTCACGTTCCTGAGGTCCAAGATCGGGCGTAGGCCCCCTTTGCCCTTCTTGTGAACCAGAAAGTAGTGGGAATAACAACCACGACCTACTTCTGGACCAGGAACGCGCTCGACGGCCTCTTTGGCCAAGAGGGCCGAAACTTCCTTTCGTAGAAGATGCAAATGATCCCCCGACATATGGTGGTTCAGCGGTGGCATGGCTGGAGGGGTCGTCTCGAAGGGGAGGGAGTAGCCCCTTCGGACGATTTGCAGCACCCACCTGTCCGACGTGATGGAGCGCCAGTGGAGCAGGTAATGGCGAACTCTGCCACCCACTGGCGTAGAATGGGCCTGAAAGCTCGGAATAGGAGGGCTTTGAGGCAGATGCTGCCGGGGTGGATGTGGACTGACCGGCACGTTGACCTCCAGTACCGCCTCGGCGGAATCCACGTCCGCGACCACGTGCAGGTTGGTTCTGCGGCCGGTGGCTGGGCGGACGTGAGGAGGCGCCCCTTCCTTGGCCACAAAAGGGATGAAAGGCAGAAGTTTGCGGCCGCGGGGCCAAAAGACTCAAGGACTTGCCCGTGGCCCGGGAGTCCTTGAACCGAGCCAGCGCACTGTCCGCCTTCTCACCAAAAAGGCGAGTGCCATCAATGGGCATGTCCATGAGGGAACTCTGGACATCCCCTGAAAATGACGTGGACCTCAGCCAGGCGTGACGCCGAAGCGCCACCGTGGTGGAAATCACCCGACCCAGCGAGTCCGTGGTGTCAAGTCCACACCGTATGGCGTGCCGTGCTGCATCTCGACCGTCAGCAAGTGCTTGAGTGAGTCGTGCCCGGGCCTCCACCGGGCACAAGGGCAGCACGTCCTCCACCGTATCCCACAGAGAGTGGGAATAACGGTCCAAAAGGCAAGCGGTTTTTAAAGACCGCAGCCCCAAACTCGGGGACGAGAACAGTTTCTTGCCAAACTGTTCCAACCTCTTGGATTCCCAATCCGGAGGAGCGGACGGGAAAGAGGATTGGGAGGTTGAGGCCTGGATAACCAGACTCTCGAGGGTTGGGTGTTGGGAGAGGAAACTGGGGTCGCCCGGAGCAGGGCAGTGGCGCCGGGCAACGTTCCGGTCCACAGGAGGGACTGTGGAGGGCTTGGACCAAGTGCCCTGCAGAACATCAATGAGGGCCTCATTAAACTGCAGCAGAGGCACAGTGGAGCTTGCTGTCGGTTGAAGGACCTCTGTGAGGACGTTAGTCCTCACGGCCACAGCAGGTAACTCCAGCCCTAGGGCTTCGGCCGCCTTGCGCAGCACCACTGAAAAGGCTGCACCCTCCTCCGAGGCCACAGTCGGAGGAGAGATGAAACCAGCGTCCGGGGAGGTATCCAGACCGCAGGGATCCCCCAATTCCTCTGCCCAGTCCTGAGAAAGTTGGGCCTGAGCGGCCATAGGGTCCTCAGACCCCTCCCAGTCGCCCTCGTCATCCGGTTCCCGATAAACAGGAGGAATGATCGGAGCCGGGCAGTAGATGAAGCGTTCACCAATCGGCGCCGGTAGCGGCGCCAGGCGGCGCCAGGCAGCGCCGCGCCGGCGTCGGGCCCGGACCGGGGCTAAACTGGGGAACGACGTCGTCCGGGGACGGCGTCGGCGGTGGAACCGGTGTCGGCGCCGGCGGAGGAGGCGTCGTGATGTCGACCGGCGCCGACCGAGATCCAGGCCTGGATCCCTCGGGGACATGCGGCGTCGGGGCCGGAGCCGTCGACGGCGCCGGGGCCGGAGCCGCCGGCACGCGAGGTCGCCCAGTCGAACCTGCGGGGCCCGAAGGCATGCCTACAGGCGTCGACGGCAGAGCCAGGCCCCTCATGGCTGAGAGGAAGGCACTGACCTCCGCCGGAGTCGCGTCTGTCCCAGGGACCGGCGGGTATGGGGACGGACGTGGCTCCTGCGGCTCCGACGGAGCCACGGGGGTGGGACCACCCTGACCCGAGCGATGTCGTCTCTTGGACTTCTTGGAGTGCTTCGACTTACCCGAAGACCCCGACGAGCGATGACGATGGCGCGGCTCCGCAATCGGTCCTTGGACCTCCTCCTGGACCGGGACCGAGAGCGGCGCGGAGCCAAGTGCCGAAGCTCGAGAAGCTTACGGGACTGCTCCCGCCTAGCTTTCGACGTCAAGGCCTGGCAATCGAGGCACGACCGCGTCATGGTCGGCCCCCAGACAATAAAGGCACCGGCGATGGTGATCCGTCACCGGCATCAGGCGATGACAGGCGTCTCAGGCTTTGAAGCCAGGCATCCTACCGGCACCAGAGTCGAGTCGATAGACCAAAAGAAGTCAAAAAAAGTTAGTCAAAAAATGACTAGGGGTAAGCTCTTCCCGGATCGGCGCTTACTGGTGCGGAAAAAAGAAGAACTGACGTCAGCGCGCGAGGGCGGCGTCTAAGTACTCTGACAACGTCATTCCGGCGCACGACGCCGACGACGGACGTGGTGCCGCAGACAACGCCTAGCGACGCGCAAGGAGTATTGCTACAAAAATCTTTCCGGATCCAGCCTGACGCCTGGGGATATTCTAAGGTGAGGAATCTAACTAACGTGTTTCTTTCAGATCCATTTTGCTTAATACTGAAATGACTTCTTTTAAGTGGACTTTTTTAAAATTGATTTTTCATAAGGAAGCACATGCAGAACTAAAACTGGAACCCAAAAGGCATTAGCACACAGCTTAATATTGATCAAATGAGGGCAGATAATACATTGTATGCATAGTGAAAATATTTCATCCTCAGACCCCTGTTTTTGAGGAGTGATCCTACAAGTTGCTCCATTCTTTCATATATATTTTTATGGGCAGCCCCATGTTTTATTAACCTATTCTTCTGCCTTGGTGGATTAATCCACACCATTCAAACACTCTCATATTGATGGAGCCTTATCGGATTGCTACTGGCGAGCAATATCACTTTTAGCAATCAGAAGTCCATTTGACACCAGGAGTCTGTTGGCTCTCGGACCGCCCATACAGCCATCAAACCCAAAAGTGCTATGTTGGGATCAGTTGCAACCATTCTGCCCACAGCCCCATTAAGAGTAGAGTAGAGTGAACACATGCACAGTATCTCTGTATAACAGGGAATGACCATACCCTGTGGCAAAAGGTGCCCAGCTCTACTTTGCACCGAAGGCAGAATGGGTCCAGACCCTTATTAATTTTACTTAGTCTAGTTGGGCTATGATCTGCTCTATGAAAGTTCTTCAGCTGGATGGATGTCAGTCTTATTTCAATCGCCAAGACTCAAAGGGCCCTTTTTTCTTGTTCTGAGTCAGCATCCTCCAAGGGTCCACCAACTTGCACTCGCCTATCATGCAATGCCACCAAGAGGTCAGAAGTTTTAACTGCTAGTGTATGGTAAAGTCTAGAAACTGCCTTGTCCTCTATGATGGATAAGTGCTGTGCGCCTCCAAGGAGTGGTATTATGGGAGATTAGAAAGGTCTCCTCGTGGGCCTCTAACATGGGATGTAGTGGGAGGTATCGCTAAAATTGTGTTTGATGTATATTGTATATCTCCACCATGTGCAAAAAGATTCTAATGTGAATTCCTTCCCAGATATCCCCTAATTTGGAGATACCACTAAGGTCCTATGGTCAAAATCCAGTCAGTTTACCATGTGTCTCCCACTTTATCCACCAAAGTGCTTGTTACCAGCAGGCCACAATCATCTTCGTGGTTGAGATATGGTCTAAGTGTGTATATTGCAGGCATAATCAGTTGCAAAGCACAGGAAGCAGGGATTAAGGACTGTGAAAGTTGTCAATTTACCCTTCAACTGTCCCCCACGGTTGTTATTTCAGGGCTCCTGGTGTACCGCCCCCCTGGGGCAGTGGCCAGTTTCATTGATTCACTAATGGAATCCGTCACCTGTCTTGCCTCCTCAACTACGAATTTTATCGTGCTAGGAGACTTGAACCTTCATTTTGAAGACGCAACGGACCTGCCGGCTACTGACCTGCAGTCTGACATGGGTGCTATGCAGATGAAAAGAATCAATTCAGGTGCGACCCATGGAAAGGGTCACCTGCTTGATCCTATTTTCTCCAATATGGAGCAACTAACCGCCCTACCTCCCCTTGCTCTACCATGGTCGGACCATTGTCTAGTTTTAGCTAGCTGGTCTCCTGTGGGTTGGGATTCTTCCACACCTAGGACATTCAGGATAGATAGAGCTTGGTCGAGGCTCCCCATGGATAAATGGACGGCCCATTTGGAGTCCACATGCCCCCAAGGGGGGTCTGACCCGGAGGAGGCGGACGCCACCTTGGAGAGCTGGTTGAGTAGTTCCTTAGATGCCATCCTTCCAATGAAAAAGATGCTCATCAGGGAGAAGAGAGTGGGCTCGGCCCCTTGGTACTCTCCTGAGTTAAGGGCACTAAGAAAGAGCTGCAAAAGGTCAGAACGGGCGTGGAGGAAGGACTGGGGGATAACAAGTAGGAACAAGTATCGCCTAGCCATGAGACTGTATAAGAACGCGATAAGGGAGGCTAAGATCAAATACTTTGACGAAAGAATTTGTAAAGCCACCTGTTCCTCGAGAGAGTCCTTCAAAGTAATGAAAGAGTTGCTTAAAACCCCCGACCCACCGGTTATTTACGATAATGCCCAAGGGAAATGTCTGGACCTGGCTACTTACTTCAGTTCCAAAATTGAGACCATCCTACGCTCACTCCCCCAGCTAACCGCAGTGGCATTGTCAACGGCTCCGCATAGGGCAGGTACACCGGAGTTGGATCTGTTTGGCCCTGTGACGGCGGAAGAGGTACTGAGTGTGCTTGGGAAATTGAAGAGTGGCTCCCCTAAAGACCCTGTCCCGATGCGATTTTTAAAGCAGGCTGCGCCGACCATTGTGGCCCCAGTGACCGAGCTAATTAATCTGTCTCTGTCACAGGGAGTGGTGCCACCTGGATGGAAAGGAGCGGTCGTCAAGGCCCTCCTGAAGAAGCCGAGCCTTGACCCCTCTGATCTGGCTAATTTTAGGCCGATTTCCCTGCTCCCGGGTGTAAGCAAGATTGCGGAAAGATTGGTTAACCACCAACTATCTAATTTCTTGGAGACCTATGGCCGGCTACGGGATTCCCAGACGGGATTCCGCCCTGGACAGGGTACCGACACTGCCCTTCTGGCCGTGGTGGAGGAAGCCAGGTGCATTCTGGATTCAGGAGGGTCAGTGGCAGTGATCCTCCTGGACCTGAGTGCGGCTTTTGATACCGTAGACCACCAGGTATTACTCCAACGGTTGGAAGGGCTGGGTGTCACAGGGATGGCTCTGAGATGGCTTGCCTCCTTCTTAGGAGGTCGGTCATTTGAAGTGTGGGAAGGAAATGAGAAGTCTCCCCCCTTTGCCCTCCAGTGTGGGGTCCCTCAGGGCTCGTCGCTGAGCCCTACCTTATTTAATGTATATATGGCCCCCCTGGAGGATGTGGTGTCTCCGTTCGGCTTTAACATCATTAGCTACGCAGATGACACGCAGTTGGTTGTTGGGCTCTCTCAATTAGAGAAGCAACCTGCGGTACTTCATTCTTGCTTGGAGGAAGTGTTTAGGTGGATGTCGATTTCATCCCTTAAACTGAATGGCTCAAAAACTGAGCTCATGATCTTAGGCCAAACGTCCTTTGCTCTGTCTCCCAGTAGCTGGCCTGACTGCATGGGAGTCCCTCCCAGCCCGAAGAAGGAGATCAAGAGCCTGGGGGTGTGGCTGGAGCAGGATCTGACATTTAGAACACACGCCAAAAAGACCGCTGGTGTATGTTTTGGTATGCTCCGGTCAGCCCGCAAGATTCTGTCACTCCTCCCTGACACCTCCCGTAAATTGCTTATACAGGGGCTTGTCATTTCGAGGCTGGATTACAGCAATGCACTCTTCTTGGGCGTGCCGGAATCTACATTTAAGAAGTTGCAGCAGGTGCAAAATGCCGCGGCCAGACTGCTGACAAACGTCCCCAGAAGGCAGTCCGCCAAACCGGCACTAAAGGCGCTTCACTGGCTTCCGGTGCGGGAAAGAGTAACCTTCAAAGCACTCTGCATGGCACAGAAGAGTCTGCAGGGGAAGGGTCCTGCGATCCTAAGAAATATGATCCAACCCTATAAAGCAGCAAGGGCCCTCCGTTCGGATCATAAATTCCTCCTTCAGTCTCCTAGAGTAAGACGAGCCCGTACTGGAGGGAGAAGGTTCTCAGTGAACACGGCCTCCGCTTGGAACTCGCTTCCACTTGTTCTGCGGGCAGAGACTAGTACTCGGCGTTTCCGCAAACTTCTAAAAACTCATCTTTTCCCAGACTAGTGGGTCACGTGTTAGCTTCGGTCGGTCTCTGGACAGCGCTGGGATGCTCTAGGGTAACCGTGCGCGATATAAAACTCCAAATAATAATAATAATAATAATAAAAGGCAGCTCTTAGCTATTTCAATTACAAACAAGAACTGCCCTCTGATTAAGATAGCCAAAAAGGATTACAGAGCAGCTTTGCATCAAGCAAAGATGAAGTGGGATGAATTGCACTGGCAGGATCTGAAGGATGCTAGTCTATCTAAAGACACCAATCTGTTCTGGACCATAGTTATCCGGGGCAATAAGAAAGATTCAGGTCTACTCCCTAATCATATCACAAGCCAGGACTGGCTCGATCATTTTGGGAAGCTTTACTCTGCTCCAGAGGCTTCACCTCTGGAGAGGCTAAGCGACCCTTTAGACTCCTTTGGTGCTGGCAATGTTAGCAAGTCCTTTTCTTTGGCTGAAATTGAAGCCGCGTTAAGGAAGATAGTTCCTGCTAAAGCTGCTGGACCAGATGGTCTGCCAGGAGATTTATTTCTCGTAGACATTACAAATTGGGCACGTTATATTCTGATACTCTTCAATGCCATCGCCAGTGGTTGCCCAGTACCGGAGTCTTGGAAGGACGTAGAGGTAGTCCCGACTTATAAAAAGGGCGCCAGAGAGGACCCCTCAAATTACAGACCAATTAGTCTGATTGATGCAATGCAGAAGGTCTTTGGTAGAGTCCTATTATAGAGGATCCAATCCTGGGCAGAGGATGAAGATGTCCTTTCCCAATATCAGGTGGGCTTTAGGGCCAGCACTGGAATGGTCGTCCAGGTATTTAGGCTGCTTCTTATTTACTGGAAAGTTGTGGTGATTGGCACGGGCAGCCTTTATTTCGCATTTTTCGATTTAAAGACTGCCTTTGAACTAGTACCCAGGAACAAGTTGTGGCAGATAATTGGAGACATAGGCATCTCTCCTCTAATCCTTAATTTGCTGGTCCGGCTTCATGAGGGCAATTATGCACAGGTGAGATGGGGGACACAAGGCCAGCTGACGGAGCAGGTCCCTGTCAATAGGGGAGATCTGCCAGGGCTGTGCTCTGCATCCACAGGACTCACACTAGTGAATGCGCTACATAAAGACTTGATTAATTCGCAAGATTTTTCGAAACTCTAGACTCCGAGTGTAATCCCCTAACTCGCTTGTATAGTTAAATAACGCACATTGATTGACACCTTAAAGCATTCAGCGGCAAGTAATTTAACGCTGGAGTGATCATCTCAACAGTGAATTCTTTTGGCGAACCTGCGTTCGTATCACGACAGTCCCATTCGATTTTTGGACCGCTGCAAAGGGTATTTTTATGCAGCTGACTGTACGTCCTGAATATGGTCTAACGGACAATTACGCCACAACAGACCGAAACATCAACTCTCTCATCTATTTCCCAAACATTTATTGTATTTAAGTAACTGTCTTCTGTATTTCCAGATTCGTTACTTTTTGATTATCTCGGAATAGATGTATACATTCATGATTTGCTGGTAGATTTGTACATCCTATTTCATAGTGTTTTGTTCTATTAATTATATTTGATAGCACCCTCATGAATTTTATCTATATAAAAAAGTTTGTATCTTTTTGAAAGTGTCGTTGATATCATCTTTTTATTCATTGAGCGTTTAAAATTAGACGTATGTATAGATTGTTCAGCGGTTCAAGACCGATAGGGGTTGAACATCTAAGTAATTATGTGTACATTACACCAGAGTAAAAATCTTTAAACCAAATCCCTTGTAGGCACTTTTTACTTATTATTGAGGGCTGTGTTATAGCAACCACCCTGTTCTCTTTATTTGTGAACGGGGTGGTCAGCTTCTTGCAAAAAGACCCAGTTGATGCTCCAGCCCTGGCAGGTGACAAGGTACCAACTCTCCTGTTTGCTGACGATACCCTGCTGGTGTCTAAGGCCCCAGCAGGGCTACAAAATCTACTGAATAGATTCCAATCTTTCTGTGATTCTCGGGGGCTCGTCATCAATACCTCCAAAACTAAGTTCATGACATTCAACCCCCATAAACCATTTAGAAACAACCTTATGCTGGATGGGTCCCAATTGGAGAGAGTCAGTACCTTTGACTATCTTGCTATCCGACTCTCTGACAAAATGTCATGGAGGCCCCATTTAGCCAAGATGCTTATGAGCCATAAACGTGTGGTTAGGGTACTAGGCAAAGAACATTGTTCCTTGCAAAGCAGGCCTGTCGCCCCAGCCCTCACCTTTTATGACGCCAAAGCAGTTAGCTCAGCCCTCTATGGAGCTGAGCTATGGGGGTTTGATAATGTAGATGACATCTGTAGATCTTAGCACAAGTTTCTGAGGGACCCCTGAACTTTCTAAATATGCCATAGCAATAACTGAGGTGATGTGCTTCGACATTGACCATAGAGTCAGCTGGATATCAAGTGTCAGGAAACAATTTACAGCTCTGGGCCTCAAAGAATCCTGGGATAGCCAAAATCCCCCCCCCCCCCACCCCCCCCCCCACCCCGCAAAGTGGAGCTAAAACGATTGTACTGGGACTGGATAGATAGCCAGGATCTCAGCAAGCCAAATGTGGGAAGACTAACGGAAGAATTCTATCACCACAAGCAGAGCAGAAGCCTTGAGCCATACCTGGATATAATCCAGGTACCACGAGACAGGGCGCTGTATATTCATTTTAGGCTTGGCACGCTTCCTGTCCGTGCATTAATCATTAAATGGCGTCCTCCCAAACAGACAACAGAAGACTGCCCTTGCTGCATAGCCCCGTTGGAGTGTGTTGCACATGTTATGTTCTTTGCCCAGCATATAAAGCTGCAAGTTCTAAATGGCTAAAACCAATCTGCAGACCACTGGGCACGCTCGACCACCGTGCTGCTCTGTGCATTCTGAAGTCTGATGCAAGAGCCCTCTTTGCTTGCGGAGTGGCCAAGCTCCTTAGCCGCGCTTGGTTAGTTAGGCAAAAAGCCTAGCGTGGGGTGGTTTAATACCACATCTTAGGAGTTGTTGAGAAATTACTCCAACCCAAGATGAATGCCCATTCAATATTAAAGCCCCACTTTGTGCACTGGCACTTTATACAAGCTTACCTGCCCCCCGAATGAGGGCCCAAATAAGTCTATCTATTGAGTATGCAGGGCGGGTTCCACACTCTACTTTTTCTGTGAGTTCCCTATTGGGCAGATCTGTTATGATTGTACTTTTTAACTGTTACTGTTGTAATTATTTATGATTTCATCAATTAACTTTAAAAAACCCTTTATCTTGCACTTCCTGATAACTGTTTTATCCCTTGCGGTGCATTAGTGTACTTTCATGTTTATGTTCCGGCTGAGCACATTCTTCAGACTACCCTTGTATCGCTTGTTAATTTGCATTCTTTTTAATTTCTTTTAAAATGTTGCCTGATGCTTTTATGCTACCAGTTATCGAAATAAATCAAATGATTGATTGATTGATTGAGTCTCCAAGGTCAGTATCTCCTGAACTCTATGATTTTGCGCTTCAAATGACAACTGATTTAAATGCCTCCAAAAGTGTGGAGTGGCATGTGACTATGCCTCTATTCACATCAAAGTAGTTTGCAGTGTGTTTTCTAAGATGTTCCGCAAAATCCACATCACAAAGCCATCAGGTACTTAGTCTCCATAGCTCATTACTTCTTTAACCAAGTATTTTCAACTTAGCTAATGTGGGAGCTTGGTCTGTCGGGGCCCAGCGGAGTATTTGAGCCTCAGCATGGCATCCTATATTTTTGAAGGGAAGGAAGATGTGATCTTATGTGTGTGAGAGTAGTGCATGAACTCAGTGGAATTAGAGTGCACCATACGCTACATATCGGTTAGACAAATTGATCGTTAAGATAAAAATCCAATGCATTGCCAAAAATTACAATTTGCAGCTAAATTTCTAAGGGTGTAAATGTATTCCTCCACAGTTTTTTCTTAGGTCTGTTTTCTTTTGAAGAAGTTAAAACGTTCAAGGAAAACACTAAGTTGTTCTGTGAACTTATGCTCCAACCTTGCCACTGATTCAGTAAATTAATTCCATCCATCAAATTGAGCAGGAGATAACATCTGTGGCAAATGTTCAAATATTTGTTGACCTTCTGCGCCTAAATGAGTGAACAGAAGAGCCCCATTCCTACTGAGGGAAAATGTGTCCGCCTGAAACGAAATTAAATAATTTTCAAACTACCTGAACTACTATATCCAGGCTAATTGTGGTTTACCTGGATGTTGTAAGAAGGGCTGCAATAGCACCAACTGAGATAAGTTACTCATCTGAGAAGACATAGGCTGTAACTGTTAAAAAGGAGCTTGACTGTGGCAAAATTATTAAACTCAATGTACATACCAAAGTGCCACAATTTGTCAGCTGATGAGAGATATCCTCCAAACGCTTTGTGATCCGAACAGGAATGATGGGTAAGAACTGCTCGATGCAAAACAAAAGATGTGCTTTTAACATGTGTGTGAAAAGGAACTTCTCAAAATACATTCTGAAAGTTCCTCGGTAGGTAAGATGGCCGCCACGTGTCTGACATGCCTACGTCAATGAATAGTACGTTGTACCTGACTGCTGTCTCTTTAAATGGTGCACATGTATCTATCAATGAGCATGTGTGCAGCTCGCGCTGGGACCGCAATTGCCCCAATGAGAATGAATGTGCCTTGCACCCGGACTTCAATTGGCCTAAAATGTATTGGGGCGGTCCTAAGCGAGGATGGTACTCACAGCTGCATGCAGTAGACAAGACCAACTCAAAGAATATAGTGGATATGGCACTAATTTGAAGGTTTCGGTGTTGCTGAAATTACGATGAGAGCAGGATGATTCAAAATCCACAGAATAATGTCGGCAGTGGGCTCCTGGCTACAACTCATCGTTAAATGTGAAGTGTGCCGTTAGCACATTGAAGAAGCCAGTCGATTCAATGTAGCTTGAACATACGTTTATTTAGCCAAAGGAGCCCACATCCTAAAGGTCCACTCTCAACGAGCTCCAAACTCCAACTGGCTCAGCTGGAGTTGGAAACCTTGGAGAAGGAATCCAGAACGGTGTGCCCCATACAAGGGTATGATAAGTTCGAACACTGCAGTCTGTGTTATCAGGGTGAGAGGCCTCTGAGTGACAGCAAACCCCCATTCCTGAATTTAAATTCAGAATCCATTAAAAAAAAAAAAAGCCCATGTCCGTTATAAGAGCAGAGGATTTTTTCAAGGATAATGTTAGCATTGAGTGATTGGCGTTGGCATTAGCAGGCAAGAGTCACGGTACCACTGTCTGAGCTCTCCAGTACAGACAGCTACCATTCAAAGGTGGAAATTGTCTCTTGGAAGATCTTCTATTTTCTAAATGTGTTACCTCCCTCTTTTACATCTTAGAAACAGGTCAATAGCTTCCGACAGCAAATGCAGTTGCAAACGATTGAACTTGGCCCTCTACGCACGGTCACCCCCAAACTTTTTTGCCTGCACCCCCTCTTGTTTTCTGAATTTATTTTTGTTGCCATTAGGACTCTAGCATTGGTTAATACCGGGAAAGTGCTTGTGCTCTTTTCCTAATACAAGCTAAAATTGTCCTACACCTGATTGGCAAATGTAATTTACTTATTAGTCCCTAGTATATTGTACTACCTGTGCCCAAGGCCTGTAAATGAAATGCTACTACTGGGCCTGCAGTACGTATTGTGCCACCCTCTAAAGAAGTCCCTTTGTTCCTCAGAGGACTACCCTGCTTCTACCAGAGGACTGTCCTGCTGCTGGAGGCCTGCTTTGTTTTTCAGAGGACTGCCATGCTGTTCGAGGACTGCCCTGCTGCTCGAGGCCTTCCCTGCTCTCTGAGAAGGAAGATTTACCATGCTCCCTTCAGCCTAGGCTAACTGAGTGACTTCAAGGGTTAGTGAGCTGACCTCCTGTTCTGAGCTACTGGGACAAACACCAAAGGGTCCCTGCAGTTGCCCTGCTGCAACTGGACCTGTCTGAGCCCTGCTGGCATCTGCTGGAGTGAACACAAAGAGGTGCCTCCCCAGGCATCAGTTGACCTCCTATAAAAAAGAGCGAAGTACTGAAGTTTTGAGCTCTTCCTGACTGCAGAGTGGCCCATTCACGCCGTGACTCTGCTGCCCACGATGACCGACGGGACGCTCCAGTGAACCCGACTGTTTTCACTACAGCGACCCCCAGCGTTGATCGCCAATGTGAGATCTGCCCTTTGTGGTACAGCAAAGGCACCCTGCCGTGACCACCAACGTACAGCTCCAGAACGACCGTCCACGACACCCGACTGGATCTTCCTGCAACAGTGATGACCATCTGCAACACCAGGCCTGCTCTTCACTCTACAGCGTCAACCATCTGCAACACTCTCTCTGTTCCTCTTAGTCTCCAACACCGCGAACAGAACTCTTTGCGCTGGACTTTGAGAAGGTAACTTTTTCAGCGGAACTAACCTGGTCCACTGGGGTCAGCTGAACTTGTGACTTTTCCCATGTCAAGCACTACCATTTGGAATGTTATAATATTGGTTTCATTTTATTTTATTACATCTTTACTATTTTTCAAAATTTGTTTTTACTTTCTTACTGTTTGTGTGCGGCATAAATACTTTACACATTGCTTCCATGTTAAGCTGGACTGCTTTTGTGCCAAGCTATTAGAGGGTTAAGTAGAGGATAGTTTAGTGACTTTTGGTGGTTCACGCTTAAAAGGATTCTGATTGTTTTGCTTGACTAGGGTTTTCACCCCACCCTCACCAACAAATAACGCAAATTCTTACGCAGATCATTGATACATTGCAACTCACAGATGAGAGTGGGATGTTTGTTGCATGTTTTCTGTCCTTTGTAATTGTGTAGGGGTTGCAAAGTGCACTTTGGTCAATGTGACACATTATTTACTGTCACAGTGTCTGGATTTTCTTTTTTAATTGCTGGCTATGCAACCATAAAATGTACCTGTGTGCTTGCTCTGTGTTCCTAACAAATTCTGCTTGATCCTACTCATATTACTGAAAACCTTTTTTTAACATACCTTTTTTTTTCTAACATACCTTACACTTCACATCTCAGTGTACCCCACAGATATTTTCCACGGAAACGAGTATCTGTTTATATTCCTTTTACACCGCAGATGGCTCGACCTAAAATATTTTTTTCTGGAATGAAGTCCCTCTTTGTGACTCATTAAATAGCACCAAGGTTGACTTTCACGTACTTTCTTTACTGCTGAATGATTCACCACATTTCTTTTATTTCACATCCGAATTGATCTCGCATTTCTTTTTTTTTAATGAATTCTCTTCTTTCCATATTACACCATATTTTCACACTCTCTCTGTTCCTCTTAGTCTCCAACACCGCGAACAGAACTCTTTGCGCTGGACTTTGAGAAGGTAACTTTTTCAGCGGAACTAACCTGGTCCACTGGGGTCAGCTGAACTTGTGACTTTTCCCATGTCAAGCACTACCATTTGGAATGTTATAATATTGGTTTCATTTTATTTATTTACATCTTTACTATTTTTCAAAATTTGTTTTTACTTTCTTACTGTTTGTGTGCGGCATAAATACTTTACACATTGCTTCCATGTTAAGCTGGACTGCTTTTGTGCCAAGCTATTAGAGGGTTAAGTAGAGGATAGTTTAGTGACTTTTGGTGGTTCACGCTTAAAAGGATTCTGATTGTTTTGCTTGACTAGGGTTTTCACCCCACCCTCACCAACAAATAACGCAAATTCTTACGCAGATCATTGATACATTGCAACTCACAGATGAGAGTGGGATGTTTGTTACATGTTTTCTGTCCTTTGTAATTGTGTAGGGGTTGCAAAGTGCACTTTGGTCAATGTGACACATTATTTACTGTCACAGTGTCTGGATTTTCTTTTTTAATTGCTGGCTATGCAACCATAAAATGTACCTGTGTGCTTGCTCTGTGTTCCTTACAAATTCTGCTTGATCCTACTCATATTACTGAAAACCTTTTTTTAACATACCTTTTTTTTTCTAACATACCTTACACTTCACATCTCAGTGTACCCCACAGATATTTTCCACGGAAACGAGTATCTGTTTATATTCCTTTTACACCGCAGATGGCTCGACCTAAAATATTTTTTTCTGGAATGAAGTCCCTCTTTGTGACTCAATAAATAGCACCAAGGTTGACTTTCACGTACTTTCTTTACTGCTGAATGATTCACCACATTTCTTTTATTTCACATCCGAATTGATCTCGCATTTCTTTTTTTTTAATGAATTCTCTTCTTTCCATATTACACCATATTTTCACAGACTTAAAAATATGTTTCCTAGGAACAGATGAACCTTCAAAACTTTCTGTAATCTGTATCAATTAGTGTTTTTTTTAATAGCACTATATTCTTGTATCTGGATTAATCCAAAAAACAGCTTTGCACTACTAATACACTTCATCTGTATTTATCCTACTGGGAGACATAACCTAAACTTATTGTAATGGTATAGATCCATACTCCTACTCATCTGGCTGAGCCAAGATTTGAAAAAACAAGTCCCCTTTAACCATCTTCCTACCCTAATGTACATTTCGCCCTTTTCGTGACCACTCTACTCTGTTAAAATGCTCCAGTCTGTAACGCGTTTGGATTTGCTGTAGTCCTATTTGGTACAAAGAAAGTGACAGGCATTGTTATACCTACTAAGCTTTTTCTTTGACAAAAAATCCATAGAATGCTTTTGCAAATCCACTTTTTAATGCACTGGTGTGTGCACGAGTGAGGCAGAGAGTAGAAGTCTAGTGGACTGGTAAAAGTGTATGTGGCTGTTCAACTATTCTGTTGCAGTGTTATGTAGGGCTGATGATGAACTTTTCATGGGTGAGTGAGCAATTTGAATTGGCTGCACTTGTGACCAGGGCGCCAGTGAAGCTTCTTGAGGTGCGGTGTGATGCTGGTGTGGCATGGGATGTCAAGTATTAGTCTTGCAGCAGTGTTTATGGATGGTCTGGAGTTTGTGTAGGGGTTGTTTGGCTATTCCGGGGTAGAGAAAGTTGCCGTAGTCCACCCTGCTGGTGATTAGTGCTTGAGTGACAGTACGTCTGGGGTTCTGAGGCAAACATTTGAAGATCTTTTGCAGCATGCATAGAAAGTGGAAGCAGGGTCATGTTGAGCTTGTCGTCTAGGATGATCCCTAGATTTCTTGAATGGTCTGTGGGTGTGGGTGTTGTTCCTAGCTCCAGCAGCCACCATGTGCAAAATCCTTCACGAATAAATGCATTTTTACGCACTAAAACCCCAAGCATATGAACACCTGGCTGTTGCATTCCCTTTTGCGGTATATTTTCAAAGTTACAATCAGCTGTTACCCCCAAGGTCTTAAGTCCCTTAAGATGGCACACTTACTGGATCACAAGACAACATACCTGCAAGATATCCCAATCACAGTTTCTAATATAACTCCTCTATCCACTACCCACAGTATCTCCACAGTGTTTGGTCATACAATTTGTATTTTTATTGATTTATTTATTAGAGTTTAATGTAGCTCAAACATGATCCAAGAGGGTATCGGAGTGCTTTACAAAAGAACAGGTGAGTGAAACAGGTAAGTCAGTCAATATGTATAAAAGGAGTGAGCCACAGAAATCCTTTGCTTGCCTGCTACTTGAAATTGAAAATATGCAGGGTCCATACTTCCATAGACCAGCATCATGCCCCAAACTTCCACCCTGCTTGTACAAATGTTCTGTTCAAATTGCTTTAGATGCATAGAATTTTAAATGAGTAACTGAATAACTGGGTTGTTTTTTCACCGAGGGATCCTGAGTGACATCAGAAGGACAAAGTGGGCAAAGTTCGGGATGTCTATGATGTAACTCAGAAGCCTGCGGTGAAAAATATGCCTGTTATTGACTGTTTAACTACTTATAATTGTATGTTATAAATGCTCCCAAACTTTCTGCTGCTGTTGCGAATATATTCACAGGAGTAGAGAAGTAATGAGGAAACCATACGTAACATAGCCTGCCATCTCAAAAAAACAACAAGCATTTGTAATGCAATAGGACTCGCATTTATAAGAGTTTGAGCGATTGGCATTGTAAAATTACAATGCCTTTTATTCATGTTTTGGTTTTAAAACAAATAAAAGGCATTGTCATTTACAATGTCAGTAGCATAAACTCGCATAAAAGCAGTGTGCGGCGTGCAGCAGTGTGCGGCGTGCAGCAGTGTGCGGCGTGCAGCAGTGTGCGGCGTGCAGCAGTGTGCGGCGTGCAGCAGTGTGCGGCGTGCAGCAGTGTGCGGCGTGCAGCAGTGTGCGGCGTGCAGCAGTGTGTGGCGTGCAGCAGTGTGTGGCGTGCAGCAGTGTGTGGCGTGCAGCAGTGTTTCGTGTAGCAGTGTGAGGCATGCAGCACTGTGTGGTGTGCAGCAGCGTGCAGCAGAGTGCAGCGTGCAGCAGTGTGCTGCATGCAGCATTGTCGTGCAGCAGTGAGTAATGCAGCAGTGTGCAGCAGTGTGCAGTGTGCAGCAGTGTGTGCCGTGCAGCAGTGTTTCATGTAGCATTGTGCGGCGTGCAGCAGTGCGTGGCGTGTAGCCGTGTGTGGTGTGCAGCAGTGTGTGGCGTGCAGCAGTGTTTTGTGTAGCAGTGTGCGGCGTGCAGCAGTGAGCGGCGTGCAGCAGTGTGAGGCGTGCAGCAGTGTGCGGCGTGCAGCAGTGTGAGGCGTGCAGCAGTGTGAGGCGTGCAGCAGTGTGTGGCGTGCAGCAGTGTGTGGCGTGCAGCAGTGTGTGGCGTGCAGCAGTGTGTGACGTGCAGCAGTGTGAGGCGTGCAGCAGTGTGAGGCGTGCAGCAGTGTTTTGTGTAGCAGTGTGAGGCGTGCAGCAGTGTGCGGCGTGCAGCAGTGTGCGGCGTGCAGCAGTGTGTAATGCAGCAGTGTGCACAGCAGTGTGTAGCGTGTGGCAGTGTGCGGCGTGCAGCAGTGTGTGGCGTGCAGCAGTGTGTGGCGTGCAGCAGTGTGTGGCGTGGTTTGTAAACAACAAGAAAAGCGGACATCAAAGGAAGGGTGGGAGGGAACGAGCATATGGGGTGTGAGTTATAACGAAAGTTAATTGTTGTAAGAGGGGATGCAGGAAGTGAGGCCAAGCGCACGCTGGAGAAAGCAGTGTGCTGCTTTCAAGTCCGATGCCAGCTTCGCGCTTGAATGCCTCACATGTACTGGCCATAAACCGCATTCCTAAGGTCTTGTGCCCCTTACTAAATCTCTCTGAATGCGTGAGGCGGTGCACGCGCAGGAAGTAGCTGGTGGCAAATGGAATGCGTGTGGTTGTGCGCGTAACCGCCACCCGATCCGCCTGGGAAGCCTTTGGGAGCATTTTCTGAAGCCCCTACATAAGTCTCGCTGAGCGATCGCTTACGCGATAGCCAGGCGAGACCTAAAAATGGCTTCCTCCCTCCCACCCACTCACACCACCCCTCATGCACCCGTCCACAATATTGAACAAACATTGGCAAAGCCAATAGGTCTCGTCTATGCACCTGCTATTGGCTTTGACAATGTCTTATAGCTATGTTGTACAGCAGTGTGGCTGCTATGCAGCTTGACTAAAAGTTAGAAAAAAAGGCTATGATGTGGCCAGTAACACAGTCAATGGGAGGGTGAGAGGGAACAAGCAACACAAATGATGACAGTGGAAGAGCAAAGAAAGAAATAGTGGCGCAATCACAGCATGATGAGTGGAAAGATTCCAGTAAAAATGAAGCAATCGGTACTTGGTCCATGCTCTATAGAAGGCAGAAACAAAAGAAGTGAAAGTAACATTGACACACAATGCCCAAATAAGAGGCAGCAAATGATGGTGACAATGCAATGGGGGTTCTACAAGCCCCTTGTTGTAAACAATATCTCTCACAAGTGAGAACGTATTCGCTATCAGCGCATGTGCCATCACTGCGTGGCCTAAAAATGAATACCTGCCACTTGATAGAACCACCCCACCAGGCTCTGTACCTTATAGCCCACTGCCTAACCGATGGAGCCGACTCTGTGTGCTAGCATCTGCAACCTGAAAGGTACTGATCACCGCAGGTTATTTATTCTGTTGGTACAGGTCTGTAGAGATCCGCACTGATTGGGGAGACGGCAGTTGGAGCAGATGCAGCATCTTCTGTGTTCTTCTGAGGAAAGCGGGTGAGACCTCCAACTGCCATTCCTCAAATGCATTCTTCCACTGTGCTCAGGCCTCACAATGGTGAGTTTTCACGTTTGTTACCCACTGTTGTTAGGTCACAGCAGTGAATGAGCTTGTGATTGTTCACAAAAAGGTTCCCCATGGAAGATGTAGCTAACACATTTATAACATATATAACACGTTTTATTCTCTGAACTCTTTTGACTGAACATTTGCAACCTAATCCTAAACGGAGCCCTCTACAGTTAACAAACTTTTGATCATTTTTAACTGGAAGACACCAAGGCTTGAGGCTTAGCAACTATATTACTACTCCTAACTAAAGACACTCTATTTTGATCACTTTAGTTACTTTTGTTAGCAGGACTTAATTTGTGCCTGTTGTTGCTGGTGAGGGAAGCACTTATTTGTTTTTCTAGATGATTACTTATTTTTCTCATCAGACTTTGACCCAGAGCAAGAGAGAGGCAGAAAAGCGAGGAAAAAACAAGGGTGAATGGATAGATAGGCAACCATTGCCAAATGGGGAAAGCATGGATGAAATGGACCCCCAAAAGTGAGATAAGGAGACAGGCTGTGTAGATTGGTGGAAGAAAGAGGCCTACACGCTGGCCAGAAAAAATATGACAAACGCAGTTATTTATGTTACCTCCCTCTGCACAGCATGAGAGGAAAATGTCCTAGTTAGCTATGGAGAGCAATGTGCATGAGTGGTGTGAGGGGTTAAGACTCTGCATATAATACCACTTTCCAGACAAAAAAGTAGAGCTCTGGAGCTATTGCATCTATGCATAATAATCCCCATTGTCATCTGCATTCTGTACCAAGGACTATTTTGTAGGTTTGAACAACCATAACGTAACTGAAAGTGCATTGAGAAATGTGTTTGATTAGCATTTATACTCACAGTTAATCAAGTTAAACGCATGCACTATAAATTGGTATTGTTACGTGATGCTGAATAGAAAGAGTGAGAGATGACAGAAAATCTTGACTTTTTTTTCTCAGTGCCCTGAAAAAACACTTTTCTAATTTGAGGCTGGGGTGTGTGCGCAGTAGGACATCTGTGTAATCCGTGTTAAACCTGGCATCCTTGGTGTGGTTTCCTCTGACTTTTTGCTTTATCAGCTCCTGTTTTGCTGACCTCATTTTTCCTGGCTTTAGGATACTGGGCACTTTACCACTGTTAACCAGTGCATATGTTCTGTGCTCAAAACATGTTAACTGACTTATCCACAATTGGCATGTTTAATTTACTTATAAATCCCCAGTAGAGTGGATTATATATGCCCAGGGCCTATAAATTAAATGCTACTAGTGAACCTGCAGAACTGATTGTGCCACCCACTCAGTAGCTCTTTAAACATTCTCAGGCCTGCCATTGCAGCGCCTGTGTGTGAAGTTCAAACTGCCATTTCGACCTAGCAAGTTAACCTACTTGCCAGGCCCAAACATTCCCTTTTATTATATATGTGTCACCCCTGAGGTAGGCCCTAGGTGGCCCTATGGGTAGGGTACAATGTATTCAAAAGATAGAACATGTACTTTTGAGTTTTACATGTCCTGGTAGTGAAAAACTGCTAAATTAGTTTTTCACTACTGCAAGGCCTATCTCTCTCATAAATTAACATTAGGGTTGCCTTAAAACATCTTTTAAGTGTAATTTCCAATTGGAAAAAATAGAGATTTGGAGTTTGGTGTCTCAGGATTCACATTTTAAAACCACAACATATGGTGAAGTCAGATTTTAAAATGAAAGTCTGAAAATGTCACTTTTAGGAAGTTGGCTTTTTCATACCTTAACCATTTTGTACCTCAGCCTGTCTCTGAAAACGCATCTGGGTGGGAGGGGGGGAGGGTAGGGGGGGGAGGGCAGCTAAGCTTTGTGTATTCCCTCTAAATAATCACACAAAGGCGGCTGGTGTGTGACATTTGCATCCTGATGACCCATCACCAGGCTGATGGGCCTTCCTGAGGTTGATTTGGAGGTAGGAGCTGACACTTGCACCTGAATAGGGCTGACCTGTCCCCACACAAAGAGCTGCATGCCCCCCTGCAGTGAGTCTGGAGCCAGGGCAGGAAAAGAAGGGACCTTGTGATCTTCAAAGGCCTCTTTGAAGTCTCCCCCACTTCAAAGGCAAATTTGGATATAAGTACTGGACCCCTGACTCCACCAAATCGAAACTTTGTTGGAACCAAGAACATTCTGCCTGGAAGAAGAGCTGTGGTGCCGTAGGAGGGACTACCACTTCGCTACCTGCTCTGCAGGTCTGCTACTTCTTGTCTGGGATTTAGAGGAACAGGACCTGCTCTCTACATCCTTGAACCCAAGTTTCTTCAAGGGCTTCTTGGGTTGCTTCCTGTTCTCTGAAGTCTCAGGGTCACACAACAATTTTTGCAACTCTGCTGGTTCTACTGGACATATGTGAGTACTACCCATGCCTGAGGCGCCCCCTCCAGTCCTGGGCCTCAGAAGCGGGTTCTGTAGCATTTCATTCTGCAATAATCGACACGGTGACCCCTTTGCACCGATCACAACTGATGCAGTGCCCTCTGCCGCAGTGCCGATTTGATGACTACGTGGGTCTCGACTGCGAGGTTCGAAGATGAATCAGCGCGAATCTGAAGATGCTGCTGAAAGGATCGATTCCGACACAGCGCTGACCCTTCGACACCGACTGCGAGGCTCGACTTGGATACATCGACCCACCTGCATGAATCATAACTGACGATGGGAATCCTTGAAGCAGGCGCTTGCTCTGTACAAGGTACATTTGCTGCGGGCCCTGTGAAGGTCCTGTAGCCAGCCTGCCCTCCAACGCGGTCGGCCTGAACTTTGGATTCACCCCGGTCTAACACAACCTCCAGTAACCTTTTAGTGCTATTGACTTGTAAGCACTGTTTTTGGATTTAATAATTAAAAATGTATATCTCGACTTCTACTAATTGGATTTTTGTCATTTTGCTCAGATAAGCATTCTCTATTTGTCTAAACTGGTGTGTAGTCATGTATGGGGATTTCACTGTGTTACTGTAATTAAAGTGTACACAAATACTTTTCACATTGCTTCTTAAGTTAAGTCTGACTGCTCTGTGGCAAGTTAGCAGAGGGTGAGCACAGGTTAATCTAGGTTATATATCTGACTTACCCTGACTAAGATTTGTGGCTCCTGCTTGAACAGACTCTGCCAACCAGAAACCTCAGTTTCTAACACTGTTCATAAACATACCTGTCAAATTGGACTTTTGATAACATACAAATTTAGCCAATAACACCATAAGTATGGCTCCTGTGATCCCATTAGCTAATGTAGAAAAGGAGGATTTGTTGACTTGAAACAAGTCTAGTAGTGTCAGAATTAGTTATGCAAATAGGCTCCTAATTATGTTCCATAAAGTATTGCTGCTTTGTCTAGACTTATTTGTTGGTTGCCTGTTTTTATTAGGTTTTTTTTTAGCTTGTTTAAGTGTGCGTTGATGTTGTTTGTCCTGGCTCCCCCACCCTCCCAAAAAAAAACACATTGTTTTTTGCATGTCAAATTTTCATGCAAACATCAAAGGCTTTGAGAAATACGTTTTCTTTGTTTGCTCTCCTACCAAATGTTGTAAGTATGACATTCCTCATTTAATTTTTGGATTGATTTAAAAACTCGCTTCATACTGTATTGTCAACAATTCCATGACTTGTTTTCCTAGACTTGTACAAAGTGTTTGATATTGCCTACAACCCGGTTGTGCTAAAAATGGCAGAGGAAGATGCAACTGAAATGGACCAGTTGATCCGACTGGCAATGAAGTACATCGAGGAGACCCAGAAAGTACGACTGTGCCACTCATACCAAATTGCGAACTTCAAACTGAAAGGAAGTTTAAAGAGGATGAGAGACAACCTGAGAGGTTTCCAGACACCTTCCGCAGTGAACAAAGAAGAAAGGGCTAATGGTACGTGGAGGAAAATCTAAAATATTAAACTTAGTGGTCTCTTAGAATCAGACTATGGAGTGTTGTAAAACCTGAGGGTAGGAATCTAGCTACTAAGGAAGTTAGTGCAATCTACAAGTCAAATGCTCAAATCCTCTGCAGACTCAGTCCTTGATGCTCCAATGGTTGATAAATTAAGTACCATTAATTTCAGCACTACCAGCATCAGTTTTTTACAGTGCCCCAAAATGGCAAAAATTTAGTTTTTATATTTATACACTTGGCTTAGGACATTTTTTTTAAACATATTTTTTCATTAGTTTCCAATAAGCAGCAGAGGTATAAAGCATTAGAACAGCATGAATTGTAGGTACAATCACGTGGCTTAGGACATTATGATCAGCCTTAGCTTGCAGTGTTCATTGATGCAAATTGTAATTAGGTAATGTTGGCTTTGGTGGACATGCTTATCTCCAGCATGAAAACGGAAGCATCACCAAGGAACCAGCAGCCTCCTTTTTGTGACGGTAAAATGTCTATTTTTGCTATTCTCTATGTAATGTCAGCAAACGTACGTTTCTGGTGGCTATAAGTAAATATTGTAATTCAAAATGTGCACCCGCCAGAGGCCATAGACCACACTCAAAGTCTTTGACATTTTACATGAAGCTAAAAGTGTCAGAGGAGCTTAAATTCTTCAGTGTCTTTTTTTTCTTATTACAAGAAGATCAAACTGGTGCCATTGATGGTGTCCCAGTAGGAAGTATTTTATGTTTGTTAAATCCGATAGCATTGTTAAAAAGCACACATCACTATGATAGAAAAGTAAAACCGGAAGTAAACATAGGGCATGTGTGATTACATGATATAAACAAACTTGATTCAGTAAATGTCATAATCTATCCCCTAAATAATACAATCACAATGTCTCTAGTACATCCGTAAGTGTGTTTCCTATCTCGTAGTAATGCATGTGTGATTATCTAACTTGAATAAACACTGCCATGGTTAGATATGAAAATTCAACACAAGATTTAAAACATCTCTAATTATGTAACGCATTCAAAAGCGCACATCACATTTCATAGTTACTTAATAACACAGTTCAACTGTTGTAAGAAGAGGGAAGAAACTGGCAATACATACCAGTATCAAGTTATGTCACTTAAAGGTAACAGTGACAAATTAAAACAGTTTCACTGTAGCTGATTTATTTTAGACACAAGCGTATCACTCATTGTTACTTGTTTGTAAATCAGCGTACTGACATCTGGTAAATCTGAAATACAATGAGAAAGTACAACAGAACCCATAGCAGAAAGCGTAAATAAGGAGTAACCAGGTGGCTGGACATGTAATACTCTCAATGCCTGATACAGTCCTTCATAAAGACCACAGTAAGCACAGGAGAGACTGGAGAAGCATGCATTCATCCTTCAAATACTTCCTAGAGTCATAGTTATTGTAACAAAATTAAATAGCAGGACAGATGACCCGGATGTTGTTTCTGCCATAATACCTCCAACACTTTTTTTCCATGGGAAATGTGCCCTTTGTACTGTTTATCCATTGTTCTTTCTCAAAGATAAATATTTGAAATTGTTAATGAGGGCTGTTTGGGGCATGTTCCAGAGAATGTTCTCCAGGCACATATCTAAGGGCCTGATTACGAGTCTGGCGGTCGTAAGACTGCCAGACTCGCGGTGGCCGTGGTCCAGACACTGCCGTATGATTTCAAAAGTCGTTGTGGTGGAGGACCACTGGGCAGCTCCTGGGAACTATGGTGGCGGAGCTGCGCCACAATGTAACAAGCTGAGCGTTACTGGCGCAGTCCTGCTCAGCATATTACGAGTTCCGCCACCGCCAGCCATATAATGACGGGAGCCCTGCCATGAAAAGGCTGGCGGTGGAGGAACAAAGGGGGCCTTACATGTCCCCCATCTCTCCCTCCATGTGGATACATTCAGGGTGGCACAACATGTGCCCCTACTTCTATATTTCCCCAAAGTTCCAGCCAGCATGGAGGTCACAGTTGGCAGCATTATTAAAACACACCATATATTCAATTCTCTTCAAATAGCAGGTTTTGTACTTCAAGCGATGAGAAGAGCCCTAATGCTGAAAGACCGTAATAATCTGAAGGTTATAAAGCACTCTACTGACCAGAGTCAATTGTGAATGCTGTATGTTGATGAATCATTTCAATGTCAAAACATATGAGCTCCCATTGTGTTAAGAGTGTCTATAAGGGGCTGCAACTTCGCTTCTTATGGAGGTATAGTGTGTCAGGGCATGATAGAACACTGAACAGCATTGGAATGTATTTCTGATTGCATACAGATCTATGTAAGTATGCATTGGCCTATGAGCTTGCCGCTGTAGGTATACACAACTTCACTTGTTCCCTAAGTTAGGTGCCTGATCAGAGAATTGAATTGCATTTCTCTCTGGGCGGGAAAGGAAAAGCTGAAATAAAGTTCCTGCTATTTGTTTATTCTGTGGAACTCTGCATTTACCTGAATTATTCTGTTCACTTCCAGTGTAGCAGTCAAAAAGTAGCATTGTGCATTATAAAAGATGACGGAGTTTATTGTTAAATATCAAGAAAGGAAAGCAAGTTAAACAGTGGGAGGGTGCTTAAATGACTAGGAAACCTTCAGTTAGCCCTAAAATATACTCATCATCTCAGGGTGTTTTTCGCAACTGTGTATCCAGTGACCGACCCACCCCACCACCCAAGCAATCCCAAAAATGCCTGCGCCAGACCTATGTGATGAATCATGAGAACCTGAAACTATATTTGTATTTTTTCATTATCCAGATTTAAATGTATTGGCATAGGCAAATCAAAGAGATAGCGTGTGCGTTCTTAACCTCTGTTAATTACATATTACTTTATTTTGTCAGGCACGGAAGCATCTTTGCTGCATCAGATAAAAAATATTTCAGTCCAAGGGAAGGAGGAAGAAGTCAGTCCTCCTATTCGGTTACTTAACGAAGACGCTGACCAGCGGCCCAAAAGATGCCTGATAGAGGAGATTTCCAGTTCAGAAGTGCTGGAGAAAGATCTACCAACACCACATTATGAACTGTCCATTGTAAAAGCTGAAATTGGGGAATCGAAGACACTGGAGCTCAAGGTGGAACTTCCTGAACTGACCTCTGTTTCTGAATGTGATCTGAGCATTTCCACGGTAGGTTTAAGTGACTAATGGTAACCAAGGCTGGTAGCGCAGCGGACTGTGGGCCACAGCCTCCTCTGATCTCTTCTCAAATACATATTGTAGGAAGCTGGCTATCTATATAGTGCACCAAAACGAGGTACACTGTGCAGAGAGTCCAGACAGCCCTTATTGGTTTACAGAGGCACAAATAACAAACCCAAATGCTCTCTTTTGTGGTAGTATGGGCGAGCGGTTTAGGCTTATCAGAGGGTAGCCCTAAGCATTTGTTGTACTCACAGAGGCAATAAAGGAGACACACACTCAAGAATCAATCCGAGACCAATTTAGAAAAAGAACACATTTTTATATAAATTTCAGCACCAAGAACTTCGGGATCAAGTACTTTTCGAGATATTGATTTTTACAGGAAGGTAAAATGTTCAGTTAAATGCAGCTCTATGCTGCAGTGCTTTCCTAAGGCATTTACTGCATACAGTTACTTGCAATAAGTTTCCGGGGGTCTCCTTCAGAACTTGAAGGTGGTAGGGGGCCATGGTCCAAAGAACAGCGAGTAGTTCGTTTTTACTTGCTCTGGAGCGTCCAGGGAACAGGTGCTGGTCGAGTTGGTAGCTTTGCTTGCTACACCAAAGTGGGAGGGGGCACCTATAAACAGGCTCCAGAGGGGTACTTGGGGACAAGCCCGGAAGCTCCCAACGGGGGCTCGAGTCATGTGGGTCCTCAGAGCAAGGAAGCACAGTTGGTTCTCGGAGACTCGGGCTGGGGAGCTCGGGTGCAGAGGTTAGGTCTGCTGGGCTTGTGCGTCACAGACGCTCATGGTTGTCGGTCTTCCCAGTTGAGGAGACTAAAAATATGGACAGCTGGGCCTCTCTCGAAGTGGGCCAATGCAGTGGTGACTCCCGTCGACAGCTGCTCGGTCTGGAGTCCGGCTTTGACTCAAACAGGCTTTGGTTGCTGCATGGGGTCCAGTGCCCCAGTGTATCTGATTTCACTAAAAACCAAGATGGTGGAATTCTACTTTTCGTGTTCAGTTCAGTAAGCCCACCTTAGGGGTGTAGCTAGCCTGATGGTGACCACACCTTCTGACTAGCTAATTTTCCCACCTGTCATGGGGCCAAATGGGCCCTGGGCAGGGAGTGGCATTTCACCAGTCTGGGGAAGCCAGGGTCGCATATCAAAGGCAGCAGGGGCTTTTGAAGCCCCCTGCCTTGATATGCTGATTACTAGCCATCTGCTTAGAGGAGGTGAGAACACCTCCAGCCGGAGTAGGCATTGTTTCTGACCTCAAAGAGTGTGGGCTCTCACCTGCAGGGGGTCAGAAACTGGTCTGTGGTGGCAGACTGGCCTACATCAGTCAGCCAGTACCCTTGCGGTTGCTAGGTTTCAGGGAGCACCTCTAAGGTGCCCTCTGGCTGCATGTTTTAATAAGTCCACTAATGGCATCAGTATGGATTTATTAAAACAAGGTGTTTGAAACCAAACACCATAGGTTTCAGTGAAGCCATCATGGAGCTGGCAAACTCCTAATGACCAGTTCCAAGATGGCTTCCCTGACCACTTGTACTATCTAGTAATTGTACTAGACAGCACAGATCTGTTCAAGCAGATATGCCCTCACATGTACTATAATGCATGTAAGGCCTGTTGTAGGGTTGACTTACATATATTTCATACATGGTGTGTGCCATGTCGTGTTTTCACTTTTGTCTGCACCATTTCATGCAGCATAGAACATTTTCCCACATTATTCCAGCATAGAACTTTGACAATTTTTTTTCCTTATTTGGCTTTCCCATCCACTGTCCTGTGCCCAGATGGCTTGATTCTTTTGTGCCTGAATTACGTCAGTGGCTACTGTCTTGTATGACGGCTATAGTGGAAGGTGCTGTGAAGCAGCATCCATATTTCTTCCAAATCTCTGTCATGCAGACAACACTCTTCTTGCTTCCAGCGACTTATCGAGGAGACTTCAGATCATTGCTTCATGGAGCGTGCAATTATGACACGAGCCATAGTTCCTAATAGATACGTCTGAGCACTATCCTCCAATACTTTGATACTGAAGAGGTTTACCTTTGCAGTTACCATGAACATGTGAATGGTTTGGGGACGGGGGTTGGTTTTGCTGCCTGCATGTTCATACAACACAATCTCTTCTGAAAGGGGTATATTGGGCAATTTATCCTTTAATAATGCAGTGAAAACAAGCTACATTATTTACAAAGGTATTACCTGGCTGTTATTTTTGAGAACTTGCTAATGTTAGCACCAACATACCAATTTAGCTAAAAGATGTCAGGTTTTTGACGTTATCCTGACAAGTTGGACCCGGCAAATCAGACTTGACAAAACTGTGTTTTGCATTGTCAGATCTGTTTGCTTTGATCCTTCCTAATCATTTTCTATCAGCAAATTCTTACTAACTGTGTTATTAAGTGAGACCCCTTAATAATTCCTCTCCTTTCTTCTCACCCTCCATCTTTGCCTTTGTGGGGAAAACTTGTTTTCTTTCAAGAAAAAATGTTGTACATACCCCTAGTACCCACCTGCCCTAACGGACCTATTCTTCTTTTGATTCTATCCTTCTCCTCTGTCTTATTGGTTTTTTTTTTGGTGGGGCTTTTTCCCTTCCTTTCGTTCCAAACATAACTACACACCTTCCTCTGCCCTGCACATCCGTTTCACCTTCCCTGGTGCTGTATGGGGTGTTATTTTTCCCATCTGATTAGTCACCTCTAAGTAATGTCCTTCCATTATTTACCATGCCCTATTTATACGTACAACTAAATATGTGTTCCTGATTGTTTTTTTTAACATTTAAAGTAAATAATGTTTTTTAACATTTAAAGTAAATAATGTTTTTTTACTATACTGAACGTTGCACCAATTATACAAAATGTATATATATATATCTATTCATATCTATGCCGTCTAATTGGTTAATTTTGAATAAAAATGTTATTTACTTTATAATTATAACCATATGTTTGTAGCTTGTGGTGGCGTGGATGTTCTTGCTCAGCTCAATTATGCCATCTAGTGTCCGGTTGTGGTCGTTACAAGTTGTTTTTCATCAAATGAGTCTTCAGTCTGTATCTCATGGCTCCTCTCTTAGCCCACCATGCACCACCATACGAAGGCTTCATCTTACAATGCTTTTTCCCATCCGTTAGATCTCAGTGAACTATTATGAATTAGACAGGAAAGGTGTCCAGTGGATTGTAAATCGCAAAGTTAATATGTCACACCCATCTGAATCAGTGCTTGATTCCGGGTGGTTACAAGGCAGGTAACATTTTCAGTTTGTAGTGTGTGTCACTAGACACACATGCGCTGCTTAGACTAGAAAGCAGTGCCTCCCTGAAGCTAGTGAAAAGATGATTGAGATATATATGCATTCAGAACAATACCTTGTGTTCCTCGAAAACCAACATCAAAATCTCACATCAGCATCCTACACAAGGAAACCCAACTGATGTCTGCCAAGAAAGCAACACAAAATGTTCTATTTACTTCAGAAAATATATAGTATACTTAATATATTTCCTGGTAAATAAAAAGAGTCAACCCATACAATATCGCTCAATTTTAGAACAAATGTATTTGAAAAGAACAGTTTAATGGAAAACTGCCTTTTTATTTGAAATCACCCAAACAAGGAGAGTTAGCAAAATTCAGGATCTATGCTCAGTAGAACCTGTCACAATTTGTGTTGCTAATAGTGTTGTTTTACAAACACATCCTTCTTTTTTGAGAAAAAAAGTAGAATTGGACTTCCACATAACTCAAACTCCCACAGTAGCTATGTTTTTTCTTAATCCATCCACATTTGTGGAAAGGTCTCCACATTCTCTTGACATTAGAAGAGTTTTACACTTTTACTTAGACAAAACAATAGACGTTAGAAAGACAAATCAACTTTTTTATCAATTTCAGTCACATTAGACACGATCTAGCTCATACAAAGCAATCTGTTGCTAAATGAATAGTGTCTTGTATCTCACTTTGTTACCAACTTGCAAACAAACTTTTACCTGGCAGACCTAAATCTCATTCCACAAGAGGAAAAACTGCCACTTCTGCATGTATTAGAAATATCTCTATCAAAGACATTTGTTAAGCAGCACCGTGGAAGTCAATTCACACGTTCACAAAACATTGTTTATACACTGATACCGAAGCTGAAGATAGGGTGGGACAGGTGACTCTTAGATATCTTTTTAAGAAATGAGTATATTTGTATATTTCTTGTCAGCTGCTGCTCCAAATTTATCTCTTAAGCTTGCTACTCTATTCAAGCGTTTGACTATCACTGAAGAGCCTATGGTGCAGGAGAAAAGGTTACATACCTGTAGTCCTTGTTCAGTGTTGTAGGAATCTTCATTGAATTCATAAACGACCCACCCGCCTTCCCGGCTGCTGCAATATATCCTCATGTTGAGGCATAAAGATAACACATATTGCATATTTCCTATACACTTTGCCTCGCAAAAAAAGAGCTGAGCGAGAGAGGCAACTGCCAGTGCAAGGCATTCTGGGTAGATGTGCTTCCCAGGATCTTAAAAGGATAGCTTCCTTTTCTGTCTCTTTGAAATAAAAGCCAACAAGCTGCATTTTTGCACTCGTGTTCACTGAGTAAAATACTTATGTATCCTAAATGTTTTCTATTAAAAGATGCTGCAATATGTTATTATTAATACAATTGGCAGGTTCATAATTGTAGAACAGCCAGAAAAAATGACTCCTTTTTGGGCTTCGATTCAACTGATGCATGCAGACATTTTCGAATTCAAAGACAATATTTTCTTGCTCTCTGGCATGAAATTCAATTATATGTTCGTGTTCTGGCGTCCGCGAAAATAGCGGGGAATTATTCAAACATTAATGACTTCAATAAAGATTTCTATGATGCATAAACAGGACTACAAATACGTAAGTATGTTGTTGCTTTGGTATTAGTGAAAAGATGGTGCAGAGGTTTTAAGCCATGTTTCTAATAATTTGGACATCCAAAGCCTTCTGACCGGTTTAGATACCCATTCAGTAATGCTTGTTAAACTTGTGTGGCATTTACCATGTCGAAGCTTTACATATGTTCGCTATTGGAATCACTGAAAAACACTATGCACGTTTGACATCTAACATTTGTAATCTTCCTTCCAACATTGACTGTAGGTGGACGAAGAAAATGGGCAACTAGAATATTTGGTTAACCTAAAATGGGAAGACCATCTATGAGGTTCACAGAACCACTCTATGTTTGTAGCTGGATGAAGGGTTCAGCCACTGGTATGGCTTGTGAAACGTCCTGGGGATTTTATGGCTATGAGGAAGGCAGTCTCGTGGACTTTGGGTGGCAGGAACTGGAGAGGAAGCTTTGGCATTTTGCATGCTTGACCGAGGCGAATAAATTGACAGGGGCCTCGCCCCATCTTTTGAAGCATTAGTGAAAAACATGGCGGTTCATTTCCCATTTGTGGACTTGATGTGTTTGTCTTAACAGGCCCACAAAATCATTGTCGCCTCCTGATAGATGTTCCGCTAGCAACTGAACTTGGTTTTGAATGGCCCAATGCCACATCTGGTGTGGTACATTGGACAGGTGGGGCAAAGTGTCCCTCTGTGCTCCTAGATGTAATACATGGTGGTAATGTCTGTCTTTATGAGAAACATTTCCTCCATATAAAGCTATAAAATATTCACAGTGTTGGCTGGTTTGTTGTCAACGCCAGATAATTGCTATGGTAACCCTGTTGTTGTTGCTTCCAGGTACCCTGTACAGTCAGCTGATTTGAGGTGTGTAAGACAGTCATCCGTGGTATTGGTCAATTATGGCAGAAGGGTTGAGAAATGATGTGTCCCTTAACACATTTTTGTCTTTTCACCAATTTTGGCTTTGGTAGACCCTGGACTTCAACACACTAGATCCTCCCATTCATTCTCTGCCTATGGCCATTTGCTCACTAGACACTCTTGAAGTGGATGCGTGTGTAGCCTTGCGTGAGGCACCATTGTGATACACAAGGCCATCATTGCTAGCAGTTTCTTGCCAATTCTTACAGTAATGGGACATGCTGTCTGAAAAAGAGCCAACCATTTTTAAAATGCCATCACCGTCTGTTGGTTGGGTAACGCTTTTGCTCAGTGTTTAGCACAGCTTTCAGAAAGGGTTGGATATGGAGCAGTTGGAAAAGAAACATTTTTGCATTGACTATGAATCCTAACTGGTGCAAGAAAGTGTTTCAGGCATTGCTATTTGCTGCTGTTCTGTGTCAGTTCCAGACATGAAAAGACATGGAAGGTGTTGCAGCACAACAGTAACGCCACCACAGTTATGCAATTTGTAAACTACCACGGAGCTGTGTTTACCCAAATGAGAGAACTTTGTACTAGTAATGCTGTCCACTTACCAAAAAGTGCCATTAGTGGTGATGCACTGAATGAGTGGGGATGTTGAACCAGGCGTCCCTGAGGTCCAGGGTTGCCATATTTTCTCCTGTACAGAACAGCTGTATAATCTCCTGCAGGATAGCAATTTTGAAGCACTCCCAACAGGTTGTAGCAGTTGATAGACTTGAGATCTAGGGTAAACCGCAGAGTTCTGTCATTTTTGGAGATGAGGAAGAATAGGAATAGACCCACTAGTGTAGGGGTAAAGGCGCAATTGCTGAGGAGTACCTGTACTTCAGTGGTTCCCAAACTGTCCATCGTGGCTCCCTGGAGAGCCGTCAAACCTAGCCAGGGGAGCTGTCACCAAGCACTTTAATGCATTTAATGTTGAAGGGTCTGTTGGCATCAGTTAAACTAATTAGACCTCAACGCATAATGTCGATGATTTGTAAGTGACATGCCTAAAGCTGTAAACGTAGTGCTTAAATGATGGCATGTCGAGGGAGATGACCTCCATATTTCACTGGATCCCCGCGTTCCAACACACCCAAAGTAAGCAGAAGATGCCTGATTTATTTTGTTAGATTTGTTAATAGTTTCGTTTTTTTCCAAATGGATTTTACACCAATGCAAGTTATCAGGAAAGTACAGTTGTCCTGTCTATTAAACACATTAAGTATTATTAATTATTGGCACTTGTACTTGAACCATAGGTACTTCCACTACACATTTCTATCAGTACACACACATTTCCAGACAGGCCTGCTCTCTCCTTCAGCACAGGGAACTAAAACACCATATACGGCATAATGCCATCACTTAGAAGCAAGAAAGAGGGACGTTTAAAATTTGGCTTGCATTGATTTGGAGGCAATTTTAGAGAGGAGACAGCAAAAAACGCTGTATGTGGTTCAAAAAAGAGTGAGTCACCCTTCTGAGACAGGTGTGTTGGCACGTATGACATGGGTAGAAATGGAAGTGCATGCAGATATTCTTCAAGCGCAGAAACACTTTGGCAATGGGGCATGAAAAAGTGGAATAAAAAAGTTTGAAAGGGTACTCTAAAAAAGTCATAGGCAGTAACTAGGAATATTTCATTAGAGGCGCCGCCTTAGTAATACAAAACATCCTGCATATATTATTATAATACCTTCATCAGCTTCATCCCAATTATTTTCATGGAGAAAAATGAAAGTACTCCTTAGGCCGGGCTTGCATCCCCCTCACCCTCCAAAAAAAGTAACAGTGGAGAGCTACGGGCAATGGCCAAGGCGTCAAGGGAGCAGCGGGTCCAAAAAGTTTGGGAACCACTGCTGTACTTCCTCCTGCAGCAACATTTGATGGTCTTGATGCATTGCATGGTTACGTGGTGGTGTGTTGAACTCTCAGCAGTACCCCTCCTATAAAACCTTTAGAACCCATTTGCCTGTAATTATCTCCTCCAATTGGAGAAGGAATAAATGCAACCTTCTCCCACAGGTGTGTTGTGGAGGGAAATGAGGGGTATGTCACTACATGGAGGTGGAGGAGCCCCCCCCTGGAGACACCTCTGCCCTTGCCACTGCCCTGCCAATACCATGATGGCCAATTTTTCCATAAGCTTTGGACACTTGGCCATTTTGAAAGGATTTGTGCTACTAATACCCCTTCGCCTTTAGTAGCTCTTTACCACCTGCTCCTCTTCCTTCCATAGTCCTCTGTCATAATGGGAGATTACCTGACTGAATTGGCTATCCTACACTGAGTGTCTGCCCCCACAGCCACGTTTTCTTCAATATTTTGATCATTTTAATCTCCTTGTCAGGAGGAGGGGCATCTATGGTAACCTGGGCACACCCATGCTTCCTGGTTGTATGCTTAACCAAGGAGTCAGTTGAAACATGCCCCCTGGTGTAGACACGGTCATCTGGGGCCGGATTGTGCTCCTTTTCCACCCTAGATGTAATATCTCAGAGTTTCACAGGGTCCTCAAAGTTCTCCTCATTGAATTTAGTCATATACTTTAGCGTTGGTAAATGCACTTCAGCGTTGGTAAATGCACTTTAGTGTTGGTAAATGCTGAACACAGCTTTCATTTTTGGTGAGTGTCTCGACCAAAAAGTCATACTCTGCCTCTAGCACATGTAACTTAACTTGATGATGGTGTACCTTTCTTATGAATGACAAGGTGGTATACCATAGTGTAGGAGGGTGAAGCTTTGACAGGGTAGAGCTTCTAATCTTTGTCATCCTGAGGATGTACATGATAATCTTCCCATGGATCATACCCGTTCCCTGTCGCGGGGCTTTTAGGTACGGGTCTTGCGTTCCACAGGGACTCCCCTAATTGGAGTCTGTTTGGTATGAGTGGACAGACTCTCAAGGCGAGGAAGGCAGTGAAGGTGTTCTTGAGTGGGGTATGAGTGGTGGGAATTATGTTGGAGGGCTGGTGGCCTTGTCCCAACTCTTTTTGCGGATGTGATAGAGTTGAAGTTCTTCTGAAACCTGCTTTTCAAACATGAGCTTTCTAATCCTACCTGCTGTTGGCTTTGCTGTATAAGTGCCCTCCTAATGGGGGTAAATGTTCATGGATCTTCCCCATAGAGATGTGTATGTAGATTTAACAGTTTAACATCAGGCATCTCTGGGAGGGAGGGTCACGGGTCTCCGAACTCAACGTCAAGGCCTTATTCAGGGCAGACTTGAGGGTGACTTCAGTGTTGGCTTCAGAACTGATTTTGCATTGGAGTTCGGCTTGTCAGAGACCTTAGTACTGATGATTTTAGTTCTGGAAAGGGACCTCCCAGAGGTGGTTCGGAACTGAAATCTGCAGTTGGCGGTGTTCATGAGGATGCTTCTTCCATCGCTCACCAGGATCCTTGATGGCTGGAGCCGAAAGGAATGGAAAATTCTTTGGCTGTCCCGGGGCTTAAGCTGATTGGCCAAGCTCATGGTGGAAAAAAATAATCTGAGATGGAGTCTTTGTTCCAATGCATTGTGGGTGAAAGGAGGATTTATGTGATATTTCGAGGCTAAAAATGTCTTTGAAGAAAAACTATTTCTTATATCCACAACCCAATAATAGATGGCAGGTATATGCAGAGCATGTGTATCACAGCAAGACATGCTACCCACAGGAATTACTGACCGTGTTTTATATGGAAAGAAAGACGTGTATGCTCTGAAAGGGTGAAGGCTTAAATTTGACAATATATGGACAGTTTTGCCAACTTCAGATATATAAATGATGAGGAGAAGACATAGTGTCACTAACGGGTGTTCCTGGTGTGAATGTTAGTTTTGCTGCCTGATGCTGAAGGCTGGTGAAGCAGGTGGGTGTTTTTTCAAAATAAATAAATAATAATAATAATGTAAAAATAATATGGTTGCGGATAGTGAAGTTAGCATTGTAATTTTATTGCTTATAATTACTGTTTTAATGAATTTGATGCTGTTTTTATTTGGCTCAAAATCAAATAGGAACCTATAAGTCATGTACATCTTATTTGTTCTGTTGCAGGATGATGTCTCCCTTGAAGCCCCAGGGAAGTACAAACTGCATTTGGATTTGCCTCTTTCAGTCAACGAAGAAGCTGTCACTGCTCAGTTTAATAAAGTAAATCGTACGTTGCTAGTTACCATGCCAGGATTGTAAGAAATAAAAACTGTTCCAGCCAAAATTGCCTTATATAAAGTTTCTAACCAGACAACCTAGTTTAGAAGAAAAGTCATACATTTGGGTGCTGATTGACAACTCCAATCAGATTAGGAAGAAGAGTTTTAGATCTTAGATGTCATTATTTGTGCTCAGTATCCGTGAGGAATGCCTGCATAATTCTATTCAACTGAATGCATTGAAACTTCTGAGGTCTTTTCCAGGAAGCCAGGGTGCGATCATTGCTCCGTTTCACGAGCCCTCGCGTCCCCCTCGTTTAGAAATTGAAATCTTTGACTAGCGTGCTTCACAAATGTTTTTTGTTTTCTCTTCCCTAGTAATTCATTGCAGCCTATTTGTCCTGTGGACTGACACTGGGATTATTCAGTTGATGGGGCTTCGAAGAGCTACAAATTAAAATTAATAAAGTTAACTGTTTATACAACAGTGTTGCTTCAATGCTGTTGCTTTGAGATACAAAATTGAAAAAAAATATTTTTTTCCTCCATGAATGTGATGTTATAAATAAATCATAAGCTGATGCTCTTTGTTGGAAAATCACTTTCAATACCGTGCGGTGAAAAATGTGACTTGTGTTAACATATCTGTTAACTTAGCTCTAGCCTTTGGGTTGCAGGAAATTTATGCTCCATGGTTTTGCTTCATTATTTTAAAATATGTAGTATTTATTAATTCTAAATTAATAATGAGACAACCTGTTTCATTAAACATCAACATTTCATTGTGTGGTGTAAACTATTACATTGTTTAGACTATTGAGAGTGGATTGTGTGATTCAGCAATCTCCCTACAAGCTTAATTGTCCAAACCCATTTTTTTGGGGGGGGGGGGGGGGGGAGTTGGGGGGTTAGAGTCATGGGGCAAGCAGATGTTCCTGGGTCTCAATCCTAGTAATTTGTGTCCTGGTGCCTGACCCACTATTATTCTTCGCACCAAGAAAACCACTTCGGCACTTGACCCTCGGTGGTAGTGATGCGAGCAGTCCAAAGCTTCTCATGGAGATATCGTGAGACGTGAGGCTCCTAACCCAGCAGTTATGCAATAGACACAATACCTGTCCCACTACGTGTGGCTTTTTGTGAAAAAAGATAACACTTTAATATGTTCCAAAATTCTATACTTCACACACAAATAACAAAGGCATAAAGTTCAACTCAAGATTGCGGCACAAAAATTAATCAGACTAACACAAACATGGTACAGACTCAGTGGCGTAACATAACATGAGGGGAGCCTGCTCAATAAACACTGAAGGGGCTCTCACACTACTATCAGTAGGGCCTGAGGTGGTCCCCTCCAGTATGGGTAAGCCTGCCCCCCCCCCCGCACTATGGGGGCTATGGTGGCCTTTGTTCCGCCGCTGTACAGGCCCACTATTGAATGCACCCCCTGATCTGTTATATTTGTCCAGCCCTCAGTCTTTTAAATTATGGCTTTGTCCCAACCCACTTTTAAAAAAAATATCTTTATTAGTTTCAGATAAAAGAAGGTACATGCATTTCAAAGATATGGGTACATACATCTTATACATTTCACAGCTAGCGATAAACGAGGTTGATTCCGTTATTGCATAGCGTAGCAGTGACACACGGCTTGGTCATCACTTCTGTTGGCACCAGTCATTTCCATAGAGTCACATTTGCTTGTGTGCACGCCCTCCCACCCAATATAATTGCACACGCCTGTCTCGTCTAAACCCCACAAAGATCCGTATCAGCAACATTACAACTCATAACTTGACTTTACCCGGTGTCATGTTTATTGTCTCTCATTGCAGTTCTGCCTAATTTGCTACTCAAGCGAGAGAGATGTGTCTTGCTGGTCGTTTCCGGCTCCCAGCCAGTTCAAGCCTTCTCCATCTGCCTCCCTCTTGCCCCACCATGCTTCCCTGTCACACACAACAGGGGAGCAAGGAGGTGCCTGTTCCATCGTAAACTGTACATTACTAATCTAGATCTAGGAAGCTAGCAAGTATCTCCCTCCACAAGTCCGCTAATGGCCATCTGTGGAGCCCTCTGTAATCCTCACCGTGTACCGCCTCTCCTTCAGCCACCACCCAGGTTCTCCCCTCAGCACGCCATCTGCTATGAGGTGGCCCATGTGGGGACTTCCAGTGACGGACTGTATCTCTACACACTATTCCCAGTGCCAAACCTAGGAATCTGTTGCCCAGCTTCTGTGCAGGTCACCTTTTCTACAACCAAAGAAGACAGCTCTCCAATGTGTGCAATCATTTGCGGTTAAGAGTGTATTCTAAATCCTTTGCGACTTGCGACCATAAACCTGTTATGGTCGGACAATTCCAAACCATGTGCAGGAAAGCTGTGTCAGCGTGGGTGCATCTAGGGCAGCTCAGGTCTGTATTCTGCAACATAAATACATGTATGTGGAGTGAGGTATGTGCAGTGGTTATAAGTAAATTGTGTATATTTGGATCTAGTGTTACGTGTGGAAGAGTAAGTGTGTTCCAATTTTCATGCCCATTCCTTTCCGCAGAAAGGCCTGCCCGTATTGGCCTCCCATGTAGTCTTGAGCCACAGCAAACCGCCTATCTGCATGGAAAGCACCGATTTGTATAACCAGGAGACCAACTGCCTGCCCTGCCAAACGTAAACATGGTTTTGAAGAGATGATGCGAAGGTGGCTCCGGCTCTAGTGTCCATAGCGAGCGCCCAGGTTAGCGCCCTGTATGTCAGAAACTGGGTACCAGGCAGGCCATCTCCGTCATTTATGTCTCCAAGAGCCGAAAGCAGAGATGTTTTAAGGCATGGGCAAAGTGGGCTCTGGCCCAGGGCCCTAACCTTTCAGGGGGCCCCCTGATAGAGCCAGCTTTGTTCTGCATAGAGTCTTGCCCTGATGACCTTGAATAATTTTGAAACAGATTGTTGTAAATTGTGTTTTTCTTTCATTTATTTTTAATGTGTGAGAGTCTATTAAAGACATTTTGCAGACAAAATGTGTTTATTTCATGTAAGATCCATATAAAAAGATTCTTTTGGGGTGTGTCCACCATGGCGGTGGAGTTGACCGCAGCCATCATAGCTCCGCCGTTTGTGCAGGCCAAGAAGCCAGGGAGGCGTCAGAGGCACGTCTGCCTGAAGGTCCAAGGTGAACCCCCACCATAAGTTTGGCCGCCTCTGGCGATTGGTTGGATTCGTGGACCCCCAGGCTGCCTGGAGACCCGGGGGGCTGCCTGCCAGGCGGCCACATGTGGCGCCGCAGCATCTGCCCCTAAACCTGGTGGTCGGGCCGGGGCCCCCGTGCATGCTGTGACGACCGGAGACCAAAACCGGGACTCCTAGAGTCTCCCATCGCTATGGGAGAGGCCTGCAGGGGACAAGGGCACCCTACTGCGAGCCTTCTGCTGTCCGGAGGGAGCGGGCTGTCCTGTCCCTGTGAAGCTACACGTGGGCCCTACCACTGACTAGGTTGTCCTGCGAGAGTTGTGGGGAATGCGAGCAAACACCAGGTCTATCACAGGATGACTGGAGGGGTGCCCCCCCTCAATTTCTGAAGCCCGGATCAGCACCCTGTTGTTCTCTGGGCCTGTTGATGAGCCAGTGGAGGCCCCTGCGTTAGCGGCGGTGGCAACAGAACTGATTGCTGGGGTGCTGAGCTACGGCTGCTGCTGGTGGAGTGCCTCGTAAGGGACGACGGCTTGCGACAGCAGCCTTCTGCGGTCTGGGGAGAAGAACACTGTCCTGTCCCTGAGAGTCGTGTTTGCTGTCCCTGGCTCTGGGTGTGACCTTAAGGATCTCCCATCAAACTTGAGGTGAGAGAGCACGGTTTCTAAAGAGGATGTGCCACATGGCTGCGCTGCAAGGTAGCAGCGGAAGGGACCAGTGCTGTAGCGACCAACGGCCATGAGAGATTATACTTTTGACCGGTGAGCGGCCATGTCGACCCATCGGACCACTATGAAGGACATGTCGGTAAAGGATATGTTCACCAAGACCTCTACAAAAAGATCTAGCTGGCAGACACGGAGAACAGATCTCGGCGCCCCAACAAGCCGTCACGGGTAACCTAGAGGACTTTGTATTCTGCCTCTTCAAGCAGGTTGCTCCATCGCTGCCGGGCCAGGATATCATCTTTGACCGTACTCATCACGTGGGATGGCCAACTTCTGGACCGGGCAGCCACAAGACATACTCACTTGCCTCCACTATTACCGACAGAAAGAGGCCATAATGATGGCTGCATAAGATTTGAAAGATATTGAATTCGAGGGCCTCGGGATTTGGCTGTTTCAGGATCTATCTCCAATTACTCTCCAGAGACACAGATCCCTCAAACCCATCACAGTCTTTCTGCAGCTTCATGTACAAATGGGGTCACCCTTTCCTCCTCCAATTCGTCTGGCGAGACGAAGTCCGAGTGATCCGGACTCTGAACGAGGTCAGCAACCTGCAACCTGCTGGACATCCCGAAGTTGGGCGATGCGCGACCGTCTGGATCGCTAAGTGCGAGCTTTGGAGAGGGAAAAGCTGGGCTCTCATCGCTCAACTAGACGTGTGAAGAAGATCATGGGAAAACCTACGGAAGCAGACAGCAGAGAGGAACGCTTGAGGTTACTCCACTATCTTCAGCAGAAAGAAAGGTGATGTGTTTCTCTCCAGGGGTTCAGTGGCTGAGGCTCCTGTTTTTCTGGTATGTAGGCCTCCCTTGCCGGGCAAGGAGCGTTGTGTCCAGCGGAGCTCCAACCTGCTGGACGTTCGTTGGTGACTGCGTTCGCCTTTGACATGGACCCATCTCATTATGACTCTTCAAGTGCCCCCCGGTGGGGGAAGTTCATTTAGTTGATATTGTTGTTTCTTCTTCTCTATATCTCACTTTCCTTACCCCATCTTCTCCGTCACAGGAGGTTTTTCCTTAGCCTTAATTTTTGTAGGGGCGTGGTTCGACGTATGCAGGTAGCTGCAGATGGAACACAAGCTTCCTCAAAGATTTCCTCATGGTGGTGTCCTTGATTAGCCTCAGTGTTCGAGGCCTTAAAGCCCGGGCCAAGTGGCTAGCTGTCCTGGTTCTGCTTAGAGACTCGAAATGCGATATTTGCCTGTTACAGGAGACTGACCTCCTCCAAGAAGACTGGCGGAGAATGCATTCACGCTGGGTTTACTGGCAATATTTCTCCTCCGGGTCCACCAAGAAGGGGGCGGGTGGCTATCTTGCTTGTGACCCACTTTGCGGGAAGGGTGGAGCGGGTGCTCATGGAGATCCCAGGCAGGATGTTGGCATTGCAGGTCACTATTCAGGGGGCCAGGCTCACGGTTGCTAACACTTATGCCCCAAATGAGCAGCAGGAAGTTCTTTTTAGGGAGACAGTGGGCCTGCTGCTTAACTCTCCAATAGGGAAATAGCTGTGGGGGGAGGGGGACTTCAACATTGCAATGGACTCCCACCTGGATAGATCTGCCTCGAGAACAGGACAGAATGGGGGTCTGACAAAGGGTACCCGACAGTGGTTGGGTGAGGCAGGCTTCACAGATATCTGGAGACACATACATCCTAGGGCAATAGATTGCACCTTTTTTTCTGCATCACATCATACGTATGCGCGCATAGATTACTTCCTCACTACATCACGGATCACTCAGGACACAATATTGGTGGAAATTGGGACAGACGCACTCTCGGATCACTCTCCTTTAACTCTGCAATTTAAATATGGGGGTCAGACGCCCGCCCCCCTCCGTTGGCGACTAAACACTAAACTTTCGACTTATGACAAAATAAGAGCTGATACACAAATGGTACTCCAATCCTTCTTGGAAACTAATGCTCTCCCCAAGACGCCAATACATATCCTTTGGGAAACTCTGAAGGTGGTATTGCGAGGGCACTTTCTAGGTATATCGGCAGGTTTCAATAGAGAACATAGGGAGAAGAGAGAAGCCTGGGAGCACAGATCAAAGACATGGAGTCGGCCCATGTTACGATCAGTGACAATCAGTCGGCAGTTGAACATGACAAGAAAACAACTGCAGGCACTAGATATGAGACGTGTTGAGTATGACCTTCTTAGAATTCGTCAGACATATTATGCAGGGAGAAAGAAGGCAGGGGTCATGTTAGCCCACCGCCTTCGAGCGCAGGCATCGGATCGGCAGGTCCCCGAGGTGCGGACTACGGACGGCTCCATTTGTTCTTCGGACTTAGAGGTGGCTAATGCCTTCCGATATTTGTATTAGAAGCTTTATCAGGCCAAGCAGCTCCACGACATAGACATTGCAGCGTACCTTGCTCCGGTGCCTCCACCAGTGGCGACTGGGTTGACCTTTGAAGCGCTGGAATAGGACATAAGTACACAGGAGGTCCTCCTAGCAATTCAGAAACTAAAGTCTAACAAGGCCCCTGGCCCGATGGGTATGGGGCAGAGTTCTATAAACTCTTTGGGGTACAGATAGCTCCCATCTTGGCATGGGTGTACAATTCATTGAAGGAGGGGGAGACGCTGCGGGAATCAATACTCTAAGCCACTATCAGAGTGATCCTGAAACCAGGAAAAGATCCTAGGGACTGTGCTTCTTATCGCGCAATTTCACTATTGAACATTGATCCAAAAATCTTCACCAGCATCCTGGCGCACAGGCTGGCCCCTTATGTGCAGGGATTGGTGGATTCTGACCAGACCAGTTTTGTCTAGGAAAGAGGCTGTAGCGACAACACTAAAAGATTGTGCGATCTACTGGACAAAATTCAACGTACACAGGCCCCAGCCCTAGCATTGGCCATAGATGCTTGCTAAGAAAGCATTCGACCTCGTGCACTGGCCTTACATACACCGAGTGTTGGAGAGATTTGGATTTGGGCCCAGGCTTCGTGGCTGTATCCACTACTGCTACTCTGCTCCCCAATTGAATGTACAAGTCAACGGTATTAAATCATCTGCCTTCCCCATTCAGAGAGGGACCAGACAGGGCTTCCCTCAGTCGCCACTACTTTTTACGCTCTACATGGAGTCATTTGCTGAAAGAATAAGCCTTTCTCGACTCATCTCTGGGGTCGGAATGGGAGGCAGAGAACACAAGATAATGTTATATGCTGATAACGTGCTTCTCACGCTCACAGACCCTCGCACCTCGCTAGATGCGGTTCTGTTGAGACGGAGGAGTTCTGAGCGGCCTCCGGTTTTAAAATCAACCCTCAGAAGTCCCTGCTCCTAGGCCTAACCGTCCCTGACATTGAACACTCTCGGCTACAGGGCAAATACCCATACCAATGGCCAGACAACAGCATCTAGTACCTCGGTCTATGCATGTACTCCACAACTACAGCCACTGCTGCTTATAATTATGGGGCCCTCCTAGTACTTACGAGGCACGATCTCGCCAAATGGAAGACGCATAAGCTTTCATGGATGGGCCACCTTGCAGCAATTAAGATGACACTCCTGCCTAAGCTCCTTTACACCATGCAAACACTGCCCCTCCACCCCCCTCCAAGGGTCTTGGATAGGATACAATCCCTCCTGTGGGACTTTATTTGGGAAGGCAAGCAAGCACGTATATCCAAGGCCTGCGCCTACCTCCCCTTGGCTGCTGGCGGCTTGGGTGTTCCGAACCTGCGGTGTTATTATCTGGTGGCGTAGCTCGGCTACATGGTGGAATGGTCCTCTACATTCACTGAAAAGCATTGGTGCTTCATTGAGCAGGCCATCTCAGCCACCCATATTTGGAAGATACCTTGGTTGCTGAAAGCACACAGACCCTTGGGCGTGTATGTCTTCCCAGTCATGCGGGCCACAGTGAGGGTGTGGGATAAGGTACAGCAACAACATGGGCTCTCCACTCCAATATCGCCATAAACTCCTGTGATTGGTAACCCAGACTTTCCACCGACACTCACAGGGGCAGCATTTAAGATCTGGCAGGAAGCCAACTGTAAGTGTACAGGCGACATGTTTGACGCTGATGGCCTTATGGATTTCCGCACTTTGCAAACCCACTACAATCTACCACAATCGACACAGTGGCAATATCTAATGTTGGCGCACTGGGGTTCTCAGCCCTGGGTCCCCACGCATGCCAGTTGACCTCTGATGGCATTCGAGAAGTGGATCCTCACTAGAACCTCGGATGCCAAGCTACTCTCAGACATTTACGCCTTCTCGGTAAAACCTGCTGGTAGAGAGAATGCGAGTGTACTTTTATGGATAAGGAATGGAATGACATACTCCACAGAGCGCGCTCCTCAGCACTGAACACCACTAGTAAAGAGATGCTCCTCAAGATCGTTTATTACTAGTATCACATGCCTGACAGAGTTGCAGCGTGGAACCAGTCCGGTGACGGGAGATGTTGGCTCCATTGTGAACATCAGGGCACCCTCATGCACATACTCTGGCCCTGTCCCAAGTTGGAACCCTTCTGGTCCAAGGTCTTGGACTTTGTCAACAGTATATTCCAAACTGACATTCCCAAATTCCCAAGCTACATACTCTTAGGCCTTCCCAATCCCCTTACACCTGCTGCGCTCGCACGGAGGTAGAGTGATCACCTTCCTGCTGGGTGCAGCGAAACAACTCCTGCTTGTGAAGTGGGGAAGGGACACAGTGTCGACACACCTGGATTGATTACATAAGGTCTGGGGCATACTGGTCATGGAAAAGCTGACAGCTATAGCCATACAGCAATTTGCTCGCTTTGTTAAAATGTGGCACCCCTGCATACAATATTTGTCGGATGAATTCCGAGAATTGCCCTATGCTCAATATTTGAAAATCCTATGCTTAACGACACAAACACCAGAGGTGGATACATGATGCTCCAGAGTCAAAGAGAAGCCACAATGTAGACTCCATTCCAGCGACTGCCTTCCCTTCTCCCCTCCTCCCATCTTGTGCCTGACCTTTTACTCCTTTAGTTCTATTATTGTTATTAAATGACATTCATTGTATGCAAGAAGTTCCATCGCCTCCGCCCTGTGGATGTAGGTGGCTCGTAATGTGATGTAATGTGTTAAAATAATAAAGAGATGTTAATCCTAAAAAGTTTCTTTTAAATCAATACAGGAGAAATGGGAGGGTGTGACAGAGATTATTTGCAGTAATATTAGTGAGCTGCTGCTGTGTTAAGATACTGAAAACACACATCACTATCCCTGAATATTAGATGTACACACATTCAGAAATTGACCAAAGAGGGCATGAAAGGTGAAACCGGATCATAAAAACAAAGTTGCTCTGAATAGGGGCCCCCAAAATACATTTGGCCCAGGGCCCCCAAAAACCTAAAAACGCCCCTGGCCGAAAGGAGTCCTCTGAATAGCAGTCTTCCACGGTTTCCACACTTTGCTGCCGTCGACAGTGACATTCGTCAAGCAGTAAAATAACCCCCTCGAGCAGCACTGCCGGGGCATAGAGGACAGCCGACCCCTTCCGGTGGTAAGCGCCTGCTCAACACCTAGGAGCTTCACTTAAAAGTCTGGGTTTGTTGGCTTAAAAGTCTGGGTTTGTAGGCTGGAGCGAGTTTCAATACCATTAATAGAGCCAGCAATGCTCCTTCCCTGCTTGGGACCCTGAATTCATCTAATTCTGCCAGGTTGAGCCACGCTAACAACTGTGCCAGCCCAACTGCAATGTAATACAAGCATTGGCATAGCCAATAGGTCTCGCCTTTGGGACCTTATAAGTGTTTAGCTATGCAACAGTTGCATAACTAAATACTTATAAGGTCCCAAAAGCGAGACCTATTGGCTATGCAAAGCGGCCGTGTGGCTGCGAAAGTGAAAGTGATCACGATCACGATCAAACATCAAAGCGGTCGTGAAAGTGTAAGTAATCGCGGTAAAGCGGGCGGGCGCGCGCGCCCGCGCACATGCACTATAGCTCTAGGCTGGCCTGGTAGAACTTTTTGGAGCCCTCAATAAGTCTCTCCAGACCAGCGCATGCGCTGGGTCAGGCGAGACCTAATAATTAGTAACCCGGGACCCCCGGGCTCTTCTCGATGAGGGCCTCTCCAGGGTCCGCAGCAACATTCAGGGATGCCACCCATCCCATATCAGTTCCCTGATCATGAGTTCGAGGGACCAGAACCAAGCTCATGGCACCCAGATTGGAAGATTTCCAAAGTGGTACAGGACTCTGGGGAGCACCAGAATCGTAGTCAATGCTAGGCGGGCCATGATAGGAAGCTGCAAGGACTGTCAAATGGTCACACTACTGCACAGGCCACACATCAAACCCCGAGGTTGCCTTCCAGTAAGTCCGTATCAGTATTACCTTGATCCCTAAATGTTTGAAAACTGTGTGCTCCCATTGGATGCCGGAAACAGTCACCAATGCCGGCTGCCTCCCCAGCTCCGCTGATATAGGGAATGTGCACAACTTTTGCCACTTCACGTGTAGGCCCAATACGTCTCCAAAGTCCTCCATAAGGGCCACACTCCACGGGACCCCGACCGGGGCTCCCTTAAATGGATAAGCATGTCATCTGTTTACAGCGAGACCACACGTTCCCCATCACAGAGTGGAGTGCCCCTGTCCCAGGCCTTCCTACACAGCGAACAGCTCAATTGTCAGTGCAAACATCATTGGGGGGGGGGGGGCTGAGAGGGCCGCCCTGCCTTGTGCCCTGGCCAATCTTGAAGGGTTGAGCAATGCACCCTCCTGAATTCGTCCCGCATATAGTAGATTGACCCATTTGGTCCAGTTATCGCCCAGTGACATCCTTGGCATGACTGCCTCCAAATAATCCCACCAGAGGGTGTTGAAGGCTTTGCATATATCTATCGAGGCCATGTTGACCTCAGGGAACCGTGTCCCCATCTGTGGCTTCCAGGACCTTAAGTAATCGCCTGATGTTGTAGAAGGTATTGCGCGTTGGAATTTATCCATTCTGGTCTTTGTGTATTAACTCAGGCAAATGGGTCTGGAGACGATTGGCCAGGACCTTACTAAGGATTTTATAGTCTAGGTTTAACATAGACAAGGGTCGGTATGACGATGCATCCTTGGCATCACCTTAGGTCTTAGGAATAGACACTGTTGGAGCTTTCCTGGTAGTGTCAGGCAGGCTACCGCACTCCCGGGTGCCCATGTATTTTGCTGCCAGCCTCTGTACCAGTTGAGGGGCATATATTTGGTAGAATTCACCAAAAGACCATCCATACCGGGCATCTTGCCACAGACCACACATTAATGGCATCTCTAATTAGCCAAAATATAGCTAGTTTGTGTGTTTTGAGAAATAGGAAAAAAGTGCTCCACAAAAAAAAAAGTCTGTTTTTCCCCCCAAAATTGACATCAACAAAAGGTCTGCTGTGCTGACGTCGCTGTCTTCCTAGCTTTCAGGAACAGGCAGCGCTACATTTAAAAAAAAAAATTTTTAACCACGGTTTTGTCATGTTTGAAAGAGTTAGCCTATTTTTTCAAATTTTTGTTTTTAAACCTACTTTCAGTTTGTGGTGGAAACCAGTGTGAAATCTATGGGTAATCCTGGCAAGACAAGATTCTTAATTTCAGCAAGGGGTCATTTGTGTAGATCCCTCAAGGTTTTCACACTTATAAGATAAAGCAGCAAGGTTATACATGAGTGCACAGCCTGGACCTGTCACTTTGCAGTAGTGAGAGTATTGCCCACCTCAAATGGCCAGCTGCTTAAACGACCATAAATAAAGCATATATACACAAATATGAGAGGCAACACAAAACTAAATACACTGTATTAATACAGTATGAAAACTGAGTGCTGAGTCCACACAAAGATTGAAAGATTCAAATGTTCTTTATTCCTTGGAATAAAGAACATTTGAATCTTTCAATCTTTGTGTGGACTCAGCACTCAGTTTTCATACTGTATTAATACAGTGTATTTAGTTTTGTGTTGCCTCTCATATTTGTGTATATATCCCTCAAGGTTTTCCTAAGGAAACTGTTGAAATAAAAAGATATTGAAATGAGTAGGAAAAAACTGCTATTTGTGACCATGTTTTTGTTTGTAACTTCTTGCGACTATGGTCAGTTTACAAAAGCAATATACCATTACATCCTCTTGCCCTACTGGTTGGGGGGATATTTAAGGTTTCTAGGTTTTCCTAGACCCAGAGCCAACAACTGAGCTGCATCTTACAATGGTTTTTCATTGTGTACTGGGTATAGAGCTATTTATAAAGGAAAACATAGAGTGGAAAATGGGCATCATGGAAATGTAGGTAGTTCTGAAATGGACCCCAGACTCCGAGTTTAGGAGCAGGGGTTATTTTGTGGGTATCAATCCTAGAATGTGATTCAGAGGGCATTTATAAAAATGCCTTCTTTACTACACACTGGCTTACATTTGGAAGGCATAAATGCAGAGAAATACAGTTGGTAATCACAAATGTTCTATTTTTCTGCTTTCCCTCCTGATAAACATGGTGCCTCACAAATTGTCTTCACATTTCTGAGTTCAACGCCCAGAATCTGCAGTAAGACACAAATTTCCTACCACCCATCGTTCCTACCCACACACCCCAGTAGCCTGATAAAAAAGGGTGCCTCACTTGTGTGGGAAGGCTTAGTGCCTGCTACAGGAAAGGCTCCAAAATACAATGTGTTGACATCAACTTTTCCAGTCACAATTATCTGATCTGGCTATGAGTGTAGCTGGGGATTTTGGGCCAATGATCGACGGCCACCCAGGGAAACCTACCAAACCCAGACATTTCTGAAAGTTATACCCCCAGGGTTCCAGGGTGGTGTGCCTTGCATGAATCCCACAAAGCTTTATTACCCTCAGTGCCTTGGAAACCTCAAACTTTGCCTAAAATTGCAAATTTTCCTTTAATTTCCGTGACATAAGCTTCCGTAATCATCAGGTATCCACAAAATTTGAACGTCAATTAGAGTCCCTTTACGAGGACTCTTATTGACATTAGTTTGAGCCATTCTTGTTTTGGGCACTAGGCCCCGCGACACAAGTGGGGCAGCATTTTTATCGGGACAAGTGAAGGGAATGCCGAGTGTTAGGAATTGTGTGCCTTTCTTTAGATTCCAGAAATTTATGTCGGAGAAGTGCAAGGCCGATTTTCGGCACATTTTAAGGTTTGCAGGACATTGTGGCTTAGAAGACTTTGTGGGATCCATGCAAGGCACACCACCCTGGACTTCCCGTGGTGTCTAGTTTTCAGAAAGGCACACCACCTTGGACTTCCTGTGGTGTCTAGTTTTCAGAAATACCTAGGTTTGGTATGTTTTCCTGGGTGGCTGCAGGGCCTGACAAACTACAGTATGAGGGGGGAGACCCGACATTAACCAACAACTTACCCCATCTACCTCACCACCCATCAATTACCAAGCCTGACGTCTCTAAAGTAGAGGAGAAGAAGGGGTTAACTCTGATCGAAGCCTCTTGCACACAGGAAGATCGTCCCCTCTGGTGTGAGGATAGAAGAGGTGGAGCGCCTGCAACGTAAGGAGAGGGAGATAGGAAGAGAGGTCGCAGGAAACCCGAAAGACGCCGACAACCCAGAGGGAGCACAGAGTCCAGCTGAATCAATGAGAGTGGACACCAAACTGAGCGAAGAGGAGAGCCCAGCCGCACCGCGAAGAGAGGACGCCAAATCAGGAAAAGAGGAGCCCAGCTGAGACAGCATGAGGGGACGACGAAGCTGATGGAACCTCCGAGGACTGGTGTGAGGACTGGTGGACGCCCCCGGGGATCGCCTTCACACCGCCGCAACTCAGGAGAGTTGCAGCCATTGTGGTATGTAACCCGGACGGGGAGGGGAGTGAGGGGTTGGCATTGGTATAGCGAGTGGTGCCACCAAAAGAGGGGGGTCACAAAGGCATCATCAAAAGTTGCATGTAAAGTCACAAGTCTTTTTCCTTATTTACTTTTCACCCCACCATCTACGACATAACCAAAGAAGATTGACTCTTACTAAAGGGGAAGGGTGGGGGGAACCCTCACAGCACTCGGAATACAAACGTTTACAGGGGTATTGACCTGTGTGAATTTACCTACCCCTTGAGAAAAGGGAATAGCAAACATAGGATAGGAAGTGGCACGTTATTATTTCCATTGGTTTTCCATTCTATCACGACTTACTTAGCACTGTGCCGTGTGGTAACTAAACACTCCTGGGTGTGGAAAAGGAATCTGTCCTGAAACTCCTGATAAACCTAACAGTTCTACTTACCACCCACATCTTCTTTTCTTCATGAGACACCTGGGGACATCCTCCTGTCCAAAGAACCACCTGGAAAGGAAGAAGACGCTAAGTTAACCATGGAAACAGGAGAAGAGCCTGGATATTTCTGTTTGTGCAGTTTAATTTATGCGCTCCTAAAATAAATCTACGCCAAGACTGATCCGCATATCAAGCCTCCGAGATTCCTTTTCTGCCTGCCCCTCCCACATGCAGCTACTCCTTTTGTTGATGGTGCCACATTGCATCTTGGACCCTTTCCTTTTGCGGATGTTCGGCCCACCCACACAGTGGAAGTATTATTTTTATAGTGGTGATATGTGAATGCTGGGTGGTAGGAAATGTACCGCTTCCCACAGATTCCAGTACTTTGATTCCCAGAAATATGAAGAAAATGTGTGCTGTTAGCCTATGTTTGAGGTTTTCAAGGGCTTCTGGGTAAAAACCTTGTGGAATCCACGCGGGACACTCCTCCCTGGAGTCACAAAAATATCTGGGGTTGGTAAGATTTCTTTAGATACAATGTTAACCCTGACAGTGAAAGACAGAAAAGACAAATATTACTGCATAACCATCTACTCAAGAACACACACATACTGATTGGATTTGGCATGAGCGTAAGTGAAAAGGTCAAAATGTAAAACTTATTAATAAAAGATTTATCATACATGAAAACGTAGAAATCACTGTTAATAAGATCATTTTCATTTTGTAATACTGAACCAGTGACTCACAGCTTGTGAGCTGTCAAGCACCACAAGGCACCAACCAATTTACGGGACATTCACATGCCTTTCATGTGTCATACACACAAAATCATTCACACCTCCAGCCGGGGGCTCAACACATTACAACACTCTCATCAACAAACTGTGCCATTCAAGGGCCCATCACTTTCATATGCCCACAGGACTGACACATCAGTCATACCACATGGCTGCTGGCAGAGTATGTAGACTGGCATTTGGCTGTCGGTGTGTGTGGACTGGCGTTTGGTGTGTGTGTGTAATAGCAGCAAACACACACACTGCTGGCCAAACGCCTGTCCATACACACCACCAGTCAGACATCAGTCCATACACACCACCAGCCAAACTCCAATCTGCTCAGACCACCAACCAGGTGCCAGTACACACACACCACCAACCAGACCCGAACATCGCCAGCCACTCCCCAGTCCACACAGACCGCCAGCCAAATGCCACTCAGACAGACTACACGCAAAAAGCACAGATACGAAAAAACAAAGCTACTAAACTAAAAACAGAACTTTTTTTCAAATAGAAGGAACCAACCTGTTGGTAGAAAATGAAATACCAACTATGACTGTATACACAACAGAGTCACTAAGCACATCACTCTACTGCCAACTAGGTATCGAAACAGAATTTTTTTTTAGCAATACCAGCGCTTAATTTGTAAAACAAAATACGCGCAAGGGCTCTCTTCAGGAGGCCCCTGCAGCTTGCACCACACATTGCCCCTGCTATGCTGCCAATGGTAATAGCAACACAACTACTAACCATCACACTCTTACAAGTGTGACAGTTTGGACTATTTCAGGCCCCCAAAGCTATAAGAATGGCTTGGGCGACACGTAGTAGTCATTTTTAATGTATTTTGAATTCATAATTAGCTGTTGTTGTGGTAATCCCTAAATTAGTCAGACAGCATCACCTTGTGGCAGACTGTCAAGCTCCAATGTTGACAATTAAGTGCGGGTGCAGAGCACCAGAAACCATCAGCTCAAATTAAGCACTGAGCAATACAGACCATAGTCATTTCCCTTTTACTCTCATGGTTGCTTTGAATACCTGAATTGCGTGTGTTACAATTTAAATCATGTGGGCACACCTAGGCCAGAATCAGAAGGAAACTCCATGCAGAACATACAATTCTCCTTTTGTACTCCGTAATCGGACACAAGCTCTACATCTCCAACAAGGAAAGTCTTTTTTGGTGTTAAAGGAATTTATTTTGAAAATTGGCGATCTTTCAGTCTAGCCACATCCTCCACCACTCCTATTCTGGCCGCACTTACCTGCTCGACTACAACAAGGCTGTCTATTACGGACCATCCAAAACTCATCTTGGAATCTGGAGAATAAAGCTTGACGACAATCGCAAAAGAAACAATTGATGGATGGAATGTTGAACAATGCAAACATTCATCCCAGTCACAAGGATCTGGGTTTATTCCATCATTCTTATGCTCACTACACCACCCCAGTTTGGACTCAGCCATATACAATCCAGTCCTGACCCTGTTCCTTTTGGGAACAGTCCAGCCCGAACTGCCAAGCCAGGTCCTTCCTGAACCGGAGACAAGCATCCTGGGTCTGGTTTCGGAGCATCACCACTCATCAGCCAGGCTACTTAGAATCCAGTGGCGCAGTTAGCATGGCACCCCTGTCTGGGCATACCCTTCCCACTTAGGACGACAAACGAAAAATAAACAATTGATGGACGGAATGTTGAACAATGCAAACATTCACCCCGAGCCACAAGGATCTGGGTTTAATCCATCATTCTTATGCTCACCACACCACCCCAGTTTGGACCCAGCCATATGCAAATCAGTCTTGACCCTGTTCCTTATGGGAACAGTCCAGCCCGAACTGCCAAGCCAGGTCTTCCCTGGACCGGTAGACAAGCATCCTGAGACCGGTTTCGGGGCATCACCCCTCATCCGGCATATAATTTCAGTGTGTACACTGGTAGGTATTCTTCAACTGACATCGCCCAACCCCCAAAACAACCCTCACCTCCACCCGCCCAGTTGCTCTTTTGGTGTGAGGGAAAACAATCATGTGGGAACTTGATAGAGAACTTTTTAATCCAGGTCACCATTTGTACATGGACAATTTCTATACAAGTGTGTAATTATGTAAGGAATTGTTCAAATTGTGCACTGTGGCATGTGGCACAATTCACTCTAACCGTAATGTTTACCTAAAGAGCTTGTGTGTAAAAATCTTGAAGGGGGACAGAGCATTGCCTTGCATAATAATAAACTTCTTGCTTTGACATTTTCATGCAAAAGAGATGTTCACATTCTCATAACTACTCAGGATGAAAGAACTTCACCTGTGACTGGTAGGGTCAGGTAGCAGGAGTGCACAAACCTGTGTGCATTTTGGACTATAACAAGCTCATGGGAGGTGTAGACAGAGCAGATAGTTGTACAATGCTGCTCAAAAGTCATATATCTGGTACAAGAAGTAGGTTGTTCATTTGTCATCCTTCAATGCAAAGATTGTTGTCAAAAGACACACAAATGATAGATGCAATGCAGAACAAATCAAAACATTCACCCCCAGTCAAGAGATCTGGGTTAAATCCATTGTTCTTTTGCTCACCATGCCACCCCAGTTTGGACCAAGCTATATGCAAATCAGTCTTGACCCTGTTCCTTATGGGAACAGTCCAGCCCGTACTGCCAAGCCAGGTCCTCCCTGGACCGAATACAAGCATCCTGGGACCGGTTTCAGGGCATCACCCCTCATCAGCCAGGCTAGCCTGAATCTAGTGATGCAGTGAGCATGGAACCCACGTCTGGGCATACCCTTCCCCCGTGAGGGGGTTCTAGGATGTGCTGGAGCTGTCCTCAGAATCTGAGCAGAGGACAGTTCCAGCACGTCCTTAGCTCCCAAGTGGTTAATACAGTTGCATGTTTAAATGTTCATATCGATATAATGCAAAAACATTTATTATGGATAAAACCCCTCAATATCTGACTCAGAGAAGACGGTGAATTTTGATGTAAAGTTTTTTAAATTGACTGGGCTACTAAATGCTGTCATCTTGCATATGTGCCAGCATTTGAGAGTAAGAGTGTGCTTTAGAGAAAAAGGCGGGAGGCATTCCTCTTAACTGTGTTGGAGGAAAGTTTAAGTGACAGCTAAAATACCAATAATTTTTAGCTTTAAGAATCATGAGTTTCACCACTAAATCCCAAAGGACTAGGAGGAAAAAGGAGCTTCACATGGAGCATATACCGGTCCCGCAGCATGGGAGACTGAGGGACTGAGTTCCATGCCCTAGATTGCTTCTCAGCTCCTCGGAGGAAAGAGGACATAGCAGCGCTACACAGAATACAGATCAGCCCTACGTTGTGGGAGACTGAAGGACGGTGTTCCCCACCACGCTGAGGAAGACTGAATTCCCCAGAGTGCTGTTCTGCTCCTGGGAGTAAGGAGGAGTGAGGGGTCCTACATAGAGTGCATAGCGGTCCCTCGGCGTGGGATGCTGTTGGGCCCACTAGGGAAAGTCCGGGCCAATATCTGGCCTGTCTGTGTACATCAGAGCCTGGTGGAGGCTGGGCTGGGCCTGAGTTTTAAGGATTCCAGAGGAACCTGCTCAAGGTTAGCTGGTGTCTTTTTCCACTTTATCATGGGTGAAAGGAAAACTAATACAACGAAAGCCCCGACTTCCCCCTCAATTACAAACTACTTAACTTTAGTTGCAGGTGTAATCAATACTGAAAATGGGCTAGTTGAGGAAAGTATTGATGCAGTCCAACAGCTATCCAGGGAATCTCCTACTGTGACAGGTTATCGCATTGATTTCGGCATAGGCTTGGAAGAGGGAGGGGCTGGTACCCTAATTGACAAAGTAGCGGTGTGATTTCAAAATGTGCCTTAGCGCGTATCACAAACCCTTGCATCAGTTCCGACTCTCACAATGATGTCAACTGGGGAACCCTGATTTCCAAAAGCTCACCCCCATCCAAAAGGAAACGGAAGGAGGGGCAGGCCAAAACATCCTGTAAGGTTGCAGGAAGATAATCTGATAAATGAATAGCTTATCATAATGTCAGATCCAGAACCAGTCCAGCTGGCCAAGTGAAGCATATATGCACAAATCTGATATGAATGACTTGCAATCCAAATTAACTGATCATTGTTTTACATTCTTTAAGAAATTAGAAGAGATGTAGAAGGATTTTCGCGAGGAAATTCAAGAATAATTTAAAGTCCTTGATGACAGAATTCTGCTTCAAACCCCAGGCAATCAACAGAGGGTCTGTTCTTCTTGTGCCACTAGGTCTGTAAACCACGTTGAGTGTGGATGAACCAGCGGGAGCGCATAATTCTAAAGTACGAGTGCTTGAAAGCATCAACCTACCGATGGTGCCAATTAATGGCAACCACTATACAGAGATCAAGGATAAGTTTGCCTGTGCACAGCCACAAAATCATACTGAAAATTCTAAGGAATTTCCGCTTTTTAATGTGCTCCGGGGTATCGATCTCAGATCATGAGCGTAATGTGATACTGAATAATAGTTCAACCCAAAGACCACGGGGTGAATCACCCTTGGCACAATCAACACCCTTCAAGGGGTGTAAAGCTGTTAATAAAAGTCTGTAGTACAGACACGTAATCACAATTTTCTTTCAAAGGTTGTATTTGATGAACTTAAATTCAATCCATGCTGATTCAATATCAGTGATCTTCATAATGCGATATATTGCAAATAATTGGTATGCATTCCAAAAGCAATCAAATGCATTTCAGGCATTGTGCCCTTCATCAGGGAAAACTCTATAATTGAACACAAAAATACCATAAGGAAACCATCCTAAAGTTCCAAACAATGCTTGATGCTATGCAAAAGTGATGTTAAACATGCGGTCCTACAGAGCAAAGAAACGTGTGAGGATAGGGCCACCCGCATACAATGGTGTCTATCAGTTCTGTCCTGCACGGTTGCCTATGAAAGTTAATTTGAAGGATGAGAACAGAAAGATACACAGTGCGCCTGTGAAAAAATATAAATGTGGAAAAGGTAAAAAACGTTGTTTGAATGACTGTGCGTTATAGTCATCAGGGGTTATGTGATGCAGTGCAACCCAAAGTGAAAATGTGAGCAAAACGAAACACGCTGTACTAGTGGTTACAAGTTGCGGTGCAAGTCAAGTGTTTCCAGTAAAGATGACTATTAGAAGTGCATATTAAAAAAGTGAAAAACGTTGTGCCGTAATACCGTGAAATGAAAACAAAAATGAAACCTGCCGTTTCGGTGCTAATCAACTGTGTTAAACTAAATTAAAACAAACATGCAAGGTAGCTGGAAAACGCTATGACACTAAGACATTGCCACGTGAATATGGTTAAACTTACTAAGATATTTATGCAGTGAAGTTCAGTTAGCAGTGCTGGAACAAGTCCTTTGCTTGACCGTATAACGGTGGAGTAAAGCGCAATTGCGGCTAAGGCGGGTTTGAACCTCAAATGTCCGGGTAAACAGTGTTAAAGGACTAGAAATTTAGTCCAAAAAAATAACGGTGGCCATCTTCTAATGGTTAAATAGTGAATAGTGCAGGGATTTAAATAAAACGGTGTATGAATGTGCGAAATGTAACCCATAACATTGCAACAGTAAACAATAAATCAACGTAATCATCAATGGTGTCCGACACAGAAGTTGAAAAATTGAAGGGTAAAATACGAGAAGAGCTGTAAAAGCATGTATATAGGGGAGGACCAAACCGAAAGGTGAGAGTTCAGAAGCTAATCAGCAGTAAAATATAAGGGGGCAGATTTACAAGCCCCTTGCGCCACTTTTGCGTCTCTTTTAACATGGGAAAAGTGACGCAAAAGTGGCGCAGTGGGCTTGTAAGTCTGCCCCAAGGTGTTCAAAAAATGTAAACTAGGAAACTAGTAGAAGTGAAACAAGAGTCAGGAAAAAAAGTTAAGGAAGAGAAGTAAAATGATATTCATGGTGTTCAAAAAGAATATTTAAAAAAAAGATGAGGTGAAAAGAAAGTTATAAAGGGAGGTGAAATGATATTCATGGTGAACACAGACAAGAGTGCTTTCAATGACAACGCTGTGCGGTTAACCAACGGGCATGCTAGTTAAAGATAACATTGGAATTCCATTCTTTCATTCATCCCGTGAGGTTTAAGGTCATCAAAGCGTCTAATCCAAAAAATTTCTCTTTGTAGCAAAAAGTTATTGTTGTCTCTTCCCTCGGTTCTAATGATGGTTTCTAGGACCAAGAATTTTAGTTGACTGATGTTGTGTTTGTGTTCAATGAAATGTCAAGCAACTACAGACTTCATGTTTTTTGTTCGAATGTTGCTTTTATGTTCATTTATCCTCGTTTTGATTTTTCTTTCAGTCTTGCCAACATAAACTTTACTGCAAGGGCATTTCAAGAGGTAGATTAAATTCATTGAATCACATGTAGCAGTTACTTTTAGATTGATTTTGGTACCCTTTCTAGGTTGTGTCATCGTGGTTCCCGGGATGATGTTATGACCGTTGTTGCAATTGTGGCAAGGTTGTGTGCATTTTGCTGTGACTGGTTGAATACTTTCCTTGTTTGTCTTTAGAATGTCTCCCACATTTTTACCTCTTTTGTAAGCAAAAATTGGGTCTTGGGTGAATAGGTCCTTAAAGTCAGGCTCCATGGTTAAAATTGACCAATGTTTTTTAATGATCTTTTTGTAAGCACAACTTAAGGTGGAGAATTTAGTTACTAGCACCATCTGATTTTTTGTAGGTTTTGGTATGTTTGTCAATAAATCCTCACATGTTTTATCTTGGTAACAAAGTCTGGCTTGATCCAAAACAATCTTAGGGTATCCTCGTTGTGCAAATCGCAGTAGCGTATCTTCTGTTTGATCTGTAAGTCTCATGGGGTTAGAGACAATTCTTTTAACACGGAGTAGTAGTGAATATGGTAAATGCTGTTTGAGTGATTGTTGGTGAAAGCTACTGTAATGAAGTGTATTGTTTCTATACATCTTTTTTTCTGAAGATGTCTGTTTCTAGACCATTTGGAGTTTTTTTGATTTGGACATCCAAAAAGGTGATTTGTTCTGTCTGGATATCAAAGGTGAATTGAATTCTTTCATCAATTGAGTTTAATTCTTTCAAAGCGTTTTGAAGTAGTGTGTGTGATCCAGTCCATAGTATAAAGATGTTGTCAAGTGAACCTCACGAACAATTTGGTATGTGTTTTCCAGATGTCTTTGGATAAGATGTTAACCTCCTCGAATTGACTCATAAAGATATTGGCATAGGCTGGTGCTGCACAATTTCCCATTGAAGTGCCAGTCAGTTGGAGGAACCAATGTTCCCTCTACTTGAAGTAGCTCTAATAAAGTGTGAAATGTAATAGTTCCATAAGCAATAGTTGTAAATCTTGGTCAAAATCAGTGCGTAGTAGAGCTTGCTCAATGGCTTCAATACCAAGTTGATAGGAGATTGATGTGTATAGCAACTTTACGTCTACTGTACATAGTATGACTGATTCTAAATCAGTAAGAGGAATTTGATTAAGCTTCATGAAAAAGTCAGTAGTTTCCCTGATGAAAGCCCTCATTTTCATCACACTGGGTTGCAAATGACGGTCAAGGAATTGACCAACAGGGTTGTGTATGCTACCTCTTGTTGACACGATCGGTCAAAATGGTGGATTACGAAGATCTTTATGGATTTTTGGTAACATATATATTGAAGGACTTCTGGGGTTGTTTTGAGTAAGGAACTTTTTTGACTCTCATTATTCACTCCATTTTCTACGGCCTTGTTGAGTAAATCTTGTAAAATTTGTGAAAATTGTTCCGTCGGATTGATGTCTAGTTTAACATGAGTGAGTTGATCAGATATATGTTTCTCTACTTCTGAGATGTAATGTATAGTGTTCATGATGATCAAATCGCCACCTTTGTCCACTTTCTGGCATGTGATTTGAGGATTGTTGGCAATTTTCTTAAGAATCCCAAATTCTTTGTTGGATAGATTCCTTTGTTTGGGTTTTTTTGAGAAATTGAGTTTGAGTATGTCCTGTTTAACCAGGTTTTCAAAAATGTCCAAATTCTTGTGACTTGTGGGTGCCATGTACGAACTTTTAGGTCGTAGTCCACGCAGTAATTCTTCATCATGGTTGGGTTGAGTTTTCATCACGTTTTCCAAAAAATGTCTCAATCTCAACTTCCGCATCAGCTTGAATAAACGTATCTCTAGTTCTAAACAATTTGTATGGACGGTGGGAACAAAAGAAGTTCCCTTATGTAATGTGTTTAATTCAATACTGTTGAAGTGGTGATCTGAAATATTTATCACTAGGTTTCTTTCACAGGTTTCTTCGTTTTGTCCTTCTTTCCTGTAGTCGAAGTGCTCCATGCTTGTGGATGCTCTTTCTCTTTTTATTTTTGACCTCCGAGGTCGTCTCTGTCTCCTTGGCCTACCTCTAAAAAAGAGACACCAGAAGTTTGAAGAATTTCAGGAGCATGTTGTGGTGGAACAACCGTTCGCCTCTGTTGAATGGAGGCACTTGATGCATCACTTTCAGAAGACGAGGTTTCAGTATTCTGCGAATATGGTTTGTTGTGACGTCTCTTCGCGCATTCATCAGCCCAGCTGTAAACTTTCCCAAGTTTATAATCCACAGAGTCCCTCGAAATTTTCGAATCTTTCGTTCATTGACTATTTCATCAGCTGTCATCATGTTGGTGAGTTCTGTTTTCACTGTTGTTATTTCCTTTGAAAGTTCCTCAAAAATGTTAGAGATTTCCTCGATAATTAGCAAGATTAGGTCAAGGGAACATTTGTTCACTATTGCGTACCAACGATCTTCAAATTTCTGAACATTTTTACAAAAGGATGGTCTTAAAGGGATCCTCAAACCTCGTGGTATGCGTTGCACACAATGGTATTTTATTAATGTGCTGGCATGCATCCGTTGATTGATTTCACATTTCGACAAATATAAAAGTTGTTTGATTTTTTGTTCTTTGTTCCGATTAGTCATTGTTTGGGTGGTTTCCTCTTGGATTAAAGCGTATATTCGAGTTGCTTCCTCATGAGCAAAGGTATCTGCCCGTAGGTCAGTGAGATTTGAAATGTTGTCAAAAGACATGATTGTGTTTGGGTGTGCTACATTCGTGGAGATATGGACGTGAAGTAATCAAGGATAGGTTTGCCTGTGCACAGCCACAAAATTATACTGAAAATTTGAAGGAATTTCCGCTTTTTGATGTGCTCCTTGGGTATCGCTCTCAGATCATGAGCGTAATGTGATACTGAATAATAGTTCAACCCAAAGACCATGGGAGGAATCACCCTGGGCACAATCAACACCCTTCAAAGGGTGTAAAACTGTTAATGATAGTTTATAGTAAAGACACGTAATCAAAAATGTATTTCAAAGGTTGTATTTGATGAACTTAAATTCAATCTATGCTGATTCAATATCAATGATCTTCACAATGCGATATATTGCAAATAATTGGTATGCATTCCAAAAGCAATGCAATACATTTCGGGCATTCTGCCCTTCATCAGGGAAAACTCTATAATTGAACACAAAAATACCATAAGGAAACTATCCTAAAGTTCAAAATGAGGCATAATGCTATACAAAAGTGGTGTTAAACATGTGGTAATACAGATCAAAGAAACGTGTGAGGATAGGCCCACCCGCATACGATGCTGTCTATCCATTCTGTCCTGCTTCTAAACTCTCACCTTTCAGTTTGGTCTTCCCCTATATTCATGCTTTTACAGCTCTTCTCGTGTTTACCCTTCAATTTTTCAACTTCTGTGTCGGACACCATTGATGATTACATTGATTCATCGTTTACTGTTTCAATATTATGTGTTACATTTCGCACATTCATACACTGTTTTACTTAAATCCCTGCACTATTCACTATTTAACCATTTTAAGATGGCCACCGTTATTTTTTGGGACTAAATTTCTAGTCCTTTAACACGGTTTACCCGGACAGTTGAGGTTCAAATGCGCCTTAGCCGCAATTGCTCTTTACTCCACCGTTACACGGTCAAGCGAAACACTTGTTCCAGCACTGCTAACTGAACTTCACTGCATAAATATCTAAGTAAGTTTAACCATATTCATGTGTCACTGTCTTAGTGTCATAGCGCTTTTCAGCTATCTTGCATGTTTGTTTTAAGTTAGTTTAACACAGTTGACTAGCACCGAAATAGTGGGTTTCATTTTTGTTTTCACTTCACGGTATGACGGCACGACATTTTTCACTTTTTTAATATCCACTTCTAATAGTCATCTTTACTGGAAACACTTGACTATAATGGAACCCCCCCCCGAATCTTGGAAAGAGACCGTCATTATAATCTTCCCTAAAAAATGGAAAACGGTGGATAATCCATCCTCCTATCGACCGATCTCCCCGATCAATTCTGACACCAAGATCTATTCTAAAATCCTGGCTAATCAGCTGGGGAGGGTCATAGAGCGGCTGGTTTCCCCATGGCAACATGGGTTTATCCCTGGTAAAGGGACAACAGATCATACCCAAAGAGTTATTTCTCTTTTTGATATTGTAACCAGGGTGGGGGACCGGATGGCTATGATCCTCCTCGATGCCGAAAAAAGCCTTTGATCGGGTGTCCTGGGAGTTCTTATGGCTGATATTGAAACTGTATGGTTTTGGTAACCTCTAACCGTGGCTGGGTATGAAATTTGCGCAAAACCAATAGTGTTGTCGTGATGCAGGTGAATATTTGAGACGTGCTCAAGGGAACAAAAGGGAAACAGCCACCTATGTCCCAATATTCCTTCGTTACAGAAGTACCCAAAGGATAAATACAAAGCAAAATATTGTTCCCGGGCATAAAGCAAATGGGCATCCAAACATCTAATATCAGAATCAATCCAGTAAAAAATCTCAGTCCAATATGTAATCAAATGATGTTCTTCTTTATTTACTTTTTTCCTTTTTCTCTCAAGGCTTCTCCTTATAGTCAGTTGGGATTAATTCACAATAACACATTGGCATAAATGTCATAGCCAGATGTAGCCAATAGCCAACACGTGTTTCGTCTTGGGTAATGTCCCCAGCGACTTCCTCAGGGCTACAAAAATAATAGTTAATCCCATTCAGAACAGTATCACATATAAGTTATGATCATACAAATCTTTGTGCAAAAAGTTCAGAGCAAAATTCTCACATAATAACCATAGAGGAGAGCAAAAAACTCATAAAGAACCGGCCAAAATCCACCAAGTGACTGAAAAATTATGGTGCAACCAAAAAAAGGGAAAAAAGAAGTGACGCAAAGGATCATAAAGTGATTAACGAAAAAGGTTAAAAAGTAGAGTGGAGTCCAAAAGTACATGTTGATTAGTCTCGCAGTATAGGTCAGGATGAGATTATTTTTTCACTTTGAGGTAACCCTACAAAGCACAAACTAAGATTAAACCTTTTAATCTAGTCCAACCAGAGGAGAACGACAAACAACTGCGGTAGTTTATAATACTTCACCCAAGTGAAAGTAAAGAAAGCTCTAGAGGTCAAAAGAATATTAAGAGTATGTCAAAGCCAATATTCAAATATCACTCACCTAAAACGATTATCAGGCAACACTATAGTGTTCGCCACACCTCAGGTAAGAACTGAATGTGGTCTCATACAGTATGAGTCAAATATATGTAAATATCTCGATCGAACTATAGCTTCCAGTCAGGGCATCTTATAGTAAAAGTTGAATGTATATCTAAAATGGAAAGAGCTTACATTAGTCGGGCACATCATTGTGCAATTCAGAGTGGCAGGTATATTGGTTAAGGTTAAAAAGCTGAGAGCTAAAGCTAACCACTTATACATTTCAACTATGTATTAATCTCAATAAGCTTACAATGTTACTAAATGTTTGCCGGCCTCGCCAGAAAAGTATAACAAATAAAGCCTCTGTGAGCAGGTAGCGCTCTAATGTGTATGACAACATCATTAAAACAATCGCATTAAGGTCTAATCCGCCTCATAGAGCAACAGCCAATACCCTATCTACCGTGCTCTAGTATCTAAAACCGATCTGTTTGCATTCGTAAATGTCATAATAAACCACCTCATTGGGCAGAAACCAATACCAAGTCCACCGCACTCTTATATTTAAAAACGATCAAATTGCATTCATATGATATAAGCGGTACAATGATGAGGAGTTGTGGGCATTTTAGCATCATCTTTTAAGCAATGCCGTGTATCAGCATATACGGAGTTATATACTAAATCGGTAATATTTGTTCACGTCACGATACTCTTACCGTGAAAGGAGAGTACTCCCATCGTCGCCGTCTGTATTAATGTGTGTAAAACCGAACACTAGTTAATTACCGCGTTTAAATATAAATTCATAAGTCGACGTTCACGTCTTCATAAGGCGATTAGAGAAAGGACTCCTTATCGCCCGCGTGTATGGTGGCCGCCATTTTGGAAGAGTAAACACTAATAGCTCACATCCATTGATATATCATCATGATTCCAATATCATTTAAAAATCATAAAAGCTAAAAATCGAATAGAACCTAATCCCACATTATTATAATCAACTTAAATACAATGTCATGAATCGACGTCCACGTCCTCATTGAGCGATCAGAAAAATGGGGCTCCTTATCTCCCGCATATATAGTGGCCGCCATTTTGGAAAGGTAAACACTAACAACACGCATCAATTGATGTACCATCATGATTCCAAAATCATTCAAAATTATAAACATTAAAACTAAAAAACTAATAAGAACCTAATCTCACATTGTTATAATCTTCTTAAAGAAAAGTTCATAAACCAACATTAGCGTGTTCACTAAGTATTACAGGGAAAAATCTCTGTATGATTATATGCATAGTGGCTGCCATCTTAAGATGGTAAATTTAATCGACACACCTATTAGTGTGTCATTAAAGATCAATATCGTACCATACAACTCCATTCATTGAGTCTAAAGTTAAGGCATATTAAGCCATCGTCGATATCATTGAAAGGACTAAAAGAATTTTGGAAAGCATATGTGATATTATCCCAAAAATGGGGGAAGTTATATCGATAACATACTAAAAAAGACTATATGTATCAAGCACCAAAACAAGGCACCTATTCAGAGAATATGAAAGATAACAGACCACAAAAAGCTTATGTCATCCTCACTTTCCAATCATAATGTCATTAAGGCAGGAAAAAACTCATCTCACCTATTCCATTCTACAGTATTTCTGTTATAGGTCGTTCAAAGGACACACTTGGGAGCAAGATAGCTGTAACAGAAACCACGTTCACATTAAAGGGTTAGTACAAGCATTTGTAACGTGGCATATTCCCACAAAGAAAAGACAGGAGACATAAGTGCCCGTCATAAATGAAAAAGATGGTTATCTAAAATGTAGAGGGGGTAAAATATTAAGTGATAAGTGAGTCAGTTTAAAAACAAATGAGTCAGAGAATCAAATCGTATGTGGTCATAGATCTAAAATTTGCGTGAGCCTTATGAAGACGTGAACGTCGACTTATGAATTTGTATTTAAACGCGGTAATTAACTAGTGTTCGGTTTTACACACATTAATACGGACGGCGACGATGGGAGTACTCTCCTTTCACGGTAAGAGTATCATGACATGAACAAATATTACCGATTTAGTATATAACTCCGTATATGCTGATACACGGCATTGCTTAAAAGATGATGTTAAAATGCCCACAACTCCTCATCATTGTACCGCTTATATCATATGAATGCAATTTGATTGTTTTTAAATATAAGAGTGCGGTGGACTTGGTATTGGTTTCTGCCCAATGAGGTGGTTTATTATGACATTTACGAATGCAAACAGATCGGTTTTAGATACTAGAGCGCGGTAGATAGGGTATTTGCTGTTACTCTATGAGGCGGATTAGACCTTAATGCGATTGTTTTAATGATGTTGTCATACACATTAGAGCGCTACCTGCTCACAGAGGCTTTATTTGTTATACTTTTCTGGCGAGGCCGGCAAACATTTAGTAACATCGTAAGCTTATTGAGATTAATAAATAGTTGAAATGTGGTTAGCTTTAGCTCTCAGCTTTTTAACCTTAACCAATATACCTGCCGCTCTAAATTGCACAATGATGTGCCCGACTAATGTAAGCTCTTTCCATTTTAGGTATACATTCAACTTTTACTATAAGATGCCCTGACTGGAAGCTATAGTTCGATCGAGATATTTACATATATTTGACTCATACTGTATGAGACCACATTCAGTTCTTACCTGTGTTGCCTGATAATCATTTTAGGTGAGTGATATTTGAATATTGGCTTTGACATACTCTTAATGTTCTTTTGACCTTGTCACCTAGGCGCTATCCCCTCCGGGTCTCTGATAAGAACGCCACTAGACGAATTGATAGTGTTGAGATTTTATTGGAAACACAGTGTCCGGATGTGCTCTTTTCTTTCTCCCTCTCAAGATGGTGGAAGGCGGAGGTTGCAGTCCCACAAGTAGGTGTCCCGGTCAGGATGGTGTCTTGTCCGTCTTGGTTATCTTCACCTCGGCGGGGTCCCGTTTCTGGTGGGGTTTTGCCTCAGCGGAATGTGAAAAGGGAAGGTAAGATCAGGGGTTAGGTGATTATCCTGATACGTCAGGGATTTGAGGGGGAAAGGGAAGTGAAGGGTCACCGGGGGTCCGTCACCGTACTGTACACACGTGATCAAGGGGGGGAAGCTCTGTGAGTGTTTCGGGTACTGGGAACACACAGAGAAAAGAAAGAGGAAAAAAATTACCCCAAACCTCCCCCTCAAGACACCCCGTGACCTCCCCACACAAAAGCAAAAATCCTCCCTCGTTAACTCCCTCCCCTTGTGGACAGTAGCCCCAGGATCCGGCCCCGTACCTTTCCCAGCCACACTCCTCCGGGCGTGTGGCGGGGCGAGATGCCGTGAAGTTGGCCTCCTGGCTCTGCACCTCTTCCGTCCCGGCTGGTATGGACCTCCGAGTCGCCTCTTCCGGACTGCTCCACCTCCTCCGTCGTACCCGTACTTCGCTCCGCTCCGCTACCGACCACCGCCTCTCGCTCTCCGCTCTTCTCCTCGCTCGCCTTCTCCGCTACTCCTGACTCTCCTCCATGGGCTTTCGCCCTGGCTTCCTCGCGGGCTTCCGTCTTACGGGGGATGGACGCGGCTGATTGGTTCCCTGCCGCTGACGTCACAGGGGGTGTTACCTCGTCCGCGATGAGCCAGCCGGCGTTAAAGGGGCCGCCAGCACCCTGCAGGAGAGGTGGAAAGCTGTCATCAATGAGGGTTGCCTCGTACCCCTCCTCTTCTCCCGAGGCCTGGCGACACATCCCCAACCCCGGATTTTCCCGATCGGGGGAAATGGGGTATCGGGAGAGAAAGTCCGCATTCCCCTGATCCAGCCCTTTCCGATGTCGTACCTCAAAGCGATAAGGCTGTAATGCCAAGAACCAGCGGAGGATGCGCTCGTTGTGGCCTTTGTTACGCTGAAGCCAGGTCAAAGGGGCATGGTCCGTAAAGAGGATAAAGGATCTGCCTTCCAAATAATAGCGCAATTTCTCCACCCCCCAACGTACGGCCAAACACTCCTTCTCCACTGTGGAGTAAGCCTGCTCTCGGGGGAAAAGCTTCCTACTAATGTATAAAATAGGACGCTCGCAGCCCTCCGAATCCTCTTGGGAGAGCACTGCCCCTATTCCAACCCCAGATGCATCCGTCTGCAGGATAAAGGGTTTCTGAAAGTCAGGGGTCACTAACACTGGGGAGGAGGTGAGAGCATCTTTGAGAGCCTGGAAAGCAGTAGACTCCAGGGCCGTAGGCGCCCGTAGGCGGGGAGAAGTCTGGGTCTTGCGGAGGAGATCAGTGAGGGGACCAGCCAGATTGGCGAATTGGGGGATAAATCTCCTGTAGTAACCTACCAACCCCAAAAATGCCCTAAGATCCCTTTTGGTTCTGGGGTACAGCAAAGCCTGAACCGCCGCAACCTTGTCTGCCTGAGGTTTAATGTTACCGTCCCCAAGCAGAAAACCCAGATATTTCACTTGTTGAAATGCCACCCGGGATTTCTTTGCGTTGATGTGGAAGCCTGCTTCTTTTATACTTTCCAGTATACTGCCCAGATGTCGGAGGTGCTCTGGCCACGTTTTACTAAAGACAACTATGTCGTCCAGGTAGGCAGAAGCATAAGGAAGATGTTGTTTTAGTAGGGTATCCATGGCCCGTTGAAAGGTGGCCGGAGCCCCATGTAGGCCAAAAGGGAGGACAGTAAACTGGAAGTGACCTGAGGGAGTCGAGAAGGCTGTTTTCTCTTGGTCGGCAGGAGCTAGGGGAATCTGCCAATACCCCTTGGTGAGGTCGATAGTGGTTATGTATTTGGCCTCACCAAGGCGCTCAACTAGTTCGTCGACCCTAGGAAGTGGGTAAGCATCTTGCTTGGAGACCCTATTGACGGCACGGAAGTCTATGCAAAACCGGATACTTCCGTCCGGTTTCGGCACCAAGACTACGGGGGAACACCAGTTGCTATGAGAGGGAATGATCACTCCGGTTTTTAGCATCTGTTGTACTTCTGTCTGGAAGGCCGCCCGCCGTGCCTCAGGTATCCGATAGGGTTTTTGTTTGACGGTAACCCCTACGGGGGTGGGGATAGTGTGTTCAGCTAAGTGGGTTCTCCCCGGTAGATCGGAAAATACACTTGAAAACCGAAGGAGGAGAGAGTCTATAGCCTCCCTTTGATGAGGGGGCAAATCGGGATTGACAGGAAGGTCCCTGACGGTATGCGCCAGAGGTGCGGTAAAGGAGACAGTTAGGGGTGTACTCGGAGGCTTTCCTAACCATTTTTTTAGTATGTTTATGTGATACAATTGGGTCTTTGTGCGCGATATCTGTAGAACGTAAGAGGTCCTACCCACCTTCTTAATGACCTGGAAGGGACCTTGCCACTCCTTCTTCATTTTCTGAGCAGAAATGGGTAACAACACCAGGGCCCAGTCCCCTACATCGAGCGTCCTCCATTTTTTTCCCTTATCATAAAAGTGCTTTTGTTTAGTTTGGGCGACGGCTAGGTGTTCATGGGAAAGGGTCCTCAGTTTATGGAGTCGGGACTGCAACTGGCGGGTGTAATCAAGCAGAGCCTCTGCTTCTTGTTTCCCTTCTTGCTCCCAGCTCTCTTTTGTTATCTCCAGTAGAGTTCGGGGTTTCCGCCCAAAGAGGAGCTCGAATGGGGAAGCCCCCAAGCTGGACTGGGTCTGGCTCCTTAACACAAACAAGGCCAAAGGTAACAGTTGGTCCCAGTTTCTTCCGTCTCCAGACAGAAGTTTTTTTCAGGGTTAGTTTAAGGCTTCCATTATAGCGCTCAACTAACCCATCTGTCTGGGGATGGTACACCGATGTTTTTATGTGTCGGATGTTGAGCTGGAGACAGACCTGCTTCATAAGTTTGGAGACAAACGGGGTGCCCTGATCAGTGACTACCTCCCTTGGGAAACCCATCCTCGAAAATACTTCCACCAGGCGCTGAGCTATAGCCGTGGATGTAGCTGCTCTAAGGGGGAAGGCCTCGGGATAGCGAGTCGCATAGTCCACCAAGACTAGGGCGTATTGATGTCCTCTACTGGATTTGGGCAAGGGACCTATCAAGTCCATTCCTAGTCTGTCGAACGGTTTCCCTATGATGGGGAGAGGCTGCAAGGGGACGGCAGGCGGTACATATGGATTGCGCCGTTGGCAGATGTGACATTCCTGACAATACCTTTGTATCTGAGCATATATCCCAGGCCAGAAGAAGTGTTGCAGAATGGCTTGTCCTGTTTTTTCTGCCCCAACATGCCCCGCCAAAAGGTGGGCATGGGCGAAAAAAAGTATTTGATCCCTAAAGTCTGAGGGAACTATTAACTGAAGAGGGGCGTCTTCCTTAGCTAACCGATAGAGGAGGCCATTACGTTCAACAAAAGTGGGGTAGACTCTAGCCATTTGGTCCTGATCTGCCCGGGCTTTGTTCCAGGCATTGACAAGACTGGCGTCGTTCAATTGGGCAGTACGGAAGTGAGTATCCTTAGCCCACGGTTCTGGGGTCAACACCGAGACCTGACGACAGGCCGGGGAACTGAGCACCTCCTGCATCATAGCGGAAAAACAGGGGTTATCGGTCCCTATGATGACAGGTTCAGGAAGGTGTGGAAGGACCCCTACTATTGCATCCATGCGGGCCCCTGTGGGTGTTTGGAGCTGGATGGTAGCCAGAGGGTAGTCTCTAACCTCCCCGTGGACACACCTGATACCCACCCTTTTACCCGGTAGGACCCAGGAGTGGTGAATGAGCTCTTGCCTGGCTACTGAGTGCTTACAGCCTGAATCCAATAGGGCTCGTACCCCTTTTCCCTGTATCTTTACACTCACATAAAAGACGGGACCCGTTTCTTGAGCAAACAGGAGGGAGTGGGGTGCATAGCTCACATCCATGGGTTCCTCCTCTTTCTCCCTCTTCTTTCTGCAAAAGCGGGCTATGTGTCCCCATTCCCCACAGTCATAACATTGGGGCCCCGAGAAAGGGATAGGGTCTGGCCGGGCTCCTCGGGACCGTACGGGCTCTGGGACGGGTTTAACCGGCTTCCGGTCACCCCTTCCTTGGGACACATGCTTTAGGGGCCGTTCTGGTTCTTTGGGGTTGGGTCGACCTTGAGCTCTAGCATACGATGTGGCCATCTCTACGGCCTGTTCCAAGGATAACCCAGCGTGTTGTTTTAACCAGCGCTGACTCGAGTAGGGGAGGGCTTCAAGGAACTGTTCAAGATAAATCTTATTCATCACGTCCTCCATGTTGGCCTCTTGGGGTTTTAGCCACAGATCAGCCGCCTCCTTCAACTTAAAAAAAAGAGTCTTGGGGATGTCCCCAGGAGCCCCGCGTTCCTGCCTGAACCGTAAGCGGTGAGTCTCTTCGTCTACTCCAAGCCGGTCCAGGATATATTGTTTCACAAGTGCATAGGTAGCGGTCCCATCTTTATTTACGGCCTGATAGGCCACTTGTGCTTCTCCAACTAACAAAGGGGCAAGGTAAAAGGGCCACCTCTCTCCTGCCCAAGCACTAGCACGGGCGGCCCTTTCGAAATTTAGAAAGAAGGCCAACGGATCTTCTCCTGGGATGAGCTTCTGAAGGGGGACCACTGTTCCCGGAGGCGCGGCCGCTCTGACCTGACCCAGGGAGGCCACGAGAAGATTTTGTCCTTCGGCCAGTTTTACCAGGTTATCGGCTTGTGTTTGGATGGCCGAAGTGAACACAGCCCGATCTGCTTCAGCCTGGGAGGAACTCCGCTCTATTGCCCACTCCATCTTCGTCTGGCTTTCCTTCATTTGATGTATGAAGGCATCCATCCTGTATCGGGTGGTGGTTCACGATCCAACAGCTCCTATCTGGCTCGCCACTTGTCACCTAGGCGCTATCCCCTCCGGGTCTCTGATAAGAACGCCACTAGACGAATTGATAGTGTTGAGATTTTATTGGAAACACAGTGTCCGGATGTGCTCTTTTCTTTCTCCCTCTCAAGATGGTGGAAGGCGGAGGTTGCAGTCCCACAAGTAGGTGTCCCGGTCAGGATGGTGTCTTGTCCGTCTTGGTTATCTTCACCTCGGCGGGGTCCCGTTTCTGGTGGGGTTTTGCCTCAGCGGAATGTGAAAAGGGAAGGTAAGATCAGGGGTTAGGTGATTATCCTGATACGTCAGGGATTTGAGGGGGAAAGGGAAGTGAAGGGTCACCGGGGGTCCGTCACCGTACTGTACACACGTGATCAAGGGGGGGAAGCTCTGTGAGTGTTTCGGGTACTGGGAACACACAGAGAAAAGAAAGAGGAAAAAAATTACCCCAAACCTCCCCCTCAAGACACCCCGTGACCTCCCCACACAAAAGCAAAAATCCTCCCTCGTTAACTCCCTCCCCTTGTGGACAGTAGCCCCAGGATCCGGCCCCGTACCTTTCCCAGCCACACTCCTCCGGGCGTGTGGCGGGGCGAGATGCCGTGAAGTTGGCCTCCTGGCTCTGCACCTCTTCCGTCCCGGCTGGTATGGACCTCCGAGTCGCCTCTTCCGGACTGCTCCACCTCCTCCGTCGTACCCGTACTTCGCTCCGCTCCGCTACCGACCACCGCCTCTCGCTCTCCGCTCTTCTCCTCGCTCGCCTTCTCCGCTACTCCTGACTCTCCTCCATGGGCTTTCGCCCTGGCTTCCTCGCGGGCTTCCGTCTTACGGGGGATGGACGCGGCTGATTGGTTCCCTGCCGCTGACGTCACAGGGGGTGTTACCTCGTCCGCGATGAGCCAGCCGGCGTTAAAGGGGCCGCCAGCACCCTGCAGGAGAGGTGGAAAGCTGTCATCAATGAGGGTTGCCTCGTACCCCTCCTCTTCTCCCGAGGCCTGGCGACAGACCTCTAGAGCTTTCTTTACTTTCACTTGGGTGAAGTATTATAAACTACAGCAGTGGTTAGTCGTTCTCCTCTGGTTAGACTAGATTAACAGGTTTCATCTTAGTTTGTGCTTTGTAGGGTTACCTCAAAGTGAAAAAATAATCTCATCCTGACCTATACTACGAGACTATTCAACATGTACTTTTGGACTCCACTCTACTTTTTAACCTTTTTCGTTAATCACTTTATGATCCTTTGCGTCACTTCTTTTTTCCCTTTTTTTGGTTGCACCATAATTTTTCAGTCACTGGGTGGATTTTGGCCGGTTCTCTATGAGTTTTTTGCTCTCCTCTATGGTTATTATGTGAGAATTTTGCTCTGAACTTTTTGCACAAAGATTTGTATGATCATAATTTATATGTGATACTGTTCTGAATGGGATTATCTATTATTTTTGTAGCCCTGGGGAAGTCGCTGGGCAACTTACCCAAGACGAAACACGTGTTGGCTATTGGCTACTTCTGGCTATGACATTTATGCCAATGTGTTATTGGGAATTAATCCCAACTGACTATAAGGAGAAGCCTTGAGATAAAAAGGAAAAAATAAAATAAAAAAGAACATCATTTGAAAACATATTGGACTGAGATTTTTTACTGGATTGATTCTGATATTAGATGTTTGGATGCCCATTTGCTTTATGCTCGGGAACAATATTTTGCTTTGTCTGTATGGTTTTGGCCCTCAGCTAATAAAGGCTATCAAAGCAATGTATTGCCAGCCTAAAGCCCGACTACAACTAATGGGGGGGACTCCGGTAATATTAATATATCAAGAGGGACCAGGAAGGGATGCCCCTGCTCCCCTATCTTATTTGCGTTATATATCAACCCCCTTGTGGCTATGTTGCTACAGAGCCCGAAAATTAAGCCAATAATTACCAGTGGGTTTGAGACAAAAGTATTGGCGTACGCGGATGACATCGCGGTTTTAACTTCAAACCCTGCCGAGGCGATTAAAGAAATTAGTAGGATTTCAGAAGGTCTTGGTCTTTTCTCTGCCCTGAACGCTGGGAAAACCATAGAGTGGACGAAATCAGCAAAATTAATTTTGAACCTTTTATTAAAACTATAGGGAACGAACTAAGGAGGGTCAACGGGCTGCACTTGTCAATTATTGGAAGGGGGAATTTCTTTAAAATGACTATGCTACCAAAAATATTATATCTGTTTCGGGCAATCCCCTTGATTGTAGAGGATAATCTATTGCGGGCGTTGGAATCAACGTTTTCCAATTTCATATGGCAATATGGCAAGGTCAGAAGAGCATTGAAATATTTAGCATTGCCCCAGGATAGGGGAGGGCTAGCAGTTTCCAACATTACTCTGTATTACTGGGCAGCACTTTTGCATCAGATGACCACTCTTTTATCGGTAAACAATACTAGGGAACCAGCGCAGGGCTTAAAAATACCCTCAATTTATGAACTTTCAATGGGGAAGGAAGCCCAGCTACTTAGACAATTGGAACCCAGCTATTATAAGAAGGTGCGGTTCAAAGTGATTTATTGCTCATGGAAAATTTGGAAGCAGGTCTCCAAATTTATGGCATTCCCGGGAACTTCTAGATATACCCCCCTATGGCGCTCGCAATTACTGCCCTGTTGGGCTAATGACGATATGGGGAAAAAGTGGGAAAAATGTGGGGTAGGAACAATCGGGGATTTTTGTGGGGGAGCACAAGATTTCCAATTTTCTGGGTTACAGCGGGTGTTTGCCATTTTAGACAACTAATGCTTTAAATTTATCCAGATTAAGAATATTCTCACCATACGGCGTCCCAAGATTATGCTTGACAAGATACCACTTCTGGAAGTGGCAGCCAGGGAAACATGCAGAATAAGAGATTTTTATAAAGTGCTTCTCGACAAAAGCCCAGATGATTTGGAAAAAACTGAGGCATCTTGGGCAACTAAATTGGGTAACCCAGATGGTGATATTTATATGAGTCTTTCCTTATCCTCAAAAATGTTGTTATCCTCGAATTTAAAAGCACAAATTTATAAAACGTTATTTAATCTTTATTTTACCCCTGCTAAACTTTACCTTTGGGGGGAAAAGGGCAGACGATAAATGTCCCATATGTGGGTTAGGACCTGCCACTTTGATACACATGTTGTATGAATGTGAGAAATTGGCTTTACTGAAAGAAGGGCTGTTAGGCTTTTGGGAGGCTCGGTTCGGCCGTAGTTTAGAAATAACTCCAACTCTCCTGGTGCTTGGATACGATAGTACGCTGGGTCTTAATGCTGAGCAAGAATATGGTTTGTTTCTGGGCGCAGCAGTATTTCGGATACTACTAGCTGCAAGATGGAAAGACGCTGAACCACCAAGCTTTCATATGTGGCTTGCTAGGCTCCTCGGAATTTACAAACAAGAGCTGTCCATATATTCATGTCGAGGCAGACAGGCTAGAGCCCGGGGAAGGAAGATTTGGGCTTATATGGATGAATGGAGCAGAGATGCGATGACGGAATAAAGGGGGGACCGAGCTTCTCTAAGTTTGTAAATAGCAGATTCCTGACTAAGGTGGAATGAAATTGCTGCTGCCCTTTTTGATTTGATTTGATTCTCCCAATGTAATTTCCATAGGATTTGTCTCCTGAACTTGTAAAAAAGTTATCTTAATTTTCCTTTGTCTCCCTTTTTTATGAATCTGTATGAATTTGCATTTATATTTTCTGGATATGTCTAATAAATATTTATTTTTAAAAAAAAGGAAACACTTGACTAGCGCCGCAACTTGTAACCACTTGTACACGGTGTTTCGTTTTGCTCACATTTTCACTTTGGTTTGCACTGCATCACATAACCACTGATGACTATAACACACGCAGTCATTCAAACAACATTTTTTTACCTTTTCCACATTTACTTTTTTTCACAGGCGCACTGTGTATCTTTCTGTTCACATCCTTCAAATTAACTTTCATTGGCAACAGTGCAGGACAGAACTGATAGACCCCAACGTATGCAGGAGGGCCTATCCTCACACGTTTCTTTGATCTGTATAACTGCATGTTTAATGCCACTTTTGCATAGCAATATGCATTGTTTTGAACTTTAGGATGGTTTCCTTATGGTTTTTTTGTGTTCAATTATAGAGTTTTCCTTGATGAAGGGCACAATGCCTGAAATGCATCGGATTGCTCTTGGACTGCATACCAATTATTTGCAATATATCGCACTGTGAAGATCATTGATATTGAATCAGCATGGATTGAATTTAAGTTGATCAAATACAACCTTTGGAAGAAAATGTTGATTACATGTCTTTACTACAAACTATCATTAACAGTTTTACACCCTTTGAAGGGTGTCGATTGTGCCCAGGGTGATTCACCCCATGGTCTTTGGGTTGAACTATTATTCAGCCACTATACAGTGCCCACCAGGAGGCTTTGAAATAAAGTAATACTGCCATCTCCACCAAAGCACATCGGGATAGAATAACCCATGTAAGAAGTAAGGTCCATATAAAATTGCCACCTGATTGCACTCCTTTTGTCATCGTCTTAGAGGCAGTTCCACCATTAGTTGCCAATGAGAGAGAAGACTGGCTTTATTCAAAATATAAGATGGTTCATTGGTTGGAGAAAAGTATAGGGTGGCCTGATGACTTGTTTGGTGAAATTCTCTCAAGAAGAAGGGTCAGCTGGGTTGGATATGAACCTACATATTCAGATGGTGATTGTGTTGTTATTAACTTTAAAAAGCTGATGATAGTAAGAAACCTACTGCAGTGCCTTAACTACCTGGCTAAGTTACTAGGAATAGTTCAGGCCCACCTGTTGGGATATTTTTACAGGCCACATCCTGAGAGTTTCTAATCAAGTCTTGATTTTGTACCCAGTTCCTGTCCGAGGAGTAAAAAACAGGTTGTATACAATTTTGAAACAAGGAATCGGTTTGCACCTCTTGACGTTATACCAGAAATTGATTGACTTCAATCCCGAGATTACTTTAAGGTTAATTCTTTTCTACCAACCTCGGGTATATGTGATGCTAGAGGAGAACTGAGAGATGTGACTCTTTTATCAGCATCTTCCACCCGCCCCGAATGATGAAGCCCACTTGTCACGGGGACTCTGAATCCTCTCATCGAATTTAGCAGGAGCCTGCCCTGCCCTAGAATGTTGAATGCAAAGTGGTTGGTGTTTATGATCTAATATGTTGTCAAGAGACCTAGCTGATGGAGCATTTTTGCATTGATGGTTATCATGCCTATTTTAATCTGGCAACTCAATCTTCGTCGGCAGTGCAGAAGGGGGTGGGTCTGGTAGTTCTTATCTCTATTAAACTTTCTTTTATCAATGCTGAATTATTTTGTTGTTCCATTTGGGTTACACATATTACTTTTGTCACTTTCAGGATCTTTTGTTCCGATGCTTGTAAACTTTTATTATAACATTTTTGATCAAGGGTCAACTGAGGTAATAGACCACCCGGATGATTTCATGTCAAGTTATATATGAAAAGCAATTGTTAGTTATTACTACTATGTGCCCGGGAGTTTCGTATTTCTGCATGCAAGGTAAGTGGGCAGCCTGTTTGTGGCCTTGTGGATAGAATTGGCAAGTCTATTGCTCACTTTAAACATACCCCTTATGGGGAAGCATTAAAAAGGCTATCTGATAGAGACTTGTAGACTCAGAATCCTTACCTTTGAATATTCTTGTGGCACCAGACTGGATCCAGAAACTTTTCAAGCAGTAACTCTGCATGACGGTAGGTGCTGTTAAGTAGCTCTACGTCATCGGCATCACTGTGCCAAAGTGATGTGCACAGTGCCTATATAGGCACCACCCCAGGGCTCTGACATCAGTTCTTTTGTTTACACGAAATCAACGCAGATCCAAAGAGAGCTACCACAGTCCACTTTTTGGATAACTTTTTTCAACATTTTGACAAGTCTTTTTGAGACTTTGTCTTCCAGCGTATCAGGGATCTCCCCCAAAACACCAGTGGAGTTTAAACCCTGTGGTTCATATCAAAAACAGATGTCTGTGATAGACCCTCATCTGGTTTGTCTCTGTGCCTGAAGCTGGACCACAACTCCAAGGCCTGTGAGGACTGTCGTGTCATTAACTCCAGGGCGCTGCAGGAGTGTTTCTTGAAGCTTCTCGTCACCCAACGGAAGTCGCCTTCATGACGTTCCAGGTCTCTGTAGCGAGGAAGGTCCCAGGCCCATTTGCAGCCCAATTAGAACCCCTTCTTACCTTTAATTGGCCAAGGGCCTCCAATGCACAGAACAATTGACCACCAATCTTGCCCCACTCCCAGTGACCCAGATTTCTCACCCAGCACCCCACCCCATAGAGTCTGGTTGTCCAGGCCTCCACCTCCTAGGTTAACCTAGGTGCGTTCCCCACCACACCACTGGAAAGAGAATCCAAGAGGCTGGATAACTTTGGCAAGAAGATGTTCTCTTCTGCCAGACAAGCAATGTGCTTGGGGAATAGCGCATGCCTCTTGGGCCGATTACCACTAACACAGCTTGGGATTCGTTAGTGCAAGTGCTGCCCATGGTTTTGGAAGAGGGCTGAGCCATACTGACCCAGGCTAATGCAGATCGCAGAGATGCAGCAAAGTTCACCATTTGATGCAGACTGGATATGACTGACTTGTTAGACAGAGCAATTTCATTGTCAGTGGAACTCAGACAGATGCTTGGCTGAGATCTGCTGGCTTCTCAGGTGATGTCCTGGCATCACTTATGGACATGCTAATTTTCAGTGATAAGGCAGATTCCGTGCTGGAGCATTTAAGGACAATCAGACCACTGCCTGTTCCCTGAGTCTATTCATGGCCCCACATCAATCCTGTTCTGTATTTAGCCCCTTTTGTGGTTATAGTAGGGGCTACCAGTTGCGTCCATTCCCACCTAGTCATCACAGCCGATAGACATCCCGGTCCTTTTGTGGCCGCAGATGCGGCTCAGCAACCGCAGCCTCAACATTCTTTTAATTTGCCCTCTGACCATCACGTGCATCCAGTGGTTGGTTAGACCCGGCATCACCTGCCCCGATGGCAGTCCATAACAGTTTACAAGTGGGTACTTCAAATTGTTCAGCGGGATTACGCATTCCCTTTTTAAAAAAAAAACTCAGCACCCATGCCACCACCCATGAATTCGGTGATGGAGAACTACGTCACCCGGCTCCGTCAGGAAGTACAGGGTCTTTTGGCCAAAGAAGCCATTGAGAGGGTGCCTTTATTAGAAGTGGGTTGTGGTTGTTATTCCTACTACTTTCTGGTTACCAAGCCAGATGGAGGTCTCCCCCTATTTTAGACCTGCGTCCTCTCAAGTTCTTCCTGAAGAAGGGGAAATTCAGCATTCCCATGTAGGCTAAGGTTTAATCTGCCCTGGATCCTAAAAATTGGATGGTAGATCTGGGCTTGCAGGATGCCTACTTCCACATCCCCGTCCTGCTTGCCCACAGGCATTGCCTTCGGTTCACGGTGGACCAAGAGTATGTTCAGTTCGCTCTGCACCTTTTTGACTTCACCAGCTCCCCTTCGGTGTTCACCAAGGTGATGGCGGTCGTTGCAGTACATCTGCGGAGGTCAGGGTTCCAGTCTTCCCTGAGTTTGACGACCGCTTGATGAAGGTAAGCTCACCAGAGGCAGTCGTCTCCCACAACCAGACTACAGCGGACCTCCTACATTTGCTGGGGTTCACTATTAATGTGCCGAAGTCACACCTGACTCCCTGTCAGATGCTCCCTTTGATCTGAGCCATTCTGGATGACGTGCACTTTCCGGCCTATCCTCCAGCGTGGCTATGATTCCGATGGTTCAGCCTCTATCCTGAATTTCCAAGAATTTTCATGGCCTCCTGCATCCTTTTGATAGCACATGCTTGATGGAAGTCCCAGTGGGAGCAGCATCAGAGGAATCTCTCAGAACTGGTCCAAATACCAGTGGGAACTCCAAAAGATCTGCAGTGTTGGCTGACAAATAGAGATTGGGTCAGCGCCAGACCCTTCTCCCTTCCCCAACCAGAGCTGACTGTAGTGACATATGTATCTCTCCTGGGATAGGGCAGCCCTCTGGGGCAGGTAAGATCAGAGTACTCTGGTCTCCGGTGGAGTCTCTGCTCCACACCAACCTGCTGGAGTTGGGAGTGATTCACCTGGCATTGAAAGCCTTCTTCCTTCCGTTCTATTCTTTGGGACTTATAAAGCGCATGGTGTGAGATGTTGGCCTGGTACATGCTGACCACTAATTAAAGTGGGCACCTTGTACCAGTCCAAACAACCCTTATTGATGATTAGGTTAAAGACAACCTTTATTGAAAGCTATCCTAGTGGTAGCTATGGAGAGCAGCCTTCAGGCTAAGTCTCGAAGGAATGTAAAGCAGCTTGGTTTACCAGATTATATCCTCCTGAATGACCAAATGAAAGGAGAACCACACCAGGAATATATAAAATATATGTATTTATTACTGAACACTCTCTACTAACCTCTTTGTGAGATTAGAGAACAAAGCACACAATATTAAATCACTAGAACGACAGTAAATAGCACAATACACAGTGGGCTCCAGGGGGAGACCAAACCATATACTAAGAAAGTGGTATAACAACCAAGACTTGACTAGACATAATGCCTAGAGCACGTAGAATCGCTGGGACCCCAAGGAACCACCCAAGGTAGTGACACAGAGGACCCACGGAGGACGGGTGCAGTGTGAGAACACAGACACGAGTTCCGTACAACTCTATTGGAAAGTCGCAGTTGGAATTTTAAAGATTAAGGACATTTCAGAGTGGACTTCAAGCAAACCCTTTGGAACATAGAAGGTTCTAAGGCCAGCACCCTTGTGAGTACTGAGGTACCTGTGTTACCTATCCCAGGGGAGCCGGGTGCATAGGGGTCAAGTAGTGTCGGAAACGCTTGTTGATTTTAATGGCGTGATGCGAAGAAGTGCTGCGGCCGGGAAGATGAAAAGTGTCCGGTGTGATCCACGCCTGGATCGGAGCTGAGAAGAACCTGGACACAGAGGGGACAGAGTCTGGGTCACTTCACAGTGACCAGAGGCATGATAGACGAATGCCCACCGATGTCGGGTGTTTCAGGTGAGAAGAGGTGAAGCTTGACTCTGCAGCCATGGGGACCAGGAGACGTCAACGACGACCAAAGTCCGGAGGTGAGCTGTCCCACGAAGGATGTCGAGTGCTGGGGGGTCAGTGTCTGGATTGAACACCAACAAGCCTTGGCAACTGCAAACCACGCGGTCAGAGGAAAGATGCTTCGGTGAGGACCAGGAAGGTCCTAGGGACTCGCCAAGCTTTGGAGAGTCAGGGCATGTCTGGAGCAACCAGGAAAGTCAAAGTTACCTTCAAAGGGACCCACAGGTGGACGGACCAGGGATCGCGAAGGGACCTGAAGCTGAATCACAAAATACCAGCCCACGGAACACTCGTGGAGTGTAGGCCGGAAATCTTCAGTGGAATTACTGCTCGGGGTCAGGACTACAAGTAGCCCAAAGCACAGCCTCAAGGGTCGCCAAAAAGCATATGCTGCTGCAAATGTACACGGTGCACAGGGGTTCGGGTTGCACGGTCCCCACGAGGAATACGGGCCTCAGAATAGCTGAGAGCGCAGATCAGCCTCAGAGACCGCAGCCACCCACCTCCTGTGTTGCAGAAATCTTCGGAGTCGTCAGGAGCTCGGAAGATGCAAACCGTTCAGATGCGTTTCAGGTGCTTGCCTTGCAGGGAAGTAACTCCTTTACTCCAAGGGAGATTCTTCAGTCATCCAGCGTTGTGCAGATCGTCTAAGTACTTGGTTTCTGTAGCAGTGTTTAGTCCAGGTAAAATCTAAAGTCCTGTAGTCAGGGGTTCCTACATTATACCCAAGGAAGGGTTGGGACAAACTCTGGGGACCCACCTATGGGAGGGTCAGGACAGAGGGGTGGCTACACCCATGTCCTTTGTCCAGTTTCGTGCCAGAGCAGGAGCAAATGGCTCCTGCAACCGGTTTGAGCTGGACTATGCACAGGGACACCAAATGTGCCCCTAGTGCAGACATCAAAGCACTCTCAGAGGGCACCTACCCAGCTCCAATACACTAAATCCTCTCTGGGAGGTGGTCACATCTCCCTGTGACAGGAAACCTATTGTCAAGCCTTCCCCTGCCGGAGGTTTGTCCAGTAGCAGGAGGGCAGACTCGTGTCTGTGGCTGGCAGCATCCATTTTCTGATGCCAAGGTGGCGAAAGCTGGTACCGGGTGTACCGGTGTTGTCATATTTCTCCCTCTAGGAGGGTGGAATCATACCTCCCCCGCCAGTTACTGGTTGGGAGGTATGATTCCAAGGTGGTTGACCCCAAACACAACATGTTTCCTTGCAGCCGTTTTAAAGTTAGCATTTACCGCAAGGTTATAATGCACTTAAGGATATATGGTTGGCTGCATCACAAACAACCCCGGAATATAGATTCCGAAGGCTGCAGAGGGGCTCTGCTCATGCAGGTGCACCCTCTCACATAAAACCCAGCACCCTGCCTTTAGGATTGATAAGGCCTGCCATAGGGGTGACTGGTAGGTTTATATGTGCAGTGATATAGAATAGATATAGTGAACCTATATCTAAGTAAGGGGTGCATACACCACCTTACACAGGCTGCTGTAGCAGACCTGTGGTGCCATTTTGAATGGTCTCCCAGGGGTGGCATAATACATGCTGCAGCCCCTGAGAGGTCTCTGGGGTACCTATGTCCTGGGTACATAGTATACCATATACTAGGAACTTATAAGGGTACCCCAGAATCCAATCTGGAGTTTACCTAAAGTACATGCAATCAATTTAGAGGAGAAAGCAGCCAATCTAAGTCGAAAACAGTGAAACATCAGCAAAAAGTGGGGGTAACTATAGGATGCAGATCCTACTCTCCTACACATGGCTCCCTGAATCGGGCCTCCTAGCACTGGGGAAAATACAGGCACAGAACTTATCAAGTTATACAAAATAGCCAGGTCTTAAGATGCAAGGGTAGGCTAGTTCAGGTGTTCACAGACATCACTGCCCTGAGGTATTGCGATAAACAGAGCATGGTGGGGTCGTTGACCCTGTGTCACGAGCCTTGCGTCTCTAGACATGGCTGGAATGTCAGAACATATTCCTGGTGGTTCAACATTTAGCGGTTTCTCTGAATACTAGAGCAAACAAACTCATGTGTTGATGTCTATTGCACGGTCTGTTTAGCAACTGGGGAGAACCTTGGTTTGATCTATTCTCCACCGCCGAGTATGCGCAAAGTCAGCACTATTGCACACTGGAATTTCCAAGGTGACTCTTTCATAGACATACTTTTCATCTTGAATGGAGCTCAGACCTCTTGTACGCCTCTCTGCTAACACCACTCCTGCCAAGAGTTTTAAACAAGATCAGGAGCGACCAGGCCCAAGTCCTTCTTGTGGCTCCAGATTGGGCATGGAGAGTATGGCATGCCAAAATCCTAAGCATGAGCATTGGTCCTCCTATCAGGCTGCCCCTTCAGGAGGATCTACCGTCACAACAACACTGCACATTCACTGCCTTCATGCATTGAGATTGAGCGGAGGCAGTTAACAGTTTTTGATAACCCTACCGAAGTATGTGATGTAATTCTGGCAGCCAGGCGTTCCTCAACCAAGACAGTATACGCCTGAAGTTGGGACGAATTTGTGGCTTGGTATGCTTCCAAAAATGATGATCCCCTTTCTGCTCCTTTGTCTGAAGTTTTGTTGTTTGTTTTCTCACTATTCCGGCAAGGCGTTGCTTTGGGCACAGTTAAAGGGTATCTTTCTGTCATTTCTGCATTCTTGTGATTGCCGGATAAGCCCTCCCTATAAAGTCACCTGTTGTGACTCATTTCTTAAAAGACAACAACATATGTTCCCTTTAAAACCCTTCATTATGCCCCAATGGGACTTGAACCTAGTTTTAAAGAAACAATAGACTTGCAGCGACAGCACATGCGATGTCAGGTGAGACCTAAAAATGAAGCACATTTTTTGTCATTCTGAATTGTGGTGAAGACAAAGGTTTTAATAGAATCAAAACAAATTGAAAATGTTATAACATTTGTGAACAAGAATTTTTAATTCTATTAGGGACACAGAGGCGAAGTGTATACATTTTCTATTTTATTCAACACAGCAGGCATGTAAAACACAACCAGTAAACACAGAACTGACCAGTAAAAAACAACAAATCCCAGCACTCTCAGAAATCACATATGTAAGAGTAGAATGTCTAATAACCAAATAGCACACGAGCCAGTCTATAAATCAATGCTGTTCATCTTAAACTCCACCTCATCTGCTGCGAGGAACTTCTCTTTTGGTTAGTAAGGAAATCAAATCATTCTTGCTTTTGATCTGAAACAAACACAAAGGCTTAAGCATCCATTTTAATATCTGGTTGGGTGCAATCTAATCACAAAAGTTGGATATAGCATGGCTGAACATATATAGGTAAGATATTTACAGGAACAGGTGTTAATTCTTCTGATAATCTTTGCCTCTGTGTTCTTAATAGAATTTAACATTCTTGTTCACGAACGCTATAAAATGTTCCCTTCTATGTCAGGACCGGAGACTTCAGATTATGCAAGTTTAAAGCTTGTCCACCACCATAGAAAAGAGATTACATACTGGTTTATGATGGAATTCTTTAAACATGGAATCCAAAGACCAAACCGCCATTTGGATAATTTCTTCCAATCGTTCTCCCACTGCAAAAGATTTCGAAGCCATGGCACCTCGAACTGAAAGAGCCCCAAAAATGGATGGATCTATTCCTGCTTCTGAAAGTAGCAACTTAAACCAGTGTGCCAATGTAGGACACAACACCGTATTATAACGTTGTAACAAGGAAATCAAGAGTGAGCCAGAAAGGGAAACTCGATGATGGAGTGGCCCTGTGAAAATGGTTTGGATAGAAGATGCTAACAGCCTGACAAGCCTCACCAGCCAGAAAAGGGTGATCGTTTCCTGGGTAAGAGTCTTGTAGATTTCTTTCTTTATCACTTTTATCTTTTGGGTCAGAAGAACTACGGTGGCAAAGTTGGAGTATTAGGTGAAGTCTCGAAAGATCATCTGCTGTGCCAGGAAATCAGACTTGTTGTGCTGATAATAACCCCCAGAGATTCTTCAAAATTACTGGCTCATGTGACATCAAGATAAAATCTTGTAGGTACACTAGCAATCGTAATCCCCTTGATCTCCAGAATTCCACCACCGGTTTGGGCAGCTTGGTGAAAAACCAAGGGCAAAGGATAGTCTGACGGGCACTGCTAGAAACCCGTAGGTGTGGTTCCTCCAATGAAACTGTAAAACGCGACAGTGAGAGGGAAAAATAGGAACCATCAAATAGGCATCTTTTAGGTCCAGGCGGACCATGTAATTGCCTTCTCTTAGTAGGTCTCAAAGCAAGTGGATACCTTTCATCTTAAAATGGCGGTATAGGGTCCATGTGTTAAACTCTTCTGGGTTGATCACTAGGCAGAACCCTCACCTTTTTTGACCACAATAAAGATGTTGCTCAGAAACCCCGAAGGATGAAGAGTGCAAGTGGTATGTATGACCTGTTTGTGTAAAAGAGAAGATATCTCCTAATCTATGAAATGGCATTTGTAAAACAGGAAGTGAAGCTGGAGGGACATAAAGGACTGGACCAGGGGAACGTAAAACTCCAGTTGAAAATCTTGAACTGTCTGGAGCACCCATACATCATTGGTTATGAACCGCTAAATGTGGAGAAAATAATAATCCTGCCTTCAGCTCTGCTTGAAAAGAAAGGGAAGGACTCACCTTGAAAATAGAGTCCACAGCCATGGAAATGCCCTCTTGAACCTCTGACACAGGTCTCTGACTGTTTGTTTATACAGAGAATGTCCATCTGGTCTGGCCTCTTAAGGAGCCCTAATATTGGGGGTGGATAGTGCACCGACCCCGAACTTGACCAGCCCGGAGAAAAATGGTTCTGGGGGAAAAACCTTTTTTCAAAACTGCCTGTGGCTTGTCAAGAGAGGTGAAGGTGTTAACAGAATTTTGCCATCTCTTTAAGCAGACGGACCAGCTTCAATGGTAGCCAGTTTTGCAGAGTTTTGGATCTAATCTAAGAAGAATAGATCAGCGGCGTTCTCTCAACAAGGCACATTTGGCATTGACCAGGAAACAAACAGCTCTTTGGGACCTACCTGCCAGTATGCCCCGGTCGATAAGGATGCCAGGTCTTTGGTGAGAAAGGCAATGTCTAGGATTTTTGCCAAATAGCCAGAAATATCTAACAGCTTGTCCTGGCAAGCTTTCCAGAAGCGATCCATCCCCCTCTCTGGGTCCTTAACAAACTTGCTCGAAAAGGTAGACAGTTTGGGGGTCTATGTCGGGCTTCATAGAGACTTTACCTTCCAAGGAAGCGCAGGGACATTCTGAGCGCAAATGGCTTCTAATTTCTTCAGGAAAGAATTTACTTAATCTGCTTTAGAATAAACTGCGGTTTTTAGGGGGCACGGTCCACTCCGTAGAACGTGGCTGTGTAATATCATCCGTCTCGAAGGTGTCAAGTAATAAGGGGATCTGAACAGAACCCAAAGGAACATCCTCAGAGATGGATTGATGTACATGCCTTTTCTTAGGAGCAGATAACCAGGATCTAGAATCACCCTCATAGGATGCCTCTGAATTCCCTATAGGCTATTCCCAGTCTTGGACCGAGACAATACCTGCTGATGTGCCTCATCCTTGGAATCTTCCCCAGGAAAGGAGGGAAGTGAGGCTAAATAGACTGTTTTTTACTGTTCGAAAGTGTCTGAGTTAGACTTTGCCTTATGAAGGGGAGGGTCCTGTTTTGGTGGGACAGGTGTCCCTTGAGGCATGGATCGAGGTACACCCTCAAAGAAGCCTCAGAGCTTTTCCGCTAACAGACCCAATGATTGGGTAATGGATTTCTGAACATAATTCTGCATAGCTTGGGCTACAACCTCTCTATCTAGTCCTCCAAAAGAATCTCTTACATTATCCTGCATCAAGACTACAGGTAAATCCGCTGGGTCGGACCGTGACATTGTAATGAGCTGATTCAACTCAAGTCCCTAAAAAGCGTCCTAGAAATACACAGGGCTGTCTCACTTCTGCTTCAAGCAAGCCTGGATAGCTCATTGGGGTTGGCCCTGGTGAGGGGACAAAACACTCTATATATAATTATATACCCGTGATCAAGTATATTACCTACTGGCGGTCGCCAGTAGGTAGTTATAGATAGGACCTAGTTTCCATAGGAAAAAAGTTTTTGGATTTGCCAATATCTTTGGCGCCGTTTGACGAATCTTCGCGAAATTTTCAAAACTAATGGGGCGCTCCGGTCAGCTCCTGTCTTCAAAGTTTCGGGGCGATTCATCAAGCGGGGTCCGAGAAGAAAGGGGGGTCCCAAAACGTATTTTCTCTGTGTTAATTTCCATAGAAAACTTTTGTCGCAGCTACAGCCCAAACGGCTGAACGGAATTACACCAAATTTGGCAGAGAGGTGGCTCTTGGTCCAAAGGGCACTATTTGCTTTAAATTATGTAAAACTGTTAAGTAGTTCCTGAGAAATTCATATTTAAAAATCATTATATATCAGGTGACAGCGGTGGATCTGCGAACCCTCCCGAGCACGAGCTTGATTCTGATTGGCTGCCAACACTTCAAACTAAGAAGTGTTGGCAACCATCTTGAGACTCTATTGAACCGAGTCTCAAGAAAGTGGTTAAAAAATAAGAAAAGGGGGCAGGGTAGAAACACCCTGACCCCCTAGGCCTGTTCAGGGGGCCCACAGCAATGTGGGATCCCACAGCAATGCCATTTTAATGAGCTCCCGGGTGAGCCAAGTCCCGAGGCAATATTCAAAATATATGTGGGGCCCGCAAGGGCCCTCGTAGCCCCAGGGACCGCCACCTCCCAGGGGCTTTTCTTATTTATGGGCGGGGGGCCTCACGGCCCCCCAAGCCTCGGGGACTGCCACCTCCCCAGGTCTATTATGAATAATAAGTGAGGGGGGGCTCAAGCCCCCCCACACTGCCCCGTCGACCACCACCTCACCGGGGCACTAATTATTGAAATACAAGGGTCCATTACAGATCCCCGGCCCCAGGGACCACCACCTCCTGGGGTTATGTTTACATTGGGTGGGGAGCCGCGCGGACCCCCTCCTGGAGCCCTAGTTGGCCCTGGGGACCGCCACCCCCCCAAGGCTGGCTCCAGAAATGTCCTGGGGTGCCCACTCCCGGGACATTGCAGTTTGTCCCGGGAGTGAGGTTGCGTACGCAGGCCAATTGGGCTGCACCGACGTAACCTGAACGGGAGCCTGCACGCGTCGGTGCACGTGAGGGAGTCTCCCGACACAAATGCTGGAGCCGCCTCTCCCCGGGCTAGAAGAAGAGAGGAATTAAGTCTTGCAGTGAATGTTCCAGTACCAGGCCTCAACAGAAAATGTGCATACTGGGCATTTTTTGAAACCTTTTCTTACTTATAAAGTAAAAAAATTATTTTGAGAAAATCAACTATGTTCTAATTGCTCCCTAGGGCTGACACGGCACAGTAGCCCTTCAGAGACAGTTTCTTTTGGTACCTTGGCCTCTCTGTACCAGCATTTTGCTCCCTTCTGATGACCTGCTTCTTAGCAGATCAGGGCTGTAAACATTGGCTTCCCTCTGGAGATTTGTTGACTGGGGTAGACCCTACTCCCTAGAGACTTGTCTGATTACGAGACCTATGAGCAAGACCTGGCCGCTTTTGGTCCAGCAGAGGATGAGGACTATTTTTATGATGAGAATATGGAGTCCATGATTGACAAAACTTAAGAGAAGAAACTAGACAAGGCTTTGTCTTCAGCCCTCTTACCCATTTCTCAGCGGCTAGATCAGTTGGTTGGTAGAGTCCCCTCTCACATTCCACCCAACACTACCTCCCATCAAATTCCCCTGCCCCTGCATGGCCTCACATAAAAATTATTACTCAAGTTACTGAAGGAGCGACTTATCATGATTACAGTGCTGACCCACTGGCCCCTCCGCCACCGTCTCTTCCATTAGTGTGAGTTTTGGCTCATCGTAAAGCAGCGTTGAGGGTTAATGTGCCTGCTGCAAAGAATGTGTATCATGTAGATCTCAGAACTGAGTGTGAATGAACTATAAGTAGCACTATAAAAAATGAAATGTAAGTCAGAGAGAGGCTACAGAGAAATGAGATGCACGGTTGGAGACTGGTAATGAGGGAATTTATGGAGAAGGAGGTTATGGGGAGGAGAGTGCAAAAAAAGACTGTCTTAACGGCCGCCACCAGCATTCAAGCCGACCCAGGATGGGAGTCTTAGCACCCCCGGTCTGGGTCTAGTTGCTCCCCTGACTAGCACTGAGATATCCTGGAACCGTTTTATGTCCCACATCACACCAGTCTCGGGATTAACGGGCTAGGGCCCAAATTGTGCAAAGCTCTTATCAGATTAGTTAGAGTGCCCCAAAACAACCTGGCTTCAGGATCAGGGCAACCATCTAGCTGGATCACTATACATAGACACCATTTACAATCATGGGGATAACTTTCGCACCACATGGTTAAACTACTTGGCTTAATAACCTCGCTACTTATTGTTAAAAAACTGAAATACCTTTTGCACTACCCTTCTCACGCCATGTTAAACTGCTGGAGATCAACCATTAAAAAAGCAATCTGACAGACTCCGTAGTTGCACCTTAATGCCGCCAGACAGTGACATCAGTTACAAATGGGGATTAAGCACTCAAACATAATTTATTTAGAAATCTGTTTATTGGAGTTTAGATGACATACATCACATCACGAAATAGGATAATGAACAATTATAATCGGTGTACATGGTAATATCCATGCAGATACAACGCTGAATGCAATAATGTGGAGCAACTCACATTCCATGCCCATACTGAGAGCCCCAGCAGCTATGGTCACATGTGTGAAATCGCTATTTATCTCGAGATCATCCCCCGTGTAGGGAACTATCATGTAGAGGCATTACATCTGCATTCACAGTCCCACAGCTGCTCATCATAAACAGAAGACCAAGTATTTATTTCTAGAAATAAAACTACGCAGCCGGGAAACTAACACCCCTGCAGAGAAACAACAATAGAACTTAGTAGCAGCGCCCGGTGCTCATCCAGGCATCCCCCTCCCGCCACCTCCCGGAGTCCCCCCTCCCCGCCCCCCATTCTCCTTTCAAGATAGTACACGTCCTCAGTGCTTACGCTCCCACGGCTCACCATCTCAGCCCGAGGTATGACATCAAGTGTCGCCGCCCCTTGTCAGGCGGGGCAACCCCTTGTCAGCTAGTGTGACTTCTCCAAGGTATCTATTGGTTAAATTGAATAATGTAATAAGCTGTAACCGGTTAGTGAAATGGGAAACGAATACTAAAAATTGGGGTATTTTGCTCTTTCTGCCACACCTCTCACTCTGCCCACTGACCCAATCCATTGGTTATTCCCGCCCTCTGATTCTCCTCCCACAGTTTCCCTACTTTTTTCCCCCCACTTCGACCACTGCCTGGCACTAACATGCATTAGAGACAGCTGTGGGCTTTTACCACTGGGTCTCTTAGAGAATGACACCTCAGGTCCATACACGGGGGCTACACACAGCACGTTTCTGGGTTCTTCGCACAACGTGTTTGCTATTTGACGCCAGACTTCTGCAGCTTGTGTTGAGGAAATTAAACATCCCCTTGTGCTTGCATAAAACATAGCTGCCAAATGGCATTGGCACCATGTCGTGTTCATTCATAGCTTTTATCCAACAACACTTTTCATGCTGGAATGTTTAACCCCTTACTTAGATGGTCACAGCACAACTCCCAGAATGCAAGGCGCTGTTGGCTTAAAATCCAGGCCTGGCTAGCGGTGTCACACGTGACGATAGAGCCATTTGGAGGCAATGGTGAATCTGTAATTTAGCAGACATGTCTATACTCTTAGTAAATTGTAAATACCGCCAGGGTTGACACACTGAGGTCTGAGGCCTCTGTTTGTTATGAAGTAAGGCCCAGTCTGGTGGTTCAGGTCAGTCCTTGTTAGGGAAGCTCCTGGACATGTTTTTACCATGCACTTTGAAAGTATTTTAACCTTGATGCAAGAAGAAAGTTGGATTGTTTTACAAAACATGCTTGATTTTTGTATATTGCTGGACTGGTGATTGCTTTTTTTTGCACTTTGAAAGTATTTGCACTTATTCTTTTGCTTTACTAACTACAGTTTGTATAGATTGTCATTAGGTACTTGCTGATATGGTTTGTTTTTATTCTACATGCAGTGTTATTTATGGTGTTGCTTGCACTTGTCTGTAATACGTGTCCCTTAATTCTTGTATTTAGCATTGTTTACACAACAGAAATGATAAATTAAAACAGACAAACATCTGCATCAATGTTCTGAAGCATCCAAACAGTTTTCTTCCTCGGCCTTGTTTGCCTGCCTGTTTTGCAGTGCTTACTAATAAAGACATTATGATTGAAATTGCTTCCTCAGTTCACGTTATTATCATGCACAACCCTTGACAGTCGCTAGTGTGAGGCATGCAGATAATTCACCAGTCTATTTCTCTTGACTTTCACAGGATACTGAGTTATAGCTTGTGTACTTCTCATGTATATTGTCAGTCGAGTTTTTATGGAATTGCAGGTTTGGGTTGGTCTTTCAAAGTTTCAAGGTATTGTCAATTCTATTTCAGACCCTTCATAGTTGTTCTTTGTTCTTCAGCCAAAGGCAGTTCCTGAGACAATAGGATCACTTCTTGGCATTGTTCCGATTGCTGCCTCAGTTAAATAATCTGCTTTTGACAGTATTGTTACAAATAGCATAGCTTGTATGTTAAGAGTGTTTCCCACTTTCTCATTGGAACTTAGAGAAAGACAATATAGAGGCATTTCATTTATATGTTGGAGGTTTCAAATCAAAATATATTAGATTCCTGGGTGGTAGGGCAAAGTGGTAAATGGTGGGCCATGCCGCCGGGGGAGGGGGGCCCCCTCCATGTGCTTTGCAGGGGGGCCCCCTCAAGTTTCGTTACTCCACTGGTGACATTCTGGCCGGAGGGAAACCTGTAAAAGTCAATGTCGCTTAAATTGTAATCTATTATTAAAAACGAAAGCCATCAAAACCAAACTCAGCTCTTGCGTCTTAACATTTGTTTAACAGTACTTGTGCAGTATCGATTGCCAATATTATGCATGATGTTTGAGTGCTTAAGGGGGGTAGGCTGAACCTGGTTCACCAGTTCCACTTCAGCAGCTCTGACCATAGCGCCACATCCTCTCCCCCACTGAACACCATACTGCCCCACTTAGAGAAACTTGCACTGCACTGACCCGCTATAAACACCTGGATGTGACTCAATTCTAATTACGCACTAGACAAGAGCAATATGTGGCCTAAAAAAAATTTACATCCTAGAAAAAGCAAACACTCATAGGGAATGCAAGATTAGGTAAAGCATGTCAAATGTAAGCAGGAACAACATGGTTACCTTTTTCCTTTTGCACTCATTATTCTGGAATTAGTGAGTGCTTTTGCATGAAAAGGTAAGGCCATGACTACAGGGCCCGGAAGGGACCTGTTTCAGTGCCCATTTCTTATATCTTTTCAAAACATAAGCAGTATGGTTTAAAAAGACCACATTCGGTAACACACAGTTGCTGTACACATTTTGGGGCATATTATCAAGGGCAATATCACTGCTTTAGCGGCACTTTTTGCCGCTAAAACTGCGATATTTTTATCGCCATATTAGCAAGCTGTCGCTAACAGCTGTTAGCGACAGTTTACTGGCAATAGCGTCCGTTTTTTTTTTGCCACTTTGCATGTCAGCGATATTTATCGCTAATGGCATGCAAAGTAGGCATTCCTCACTAAAACTAAATGGAAACAGTCGTAATCACAACTTCAGCGATTATCGCTGGTTCCTAATGCCTGATTGAAACCTGACTTAGACATCTTTTCAATGGGAGGTGTATTGTCAAGCTGAGACCACCAAGGATTTCACTATCGCAGGAATTTCATCACTGGATGTCCAGCGATGATCAGTCATTTCGCCGCTATCGCTGTTTTTTTTATCGCCTTGGAGATACGTGTTGCTAATAACGCGCTATCTCCACGATAAAAACCAGCGATAGCCAGCGGTAAACAAATTGACGCTAAGCGCGCTTTGCAATATTTATCGCAAAGCGTTGCTAATATGCCCCTTTGTTTTCCAATTCACCCATCAAGCAGGTATTTCAGTACCTCCAGGCAAGGTGCACTTTCTCACACAGGGAAAACAATGTTGTTCAAAGAGAGAGGAGAAAACAAAAGTATCACTTCACTGGCAAACACTGTAAAGTGGCACAAATGTGTTTAGGTGTAAATAAATCAATCTGGCCACCTTGCAACCACTCTGTCTTGCTTTAATTAGTTATTTATTTTTCACAATTGGAATGTTTTACTTCTCTCCACCCTGAGGCTGCACTTGTGTCAGAAAAAGACAACGTTTCCAGCAAAAATGTTTTTCTTTTTTGGATCCATTTCACAGGGGAGCAAATAAACGAAAGGAGGAAAGAGAGGGTAATACCCGTTTCTTGAAGTCTCGGTTTTCACTAGCTGAGGAACGAGACAGAGAGAGAGGGAAGACTCGGAGGCCTAGAGGCCAGTCACCGTGGCGGGAGAGCACAGTTTAATTTATGGGGACTTGGGGAGGCCGTGCGCGCAGAAGCACTATTTAATTTGCAAAGACTGAAGAGGCTTGCTTGCAGGCGCAGCCGTCTCCCTCGCTGAGAGTGAGGGGGCCCCTGGAGCTTGGAGGCCCCCCACCGCTGGGGCTGCGGGGGCCTGTGTTACGCCCCTGAATATCACTGGCACAAGTGGGGTTTCAATAGTAGAATCTCCCCACACAAGCTGGGGAATGGGGTGTCAAGGGCACACTTGATGGCCGGAATAGTAGGGTGACCAGACGTCCCCGTTTTCCCAGGACGGTCCCCGTTTTTGGAGAAGTGTCCCCGTGTCCCGACACTTCTCTTCAAGTTACTCAAATGTCCCTGTTTTGAAACAGTGTCCAGGTTAAACACAGAAATGTCCCTGTTTTTCATTGTTCCGGTTGAGCATGCGCGCGCATGCTCTCTTTGCACTGTTTACGGCATGTGTTGTCACTGAGGTGAGCGCTGTAGCAAGAAGGGAAATCCTTTGAAGAGAGACATTTTACACGCAGCGCCACCTACGTCATCGTGCCAGCCAAAGTTTATACTTTGGATAAAACAATATTTCCTCGTCCTGTAGTTTGTATTCATAGCCATACAAACTTTTCAGCAGCCCTTATGCATACCGTGCAAGGATTAATGCTGTAACGCCCTGAACGTCTCAGGATCGTTTAACAGACACGATAATGAGAACGCAACCACTTGTGAAGGTTTAGTTATTTTAATGAAGGCAAAAATAATACAAGGAATAAACAAAGGTTATAGTCACTGGAATCCTCCAGGCTAAGTACGTTACCAGCCCACAGCACGGATGGTCCTAACCGTCCTCTGCATATACGCCGATCCCGGCGTATGCCAACAGAGGGCAGAAATGAAATGGCCGACAATGCCAATCGGTAGGCTGTGAGTGGCACGAAGAGTGTTGGGGAGAATCGAGGAGTCAGGGAAACACCCAGCCGGGGTCTCTACCTGAAGGGAGCAGCCGCTCAACCTCTTCCTCAGACTGCACCGGGACGTGGAGTCACCTCCTGGTGATGCGTCACCGATACCCCAATCACAAGCAAAGAAGACTGAACCGAGAGCAGCCGCTCGATCGATCCTGTGGACTTCCGAGTCTGTAACGCGGCAAACACCTCCTGGTGTGCGTTACAGCTGGCAGTCCCTGTATCTCTGGTCGGGCTGGGAGTTACGACTCCAACCAGCAAAAGCGCCACTGCGCTTTGACTCAGCCGAGTCAAAAAGCGAAGCTCAATGGTTATCCGGTAGAGCTTCCGGGTCCTTCACAGGTGACGATGGGGCAAGACACGGCCCAGGGAGTAACGACTCGACCTACCTCCGTTCTTGCCTTACTGGAGCACCACTCCGGAACACTGCTCTTCACTAAGCAGGTACGTCGGTGTAAACACAATATCCGACAGCGTTGTACCTCCCGGTTCCTCCCTTTATAGGGCGTGTTTTCCTTGAGTTATGTAACAGCTCTCCTGTTTACATAAGGGCGTGTTTTCCTTGAGTTATGTAACAGCTCTCCTGTTTACATAAGGGCGTGTTTTCCTTGAGTTATGTAACAGCTCTCCTGTTTACATAACCTCTCAACTGCTAAGCATCCTGGGTTTATGTAGTCCGTTTTCGCTGGTTACCGTTTTCCTCCCCTCGCATGACAGGAATTCTTGACAAATGCATTGCTCATTGCATGTTTTATTCATAACCAATTGATGCATGCTCTGTGTTCTCCATATCAAAGCTATGACTTGACCTTTTGACTGACCTTTCAGATCATGGCAAACTGTTTAGCTGGAAAGGACTTAAAGGAGCAGGGTTAACGCCTGTGGAAGAGGCGAGCAGCGCTGCTCACGCTTTTTGCTCAGGTCTTCACACTATTGCACTATGACATGATACCAATGGCTAGAGTGCACTATACATACCCCAGTAAGGTAACATGACATCCCAGCAGTGACCACGCAAATGTGGGAGGACTGTGTGGTCGGCCAGCCTTTGCGACCCTTAAGACCCTAAGGCAGTAATACCTGGAGAGAAGTGTTTTTTTTTTTTACATTGGTCCATGGCTGCCATTCTGCAGTTTACCTCCCATGCTTTTCTGTCATGAGCAACTAAGCAACATTGGTGAGTTGTACTTTACGTGGTGCTGACGCACAGCTATAGAAACGAGCATTGATAAAGCTAGTAAATCTGGTGTTTGCTAGCCTGTGATGTTTTATTGATTTTTGGCAAATATATGCTATAGTCCTTAAAAGTGTAAAAGTAATAAAAAGTACTAATGCTGCTGTGTAAAGGAGAGGGGTGCCAATAAAAGACCGCGGATTTGTTGTCTGTAATGCTTCATCTCGGTCTGTGGAGGGAGCTGTCATTGTAGTCCTTTTTCTATGTCTATGACAGCTGTCAAAGAGTCCTACTTTTATGTCGATGGTTACTGCAAACCATAGTCCTACTTCTATGTCTATGACCTGTCCCCGTTTTTTAGGTCGAGGACCGCCGGTCTGCCGAAGGCAGAACCGGAAGTCGGAGATTTAATGACTTGGAGAAGAGGGGCTTGAACCCGCCCCTCTTCTCCCCTGTTCTCCATTGGCTGGCCTCTTCAATGCTGGCCAGCCATTGGAGAAGAGGTCCCGTCACTCCGATCAGGCCCCGTCCTTTTCAGATCGGGGGCGTGTTTTTTGCAGAAAGTCTAATTATCTCCTCCAGCCAATGGCTGGAGGAGATAACAGCAAAACACGCCCCCGAATCCGAAAACGACGCTGCGTTTCTCCGAGGCATTTCTGCTCTGCCTCGGAGAAAGGCGGCGGTGTTCGATGACTGCTTGGAAATATGCTTGTCTTTCCATTGTACTGCTGCTCTCCTTATTTGCTAACCTTTGTCAACATGCAGCATGCTTCCTCCGCCCTGAACGGACTTTCCCTTCGACCTACCTCCCAGTGGTATTTTTCATTGGAGCCTGCGATTCTTGCAAATAGAAAGCGTAAGCGTGTATCTCAAACAGAAACTGAAACTTCTCTATCAAGGGGAAACATCACTGCCAAAGTTCAGAGCTTGTGAAAAAGCGACCAGCGAAATCACTTGCTAGTTAATGTTCGGGGGGGGGGGGGGCTAAGCAAAAATTTCAGGGGGGGGCTGAATCTTTAAACAGTAGGCAGAGTGGCGCTGATTTCGGGGGTGGGGGGGCTGAATCTAGGCAGAGTGGAGCTGCGGGGGTCTTAGAAGGGGTGAACCAACAGCGAGGCTTCATTAACATGCAAATGGTCTTTTTAAAGACCTGTGAAGTGCTCGGGCGCGGCTTTGTGTCTGCCCGGGAAGCGGTCTCATCCCGGGCTGCCACACACGACGGGGGGGGGGGGGGCTGAAGCCCTTTGAGTTCAATGGGTGTTGCGCGCCTGATCACAGGTAAATGCGGGAGAGAACGGGGTTGTTGAGCAGGGCCGGGCTGGCTTGCCCGGGCATCGGGCGTTTCCTGTAGCAAAAGTGCTTCACAGTTAACCTCCCCCATGACCCTCCAGCTGGTCCGACATAATTGCCAGGCCTACTTTGGGGTTCCAGTTCGGCCCTGTTGTTGAGTATCCTACCCAGGGCTTTAAGTGGGATAAAAAAAATGGGTGGGGGTGGGGGGCGGTGTTGCGCGGGGTCTATACGACTTGTATTTTGCTGTCTCTTTTGTCATTGCATCCAGGCATAATGATACAACAAGTAACATGATACCTACAACAAGTTAGGACTATTGGCTTTGTCAATCGTTGTTAGTTGCATAAGATAAATTAGCAGTAACTGTGGCTTGTATATAATATTGAAAAAGCATCCACTTGAAGCCCTAGTGACACCACGACAATGTTACTGCTCCTGAGTTTCAAAAAGAGACAACAATATAATCATGCAGTGGCTGAACTCGACAGATTAAGAAATATATCCCAAATTATATATAACAGTCGGTAGACGCATGCCTCTACAGTGTTCTCTTATATTTTGAAACCAGAATTGGTCAAGTTCGTATCCTTTCAAAGTTCCCTTTTCAAACAATCATTATCAACGCCAAGTCTGGCCCTGGCACGGTAGTGCGATTTTTGTTTAGTATTAATAAAATTTGACACTTCAGACAGCAGTTTCAGCAGAGAGGACAAAGAAGGAATGGGCATGGAATCCAAATACAGAAACTGAAACTTCTCTATCAAGGGGAAACATCACTGCCAAAGTTCAGAGCTTGTGAAAAAGCGACCAGCGAAATCACTTGATAGTTAATGTTCGGGGGGGGGGGGGTGCTGAATCTTTAAACAGTAGGCAGAGTGGCGCTGATTTCGGGGGTGGGGGGCTGAATCTAGGCAGAGTGGAGCTGCGGGGGTTCTTAGAAGGGATGAACCAACAGCGAGGCCTCATTAACATGCAAATGGTCTTTTTAAAGACCTGTGAAGTGCTCAGGCGCGGCTTTGTGTCTGCCCAGGAAGCGGTCTCATCCCGGGCTGCCACACACGACGTGGGTGGGGGGCTGAAGCCCTTTGAGTTCAATGGGTGATGCGCGCCTGATCACAGGTAAATGCGGGAGAGAACGGGGTTGTTGAGCAGGGCCTGGCTGGCTTGCCCGGGCATCGGGCGTTTCCTGTAGCAAAAGTGCTTCACAGTTAACCTCCCCCATGACCCTCCAGCTGGTCCGACATAATTGCCAGGCCTACTTTGGGGTTCCAGTTTGGCCCGGTTGTTGAGTATCCTACCTAGGGCTTTAAGTGGGATAAAAAAAAATGGGTGGGGGTGGGGGGCGGTGTTGCGCGGGGTCTATACGACTTGTATTTTGCTGTCTCTTTTGTCATTGCATCCAGGCATAATGATACAGCAAGTAACATGATACCTACAACAAGTTAGGACTATTGGCTTTGTCAATCGTTGTTAGTTGCATAAGATAAATTAGCAGTAACTGTGGCTTGTATATAATATTGAAAAAGCATCCACTATCACTAGGAGGCCGCTCAGAGGGACAACGTGGTCTCGGTCGCCTGTAGCTCAATGCAAAAGGCACGTTAAAATTACATATGATGGAGCCATCTCAAAACGAGGAGTGAAGGGCGAAACCATGCATTGTACATGATAAGCACGTGTGGAATTCAGACACCACAGCTTGAATGCAGACAGTGGGTGACCTTTCCTAACTGTGCCTCAATCCTAGTAAAAACTAGGCAAATAATTTTGCACATACACATTTCACAACTGTCCCAAGTAATACAGATTATTTTACAAAATAAAGTAGATGAACAGAAATAGAGACTAATCAAACAAAACAAAAAAAACAGAGAATTTACATTCTTTGGCGGATGGCCCCGCCCCCAGGGCCTATCAGGAAGCTACAGCTTGGTTTAAATGGGTGGGTGAGAGCGCGTCACAATGGTAACGAGGACAGCCCCAGAAACAGGCTTTGCTGCTGGAACACAAGGACAAACATCTAAAGATAAGCATCGCGATCACGATAAAACATCCAAGCGGCCGAGCGGCCGCGAAAGTGAAAGACAACGAGTGCTTTCAGGCTGCCAAATGGTGCGCGCGCCCGGCACACATGCACAGTAGTTGGCGGCCTGAAAGCACTCGTTTGCACTTCCAAAAGTGCTTACTATAAGTCTCGCCAGAGCAGCGCTAAAGCGCTGTCTCAGGCGAGACCTAAAAATGGGTGGGGGGCGGTGTTGCGCGGGGTCTATACGACTTGTATTTTGCTGTCTCTTTTGTCATTGCATCCAGGCATAATGATACAACAAGTAACATGATACCTACAACAAGTTAGGACTATTGGCTTTGTCAATCGTTGTTAGTTGCATAAGATAACTTAGCAGTAACTGTGGCTTTTATATAATATTGAAAAAGCATCCACTTGAAGCCCTAGTGACACCACGACAGTGTTACTGCTCCTGAGTTTCAAAAAGAGACAACAATATAATCATGCAGTGGCTGAACTCGACAGATTAAGAAATATATCCCAAATTATATATAACAGTCGGTAGATGCATGCCTCTACAGTGTTCTCTTATATTTTGAAACCAGAATTGGTCAAGTTCGTATCCTTTCAAAGTTCCCTTTTCAAACAATCATTATCAACGCCAAGTCTGGCCCTGGCACGGTAGTGCGATTTTTGTTTAGTATTAATAAAATTTGACACTTCAGACAGCAGTTTCAGCAGAGAGGACAAAGAAGGAATGGGCATGGAATCCAAATACTAATCATGCATATTAGTCTGGGCCACTGGCATTTTGCGATGCTGCAGCGTTTTCCTCATAATTATGGATTTGCCAAACTTCCCAAATAATGCTCGCATAATAAATCTCGCTTTTGAAAGTGATTAAGCTATTGACATTGTAAATAACAATGCAGTTTCTTTAAATGCTTTAAAAACAAAAACATAAACAAAAATAATGTCATGAGCAATGCCAATAGCTCTAACTTTAATAATGCCGAGACCGTTGCATTGTAAATGCTTGTTGTTTTGAGAATCTGGTCACCCTACGGAATAGGGACAAGTAGCATGTCCTTTTGGCGGGCGGGGTTTGCACAAAGTCATTGTTTACAAAAGGTGCTAGGTTCATAACTGTCATTTTATGTAACTGATGTGCAATTTGCAATGATTTTAAGTAATTATGCTATAAAATTATTCATTCATTCCTTAGTCTAACGCCTGATGGGTGGTACAAGCAGGGCTGGGCTAAGCCTCTGGTCCTGACATAGAATCAAGATACTTTACTTCGTGATGCAAAAATGCTCAATATTCACTGAAACCCTATTTCCACACATTATTATTTGTATGCAACATAGTTTTAGCAGCAAAACTGTAAGTGCAAATTTTGGAGCCATTTCAATGGAAAATATGTTGTCAGTAAATTACAATGGACTACCACAAGATGCTTCAGTTATATTAAAAATCGCCTTTGGTGAGTCGCAAACGTTTGTCGTTCTAAAAAGTGGGCCGCTCTAAAAAATTTGGGAAGCATTGATCTACAAAACTGGAAAATGTAGAAGATGATGAAAGTTACAATGTCAAGCCCTTCCCGCCATCTCAGCTATCAGGAATGTTATACCTGGCACCGCCACCGTCGGCAAAGGCAAGTCGGTTCATGATCGACCCTGTCATCTAATCGTGAAGAGTCATTGCTAGTCCCTCGTTCGAGTTGGCACTAGCAGTCTTACCGCTGCCTGACCCTAGTATGGCCGCCTGTGGTCGCTGCTGCTTTAGTACTACCAGGCCCGTTATTCCTGTCCTTCGTTTGTGTTGCCTGGACGTCTGCACTTTTTCGACATTTGCTATTGCTAGTATGCAAGCATGCCGTAGAGCGCGTCGGCTGCTCGGGTTTACGGCAGCCCGGCCCCCAGAGGAGAAGGAGTGGAAGAGCTGGAGAGGTCACCGGGGAAGGAGAGGTGGTAGCGTCTCGCCCCCTGTCTCGCCATGCTGCGCTTGTGCCTCCGGCTGCGGCCCTGCTTGCGCTGCGTGGCCCCCAGGAACACCCCATCTGCCTGGCCCCGCCGCTACCATCAAGGCCGTCCCGTATGGTGCACTGTACGCGCAGCCCAAACCCGAGGACGGGAGGGGATGCAGCTATGGGGGAAGCCGGAGGCACCGAGGACAGCGCTGGGGAAGAGGTGGTACAGCCTTCCTCCACATCAGTTGGTGAGTCTGGAGCATAAATCATGCGTGAGGAGAGTTAGGGGCCCAGAGCCTTCCAAGCCAGTATAAACAAGGGCACTGAGCCTAACAGAAAGGAACAGAGGTCATGGTTACTGCCACTGGCACTTAGTGAACGGAGAAAGCGAGGACCCTCTATGGTATGGAAAGGGGCACAGTACCCACCAGGACAGCTACATCCCAGAGTCCTTCTGCAGCTCACCAGGGCCACACCTAAAAGAGTGTCCAACTTTACATTATCACTTCTCATTAAACTTTGCGTAGGTGGAGACGTTGCTTGCATGGAGATATGAGGTTGTTTGTTGGTGGAGTAGGCAAGTAGTGGAGCACGTTTTCTAGGTCTTTGCTGTTGGTTGCACTCATATTAAAATAAACTTTGCAAAGCTGCCACGTTTTCAGATTGCTTATGTATGACATTTCCATGGTTCAATGCGCTTATAAATTACTTTCAGTTTCAAATGTGACACTTTCTTGCGAGTAAAACCAAGTAATGAAGTGCATAGAATGTAAAAAGTGTTAAGAATGACACCCTTTTGAGCAATGAGAAGTTTAAAAAAAATATATATATTAAAACTCCTGCAAAACCCCTTAAATGGAAGGTTAAGACTTGCTTTTTGTTGAGCACTAAATGTTTGCAAGGTTTGTGACAGCCTGTCTTATATTGTGTGTAATACTATTTGGTTTTTTTGACATTAGATTTTATTAAAATTTTACATCCAACGGGGTGTGCCCCCAACAAATAATGGTCCTAATTTGCACGAATCAACACATTACAAATCAGAGATGAGGGTATCCTCCAAGGATCAATAAAACAAATAATACTATTTTTAACAATTTGAGTTTTCATATCAATCAGTATTTTGTAAAGTGCAGCACTATTACCCCCTGGGGTATCTGGATGCTGAGGGTGCCGCGGCTCTGTCGAAAAGCCAAGTCTTTAATTTTCATTCTGAAGCCTGCCAGTGAGGGTGCTGTTCGGAGGAGGAAGGGCAGGTCTTGGCAGGGATGTAAGAGGAGGAGCGGTCCCCGATGAGGCTGTGTCTGATGCAGGTTTGTGTGTGTGAGGACGAGTGAGGCAGAGCGCAGGTGTCTTGCGGGCAGATGGAAGTTCAGTCGGTGGTTGAGGTAGGATGGTCCTTGGTCATGAACAGCTTTGAAGGCATGTTTGAGGATCTTGAACTGGCATCTCTTCTGGATGGGGAGCCAGTGGAGATTTCTAGTTATAGTGCTTTTAGTCTCAGGCTGTGACTTCCTAGCACTATAATACATAAGTCACAATTTCCTGGTACACAAAGCAAGACTCAATTCTATTTCACTTTGGTTACAGAGAGATGTGTTTGTAGAGAAGTTGTTGCTCAATTATGAATTTACCTTAAAAAAAGCAAAAGACAAAAGGTGTTTGGCAAAATGAGAACAGTTGGTTTAATTAAACGCTGCGGCTGGGAGTACAGTTACAGAAGCGGGTCTGAGGACTGACTCAAAGTACCATCGATCTGAACAAGGTTTTATACATTTCTTTAGGTATCATAAACTGTTATTGTTCCGTTTTCAATAAGAATGTGAGTCATGTCTTTGGAATCTTAAATAATGCCCCCGTTAACAAATGCAGGTGGGCTCAATCTTCCATGGACACAATGAGGGCCAGTGGGTAACGTGTCCAGATGTTTGGCATGAGGGTCGTTTAATCTTTGCATGAACTGCGTGTTCCTAACTTTGTGTGGCATTTGACTTTGATGTTTTTGGGAATGCGTGCACCCCTCCAGCCATGTGTGCTATATTGAGGCTCATCTCCCTGAACCATTGTGGTTTCGCTACCCCTATCTGTGTGATTTATCTGAGTTTCCTGTTAGCACATTTGTCTGCTGGCTGCGTGTCACCCCACCTATCAATCGGTAACCTCAGGCCAAGGTCTCGGAGCCTGCCTGACTATGTATTTCTGAGTCGGGGTTGATGGAGAGTTCATGACAGATAAATACAGTAATAATGACGCAATCTCGTTCTTATATATTTGTGCGTATCAACAACAACTTTTCCAATATAAACAGTGTGTTCGAGTAAGTGAAGAAAGCTGTATTTGAATATATGATGGGGATATGTGTGTTTGTATTCATCTGTGTGTGTGTATTCTGGGAGTGTGTGTGTTTGCAAGGGGCTGTGACTTTGGGGATGTGTTTGTCTAAAATGGCAACACAAAAAGGTGATGGACGGAATGCTGAACAGTGTCACACATTCACCTCCCCCCCCCTCCCCAAGTACAGAGATCTGCGCCAAATCCATTTCCACTCCAGTTTGGCCCAGCTATATGGAAATCAGTCTTGACCCTGTACCCTAACTGCCATTCCAGGTTCTCCCTGGACTTCAAAACAAGCATCCTGGGACTGGTTTCGGGGTATCGCCCCTCATCAGCCAAACTAGCTTGAATCAAGTGGCATAGTGAGCACAAGACTCACTTCTGGGCTTACCCTACCCACTTATGGTGACAATAGCAATACAAAAAGATGATGGACGGAATGCTGAACATTGTTAAAAATACACCTCACTCACAGATTTGGGTTAAATCCATCGTCTTTTTTTCCCCCTCACCATGCCACCCCAGTTGGACCCAGCCATATGCAAATCACTCTTGACCCTGCTCCTGCATGGGAACAGTCTAGACCGAACTGCCTTGCCTGCTACTCAAAAGCTTGCCAAACCTGGTTGGTCGTCTGAGCCCACAGGCCCCAATAAAGCAAAGGAAATAGTCACGGATCCCCACCAAAAGGAAGCAAGATCACTGACACTACTTCCCAAAGGCACAGTTAACTTCCTGACACAAACGCTTAGTGACTAGAGGTTATGGCTATCTCCATTGATCTCTCATGTTGAATGACAGAGCTATTGCTGGCATTTACTCAAGCAGAGGAGAAGGGAACAGGGTTTTTAAAATATTAACACTGTGCGGTAGCAGGAGGTGGGTGGCTAATATACAGTCCCTCCATCCCCTGGCACGAGCGAGGTCATTGCAGGTATTATCCATACCAGGTGATAGAGTGGCTGTCTCCTCCATACTTTTGTGACCAAAATAAAGAGCACCCTCATATCCACACTATTGAACGCAGCCCTCGAAAAATCATAAAACTGTTCCTAGACCTGCAGATTTAGTGATTTTAAATAATCTATTTGACCTAGCTGTAATGTACTTAAACGATAATCTGGTCTCAAATTGTGTGATTTTAGCACATATTTTATTTAGCAGAGCCGCCTTTTTCTTCATTGTCTCATATAAGAGCACCTTCAAATATACAAGTTCAGCATTTCTGCTATACAAACAACTATTTTGTTTGATTTAATAGTCTGAACCTTTGCTTCATGTATAATAAGAATCTAGCCCTAATATAGGATTCAAATAAGCCCTGATCTGCCTCTTGGTTCCCTAATACCATTGTCATCAGGCAGGGGGTAGGAATGTTTCTCAGTTCATGTTTAAAAATAAATGTATTACTAAAGCTTGCTTTGACAGCGCGCTGTTATTTACAAACCGCATATTTTCTGTTGAAATGACCGTAGACTTTCCCACTAACATGCAGTTTTACTGATAAAACTATGTAGCGTATAAAACAATCTGCGGAAATTAGGGTTCAGTAAAAATGTTTATCATTTGCATGTCACTAAGTAAAGTGTTCTTTACTTATGTATAAATGTTTTCATTCTATTAAAAAGTTTTCAACATGCAGAATTTTCCAAAAAGTGCTCAAATCATTACTAAAATATTTTGAAGCTTTTGAACAGTTCATTTACAAGCTTGTTAAATGTTGGGTATTAGGGAAAAAAACTGACATACTGCAGCCTTTCATTTCACACTCTGTACAGAACAGTTGTCAGACAGTTCAATTTGCAAACGTTCTCTAACTTGGCGCTTGTTTTATCCTGGAGGTTGTTTATTTTTCTTTCTCTGACTGCAAATTGTAAGACATGCTGATATTTGACCTCTGTCTCTGAACACAGAGCAAATGTGACAAGATAAAAACAAGATTTAAAGGCATCTTTTATTGCTCATTCATTTTCTGAGAGAACGGAACACCTGTTCTTTATCTGCTCACCAGAACGGGCCAGTAGGCTCTAAAAATAGCTCGCACGGACAAAATCTGACTCCTTACTGTGAGTGAACAAGTAGATTTCTCAAGGCCTGAAATGATAGGTCATTGGAGTGGTACATAACCAAACTACCAGAGGGAGCCTTATGTATCAATCTTTGTTGAACTCGTCCATACTGACAAGAGAGATGTTCTCTTTCTGGTTGTACTTTTTGTTGCTATCATTGTAGGTGCTTAATAATACTCTGGAATGTGCCATCCTGATATCTAGTTAATGAACCTTGCAGAAAGAGAACATAGGCATTTTTTTCGCATGCCATAACAATGCATGCCTTGCATGAGCTTTTTAGGTCTTGCCTGCGGATAGTTGTTGCAGACCCACTTATTTTTAATACATATACTTTGCATCACCCCTTGCTCTTAATTGGCCAGATTTCTTGTCTCTCCTTTCCCTGCTTTTTATTCAGTGGTTTTTTTTCCCTTCTTTGCTTGTCTTTACTGTTTTCTGATTGTATGACATGTTGTTCTACCACTTGAATTCAGGAGACTACTTTTTCTTTCTTTGTATTCTTCCATGGGAGTGTATGTTAATTTCTCTATCCCGCGTATGCTGCTTCCCCCCTCAAATTTCATTCCTTTCCCCACCAGTTTTTCAATACCCCCGTTCCATTGATCCCCTGCTTGATTTCCTTTCCCCCTCATCTGCACTACTGTCCCACCCTGACAATATTTTTTTTAAATGTACGTGCCTTTCCTTTCTAAACATACATGTTTCCACACATTTAATTATTTTTATTTTTTAATTTACCTCCCACAATGGGCATCTGCCACCTTGGAATGTTAATTAAAAAAACAGCATTGGCAAAGCCAATAGGTTTCGCCTTTGCAAGAGCTATTGGCTTTGATAATGTCTTTTAGCCATGTTATACAGCAGAGTGGCATAGATTGGAATGGAGTAGAGTAGAGTGAAGTGGAGAGGAATGGTGTAGAGTGGAGTGCCTTGGATTGGTGTGGTGCAGAGTAGAGTGACAGAGTAGGATGGCATTGTGTAGAGTGGCATACAGTGCAGTGGCGCAGACTAGAGTGCAATGGCATAGAGTTCACTGTCATAGAGCAAAGTGGAGTAGCTTGCCATAGAGTGCAGTGGAGTTGTGAAGAGTAGAGATGAGTAGAGTACAGTGACATGGAATGCTGAGGGCTAGAGTGGTTTAGGGTGCTATGGGGTAGAGTGCTACGGCATAGAGTGGAGTGGCGTAGAGTGGATTGGTGCAGAGTATAGTAGTCTGAAGTGTTGTAGAGTGAGGTGGTACAGTGGCTTGGAGTGGTGCAGAAAAGTGTAGAGTGCAGTGGTGTAGAGGAATGGAGTTAAAGGTCTACGTCAGAGCCTCAGTTCAAGTTACAGGGTCCTTTATCCCTGAGTAGACGCTACTCTCATGGGTTTTGTCAGTATTTCATAGGGGCATAGAAACAATGTTGCACCCTTCTTTATTTGGAAGGCACGCAGAATCACAGTCACACTTTACGCTACAAGGATATGCGTATTAGTGCCTCGACGACTGACCTATTTACTGTCCTAGATGAGCTGATTTGCTTTCATTGTTGGACAACGGGATGGGAGGGAAAAGAAGCAACATGGGAGTGGCGACTCATGCGCATAAGCACATCAAGATTCTTTTTTTCTTTATCCGCATTGGCAAAGAAACATTGTATGCCTTTTTCCCGATTTGGAACAGAATTACCAAAAAGCATTAGCAAAGCAAATACGTTTCTATTGCATATAAACACCGGAGTGATAGACTTTTCCAAAGCTTGTTGTTTTATAGGGTCCTCCCACAGAGAGAGTGTGACAGAACTGGCACTATACTGGTACCGTGCTGATGGTTGCAGCCTCTAACTAAAGATCAAAACAGACTAATTTCTAAGCGGTATTTCTCTCACTACTAGGAAAGTTGAAGCTCACCTTAGTAATACATATATATCTCAAGTGATACTCCTTTAGAGGGACTGTCGTTTATACTTCAGCCTTTTTTGTCACAAAGGAACAAGTTAACTTGGGAAGATGAGGCACAATCGAAAGTAATTTCAGGATCACAATGTATTCGTCTTATTGATAACCACAGGTTAGGACTATGTGTCTGGTGAATGGTGGACAGATTGTAGCGAGGCGGGCATTTGGAAGGGGCTGTCTGAACGTCATTTACCACCTCTAATGCTCGGTTCATCAGAAAACTAGATTGTGATATAAGCTAAATTTATGGGAAGATACATTAATGCTTTCTAGATAGAAGTTTGAAAGTCTGTCTGTTGTTCTTGTGTTATTTAATCAGCGTGACAGCTTGAAGTGAGGAGAGTAAAGTTGTGGGTCTGTATATGTGTGAGTTATAGCTCAGTTCATTACAGTGAATTCCATCTGCTGGTTTGTCAAAGTGTAAAGGTGGCTGTTTTGTAAATTACACTAGAACTTACAGATGACACAGTAGGCCTTTAGTAACCATCATCAGTCATTTGTCTAGGTCATGTGTGCATGTTTTGGTGCCTTGTGAGCCTTCATTACACCTAATGGGGGCGAGGGCAAAGGGGCACTTCTATTCTCATGTCTTCTAGCACCCGCATGTTCTCAAAACCTGAAATCCCCATCCCGCAGTTGAAGGGTACAGAGCTGTACTCCATGAGACTGAAGAGGTCTTTCTTCCTGCACTGTCTAGAAATGACTGGGTCATTTTCTGTTAGGGTAGATGTGAGGGGAGCTCCTTTTGGAGGTATCGTAAGAAATCCATTCCTTTATATTAGTGGCAAGGAAGGCTGTATTATGATAGTAATTTTTGATTACTGATAATAACTGTGAGCTTGTCTGTGTGGAACACAGTCTTGTGGTTATGAACCCTCCCAACCAAAAAAACCTAAACTTGAGCCAGGTAAAATCTACTCAACATATATTTTATGTGTGGGGGGTGGGGAACTCCTCACCCTGTTAGGCCCCTTGCTTCTCAGACTCCTTTCCATAACAGAAAAGACAATTACTAGAAGCGACTGCATATTTTGCATTAGATTGTTTTCATTGAGTAACCACAATAAACTGATCATGGGACCTGCAGAGTAAACAGTAAGTGCCTACCAATCTAATCTGAACGCCCCATATCCCTCTTAACCCCATCCTCCATCAAAAAGGGGAAGTGATGTGACCTAAGCCTGGATCAAAGCACCACTTTGGTTATTCGTGCATAGTACAAAACACTTCCCACACAGTCAAACCCCAAGTACGACCACCCTTCCAATCAAGCTGTCCGCTTGGCATTTGGTGTAACCCGTCCAGGATGCCTTTTTGACACCTCCTATGTTTAGGGGTTTCCAATATACACTTGAAAGTCAGTAATGTGTTTTTTTTTTTTTCCATTAAAGCATCAGGTGTTAGGTTTTTGCTGTGGTTCAAAAGAATAGATACATTTTAGAATGGATGATGTTATAAATTGCTTCAGACAAGGTGTTTAATGAGTGGACTATTCCTTTTCAGGTGACTTTACCTGCCCTCTCACCAACGATGCAGACTGGAACAATTGCTCGCTGGGAAAAAAAGGAGGGTGACAAAATTAACGAAGGGGACCTGATAGCAGAGGTAAGAGGGCACAGTATGCTCTTCACATTCTGTGGGCTCTAGTTTTGAAGGTTTACATGCGTATCTCCCCTCTAATGCTCATAAGCAATTTCTTTGATAATGAGTGTAAAAAAAAAAGTCTGCTTCTTTCAGAAACATGCTCTATAATAAATCTTGTTTTTAAAACTGGTTTCATTACATGAAGTCAAAAAATAGTTTAAAACTTTTAAGAGAGAGATTTAGAACAAGTGTTACTTCGCGCTAATATCTCGTGATGGCTGTATACCAAAATTAATTAAACTTTTCTCAGATGACTAAGAAAATCTGACTTTAAATTTTGAAAACTTTTCCCAAGAAGCTATTCAGTCTTGCTACAGTCTCTGCAGGGTTGAGAGAGCAGTTTTTAGGTATGGTTTGACAGTGCATGTTTCCATACCTTGCGTGATCAACAGAAAAAGAGCTTAAAGTAGTACTACTAAGGAAAGAGCTTTGTCTGTACCCACAAGTTGATTACCTTGAGTACAGCATTTGATTGGCTAGAAATTGTGTGTTGCCACAGGGAAAAAGTCTGCTGCACTCTTGTAGGCCTCTGATGGATTTTCCTTCACCTAACACGAATGCCATGTTCCAAGGTAATGACGTAGCTGCGTGGAAGAGAAAAATCGGCAACACATGCAATGCATGTTTTTTTTAATTTTTATAAATGCGTCAGGCGGTTGATTACGAGTGGTAGCACTCTTAAGGCACAATGGTTCATACAGTATGGTTGGGCTGGTGTTCCCTACAGGGAATGTCCCGCACAGGGCAGGAAGCCGTTGCACGTGGGGCCTGCTTCCCTGCTTTGGAGAACACACTCCACACGTGAGATGGAATCGTTCCATAGTCTAGCCATATACAGGGAGCAGCATGGCCTTCTGAGCACCCGCCACCATCTGTGGGTAAAAGACACCAACAGCATGTGGAAGAAACCAGAGAGGGGGATGTGCAAGGGGTTGATCTGGGGTAAACTGCAAAGTACGCTGTTACGCCAGCTGCAGGGCTGCTCTTTAGGGTGCGTCTGTCTGAGTGAGAAAAGTCAGATGGTAAAGGGATGGCGAAAGCAGCTTACCCACGTGTACATTTTAATACAGACACTGGCAGTTTGCCTTCTCATGTTGCTCCAGATTAGACAGACGGCTTCTCATATGAAGAGTTTGTTGTCCTAAACGATGAGTCTGTCAACATTGGATATTCGAAGATAGCACTTGGGAGGGGCATAAAAGATGGAAGGGTGGGGAAGGCTCACGTATTCATATCTTTGCTAATCCATGTGCCAACCTGTGAAGCAAACCTCTTCATAAGGACACATTGTCTTGGCTCTGTAAACCTGAGAGCAGCAAAGTGGGCAGCATTTTGGAGCTTAGAAACAGAAGTTTTCTGGTTTCTCCTTTTTCTAAAGACAGTAACATGGGACCAGTTTAACAGTACCGTTTTGTTTTTATCTGAAATAAAGAAGTTTCTGGTTCTTCTCTACCTTTTGAGATGAGCTGGGTTGTTAATAAGTGAAACAAACTTATTATTACTATCCCTGGCCCTTGATGGATACAAGAACAAAGGTAATCCTACAGTACCATGCACACAACACAATAAATGACACTGACAGTGCTTTTTGTGGATAAAATTGTTTCACAAGTTTGATTAAACTGCCTGCTTGGGTTAGCTCACAGGCGATCCAGGTGTCAACGGTGAGTTCATAGAGTAGCTGATTGCCATGCTTAGGAAGTTGGAGCTTTCCTGTTCGTGGTATCCGCACCAGTGCACTTTAAATTATTTACAGCTTGTTCAATGAGCTTTGCCACCCTAGTTTTAGGTCTCGCCTGGCGAAAGCAGCGCAGGCGCTGCTCTCGCATGGAGTGCACCTTTTGGAATCAATTCAGCGGACGGCTTGTATCCGCGCGTCTGCATGGACAAACATGGCTGCTCTTGCCATGTTTCCATAGCAAACAGCATGCGCATGTCCGTAGGGACTGTGGACAGCCCAACGCCATTTTGCATCTTGGTGTGTCCTAGCAACGGCAATGCACGTTATCCCCCCGCCTCCTTCCCGTTCTTAGTGTTCCCGTTCCCTTTGTTCCCGCCCCCCTCCCGTTGGCCGTGTTCTCCATCCCCCCGCCCCTTCCCGTTGTCCCTTCCCATTGTGCGTGTACGTTGTCTCAAAATCCGCTTACGAGCAACGGGTAGTGCTACATGCAGCGCGCGTGCATAGCAGAGACGGCTGCTTTCTGGGCATTTGGAATTTGTGAGGCCGTTGGGAAATTCAAAGAAGATGGACCAAGGATACGTGGGTGAGTACCTCCTGGCTGAAATCCGGCTCAGGTCTTGTTGTGATTGGACACCCGACCCCTGTCGCTTTCCCATGCATTGCCTTGCAGTTGGTCTGTCGGGCCGTGACGTGCGGCTTTCTGTTGGGTCTCGTTTACCCAAAGCTCGTCTACTGTCACTTAGCGAATCTTTACAACGCCATCGTGTTTTTCATTCTTCGAGGAAATGGTGAAGCTTGCGGTTACTCTTTCCCAGATTGGTTGGTTGAATATTTAAAAATGGATTGTTATTACTCTATTAAAGCTTTCAGAGAGGGATTTGTATTTTGTAACATGGAATTGGGTCCACTCACTGACTGATGAGTTTCTTGCCTGTGTATGGTCCTTCTCCCTGCCTGCTGACTGCCCACCTCAGCGCTGCTTGCTGAATGGCCACTATGTCTCCTAAGCATCCACGCACTACACTCTCTGCCTGATAAGCGCGAGCTTGCTGCTTCTTTAGCTCCCGCTCACTGCCTGTTTGCCTACTCACTGCATTCTTAATGGCCACTCACTATCTGATGATTTCGTGCGCACTGCATGTTGAGCCTTCTCTCCCTGCCTCACTACTTCTTCTAATTGCTTCCTGAACATCCAGTCTGTCTGGCACGTGGTTGACTCGACCCCATCCAAAACACCTTACAGATGCGCATGCGCTTGTCAGAAGCTCACTCTTCCCCCTCGTCCACGCCGGCCCATCTTTGCTGGGACGTCTTACAGATAAGACCCCCAGGAGAGCCGTATCGGCACTTCACTCTGTGTGCGAGGAAAACTGTTTATAGTCTCCGCTGGTATGGCCCTCTAGCCGTGGGCTCTCGGCTGTGACCCAGGAGCAGCTCTCCTCACTGGGCTCCGCATCATGGTGTGGTTCATGGATTTACTCGGCTGGCACTGCAGTGGTGGAGGGCCCAGTTGGCCTGGTGGTGCCTCTGCTGTGCTTGGAAGCTAATTCACAACACTGCTCCGAGTTGTGCCTGACTAGTCTGCCGTGGCTGCCAGTAGTGGGGTAGGGTTGGTCAGTGCATTTGCCTCTTATATCTGCACATCACAGGTCCGGATCAGTGCTTCATCCTTTCGAGGCCGATTAACAGAATACCATTGAGGTAGCATAATCTACTAATGGGTTACAAACGTACATTACCATAGCAGCAAGCGCCACGTGGAATGCCAGCCAGACATATTCTGAAAACAGGCCTACTGAACACAAAACGTGTAAAAAAAAAAAAAAAACACCACCATACTTCAATGGATGACAAGACAGCTTAGCTGGTTAATGCATCTGCTACAAAGCCTTGCTTGTAGCCCGTTTGTCACTGGTTACGGTTCCAGTGGAATGGACTCTGCCCTTCACCTATCTGAGGTTGATAAAATGAGTACCATTGCGATGAGGAATGGTGTTCAGCAGGATCAGACTGGGACAAAAAATAGGACTGAGCACCAGTTAGCGAACCACATAGCTGAAAAAAGTAGCCCACATTTTCAAATCGAGCCTGTTTTCTTAAGTCACGCTGTAGGAGTATCTTGCAAGGCGTCTGAAACTTCATGTATTTGTGTTTACAGTTTTTTTTTTTTAACTTTTAAAAAAAGATTATTTTATTTTGCATAATGACTTTATGTATTTGTGTTTACAGTTTTTTGTTACTTTTTAAATTTCAATTTTTTATTTTGCATAGTTTTATCAACAAACCTAAAAACAATTACAGATACCATAAAACATGAGTACATTGTAGGAAGGTGCATCAGTACAAGAAATCACATCAGTACAGTTAGCTGCAGGCTATGGTTATGGTAATATCAGGTCTCGAAATCAAGGTGCTGTACAAAGAACAGCAAGTGAAACCTAAACCAGCATGCGAAAATCTCTAACTAGAGCTGGTTTATTTATTTATTTTTTTCATTTCAAGGGATTGGAGGGCAACGTTATTTGCCGTGACTCGGTTTGTTGGGGTGAGTGGTGAAGCCGGGATAAAAGCTAACACATACTCATCACCTTTCCCAGTCTGTGCACCTGCTGTAACAGAGGGCTTGTTGGTACAGTGATATTTTCTTGCAGACATTACTTTAACCCCTTCTGCCCCAGTTCTGAATACATCTCCTACAGCAATGCGTGTGTTATCGGCCCACTGGAGAATGTTGTTCGTAAAGCGCTCGGACACCTCGGGGTAAATGGTGCGCTTTATAAAAACGCTTAAATGAATACATGTTGCTTTACATTAGACCGGACCCTGCAACTGATCGCTGAGCATTGCATGGTTTTCACCATTGTGCCCCTTTTACACTTGTCGCTTGCCTGAACCTGTGAGTGTAGGGGGGAGGGCACTTGCATTGAGAACTGTATAAAGATAGTTGTGAGGTATACAACAGCTCTCAAGGAACTAGATATATTTGGAACCTTGCGGGGTGGGGCTCTTTGTATCCTAGTTGTGGGTGGGCGTATAAGCATATGGACACCCAAGGGGAACAGATGGGGTAATTCCAGACGAAGGGAATCTCGAAATGACACTGAGGAGGAAACTCCGGGGTGACAGACATGGGCTCTTAGCAGCAAGCTGGTGGTTGGGCACTGCCTAATCCTAGTGGGCGCGGTGGGGGCAGAGTCTTGCAGAGTTCCTATAACTTAACAGTTCTTATTTTTCGTTATGTGTTCATTGACTCTTCAGCTAAATACACAATAACTTCTGTTGTCACTCTTGAGTACAAATATGTGTCACGAAACAGTTGCAAATGACTAATATGTAAGACTGCAATAACAACATTTTAAACAAGCATTTGCAATGCAATAGGTCTCATATTAACGCGAGTTTAAGCTATTGGCATTGTAACTGACAATGTTTTATTTATGTTTCAAAAACCAAAACATAAATAAAAGGCATTGTCATTTACAATGCCAATTGCTCAAACTTGATAAATGCGAGACCTGTTGCATTGCAAATGCTTGTTTTCTTTTGTTGTTTCATGCTCCTGACGAGTCAGAGCAAGACCATGGCCAGTTTTCACAGCTGCTCAGGATTCCAACTGCGGGATTAAGAAGCGCTGTCACATCATCCCAGGCCCTCGTGTGATGATTCCCAGTGACCCGAGGAATTTCCCTCCTGGCTCAAGATTCACTACCTGGAGGGTTTAATAATTGTATCAAGCTTTAGGATTACCATGTTACTTGTGAGGCCGGGAAAACTCAATTCACAACAAACTTTGTTTTTTATTTATTTTTTTAAATCAAGTTACCCCCCCCCCCCCTCCCCCCTGAAAAAAAAGTCTCCCTGCAGGTGTCATGACCCGCTGCGTTTCTTGTGTTTTTTACTTTCATGCCTTATGAAAAGACTGCTCAAAGGTAGGTGGCGAAGCAGAAATATCTTCATTGTTGTATTGTGGGCTATAAATTACAATACCTAAAAGTTTGCAAGAACATGCTTGTATTTTCATAATTCCTAGCAGGACACTACCCATGGCACTTATTTATCAAAAATGTAATGATATGGTTTTCAAGGCTTGCAGGCCAAGTGGAGTGTTTTTGCCATCCACAGTCAGGCGGAGGTTACTACCCTTGAATACCCGGAGAGCACCTGCCTGGCACTCACCGGCCACCTCCCCCAACCAAGATGACCAGTGGGAGAGGACTGCATTGTATGCACCAAACTAAGTTGGACAAGTTCACGGTTCATAAACAGCATGTGTAGGCTCACGCTCTCTCCCAGCAATAAACAGTGGGTGGAGACCCCATGCTGAGAGATTTTATGGCGGCCATAATTGGAGTGCACACATCACTAGAAACTTGCATGGACTCAATCACAACCAAAGTTTAATTAGTCAGATTGGACCTCCGAAAGATAAGCAACAGAGTCAAAACAATGGAGACCACCATAGCCAACCTTCAAACAGACTCGAAAGTACCAAAGCAGCAAGCCCATGAACTGCAAGCCACAAGTCAAGAACGTGGCAAAATAATGTGTGTATAATTGGCGTCCTGGAGCGAGCAGAGGGGCCAGCAACAGACCTCTTCATTGAGAAATGGGTGAGGCCGCACAGCATCTCAAAATGCTTCTCAGTTGACAGGACCCACCGGGGCCCCGGGGGGGGTGCCCGAAACCCAGGGCCCCACCAAGACCGACTTTGGCTCGAATATCCAACTCCCGAGACCAAGATGCTGTATTACAAACTGCTCGGAGCGCTCCGCTGTAACATATGAAAACAATGCCACAACCTTCTTTCCGGACTTTACTGTAAAAGCCCCAAAACAGAGGAGTAGTTTCTCGGAAGTCAAGAGTGTTGCGTGACAAGGGTGTGAAGTTCTTTATGCTCTTTCCTGCGAAGCTACGGTTCAATGCTGATGGCAAGGCATGGTTTTTCGAGACTCCAGTAATAGCTTGGGAATGGTTGGTCAGAGAGTAGTGGGGGGTAGAAGCCCCAAGGCACAAAGGGACAGACAGTCGAAAAGACAGAGCGCATGGAGCATAGAACCCAAGAAACTGAACGAGCGAGTCCTGAGGCAACAGGACACCAACTGCCTCCTTCGGAGTGTGAAGTCGTATGGGAAAACACACACACACTCTTCCTTGTTCTGGGGAGTGACCGATGGAGAGTCAGGGTGATGACTAGAAACCCAATGGCAGATCCGATCCATTTGGGTGCCAAATCTGTGGGGAAACCCCAGCAGTGTTGGACCTTTTCTGACATAGTGCTGGTGGGGATTGCACTGTCGCAGCGGACTATTGATCGTTCATAAAGTTGGTAAAATATACTAGTTCCCAAATAAAGAAAGGAGGGCGTGGGCATAGAAATTGGGCCACAGTCCTCCATAATTCAGGTTGGGGTAGGGCCACAGGCACTCTGCATAGTTGGGGAAGCGGGTAGTTTCAAACCTTGAATGCAGGGAGGGGGGTGCTACAAGTTACATTACTAAGAGTTACTTTATCAATGGTAAAGAGGGGTAGGGTGGGAAGGGTTTTAACTCCCTTCTATTTCAGTTAAGTGTGCTCATTTTGACTTGGTGGCAGTTGAGATGTTACACCAAACAGGGCAACGAACCAGAGCTTAGAGTGAATACACCAAATTGGATACTTCTCAATGACGCCACCTCGGGCAGGGAAACAAACTATTGGGTAGTGGGATATCAGACAGACAATGGCGGACACTAGGGTTGACCCGGGATTGTGGCTTCTTTCCCGAAATGTCCATGGTCTGGGAGACTAGCTGAAACGAGGTGTAGTGCTCCAATACATAAAACAGCAATCCCCAGACGTAGTCTTGCTACAAGAGACTCGTTTAGTGGGTAAAATCTGTAAAGCACTAGACCACTGGGGTCATAAATTACTTGCCCATGCCGGATTTACCACCGCATCTAGAGGGGTAGGGATAATCCTAAGAAATCCTTTTCCCCCTGACCATTTTATAAAACATTAATGTTGTGGTAGCTGTCGGGTCCTCGCCATTATAACAAACATTGGCAAAAATACCTTTTGGTCTAACAAAAAGAACACATTGCCACAGTAGTCCATTGGACTGGAAAAAACTTTGTGTGCCGATTATATGTTCCTTATGAAAGATCAGAATGTTGTCACTTACAGTGATGTCAGCAGAAAGAGAATTTGAATAAAAACAAAAGGTCTTGGTTAATGCCGACCTAATTAGGTGCCCAATTCTTAAAGAAAGTCACACAAGTGTACCCTTAGTATATGTCCTTGCATTAATGCATATTTACAGGTTTCATGAACTAACAGGAGTTTACAGAAGTAGGCCAGTAAATCATACTCCTAGAAAATATTTGTGATCTGCATTTTAACACAAGCAAATATGCGAAAATCTGAGCGTCTACAAATTCACCTTCCCTCCAACCACTTTTTTTCCTCAACTCTGGATGAAGTTTTACTTCTGCCCTTGTCAGAAGTAAATTTCCTTACTTTCTCAGTATGGAAAAAGATTAGAGAAGAGCTGGTTAAACCCCCCTAAAACATGCAAGTTACTAGGCTTGCACAGGTTCAAAAGGGCATTGCAACCGTGGCACTATTGCTTACCGCTACTTCAAACCTCAATATGTAGTTATGCAAAAAGGTAGCAAAATAAGGGACTCTCATTTTCAAACCTCTCTATATTATGATCCCTTTCACAATCAGAGAGACTATTATCAGAGCTCCTATGTAATGAGAATGCTGCTATAATTTGTCACTGGACAGCCTGCACCAAAGGGACAAGTGGATGTTTTTACAAGCCAAGTAGATTTATGAAGCAGCCTGTCCCATGGGTATGTAGATATATTTTATTAAATTCCACACCCATGCCTCTCCAGAATATGCTACATTCTCACCCTGGCCGACCAAGCTATACATTTTAAAGAAGTGCTGCACCTGGAGAGAGGCAGTGGGACCATTCACCGCTGTGGGCAACCTGCATGGCGAACGTGCCAAGGCCCAGGACAATCATTTGGCTGAATCCGTGGTACCAGAAGTACCTGCAGGTTAGGGAAGGACTGATACAGACAGTGGAAAACTACTTTAAAGAAAATTAGGCCTCTATGGAATCCGGACAGATTTTATGGGAAGCCTTTAAGGCCGTGAAATGAGGACAGGTATGTTCCCTAGTGGTGGGCTATAAGACAGGCGAGCGGCCATGGAGAGGCTAGAGAAGGAAATCCTAGATTTAGAAAAAGAACGGACGGGAGAGGACCCTACCACCATTGATCATGCTCTGAAGCTCAAGAAGAAAGAATATAAGATTTAGCAATGGAGGCTGCAAAGGCCAGACACGTAGCCACACAGCACAAAATATATGAAGTGGGAGACAAAGCAGGTAGGCCTGGTTTAACAGGCATGAGCGAGCAAATAGACTCGTCACCGCCATGAGCACTGATACAGGAGAAGTACACGGGGACCCGCAAGAGATTGAAGAGGCATTTTGCCACTGATTATATCGCATCTATACACCATCCGTGACATCCATGGGATCAGAGGTGAGGTAATTGCTGGCAGGTATACCCCTTACCCACCCTCATAACCTAGCATTGATGGAGGGTGACATTACAGATAAGGAAGTTGCCCAAGAGATCTGTAGTATCGAGTCAGGAGAGGTGATTGGACCCAATGGCCTCCCAATCGAATTATATAAATTGGCATCAAGCAAGGTAGCACTTACCTGAAAAACATGGATCTTGAAAGTCGATAAAAGGGGAAACCTCCAGAAGTCCAGCTGCCGGCCTCAATAGTAGTGATCCATTAATGGGGTAAATCGAGGGATAAATGCGCTTCCTATCACCCCATCTCCTGGCTTAATGCTGAAGTCAAAATTCTGGCTAAACTACTCGCATGTCGGCTTGTGCAGATCATCCCGAGACTGGTACATGCTGACCAGTCTGGCTTCATGCCGGGACGAAACACTGCACTTAATCTACGCCGGCTCGAAGATGTTTGGTGGAAGAGGAGACTCACTGTGGGAAGATGCTGTGGTCATTTCACTTGATGGTTGTATGACATTCAATATGGTCAAATGCCATAGTTATTCACAGTGTTAGAGCAAATGTGTTTTGGAACTAGGGGGCTTATTTACAAGCCGTTTGCCCCACAGTACGTCACTTTTTCCCATATTAAAAGTGACGCACCGGTGGCGCAAGGGGCTTGTAAATAAGCACCTAAATTCCTGACTTCGCTGACACTTGTACGAGAGCCCGCTAGTGCAGGTGGTGGTTAACAGAAGGACATCCAGACCATTCTCCATCCAAAGAGGGACAAGGGAGAGCTGTCCTCTGTCACCATTAATCTTTGCCCTAATACTCTAGCCCCTGGCAGCCTGTATCCGCAGAGACCTGCTGATCTGAGGACTGCGCTGGACTGAGGACTGGTAGGATAGAATAACCATATATGCGGATGAGATCCTCCTCTATATGGCGACACCCCGATCTTCAGTAGTTGGAAAACGGAATATATTCACTAACTTCGGGAAGTAATCCTGTTATTAACTGGTCTAAATTCACGATATATGTACTGCATGGTACAGCTCTAGTATTGCCTTAGGAATGTGAGTCTGAAGTACTGGCGAAAGACGTCCGCTACCTCGGCATATATCACCACAGACCCAGATCTGTTTTACACCCTTAATCTCCAACCCCCACTGATGTGATTGAGTGGAGATGTGCGCTACTGGAGTTCACTACCACTCTTCTTATTAGGACAAGCCGCCCTATTTAAAATTATGGTGCTCCCCCGGTTTCTATATATTTTACAAAACACACCGTTCCCAGTTCCAGAATCATACTTTTTGAGCAATAGAAGGCCAACCGAGAGCGTTGCTGTGGGATGGGAAGCCCCCCTGAATAGCCTTAAGAAACTGGTGAAGGGATGGTTTGATGAGGGGAATAGCACTGCCCAACATACAGAAAAACTACTGGGCCGCACAGTTAAAGGTAATTAATCAGTGGGTACACTGACCACCGAACCAGCCCGCATATAGAATGGATAGATTAGTCCTACAGTCAGGAGCATATGCAAAGCACTATACACTAACCCTAGACACCACCAGGTCACGGGTGCAACAAAATACGCAGTCCAGATCTGGCACATGGTCCATAAAAAGATGGCGTGGCATATTAAAGTAACACAGGCTATGCCATTGTGAGATACTAAGAAATTGGGCTCCCTAAGTAGAGTTCCCAGCTTTGATAACTTGGACCGCATTGGTATTTCCCTAGTGGATGACCTGTGGTCAAGGGAGTGGTTCCCTTCATAATAACACTAACAGGACTATTAGTTGGAGTACCGAAACATTTTGATATTTACATATTAGACCTGCACTCCTGGTTGCCATCCCAAGATAAGAGGAACTCCCAGAGTTTTCCCCATTAAAAGATAGACTCATGACAGATTACATGGACCGGAGGGCGACTTTACTGACCTATCAAAAATTGATCAGTAACTTCCCGGACCCTCTCCTGAGCCTCCTGGAGCAGTGGAGAGTGAACCTGGGAGAATTGGAGGTAGAGTATTGGCTGCAAACATTGGCCTCCCCAAGAAAGATAGCCATTTTTGCAAGATTCAGGGTGCTGCAACGTAAGCTATTACACAGACCGTATTTCTCCTGCACAACCCTGACTACAATGGCCAGATGGTTGGATTCTGGTTTCTCATGTCACTTCTCTCCTGAGGAAGCTGCATTGGCTCCCCATCCCCCAGCGCTGTGCCTTTAAAGTTGGCTTCCTGGTCTTTGAATCCCTACATGGCAGGAGCCCCAAATTCGTTGATAGCCTTACTCATACTCCCTCATGCAACCTACGCTCGGCTCACCTTCACGTTCTGACAACTCCCTCCTTCAAGTTGAAGAGGCAGGGGGGCTGTAGGTTCGCAATTCTCGCACCCAGATTCTGGAATTCCCTTCCCCTTGAAATTAGATCCTGTACTGACCTGCTTAGATTCAGAAAATCCCTTAAGACATGGCTGTTTAGACAAGCATGCAAATGAATTCCTACAGGGTTCGGCACTTCCTAGAAACAGCGCTGTGAAACCAATCGGTGAAAGTGCGTTTTACGAGAATTTTATAACATAACATAGTTGTCAGAGACAGTGTGGCGGAGATGGTACATTTTAGCACATTCTATGAGACTGCTTATCCATAAAATGTTATTGTGAAGTAACCACATACTGCTTGAGTGAAGTATTGAGTGTGGGAATGGAACCAACGTCTAAGTGGTACCTGCTAAATGTGTGGGAAGCAACTGATCTTACCAACAGAGAGGACCTGGGTGACTCTAGGGTTGGTAATAGCCAAGCGTAATATTGATAGAATGTGGGGAGTGCCCAACACATCAACGCTCCGAAACTGGTTAAAACATAAGAATTGGTGTACAGTGGCAGAGATGGTGGTGTATGCAAGTAGGGGCTGTCCCAAAAAATGGGAGCAAGTATGGGGCAAATTGAACATTTATTGGGGAAGCCTATGTATGCCCCCCTTGGTGGAATCAAACAACTCTACAAGTCAACCAAATGTGGAGCACACAGGGAGAGTTGTTTTAATTTATTTTTTGAGTCATGTTTATGGTGTAATCTCACCATTGTTTACCATAAATAATAGTGCACCCCCATAAGGTATAAGGCAAGTATCGTTTTTAATGCATATCTGCAAGTTGTTAACATTTTTTGTTCAATGATCACTGTTTGTCAGTTCTTTCCATTCATTCGATGAATAGTCTAAGATGAAATCTTTGTCTAGGTCAGTGCCTAGGATAGTTGAACAGTGAATGAGTATCGTGTGCCCTGAAGGATGGGGGAGAAACGGCTAGTCCTTACCTCCTACCTGGTAATGTAAAGGTTTTAAGGCCGTCCTAATAGCATTAGCCTCTAGTGCTCCTCCAAAGTGGGCACTTACTCAGTCAAAACTGTCTCATTATATAGAAGATACTGCACGTTTGCTACTTGCAGTCCGTATTGCTGAACAGTCTGTTAGAGTAAAGAGCCTACTGTGAAAAATTCTCATTTGAACATTTTAATTAATATTAGGAGTTGAGTAATTAACAAATCTATTTGTGAAGAAACTATGTTGCCACCTTACTGTGATCTTAATTCTTTATCATAATTTGTTTCCAGCCTAATTCTCATTATGTTTGTCATATTGCTTTTATATCAGTAATGACAAAAATCAGTCCCATCTTTATTTTTGTAATATTGTCTTAAAATAATCTTTTTCCCTACAGATGATTTTCAAAGTAGTTTCTTTATGATGATCTTTCTTCATAACCATTTCTTCAATAATCTAATTCTTTATTTAGTTTGCCAAGGCAGTTCTTAATCATGTTGTCAACTAACAAGTCTTTACTCTGTACTTCAAACCTAAAACACAAGTGCCCTGAACCAAAGTGTCTTATTTTTGTCACTGAGTCAATGCACACTTTGGAAAAAATCTGGGTTCTCACTTTTGCAAGTGGACTAGTGTTCAGAATTCGTGCCACAAGTGCTGATTGAAAATACTTTCACGGATATATGAGAGCTGTTACAAGTGATTGAAGATGGAAGTGATGGTGGAGGCGGATTGCTTTTGATCACACTGGTCTTGTTGACCTTAGTTGCTAAATTAGGGCATGTGCTCACTCAATGTAAAGATGTAATATTTTCATATCTGACGCGATCTGCCTTGGAAATAGCATGCCCCCCACAGTAACTATGAACTGTGGATTCACACAGGGCTCTTCTTGCCTGCTACTTGTGTAATCTGTATTTATTTATTTTTGTTTCTCAATCTCTTGGTCATTGGAGACTGAGGGGTTCATACCTATGTTGATAATATCCAGTTACTCTTTAACATTGTAGTCGACTGAGTTGGACTGTGATGCTGAATACATTTTTTAAGAATGATATTTCAAGATCATCACCACTCTTTGGTTCATTGATATTCCTCATGTTTCAGGGCAACTGTTTTACCCTCACTTGTAATGAGAGATGTAAAGCTTGGTTCCAGTCTATTTTACAATTGACTTTAAAGAGATTGCTGAAGCCTCAATCTGCCTACTCCTGCAGTTGGAAACGTTAAAGGTCATATCTATTATGAAAACGATAGCAAACCAGAGAATAGGCAGTCTATATCCTGTTATGCTTTGAGGCAAGCTCCAGCATTTTAAGAGAAAGAAAGTAGTCTCTGGAAAAGGCTACTGCAGCAGTCTAAAGCAGTTTGTTTTCAAGACCACCAAAATAAAACAATCCAGCAGCAAGAGCAAGAGTGAGAGTTTGAATGGCATGTCCACTAATTTTTCACCAACTGTTGCGAGAAATCACTGACTCAGAAAACAAAGCTATAAAGTTTAAACGCCAACAATGTATTTGTCAAATTGGGACACCTCGGCTAAGGTGCATAAGAGGATACATATAGTGTAAGCGTTTGATAAGCATACATATTGTCAAGAGTGAACTGGTATGTCCACACAGTCCTACATAGATTTGCTCCTAAAAGCATGATTATGAATTCACATTTCATTGTTGGAGTGCTTTGGGACCTTTGTCAGCTATAGAAATGCTACAGTACAGTGTAATGGTAAGAGTAAAATGATCCTGTTTTATTTGCGGAAATTCAAATTGAAGTGCCAATGTACATTAACAGAAGCAGATCTACGTTTCAGGCAGCACTTGGGTGTTCACTTGTATTCAGAATGTAGATTGTCTGATTTCCAATTCAAGTGTTTTGCTGCCAGGCTGACTTACAAATGGAAAGGACATGGCATTGACCTCTTTCCATATGCCTCAACAGAAACCTTTCACCACTCGGATATAGATAATATTTCTGTGCTGATAGTAAATGAAAACTGTGTTTGTTATTCAAGTTGAAGGGGCCAGACTGTCAATAAGAACTTGCCACGATGTCCATGTATACAGAGTAACAAACTAAGCAGCTGCAATGCAGTTTATCACACAACACTTTGAAAGCTTACAATAATGATGTCTCTTAATTTTAAAGCACATATTTCTTATGTCCTGGTAAATACAAATGTTTAAAAAATGCTATTTGAAGTTCTTGTTTTTTCCTAATTGGCATAATTTATTTTAAGTTTTTTTTTAAAATATAGAATGGTTTACAAACATTTAACCACTAGTGTCGTTTACATAAAGACTGCTAAAGAGTTGATCCGTTTCCATTTCTTGAGATCTCCCTGTGCAACTTTGTTACCGGAGTGCCATGGAATTATATTATTGTCTTTTACTGAATGGCCTGTGCATCATGACCATAGAGTGTGTTGTTTATTTATAGTCGCACATTCAAAGTCTTACAATTGAACCAGAATATAGCCTTTGCTGTCTTGATCTTGAACAGTCAGTGGAAATGGTTTAGTGGCCAGTCTATTTATGTTGTGCGTCCCTGAACTAACGTAAAGAAAATATGAAGGTTTCCTTTCTCTGGGTCTGATGATCATCATCGTGGTCTTTCTCACTCATGCCTATACAAACGTCCAGAACGTTTCGCCATGACTTTTGATTAATTGTGAATGTGCTATAAATCTTCTAGATTTATTTCAGTCTGCAGGAGATCTTTCTAAATGAGTCCTATTTGTACAAAACAATCTTTTCTCTTAAAAGGTGGAAACTGATAAAGCAACAGTGGGCTTTGAAAGTCTGGAAGAATGCTACCTAGCGAAGATTCTGGTCTCGGAAGGGACAAGAGATGTCAACATCGGTGGCATTATATGCATCACTGTGGAGAAGTGAGTATGTATTGTATACAGTATCCTGCAGAAAACTAAGGTTACTGAACCATCATTACAATCTATGTTTTTGCCGGCGATAGCATAATATAAAGTATCTTGTTTTCAAAAGGGCTATGTAACATGTTTTTTACACCACTGTAGGTTCTAATAGTGTCCCGTTGTTTTATGTTCCAGAGGATTTATCTTAGAACCATTTGCTGGCATGAGTCTTGACAGCGGTTGTTTCCTTTATTGAGGGGTGCTAGCTTGTTGAGAGAGGGATACCTCTTTCTCTCTTGCCTAGAATTCTGGCTGGGTGGCAATTATAGATGGGTATGGCGTGGTGAATGTGACGTTGAAGGCGTCTGGCAGGTCAGGTTTGGGACTGCTCTATAATACAGTGGACGTTTCATCACAGTGGGGATCAGGCTTAGACAGAATTCTTGCTCTGGTGAAGTAGGCCTGGTCGTACTAGCAGACTGTTAGGGCGATGATTATCTTGCAGTTTGTTGAGAAATAACGGGATATTCAGCGTGTTGCTTGCTTTGTGAGGTGGTAGAAAAACACTTGTCCATTGCAAAAGTCACTCCTTTTGGTGAGGTAGCAGAAATGGATCTTAGGCCCAAAAGTTCGAGTTGCAACAGTGAGTGGATGCCTCAGTGAAGAGGTGTTGGCCCAGATCAAATTGGTCAATAAGAGAGAGGCTGGACTGAAATGATTATGAAAACTTTCCACACATAACCGCATCTTTGAGGATTGGATGCAAATTGGGTCATAGGTGAGATATTTTGGATTACCTGGGCTTGAATGAATACATCACCATTTCAGGGAAGATTGTTTCCTGGGGGCCTGTAGAGGCCTCTGCGTCACGAGAATTTTGACTCTGCTGGGCATCATTGAGCTGTACTACTTGTGCAGATCTTATGATTGTGCCACAGCACGGTCTGCCATAGTATCGCTTTTCCATTCACTCACCGGGCCTCGCTTTGCAAGGTTATTTGTATTTCAGCTGGGTCTCCACTGTTTTTGTTCTGCCACCTAAGTGCCCGTGAGGCTGTGCTTGGCTCCGCCTCCTTCCAGGACATCGGAGGCGGCGACCGGCCGGGCCAGGTACTACAACTACAACTCCCAGGTCTCCCTGGGCTAGGACGCTATCCTGATCATGCGCTAGGCGGCGCATAAAGCCCCACCTGGTGCGGAGCCCCTTGCTTTTCCATTCACTCACCGGGCCTCGCTTCGCGAGTTTATTTGTATTTCAGCTGGGTCTCCACTGTCTTTGTTCTGCCACCTAAGTGCCCGTGAGGCTGTGCTTGGCTCCGCCTCCTTCCAGGACATCGGAAGCGGCAACCGGCCGGGCCATGTACTACAACTACAACTCCCAGGTGCCCCAGGGCTAGGACGCTATCCTGATCACGCGCTAGGCGGCGCATAAAGCCCCACCTGGTCCCTCGCCCCGCGAGGACGCGCGCGGGACGTGCCGGGCTAAGCCCGGGCAAAGGGCGGGCCGTCTGTGGCCGTCCGGGCCTGGAAGTGGCTGGGCTGGGCTACCTCCCTTTCTTCGAATCCCTTAGACCAGTGAGACTTTCATAATATATGTTAATGCAATTGAACCGCCGTTTTTGCTATTCTGCTTTTGATTTATGGTCTAGGTGTTCAATGTTTACAAACTCCAGTGCCACCTATACATTTAGGAATACTTTATCATGGCGCTGCGCCTTAGAAATGGGAGGAAGATTGTACCAAACAGCTTCGGGGGGTCTGTATCTGGAACTCTAGATCGGTTCATTACTAGAGCAGCAAATGTTCTTGAAAATGAAATTTTATCTACAGAAAAAAGGCTGTCCCTAGAGCTGTTGTCCAAACGCTCCTCCTTGGGTACCATCATGACCGCAGTCACCCCAGAGCAACCCCGGTCACTTGACGCCACTAGCTAGGGATCATGTGTGGAGCGAGTAGGAGTGGGTGGGTCCACCATCATATCAACCAGCAATTCTTTTGACTCCATCTTAGATAGCATATCTATACTTCCAAATAGTCCTACTGACCCCAACACTTTGGCTGCCCCTACCCTGTCCCATATAAATGTACCAAATTCTCCCCACACTGGGAAAACCAAAACCAAACAACCTCAATATACCGCTGGTAAAAGAAAGCGAGGGGGAGGGACACAAAAGGGTAGAAGTGCCAAGCTAACTAAAACTATTACCGTAAATGCATCCCCTATCTCTAAAACGCACTATAGATCTGCCACCATTGCCTCAGGCATAACGTCACCTAAGTTAACACCCTGTTGCCCTGCTGAAAACCAACCCCCAAATGGTACTCTAGAAATTCTAGAGCAACTTCTATGATCTATGTTGCTTCCCCTATTTGAGAGGGTTAAACTTATAAATGATTCCATGGCTAAATTGGAAAGTGCCGTAGCGGCAAACTCTGCAACCCTCAATAAAATAGTGGAGCTCTCACGAGCTACCGGGCTAAAACCATCCCGGAGTGTGATCACTGATCCCCAGAGTGTCATAATAGGAACTCCCGTGGAGGTATTAATTAGCCCAAACACTCAATTACATCCTAAACTTTCTAAAAATGCCTCATCCCAAACCCTTTCCATCGGTTATATTAGGGAGGGCGCAGCCAGAGAAGATAGAGCAGGTGGGGAAAAGTCAGCGCACACAGTATGCGGTGGTCGTCCATTCTCTAGAGAAAACCGTGAACCTGGGGCTGAGGTACAGCGAGCCAAGCTTCCTTGTATTAACCTCCCCCCTGAATCTGCACCCTACACCGTTATCCTGGCTAATGTCCCTGAGATCCAACTTGATAAAACAGAGACCCACGGGGAATTGAAGAACAAGGTGATCTATTGGCTAAACAAAAATCGTCCAACCGTCCTGAGTTCCCTAGTGGCTTGGAGGGGGTTGATTGACTGGGCTCTAGAAATAGGAATGGTAGTGCAGGTTGGCAAAAGGTCAACGAGATTGTGGCTCATGCAGCGTCAACAATTGATATTATTAGTAATAGTACTAGTTGGGTATTTTTGGGGGATAGCTGCGTGACTCCCTCCACAGCACCCGTTCTGCACCCACCTATTGCTCTAAGAAAGAATCTTAAAATTACTGCTGCCCCTATTGTGAGTCCCAACCCCCTCCGACTCACCTACACCGTCCCCCGTGGTAGGGGCATCTGTTCAGGCTGTGGAGAAACCCCGTGGAGTACATATGATTGAGGACACTAGTCATCCCAAATTAGGTTGTTGTAACTTGAATCCATCTGGTACTAATGTTTCCCAACCGGCATTGCCTATCTCTACTACTATTTTCGGTGGTGGCACTTATTTGCGCTCCCTAGTGTCCTGGAATATCGCAGGTCTAAAGAGTAAAATCTCCACCGCAGAGTGGATTGATCTGGTGGACAAATACGACATCTTGCCATTCCAGGAGACCTGGGCTGCAGAATCAGTACATCATACGGGGTACCTTAATTTCCACAAAGTTGCAGTCTGTGGGACAATAGGTAGACCGTCAGGAGGTTTAACCATTTGGATCAAACAATCTATGCATCACCTAATCAAGGAACTATATGTTGGTAGCCCAGACATCCTTGCCCTAAAGCTGCACCAGTTAGATGGCTCAGAGCTCTATATTATTAATGTGTATAACCGAGCTAAGCCTGGCGGGCGTGGCTCCAACACTTTTCCAATATTGGACTCCTTTCTGGACTCCTTTAGACCCGACAGTAATATAATAATTGTAGGCGATTTAAACTGTTCGTTCGAGCCCCTAAACTCGGACGGGGAATTCCTTACGACAGAGGAGGATGTCGCGTGGAGCATCCCCCAGTTAGCCCTCACACCCATTAAGAGATGGACAGAATCAGCTCTGCAGTGGATGGGTCTCTGCCTTGAGCGCGGCTTTAGGGCTGCCAACGGGCGATCTGCATCTGATAAAATGGGTAGGGCCACCTTTGACAATGGCCGCTACAAAAGTAGAATTTATTACGCCCTTATAAAAATAGAGTACTGGTCCATACTAAATGACATGGTGATTATGGACCGCCCAGAGAGTGATCATAATCCTCTTGTACTGGGACTCCTGGTAAAAAACGGTGGCAAGCACAAGCCTACAGCTAAGGTTGCCACCGCTGACGCCCTGCTTACTAACAACTTACGCAGGGTGCGTTGGGCTAAGATTGCCATTGACCCCGAGGTTTTGGGCAAGATTTCTATTAGGCTAACTAGGACTCTGGGGGTTTTGCATTCACTTCCAACTCGGGAAGATATAAACAGAGAGATAATTAATCTCCATGAAGATCTTTTTAGTGACCTCAGATTGTATTTTTCAAAACCTGACATACCAAAGAAGACTCATGGTAATCCACTGTGTAAATCATGGTATAATAAGTCGTGTAGGGAATCCTATAGTAGATTGGCTCTTGCTATCAAAACCAAAATAATCTCCAATATTAGGATAGCAAGGCTTAACTACCATAAAGCAAAAAAGAAGGCTAAACTTGATTGGGATACCCAACATTGGCAGGACCTTTTAGCAGCCAGTAATCATAGAAAATTAACAAAGTTTTGGCATTTAGTCAAATGGGGCAATGGCAGTGTTTCACAGGTTCCTGCTAATCATGTACCGAGAGAAGTCTGGGTCGAGCATTTTGGGTCCCAGTTTTCTGGGGATAACTTGACTGATATTAGTATCATTCCCATTCCTACCCCCGAGGACACTGCCCATGATTTGACATTTGCAAGCAGTGAAGTTGAGGTGGCGCTAAAAATGATCCCTAGCGGCAAGCCACCAGGTATCGATTGTGTCCCTGCCAATCTCTTTAAGCACGACAAAGAAAACTGGATCCCTTATATAGTCTATCTGGGCAATGCAATAGCAAAGGGGGTTAAAATTCCCGATTCTTGGCGTGGAGCTGAGATTCTCCCGATTTATAAGAAGGGGGATCGTTCCAGTCCGGGGAACTACCGACCGATCAGCCTGATTGATGCCATACAAAAAATCATCTCTAGGATGGTTTTGATACGAATCCAGAGTTGGATCGAACTGGAGGATATATTATCACCCCTACAGGCAGGTTCAGGTCTTTTACTAGTACAATAGAGCAGGTCCTTAGGTTCTAATTGCTCTATTGGAAAGTTGTTAGTTTAGGCGGAGGAACTATTTACGCTGCCTTTGTCGACCTAAAATCAGCGTTTGATTTAGTTCCCAGGGGTAAATTGTGGGGGGTGCTAAGGGCTCTGGGGATGCCCCCGGAGCTCTTGAATATGGTAATTAAGTTGCATGAAGCTAATTTTGCTCAAGTCCGTTGGGGCAAGCAAGGGCAGGTCACTAGAAGATTTGCTGTGTTCAGGGGTGTTAGGCAGGGCTGTGTACTAGCACCAACCCTGTTTTTGTTATTCATCAACGGGGTGGTGCAATACTACTCAGCCCTTCCGACCGATGCCCCCTCTCTGGGTGGTATTAAGTTTCCGCTACTCATGTTTGCGGATGATACCCCTCTGCTATCGCAGACCCAGGCAGGCCTACAAGCGGCACGGTCTACATTTGAGAAATTTTGTCATGACCATAACTTGCAGGTCAATATCTCAAACTAAACTTATGGTGTTCACCAAGAGCAGACCCGCGGTTGCCCATATTAAAATGAACAACATCAAGTTAGAACAGACAAACATTATGACCTACCTCGGGATTGTTTTGGAGAGTAAAATGAGTTGGAAGCCCCAGATTGAAGCCTTGTCGCTCAAGTTTGCCCAGCTCACGGGGTGCTTGATAAGAGAACAGAGAAAGTCTGAGACCAAGAGGATAGGCCCAGCCATGAAGATTTACAACGCTAAGATAGGCTCTGCGATCCTGTATGGTGCGGACCTCTGGGGTTTTGCTGACCTGTCTGTTCTGATTAAAAATACAGAACAAATTCTTAAGAAAATTGACAGGTCTCCCCTGCTCTAGCCCTACGATACCTTTATTAATGGATCTAGGCTGTCATGCAATAGATGACTTGGCTCACTATAAGCCAGTGGCTCTGTGGAGGAGGCTATGGACCACCCCCGAATTAGCGGCTTATGCCAAGGCCACTATGGATGTAAGATCCATCCTGGGTTAGGGTAACATCCCTTGGTTCAAAAATCTCAAATTATCACTTGAGTCAATGGGCTTGGGTACCCTGTGGTCAGATCCTGTCAACAACCTGTTTCCCCCCAAAAAAAGTTTATAAAAACATCTATTGGGCGATAGTCTACCAGAAACTCGCCTGCCAAATTCCATCTACATCCCTGTCAGGAATGTTTCTGGATCTCAAATCTATTCCGGCCCTAGAAGAATATTGGGACACAGTAACAAAGCCCAGTGATAGAAAACTCTATCACCAGCTAATGGATGGATCCCTTCCAACGAGACTGTTCGCAAAAAAATGGAAAGGTCAGGAGTCTGATCGTTGTCGTAGATGCCCAGAACGCAAAGAATCGATTGCCCACATATTCTTTGAATGCCCGGTTTATGCAGCTCCTCGGGCCTAATGGCTCAAACCAATTTGTCGTAACTTGTCAATAAGGGTTGGATCTGAGGCCATAAGACTTCTTAAGTCGGATACAAGCGAACCAATTGTTATAGCTGTATCAAACTTTTTGGGCTGGGTGTGGATCCTGAGGGCTAAACCGGACCTAGTGGTAGGTCTTCCTAACGATCTGTTCTGATGGCTCAGAAATTAATCATGGTATTTTATCCTACTTTTGCTGTAGGTTTTAAACTCTATTTTTATTGCTGGTTTTTATTTAGATTTTATATTGGTATTTGTTTTAAAATGAGGTTTTAAGCATGGTAATGTCTTTTATGATAATTTCGAAATAAAGACTTTTTGAACTTGAACTTGTATCGCTGTAAAGTAACATTTTCAGCCCCATTTGTAAACTTGTGCACGGTATTACAGATACCACGGTCCTCACCATTTAGGAGAATATGTGAAACACTTCTTTCTGGTTTAATCATTGGATCGGCTGAATACTGCACTCTTTCGTGAGATGATTAGTAAGGGGACAGTCTTAATTTGCTGATGAATAAACCATTTGTGTAAATTCAGGAATTTAAAAAAAAAAAAAGTGTTGCTTGATTGAGAGACACCAAGAAAATCACATTTCGCCACCATTGTTAATGTGTTTCTTTTGCTGTTGTGTCTAACATCTCTGACTGTGTCTAACATCTCTGTTCCTGCTGTAGCTCTGGCAAGGATTTCCAAAGACTTTATCTAAGTAGACTTGTGACTTTACTGTTGGCCCCTCCACACAGCTTTCTCCTGATTTAGTTTGGAGAAACTTGCTTTTTTTAATCAAAGATTTAGTACAACACAGTTGTAGCTGACAACAAATGTTCAAAGGACACTAGGTATAGAAACTTTGCACCACTACCCTGAAGTATTTTGGTATTGTGTGTAAAGCTTCTTTTAAGAACCACACTGAATAGGCTGAATGGTGTATCTGGTCGTCATGGCATAATTCCTGGAGGATTTTGGTAACATGTAATGTTTATTATACACCCAGTTTTCCTCCTTATTAAACAGCCGGGGTGTGGGTGAAGGGTAGGATCTTCACGCTCCCTAAATACAGTTGTTAAAGAACGATAATGAGGCTAATGATCTTCTTCTCCTTTGCATGTAAACAAATGCAGTTTATGGAAATGCAGCTTTCTCTTTTTCTCTTCACAGTTAAATTTTCAGAAACTGTTTTAAGCAGCATGTATTGCTTAATTTCTTTCTAGGTATTAGGAAATGCTGTTGCACCTACTTATAGTAAGCAAACCGGGGAAATTTATAGAAAATGATAATTTTTTCACTTTGAAAAAAAACCTCATATTTTTACTCAGCAATCTGCTAGTTGTGAACTATGAGTTTTCATTGATGCTGTTCGTTACTTCTCACTACATGTTATCCTCTATTTAAGGTAGTCATACATTATAAACAATAAAATAAGATGTGAATAAGGTACTTCTTGCAAGTTGCACTATTCCATGAAAACGTACTTGTCATTAGGTCCGTTGTTGCTGTGGAACACCAAACTGAATTGCAGTGCCTTGATATCTTGGTAGGGCTATGGATCCTTTATCCCATATCTATATTGGCTGGTAAATGTAGGCAGTAGAAAGTTGTGATATTGTAGTCCTCCGTATGGACTGTGAGGATATAGTTTTCTTAGGATACTGTTTTCAGGAGCCGGCTATTTTGTTCATCCATATTTGTGCATCGCATTTCAAAGTTTCTTTGATTAAAAACCTCACCGTGTATATATCATTTCTTTTATAGACCTGAATTTGTTGGCGCTTTTAAAGATTATACATTGAATTTAGCTGCCGCCGCTCAAGCTGCTGCAGCATCAGCTCCCTCTGCACCACCAACTCCGGCTGCTGGTCCAGCAGCATCTCCACCGCCAGCTCAAGCTCCTGGTAGCTCCTACCCTCCACATCTGAAGGCAAGTGGTGTGCAAGTCAAATGACACCTCTTTCTGAACCAGTAGCCTTATTGTGTATGGTAACACAGCAATCTCCTTTCTCCCTGCTGCTAGTCAGATGAGATTTCTCTGCGTTATATATGTTTGTACTAGTTATTTCAAGCTTTTTTGAAACTGTATTTAGTAGAGACATTTCTATCCAAAATATAATATCTAGTTGAATTTTTCCTATTTTGAGTGTCCAACAACAGGATTTGCCAACCAGAAAACTAGCATGCAACCTTGTGCCAGGATAGCAGCAAGTTTAACATAATAAAAATCAACATTAAGGATTGAGCTTTTAAATACGACTTGAGACTAGATCTCTGGACCAGACCTGTTGGTAATTTATTTTTCTCTTAATATAAAAATCTCAAAATGATATTCCTCTCAAAGGAGAGCGCATGTATGTCCGCTTTTTTTGCCAAAAGGTTTCTGTTTTTTAATGGTAGCTAAAGATATGGGTAATCAAAGAGCATTATAGAAAGCTCCAAAACATGCCGATTCTGTGGTTATAGTCTCTAAACCACTTTGGCATGTGGCCGCAGAAACACAGATGTCCTTCCCGTGCTGAAATGACCGTGGTGGTGCGATGAGCATAGTATTTAAAACCACACAGATTTTGGGGAGGATCACGTTTTCCTTGAGACAAAAGGCAAAAAGAAAATGTAGCAACACAATTGGGTAAATAACGAGCGTTGAAAAATGTTTGAGTAAGCCCCACTTGATTTCTGATATTAAAGCACATGCACACAAAATAAAGTACCTTAAACAGTGCACATAGCCTGTAACTGCGTAATCAGCCTGCTCCTCTTCTAATTGTTATCTAACAAATTGGATGTGCTGTGTAAGTACAGGAGCACAGGGACAGGAAGTCCAATTTCTACTTAAATGGATTCCATACAGGAAGAAGAGAAGGAAAAAACTTGAAGAGAGAAATGCTAGCGCATGGCGGCAAAGAAGAATGGGCAAGGTGATTGAAGAAAGGACTGAGCAGGGTAAGGGGAAGGAAACATTGTAAATTCATATTTACGTGAGGGAGGGTAAGTGCTACGCTGATTTGCAAAGAACTCTATACATGGGCAATCGACGGCAGCATGGAAGAGCAGAGAAAGGAAAGTTCTGAGGCAGGAGGAAGACTGAAAAAGCAACTGGAGTGGACCCATACACGTCCAAGAAAAGTGCAGATCTTCACAGGAAGGAGTGCATGTAGGTATGGGTCTTGAAGGATCATTGTTGTTCAAAATAGCAAGGTAAGAACTAGGGAAAGAAGAATTAAAATTGAGTGTGTTGTAGAATAAAAAAGAAACTGTAGAACTGGAGGTCACGCCCATAGAAGGAATTTTGAGGATCAATGCAGACTGGTGCGGTAAAGCAGAATGCCAATGGTCGAAAGGTCCTTTTGCCAGGTAGCTTGAGGATGTAGTCTTGTTAACATACAACTACTATAAGCAAGATTCTAGAATATAGACATATGGTCTCCGAATTGTGGAAGCATGCTAGTGAGGGCACAGAATGTCTGCTTTCTGGTGGTGTAGAGGGGATGCTCTGTCAAAACCAAAGCATGGACATTACTTTGGAAATGTTGCAGGGTTCTCTTAGAACTCTATGAATCCGGTGCCTGTAGTCATTCAATATTAGAAAAGCAGGGTTGCAATGCCGTGCTTTAAACATGTGGGGCAGCTTTGATAACTTTTTGCTTTACAGCACCCTTAATCTGGCTTCCACTCTAAATTTGATCTTAATTCCAGGAGACCGCACCAGCAGGGAGAAGTGCCAATGTTCACTTTAAACCATTTTCACAGGTTTTTTTTCTCTGCCCACCTTGTTATAATTTTGTATTTATTTGTTTTTCTCTTACAATGTCTTTCTCCTACTCGTGTCCATTTTCGTACTCCCACCACCACTTGACTCTATCCGGTAACTTACCCTTCAATTATGCTTTTGCCATTGGTGCCAATAACCTGTTGCAGAGCCACTTAGCTTGAGAAGCAGATGTTTGTTGTGCTGTTGCTGATCTGAATCATAGCATGCACAGTCTAGCTGCTACGCAAATAGTAGGAAAAAAATCCTACTTTCGTTTTATGTGATTAGTTGGTACATCTGTAGTAAAATTGAGTCATCAGAATCCCAGACGCATCAGTATAGATTGCGCAACACTGACGCCGGCTGAGGGAACCAGATGTCTGTGGAGCTGGCCATAATCACACATTGGATAACAGGGTATTATTGGTAGGTAGAATCTGTCCCATTTTTACCTTTTATGTCTGTCTGATCTTCAATCCATATTTGACAGGAAACATTTTTTCTCTCACGTTGGTTGTTTCCTTGCTTCTTGGCATTTAGATCCTCATTACAAGTTAAATGGTAAAGCCAGGGAGCAAACTCTGCACCCTCAATGATTGGTAGCTTGAGGTAACACCCTGTAAGTACCATGAGAGTACAACAAATTAAACACTATGCAACGGGGAATAACCACCCAGACGCGGTTTTACCTTGTGCAAAACCACACAGAATTCCATGTTCTATGGGGTTTTACACTCCTACACCACCAAATCTGAGCAGTGGGTAAATATGAGCCTGGGGCAGATGCTGGGCAAGGGTGGGGAGGGAGGCTTAGAGGTCAACAGGGGGGCGGGGGGGTGATCTGGCAGAAGGAAGCATGTAGCTCTCCTTCTTGGCGAAATAAAAAATGTTGGGGACGGCACAGAGGCTGGACTCCTGTGGCAGCCAAAACGTCAAGTAATTTTTATTGGCTGTGTTTTAAGCCCTGTAAAATAGTCTTTGGAATGTGTCTGTTCCCTCAAATTCAGACTTTGCTTTATTTTTTGAGAGCAGACTGTTTTTGGACTTGCTGGCCATTGACAGAGTTGCTTGGTTAAAATGTTTCTGTGCCATTTTTTATTTGACTTGGAAAACTTGTAAGAAAAATGTACATAATGTGCACATGTAGACTAAAGGGTCTCCACACCTTTCCATTATTTTTTTCACTTGATCAGGCAAATAAATTGTCAACATCAAAAACGATATTGTAAACTTATCACCTGAGATTTTGATGAAATATATATATACCCTTTTAGAAAGACAAACCGTGACATCCTCTTCCAACGGGTCTTAAATTTGGCACTCAATTTGGCACTATGCTTTTTAAATAGATTTTATTTGGTTGGTTATTTTTTCAAGTTTAGTGAAATTTATGTACACATTTTGGCACCTCATTGTGGTAATTTTTATTTACTTATTTTTCTTTTATAGTGTCTTTCTCCTACTCTTGTCCATTTTTCTACTTCCACCACCACTTGACTCAATCCTGTCACCCTTCAATTATGCTTTTGGAGCTTTCGTATTCTACTTTATTTATCTCTCTAACTGCCATTTTAGAGCCACCAATAAATATTTTCTATTGATACCTCGTTAGCCCTACCTGTGTGATCTCCTTACTGTTACTATGGCACCTGGGTTAAAGTGCTTCGCTTTTATTTTGAGTGTGGGATGCGATTTACTTTTATACTTTTATGGGGCTGTTAAAATGGATTGTGGTTACTGGTTATTTAATTTAAAATGCCACCACCGTGAACATACTGTCTTATAACAGCTTTCATTTTTTAATTTTGAATTACATTTGATGCATTTGGTTTGGAAATATAATAGCTTAAATGCAACTTCTAATCTACCAATTAATCAGATGCATTACATTTTTTACTTGAAAGACAATAAGTTATCAGAGAATCTAAAGTACCTGTTAAGGGCCCAAACTGTAATTTGGTGGATTTAGCAATCACTGTTGACCTGGCAGAGGACGTAACGTCCACCAGACCAAGACTACTCCGCTTGCCAAAAGAATTTGCCGTCTCAGCGGTTCCTGTCAGTGCTGTTTACAGTTTGGTGCAGAGTCCTGCACCAGAATGTTTTTATTTTTTATTTTCAAAAAGAAAATTCTGAAGCAGGATTTCCATTTTGGGCATAAAAAAATACTCCCCTCGCCATGGGAGTCCTCTCCAGGGTTTTCCTGGCAGTTACGAGCAGGAAAAACTGACCTCTGATTCCTCCCTATCTAAATTAGGTGAAAGTAATTAGAGGTCTGTCTTCTATGGCCCTTACTCCGCAGGGCCGTTTAAAGGGTTTAATCACGGTAGAGACAGAGTAGCCCAGCAGTGATGAAACCTAAAGTCCAACAATATTTAAATATGGCAGGTGGACCATTATGTTGGAGGAATAACGGATTATCTATACCGTCAAGATGTAGATCAGAACCTTTGTCTTTACATCTACTTTCTTTTGTGTGCTCGCACTAGTAGGTTCTTGTTACATTTTGTTTTTATTTAGGTTGAGGTTGTAATCGGCCTCAATTGATTTTTTAAATACCAATTTCTGTAATATTTCAATCAGCCAACATTTTACTGTATATGCCACTATCTTGCAGAATACAACCTTTGTGAAGTGCTCTGTTTCTAGTTTTATTGTTGCCTAAAATGAAGGAATTAATAGCAGAATGGTGAAAGAAGGAATCCATCTTATTGAGAAGTAATGCAAATAATATATGGTCATTTTGACATATTAGAGTAATATTTGTTATAATGAGCAATCATAAAATCTAGTTTTGATCAGTAGGCTTTGGATAAATACCAGAGTATTTGCTGTGTCTCTAGCAATCTAGTGCTCTTTGTTTAGCAAGTACTTGATTATTAGCAAAATATCAGCCAAGTTTGCATGTATTTTCATTAGGAACATATTGCATATTTGGTTGACCCATAATAATAACTTGGTTTCACAGTACAAGCCGATTAGTAGTTTTGTATAGGTTGATGGGCAATTCTGACATATGGTGGCAGTGAATAGAAGCAATAGTGAGTGGTGGTGGTCGGGTTGACCTGTCTTGAGTTAAAGGGAAAGTTCCGCCCATCACTTTTTGGGCTTTAAATGGCCCATAATAGAAAATCTCCAGAATCAAGTTGTTTAATTGGTCTAGTATAACGCCTGTAAATTTAACAGTTGGAAGAATTATACTTGACAGCTACCATGTTTCTAAATCCTTGCTATCTTGACCTATTTCAAGAGGTACTTTGTTAATTCATGCCAGTGGTTATAAATAAAGTATCAAAGTAAATGTACCTCTTCTCTACTTGACATGTGTCTTTGAATATCAAGCAGGGATCAAGATGGAGACCCCCAGCATTAACTTTCATGTTAAAAGATGGAAAAAAAGTTACTTTGGAAAATAACACAATCATTGAATGATTCTGCTGATATGGATTGTGTGTTTATTCCTTGCCGAAAAAGGCATAGTGGATAAAGTGCTTTACTTAGTACATCATTATTGACTGATGGGAATTCGTCCACCGAAGTGTTCTAATGTAAAATTGCCCAGCTCATAGTGAAGAAAACTTTACTTTTTGTTAGCGAAGTTTAACACCTAAACAACACTGGTCTTTGCCTAGGTTAATTTTGTGCTCATGTTTGTGGTTGGCATTAAAGACTTTGTGTTGTGCTTCACAGATTTGTTTGCCTGCACTCTCTCCTACAATGACGATGGGCACAGTGCAGCGATGGGAAAAGAAGGTTGGGGAAAAGCTGAGTGAAGGCGACTTGCTAGCGGAGATAGAGACGGACAAGGCAACAATAGGTACCCAATGAAGTGAAGTAACAAAGCCCCCCCCCCCCTTTTCTGCTTTTCTTAATCTTTTCCTGCAAACGTTTTGTGAAAACTGCACATTTGTTTTGCAAGGTTTTGAAGTGCAAGAAGAAGGTTACTTGGCAAAAGTTCTTGTAGCAGAGGGAACAAGAGATGTACCTCTTCAAACTCCGCTATGCATAATTGTGGAAAGAGAGTCTGATATTGCAGCATTTGCTGACTACAAAGAAACTGGAGAAGTGGTTGATATCAAACCCCAGGCAGCTCCTCCAGCTCAGGTAATGGAAGTTATTAATACATTTTTCAGAACAGTGGAGCTACGTGTTTATAACTCTGCAGGGTGTCTCATTATGTAGGTTTAATATGTATTTAATTATGTAAAGTAGTGAGATGGGATTTGTAGTACACATCAAAGACAAGCTATGAATGACCTTTTGCATTAGCTCAACAATTTAATTGACTAGTTTGACAATTGATTAACTACCTAGAGATACTTTAAAAGGCCATCATTTGATTTAAACTTTTTGCAAGAAATGGATCCTCATATTGTAATTTAGCCATTGGTTAACATTCAATAACCTACAACACCGAAATATTGTCGGAATAGTCTTTCATTCTTGTACTGTAATATGCATAATTTCTCTTAGTCCGAAACACACCAATTTATATAATTGCCTAACAAATCAGGAAAGAAAGCTGCTATGTTCAATAATGTCACAACTACATGCATTTTAAATGGTTGTACGTAATTTCATTGAAGCATTACTTCTTGGAATCATGGAATATGATTACTGAGAAAACATTTTACCTAAAGTGTTTAATGAGAGTTTGCAGGATTATTGGCTTTTACCATTTCATAGAAACAAATGCATTTATTTGATTCAGTGATTTACTTCACAGTTCATTATTTCAAATGATATTTTTTACATTGTCAAACAATTATTTCAGATGCGTTTAATTTGCCAACCAACATCACCATCTCGTAACACCATCCATCCTGGCCCCTTGAAAACCTCTTACCACTATTAAATTACACTCATCACAGACCCCTAAACCCCGCCCAACGCAGAACCATTACATTTATTTCAACCCCTACAAATCACACCTGAAACCTAAAAAACCCTCACTACTCATAAACTACACCCATTTTTTAACCCTGAAAATATCCTCACCAGCTCTAAGCGTCACTCATTTCTCAACCCTAAAACACCCTCCCCACCCCTGAACACCACCCATCCATGACCACGTAAAAAACTCTTTCTACATTTTAAACTCCACATATTCCTGAACCCTAAAAACCCTTCACCATCTCTAACCCTACCCCATTATGGAATCTTAACCCTCATCGGGGCTGTACGGTGCAGTCTTGGCTGCCCGTAGAAGGGTTTCCTGCCTGTGGGGAGGGGAGTGTGGGTGCGCTACAGAGAAAAGAAAATATATATATATTTATATATTCCACGCTACACACTTGAGTCGCCCGCCGCTGCTCCCTGAACAAAGGGCGCTTCGCCTTGATGGACCGCCCAAGTAGGGTCCAATTTTACATCAACAACTCCCCTCGCATATGGAAGGATGACGAAGCTGTGTCTCAAGCCACCAAATTCTTTTTCAGATGATATCGGACGCATTTCGCCTGCACAGCAGGCTTGCTCACCAACAATTTGATAAAGTTTTTCAATTGTTATTTAAACCCTTGTGTAACACTTCATCATGTGAGAACTACTCACACAGTGTGTGCGAAGACAGACTAGTAATTTTTACAATCCACTCGTAGCCACGACACAAATCATGTTTCTTATTCGCTAGAACCCCAGTGGGTTATTCAAGGAGAGCTAGTTATCCCACCCAAGTGGGCTTATTAATAACTAGTACATTCCATATGATGTTATTAGACTTTGTGTACCGAAAACTTGCACATAAATTAAAACTTAACCCTTGACCAAAGTAAAATAAAACCAGTTAAAAACGGAGATTTGAAGGAAGTTACTTTATTGATCTATCAATATTTATTAATGTGTATGAAAGTCTTCTTCCATATTCAAGCCCCCTGGCGTCTTTGTATTGAGCTCTATTATATAGCAAGACTCCAGCCCCCTTAATTTTTTCTCACTATTTCCTCCTCGTATGTTACACGGGATTGCATCGATTACAAAATATGATAGACCTTGGACATTTTTACTGTGGTATTGCTCAAAATGTCGAGCTACTGGATACGATCTGTTGCCATTTTGTATGGCTCGTAAATGCTGTTTATGCACTGGTAGGATTGTACTGCCCACGTACCTCAGGCCACTTGGGCACTGGAGCACGTAGACAGCATAATCTGTTTTACAGGTGTATTGACTTTATTTTATTTTCTCTTTTAACAAGTCCTGATTTGTACACTACGGTATTATTTCCATGCAAACAAGCTTTGCATTTAGTGCATTTTAGGAAGCCACTTTTCAAGAGAGCCAAGTTGTGGACGTATTTTTGTTTTTTTTGTGATATTACTATGTTGTTGACAAGTGACTGTTTCAAAGATTTAGCTCGTCTAAAAGTTATCAGGGGTCTGTGTTGCACTATTTTTCCTAGTACAGGATCATTGCGTATGACATGCCAATGCTTGTTTAGAATGTTTCTCAGACTATTATCTTGTTTGTTATAGGTCGTTATCATTCTGCATTGACTCATGTCTTTCTTTTCAAGTTTTGCTTTTGTTTTGCTTTTACAAAAAAGGATTGACTCCCTCGTTCTTTTACTTGCCTTATTCATAGCTGAATTTATACTCTGATCCATATAGCCCCTAGCTTTAAAACGAGTTTTCAAGCAGTTTAATTCCTTATTTAGTTCTTCTTGGTTACTGCATTTTTTCATAGTTCTTAAACATTCCCCATAGGGGATGCTTTTTATTAAATTACTCTGATGGAAGCTCGTTGCGTGTAGCAACGTATTGCCTGCTGTAGGCTTTCTAAAAAGTTTAGTTTCCAGTTTGCCATCCTTTACATAAACAGTAAAATCTAGAAAATTAACATTTGTAGTACTGATAGTGCTAGTAAATCTGAGATTCAGATTGTTTGCCTGTAGATTGGTTATAAAATCCCTGGCCTGTATTTCTGAGCCTTTCCATACCACAAATAAGAAGTCGATGAATCAACTCCAGTGCATTATGTGCTCTTGCTAAACCTCTGGGTACAGTTTCCGGACCACCTGCTCCTCCCACCAGCCCATATGCAGATTCGCATAGCTGGGGGCGAAGCTGGTGCCCATCGCTGTACCACAGGTTTGATGAAATAGTTCTCCATTGAAGAGAAAGTAGGTGTTCTTAAGGCATGCAGATATCATTGATATTAACATTTGGGTGTGTGACCACAGTTTTAATGGCCTGTTTCCTAAGAAATGTTCAATTGCATTAAGTCCAGCTTTGTGTTTGATACTCGTGTATAGAGTGGTCTCCTCTATTATCAATAAAAAAATCTTGTTCCCACGAAAGATCGTAATACTCTTCTCAAAAAATCCCCGGTATCCTGAATAAAGGATGGAAGAGATTTCACAAATGGACAATGAGAAGAGTCCACATATTTAGAGGTGTTCTCTAGGTTGCTCCCTATGGCTGATATAATTGGGCGCCCTGGGGGGAAAAGAGGCTCTTTATGCACCTTCGGTATTAAATATAATACAGGGGTGACTAGATTACTCTTTTTTTAAAACAATAGTTCATCATGATTGATCAAACATTGACGGTACCATTCTTCTAGTTGTGCATTGTAGAGGCGATGATTTGTGATCATTACCACCTCTGCAGCTTTACTGTAATTAGATTGATTATTAAGTTGCTTGTAAGCTTCATTTAGGTATTGCTGTTTTCCCCAAAGCACAACGTTTCCACCCTTATCTGCATTGCTCACAATACATTCATCATTCACTGCAAGTTTTTTAATCAAGGCATCATAATCTTTGTTTTTGTGACAGTTGCTTTTGCTTATCACTAGTGGTTTTGTACAGATTTTTTAGTTTGTTCACTTCCAATTCGCTGTAAATGTCTACTAAATCTCTAGCTGTCAATGGTGTAAATCTAGAGCTTGGCCTGAAGCTAGTTGGCTCATCACTCGTTATGTCTAGATTATGTTCTTCAGCCAGTTCTACCGCTCTTTCATTGATGTTCAATATATCCATTTCTGGAGTTGCATTATTCAAGTCTGTTTCATTTTCAAATTGTCTGAGATCTAATAGCAGATTCATATCATCCACCATTAAATTCATTGGGTCGTCTTCTCTATGCCTCGCCACCGGCAATTGTATTTGCTTTTGATTGACTGCAAAATGTTTTTTCAACTTTAAAGATGTGACAAACTTGGAGATGTCTACCCTTGTTTTGACATAGCGGTACAAAAGGGGGTGGTGATGGACGGAGCATCAGAGCCAATCAAACACTCACACCCAGTCAACAGATCTGGGTGTGGGAGCATCAGTCCAAAAACAATGATATACTCAGAGTGCCTTATCATTAATCTCTCCTGTTTGTGAAGCTTACTTTTATATTTATGAATTAGGATACACCTTGTTAGAAATACATACTGTTAGATTTATTTGATATTTTCCATGACAAAGTAATATGATGAAAATCTGTCACCTACCCAGCCGGACATCGGACATTGTTTTTCACTGTTCTACTTGGTTTATCTGTCTTTAACACTGACTGCTTGGTCCCCCCTGATGGACTTTTTCCCTCCTGCCTGCCTTGACTCTAACAGCATTCCCCTCCCCTGTTTTCCTTTCCCTCTGTTACGCCGCGCACTAGTAATGCATACTGTTGTGTTACTGTGGCTTCATCATGTGTCCTTATGTGCAATTCGCTAGTAACTCTTGTTGTTACTGTGTAATCACTGTATAACTTATGTAAAAATTGTGTAACTTGCAACTCGCTGTTCCTTATGTTAAGCTCTCTGATACCGGTTCTAGCCAGCACTGTCAAACTCAAATAAATAACTGAAAAACTGAACAAAGTTGTCTGCCTTTGAGTTTCGGGATAACACCCCATCCTCCTTGAAGGGGCAGGATCCTAAAAAGCACCTTTTGACACAAAAAATGATATTTGTCATCATACTTAAAATGTCACTGCCTCTCATTTACCAATAGTTTGAAAGCTCTGCTAAAGTAAAATTGCTCGGTTATTTGAAACCAATTTACCGAATTTAAATGGTATCGGTTTTCCAAGAGCATTGAACTGGACATTTTTTTTTAATACATTTCATTAGTGCTCTTTGTGATCTTGCTGTTTGCACAAGCGTTCTTTGCTAGCTGTGTTAAGGCTTTACTAAGTTTATCATTGGAGGACGAAAAAACATATTTGATCTGTGGTGATGAACAATTGTGCATGGAGAAAATTGCCTCAATGTACAGTGTAGGGGCTAGTACTGCCCTATTGGGCGGTTTCCCGCAGAAATGGGTGATATTTTTCCCAGTTGTGCAGAGAAAAAGCTCTCCATGTGGGGTTCACAAAGTTAGACGACCTTTGCCGTTCTGTGCCCAATGCATGTAGACTAGGCGGCACCGAATTTCATGCAGGCGCCTTAGACTCGACTCAGCCCACGGTTTCAAATTGGGGCCATCAATCATTCATAGCGCGGACACGCTACTTATGATGGCCCTGCTTCATGTTGCTGGCTGCCCCCAGAGAGAATGAACCAATGGTGTTACAAGAGGCAGGCCAGTCCTCATTTGTTTTATCAGTTTCCTCGTGTGACCGGAGGTGTGTGTACTTTAAAGGAGGAGTGTCCATGCTGGTCGGCCTTCCCTGCAGCTATGGGTGTCATATAAGGGCCTTGATTGTCTTAAGTTTGGGGCATGTTGTTGCAACTCCTGGATTTACAACAAGCCGAATTAGGTTAGTTAAACTTCCTGCTATCCTGAAAAGGCTAGCTGATTCCTTCCTTTTAGGGTTACATGTTTATTTTATACAGTCGGCTAGAGAGGTGTTCACGATGAGGGTGGAGTCAATCGCCCACACTATGTAGTCTGCTGTACCACCTCAGAGGTGGCTGCTATCACGAATTGGGAGGACATATTCTTGTCCAGAGTTGCTCGGCCCTTTTTGGAAAATAGAAGCTATGGTGCTTACCGACTTTGCCCGTTCTCGTTAGCAAAGTACTGTTACACAAAGGGAACATACAATCTTAACACCGACCGTAGGAGATTTTTTTGTTGTTGTTTGGCCCACCAATCTGCTGTGTCAGTCATCGGTACATCAGGGTCAGTACCAAGGACAGGAAAAGACCTGAGAGACTCAAGACAATTAATCAGATCTATCTGTAAAAATCAGTGGCGTAGCCGGGGAGGGAAGGGTGGGGGGGGGGGGCGGTACAAGTTTTGGTGCCGGTGGCCTCCACCCGCTCTTATCTGCTGCCTCAGGGCGGCAATCAATGCCCCCTGCTCCTCAATGCATTTGCCGTAGGGCATCAAACAGAGAGAACTCTTGCCAGCACAGCCCCAGCCGCTCTTCTTTTCACTGTGTGCGGCTGCCGCAGCCAACGCAGGGACCGCCATGGGCAGCCAGAGGGCTAGATACGCCAGTGAAAACAGTTACTGTGATTTAAGGTAAAAGGTGGGTTTGGATGTACGGGTGTATGGGGACCTCAAGCAATATGCAGAGGAGAGCATGAATCATTAGAAAAGTTTGTTAAAAAGTTGCACATACATTTCACCGATATGTAATTATGAAAAACATTTACAAAAATGTAGATGTCTATGGGTATTGAAAGTGAACATAGTTTAGATTTGAATGAGTTATGAAATGAGAGTCCAGAATAAGATGCAGAACGCTTCCCAAGTAGCAGCATGAATTTTGCTGATCAGTGCAGGCATGTGCAGATTAATTGCAGCCCCCGGTGTCCTAATAACATATCTGCTTTCCTCATGATGGCTATTACCATCACTCCACCTTACAAAACCGTTTGAGAGATCACTCTCCTTCTCAAACTGCTTCTGAAATTAATCATCGCTCCTCTGAGCTTTATTAAAGTAATTGTTGCTTTGAATCCAGTCATACCCAGACGTGGGTCCCTTGCTCGTTTTGCCACTGGATTAAAGCTAGCCTGGCTGATGAAGGGTGTTATCGCAAAACCGGTCCCAGGATGCTTTTACCGGTCCAGGGAAGATTAGGCTTGGCAGTTCGGGCTGGACTGTTCCCATGAGGAATAGGGTCAAGACTGATTTGCATATGGCTGAGTCTTAAAAGGGGTGGCGAGTGAGCTAAAGAATGATGATGGATTCAACCCAGATCTGTGACTGGGGTGAGTGTCTGAGAGGTTTCAGCGCTCCGTTCATCATCTTCTTGTGTTAGCTTTGAATCTATTTGAACCATAACTTTCCATTGAAATGCAACATTTGATGGGGTAGGCCCAGTTTATTGAAAGGGAATGTAAATATTGCAGTATGCATGTTACCTTGCTGCTTATGCATATTGAATACTACTTGGAAAGTACGTTTTTGTTGTAGATTATTAGGGCCAACATTTTCCTATTTAAAGAACGTTTTAATCAGCATTGTCTCATTAATGCCCTCTGCCTCAATTTTAGCTCTGTTGTCAAAGTTATAACAAGACACCTGAGTCTTTTAGTGGGCAATGTAATCTTGCTTCTTTCTCTGCTTCATGTTCATATTATTCAGCTGGCAGTATAGCTCAGTGAGCTGAATATTTGCAATGAACCATGCATAATTTGCACATCAGAATTTTAAGAAGTTTGAATCCCAGCAGTGACTCTGCCAACTATCCTCCTGAGGTCAGTAAATTGAGTACCATTAAATCTGGTATTATCAACACTTGTTGTTTACAGTACGTAGGTATTGCAGAATTGTAGTATGAAGCTCTTTATTACACAAGTTTTTATAATTGGCAGTGATTTCCCTGGACAGGTCTAAATGTTGCCTACTTTACTCATGTAATGAGCAGTCAAAAATAATATGCATTTTTATTTGAGCGAGTGTAATACTTATTGACGGGCTATGAGCCTGACTGTTTGGCATTTGATCAAAGTCTTCACACCATTTCATTTCAATGCAGCCCTATATCTAGGAATACTATCTGACACTGGCAACATAAGTGGAGCGTTTGTAGCAGGAGTATAAGTTTTCTTTTGAAATTTCAAATTTGTAATGTTCTATCAACTTCCATGATATCACTTGCTGCGATTGGTTATTGCATGTGATCTCCGTTCCTGTGGTAATTCAGGCTCAAAGGGAACATGCTGTCGCCTATGCTAACCCTACTTGTGTTGCATGCTTAAGAGTCCCTGGGTGCCCAGCTGTTTTATTAAGGTATGATAAGATAATTATCTTACCGGAAAGATCTTTTTTTCGTTAGTAAAAAGCATGAAATGTAGTCTCTGGCTATTGTCTTGAAACAAGCTTTGACTACTGATACGATATTAGATTTGATTCTGCTGGTTAGCTGCACCCTAATCTCATCCTCCTAGAGTTAAACCAAATTGTTAAAGTTTGATGCTAAATATATAGACCCATCCAGTGGCTGTATCCCTGAGCCTCCTGTTTTTTTAGGTTCATTGTCACATACACGAGCACAGGATTATGCTATACAAAGACCTGAGCACAGGATTACACTATACAAAGACCTCTTGTGGTTAATTTAATTGCCTATAATGTCAAGCTATCTATAGTAAGGATCAACGCTACATATAGGCTTCACGTGATCCTTGACTTGTCTTAGTTTATTAACTGCATTTTCATCAGGGCAGGGGCAGGAATGTGTCCCAGTTCCTGTTTTTAAAACTTTCACGTTTAATAAATACATCCCGATGCAGTGGTATAATTTGATGTGCTAAAGTAAAATGCTTTCAAGTGTTAAAAATAAATGTGTTTGAATTGGCAAGACAACTTATCATATTCTAACATTTCTGTTGCATGATGCCAATAGCAAAAAATGTCATGGCTCTGTTCTGGTTAGGCTTGCCTACCTCTTTGTATGTATACCACTCAATAAGTTACTGCTTTTAACACAGGGATCCTTTTGTTATTTGCTGCGGATGTCACAATCTTTCTAATATAGCACAGTGAGGTATGGCCCAGCAGCAGAGAACTGCACACAAAATGAAAGACATTGCTTTAGAATCTTGTTTTTATCCTTGATCTTTTGTTATTCCACGTATGTTAAAGGTTACTTTGGATAATAAAGTCTTACAACAACTGCATAGCAGTTTAATCCTGACTTTGTGTTTCTACAGACCAAGTGCTCTCAACATATGCCTACCAGTTTGCATGATATGTGACTCCTACACATTGTAGACCTCATTGTGCACATGCATAATAGTGCTTTAATTTACAGTTGGTATTTATATAACCATCGCTTTATGCACTCTCCTGAGAGGCAGAGGATTGGATGTGCATTTAGTCTAAACACCTTAATGACCCAGTGGCAGATAATGTGAGAAAGCAGTACTGCCTTCAGCCTCAGGACTCTCAATCGTGCCCATCATAAATGTCTATTTCCAATCTGAACTTCCACACGCCTGAAGGCAACTCATTTCACAATTTGTATCTTCTGGAAAAAGGAACTACTCTTAGGGAACACTGGATGAAGTAAAACACATGAAATGTAAACATGTACCTCTTTGCTGACATGGATCATATTTGGGTGTTTACAGTCGTTGCTGAGAAATTAAAGTTAAGAGTAACCCTGGGCGTGACACTACGCTTCGCCCATGTAGTGTACGTTGCGCTGCCTGCTTCGCAGTTTTCGAAGTAGGCGAAGCCGACAGCGCTACGCACACGCCAGGGCGAAGCGTAGCTGCCTGCCCCCCGCATCCCGCCCGCCCTCCTAAACACTGACACTCCCTCAACTCTCCTGATACTGTCATCACTCTTCCTGTTCCATCCCACTCCATTCCCCTTCATTGTTAGCCTTATACACTTTCCTACCACCACCGGCCTAGGCAATCCCATTTGGCTACTTTACACCGATCACCCACCTAGGGCTAAAATTATTCATGCTCTTAACTAAGGGTGGGCGTAGTGGGGCTACGTGAAGCAGCGCGTAGTGTGCCCAAATCTATGCACACTACGCGCAGCCCCACTACGCGCCACCCACCTCCCGCCCGCCCTCCTTTTAAAACATACCCTGAGTTTATAATAAATAAAAGTAAAGACACTTAGCTCAAGCGCGGCGTCTCCGGGGCTCCCTCTTCCTGGTTTCCAACTTCTTGCGAGAAATGCGCATGCGCAGGCGTCCGCGCATGTGCATTTGTCAGAAGAAGTTGGAAGCCAGGAAGAGGGAGCCCCGGAGAGGCCGTGCTTCAGGTAAGTGTCTTTACTTTTATTTATTATAAACTCAGGATATGTTTTAACAGGAGGGCGGGTGGGAGGCGGGTGGCGCGTAGTGGGGCTACGCGGAGCGTGTAGTGTGCATAGATTTGGGCACACTACGCGCTGCTTCACGTAGCCCCACTACGCCCACCCTTAGTTAAGAGCATGAATAATTTTAGCCCTAGGTGGGTGATCGGTGTAAAGTAGCCAAATGGGATTGCCTAGGCCAGTGGTGGTAGGAGAGTGGTATAAGGCTAACAATGAAGGGGAACGGAGTGGGATGGAACAGGAAGAGTGATGACAGTATCAGGAGAGTTGAGGGAGTGTCAGTGTTTAGGGTGTCGCAGAAAGTTCTGGGAAAAATTGGTGATTATCCTTTCTGCTCCAACAGCCTTGCGTTCATCTGTACCAAAACCAAACCCATCTGCTGCTTGCCAAGCCTAGGAGCTTTACCTTAGCGCTAGCTGCAACACAATGGACACAACAATGTCCTCTATAACCTTTTGAGCCACAGTAATTGGTCAATGTGAAGGACTTTGGAATGGAGGGCAGAGAATTGGTCAGAGTAGGTGACTGTCTGTTTTCTGGCACCTTCAGTATATTTTAACTTAAAAGGCGTGAAGCTCATCGTACTGCAGCAGCCCTCCGTTTTCACACTGTTGCTTCACATTTATATAAACTTATTTTGCACTAAAACTGCTTTTTAATTTGTCTGCTGTCATGTTTATTATTGCTGTTCTCCCATATTGTCCATTTAAAGGAGTTTTTTTGTTGAGTATCTTCAGGCAAGTAGATACGATGTAAGCCGTGCCACACAAGTTGCGTTGCAATTCCTTTAATACAAGGGGATGTTTCTTAATATGTGTATTATTGTGTGGTATTAATTTTGCATAATTTATCAGTATTCTGTTTTTGGAGCCACGTTGCTGAAATAGCATTGACGTTCCCATTCATAGACATAAGGTGGATTAAAATCTGCACTTGGAAAGTCAATTCAAGCGTGCCAGGTTCAGGTTTGGATCTGTGGTGACAGGACTTCAAGTTGAAAACTCAGTGGGGACTGGTCTTGGAAATTAGTAGTTATTAACACAGGTGCCCAGTTAACATCCTCCCACTATCTGCATATTGAATATAATTTAGATTCAACCTTAAAGACTGTTTTTGCATAATTGAGAGTTGAGACTTTGGACTGGTTTTTGGGCTGAGACTGGTCTGCATAGGGCTAAATTTGGGCTTGTACTTGAGCAGCATTGGGCTTGGGAAGGGTCTCAAAATCTGGCACTACTTTAAGGGACATGGCCACGGCAGCGACCAAGATGACCGACTGTCTGTGAAGCTCTGGAGGTTGAGGCCCATGATCCACATGGATCGCGTTTCCCATCACATCTGATCTCATCTGAATCATGGGAGTGAGCCACCAATAGTGGAAGGATGCTGAATGTCGACATTCCCATTGCGGAATCCCTAAACTAGCCCCTTACACCTGTGAGTGGCCCGTGCCGTCCGGAATTGCCTCAGAGGCTCCGCATCCATAGTGCCCGCGGATGAGCCTATAGAGTCTCGATGAGGCTAATGGGCTTCTCCTTCCTCCCTACAGTGAACCGGACGGCCCTGCCAGTACGCCATCAGAGCTCCTTGTACTCCTGCTCTAGATAAGTACCAACCGTCCGCGACGACTTCTGACTATGGCCTCCTAGCCATCTTGTGGGTGCCGGTCGGTCCACTGCCCTACTGATATGACAGGAACCCTCTGTGCAGCGAGCCTAGACTGCATAACTCTCTGCACTTGGCCACCCGCTGCCATATCCCTCATGACCGACACCTTTCTGCTGGTGTGGCGGGCCCAGGTTGATTTCTACTCCCTGGCACTCCGGTCTTGTTGCAGGGGCTGTCTGGCACCAGAATCATTCTCCTGCAGTCCTTGTTGGCTGGAAACGCCCCTCAAGTTTGTCGTCCATGCCTTATTTGGGTGTTGCATGGTAGCCTGCAGCCCAGATTTCTGTTGGGCCCACAACTGCACTTTGACCGCCCTATGGGGGGTGCGCTTTTATCACACAGTGGCGATAAATATATATTCACTGAAAAAACACACAGGTTTAGTTGGACATTTCACTCGTACAAAACCAGAGAAATTCGGCCGTTATAGTTAGTAGAGCTAACTATAACTCGCGCCCCCGCAGTGCACTGCTGATGACGTCACATATTACATCACTCATGACACGGTCAGTGACATCACTGACGACATCTCAAATGACATCATCCATGTGATAATCTGATGCACCTCCTCACACCCTAATAAAACCTTTTATACACTCACTCTCAAATACAGACTACCAATATAAAAACCATTGACTTACCTATAGCAGTTAGTACATACCCGCTCAGTGATTCGTAGGTCTACACACACATCCACTCATTCACCCATACAGTAACTCATACATGCAGTCACTCATCAATACAGCACTATCATATGTACCTATACATACACTCGCACACCGCCACTCATCCATAGACTTACTCGCACACCTACTCAGTCATGCAAAGAATCAATCACACCCATTTACTCACTTATACAGTTATACACAGACCTCCTCACTTATTTATACAAATACTAACCCATACCTACTCTCTTATACAATCACTGATATAAGCACACGCTCATCCATACAGCCACCCTCACAATCACTCACTCTCACGTATAGTCATTTATATACTCCAACACTCACATATACTGCCATTCACATATATATTTACTCACACATATACCACTGGGACATCCATTCACTCACCAACACACCCATACAGCCCTTCACAGATGCACTCTGAACCCATATACCCAGTGAATCACCCACTCAAACATCGATGCACAAAGTCACCAACCCCCCCCCACTCACACACTCAGGCACCCATACAGATACTCAGTCATGTAGCTACTCACCAACCCATGCAGCCGCTTATACACCAACTGACAAACTGATACAGACATTTACACAGTTTACTCACCAACCTATGCATTCAGTAAGATTCGCTTAATCAGTCAGTTATACAATCCGTCATGCTCCTACTAAATCATCCATTCAGACACTTATACACCCACTCATTCTTCAATACTATATATATATATTCGTGTACTGTTTGTTTCAAGCAGCCCATGATTAAGGGGTAATGTACCCCGAAACGCGTCGGGCGAGGATTTTATTCCAGGAATGCTGACACAAGTGCATGTTTAAACCCCATGGGAGGCAGTTGCTGAGTGCGCTCTCAAAGCTGAAGGGCACCTTGGAATTCATTAATATCATGGCGGCCTGCGTCGTGGAGAGCAGCACCCTCTATCAATGTTAACAGGCTGAGGATTGAAACTGTATTCAACCCGTTTCCAGCGTAATCTGCCAGCTGAAAGAAACTTGTGCCAATGTTCTGGAGCCTACAAGAGGATAAGAATGGACTTTAATTTGCAAAGAGTGCACGAACCCACTGTGGGGAAGGTACTAATTTCTCCTTAGGATTACGAGTCCCAGCATGCTCAAGGCACTAAGCACAGCCCACTGATGGTAATGAGCCAATAGAATCATGTTGAAATGGAGAACATTCGAGTACTGTTTGTTTCAAGCAGCCCATGATTAAGGGGTAATATACCCTGAAACGCGTCGGGTGAGGATTTTATTCCAGGAATGCTGACACAAGTGCATGTTTAAACCCGATGGGAGGCAGTTGCTGAGTGCGCTCTCAAAGCTGTAGGGCACCTTGGAATATAGATATAGATATATATATATATATATATATATATATATATATATATATATATATATATATATATATATTCACAGAAAAAAACCATAGGTTTCAGGCACGTTATAGTTAGGAATTAGCATTTTAAAAACCTCAGAAATTCACTGAAAAAACCATAGGTTTCAGGGGTGTTATAGTTAGCTGGACTTTTTACTTGTACAAAACCATTGAAATTCCCCCGTTATAGTTAGTTCAGCTAACTATAACTCGCGCGCCCGCAATGCACTGCTGATGACGTCACATATTACATCACTCATGACATGGTCAGTGACATCACTGATGACATCTCAAATGACATCACTCATGACATCATCCAGTGAATGTCTGTTTTTCTGAAAATTAAATATATTTTATATATGTATATCAAGGTCGATGGAAGAATAAATGGGTATATAAGTGTCTAAATGGATGATTTGTCTTTGAAAAATTGATGGTATAACTGACTGATTAAGTGTATCTTAGTGAATACATGGCTTAGGGAGTAATTTTTAAATATGTAAATATCTGTATCAGTCTCTCACTTTGTGTATAAGTGGCTGCATGGGTTGGTGAGTAGCTACATGGGTGTCTATATAGGTTATTAGTTGGTTTTTTTAGTATCAGTATGAGTGTTTGCATGGTTCCGTGGGGGGTATTACGTAGTGCATAGGTGCATGAATGAGTGACTCACTGTTTGTATGTGTTGAAGACAGCATGTGTGCAGGACTGAATGGGTGGATGAGTGTGTGTATGGGTGTGTTAGTGAGTGAATGACTGTCTCAAAAGTGTCTTTATGAGTAACTACATATGTTTTAAACTAGTATATGTGACTATTGGTGTATATAAGTGAGTATATGTGAGAGTGAGAGATTGAAAGAGTTCCTGTATGAATAAGTATGTGTTTCTATAAGTGATTGTTTAAAAGACTAAGTATGTGTAAATTTCCGTAGAAGTAAGTGTGGTGGTGTGTGTATAACTGTATATGCAAGTAAATGTATGTTTGATTCTTTATTAGCATGAGTGACTGTGTGTGAGTAACTCTATGGATGAGTGGCATTGTGTAACAGAATGTATAGGTGTATGAGTACATATGATGAGTGAGTACATGTATGAGTGACTGTATAGGACTGTTGGTGAATGAGTGGATGTGTATGTGGATCTTAGAATTACTGAAGAGGTTGTTGTAACTGGTATTGGTATGTCCATTGTTTTGAAAATTTTAGTCTCTATTTTTGAATGTGTGTATCAAAGGTTATATTAGGGTGAGAGGAGGTCTGCCACTCTATCACAAGGATGATGTCATTTGAGATGTCATCAGTGATGTCATGAGTGATGTCACTGACCATGTCATGAGTGATGTAATATGTGACGTCATCAGCAGTGCATTTCGGGCGCGCGAGTTATAGTTAGCTGAACTAACTATAACGGGGGAATTTCAATGGTTTTGTACAAGTGAAAAGTCCAGCTAACTATAACACCCCTGAAACCTATGGTTTTTTCAGTGAATTTCTGAGGTTTTTTAAATGCTAATTCCTAACTATAACGTGCCTGAAACCTATGGTTTTTTCTGTGAATTTCAAAGGTTTTTTAAATGCTAATTTCTAACTATGCCTACAGAGATAGGACATGTGAAGAAAGAAGAAAAAACGCACAGAAAGAAAAAAACGAAATGCAGAAAGAAGCAACAGAAGTCCTCAAAGACGAAGAAAAGTGCAGGAAGAAGGATAACATGCAGAAAGAACAAAAAGAAGAGCAGAAAGAAGCCTTGTTGCAAAATCATCCTGTACCCTCAACTTTTTCAGACGGATACTGGTGGTAACTGAGTCTGACTAACCAGTCCTAGAGCCAGTGCTATGTTAAAAGACACTTAGAATACAGTGAAAACACCTACATACACTAGGGAACATTATGCGTTGGGGTCCCCCTGTGATTAGCATGACCTCCTCTGTAAGCCCCTAGTATATAATAGGGCAGGGGGATTAAAACTACCTCTTAAAACAGGCCACAGGGCGTTTTTGCACACGTTAACTCAGGCCCCGTCCCCTCCCTTCACCACTGTGTAAACATGCCCTGTGTCCGTTTTTAGTTGGGAGATTAAGTTCATTTGAATCCTGAGGGTCCCTAGGGTCCAACTAGCCCACTAGGTACCTCCAGTAAGTGCCACAGAGCTGCGTTACAGAGAGGTGTAAAAAGTGGCACAGCCTGGACCACCTCTCTGCGATGCAGCTCAGTGGCGCTTACTGGAAGCACTTGGTGGGCTAGTTAGCCCCCAGGGGCCCTCAGTATTGAAGGGAAATTATATCCCCAATTTAAAACGTGCCATAGTGCGTGTTTGCACACGTCACCTCAGGCCCCGTCCCCTCCCTTCACCACTGTGTAAACGCGCCCTGTGGGTGTTCTAAGTTGAGAGATTAAGTCCCCTTGAATCCTAAGGGTCCCTAGGGTCAAACTAGACCACTAGGTACCTCCAGTAAGCGCCACAGAGCTGTGTTGCAGAGATGTGTAAAAAGGGGCTTGGCCTCAGAACACCTGTCTGCAGCGCAGCTCCCTGGCGCATACTGGAGATGCCTGTTGGGCTAGTTGGCCCTCAGGGACCCTCAGTATTGAAGAAGAATTAATTCCCCAACTTACAACTCGCCAGGGGGTGCGTTTGCAGAGTACTGCAAGGAGGGGGCGTGGCCTCCGGCACGATGCCAGTCTTTTATTTATTTAATTTTTTAAGAAGGGAGGCTGTGTGGTTCCCCTTCTTATTCTAATTTATTGGCCCTGATGACCCCATCCCCCAGGGCCTGTCTCCTAATTATATTTTTTTGACCCCATTTCCCAGGGCCGGCCACTGTTTTTTATTATTTTAAAAAAATATATATTTATAGACACACCTAGGGCATGCTGGACAAACCGTACGTACCTATCACCATGACGATTTGAGTGATATTCATTAAAAGGCGACTATGCATACAATGAATCCACGTGGAATGTATTTACACCACTAGTGAAGCTCTGACATGTCTGATGCCCTACCGTGCCTAATCCCGGGAGACACCCTTGTCGTTTATTTATACAAACATGGGTAGCTATTGACGGGCACATTTAATACACATGCACACCAAGCCATTCAAAGGGGATTCAACAAAAATTCGACAAACTATGTAAGAAACCCCCCTCACGGTTAATAAAACACACATCCACTGCCGGATGTGTAATACTTTTTATTTTACTCTCTGGAAAGGGGACGAACATCACTTGAGAGTCACAGCGCGCTCCTGGCAGAGCCCAATGCTGTGTTACACCCACCATTGCCTGCCGAATGCCACACACCTCTGTGTTAAATTCCACCAGCTAGTGCATATGCTATGACACTCTCTAGCCCATGTGCACTGTAACACCACCCCGAGAATATGTCATGCCACACTTGTCTTCGCACGGGTTATATTGCCCCATCTAACGTGCCTTCCTCGATGCCTATGTTATAACGCACAGTGCTATGCCATACATATTACAATCTGGGATCCATATCTTTGTCACAGTGCATATGGAACGTTACACTCCCCAGCACATATTTTATATTACAACTTTAGAGACTAGTTTAGGTTACACAACACTGCCCTGTGCATATTACACTCCAAGGCGCACATCGCATAGCACGCGCTAGTGCCTGTGCTATCTCGCGCTCTCCAATGAATCTGTCACTGCGCACAATGTATTGCATATTATATTTCACGCCCGGTTCATCTTGTATCACACGTTTTGGTGCATAGTTTATACCATACACTATATCTAGTTTTCATTTTCAATCGTGCTCTCAGGACTATGTTCTATATAACACTGTGTTCACCTACCCTTTTCACATGCATTACATTTTGCGATAGGGGGTGGAGGGTCAGGGGGTGTTTCTGCCAAGTGAGCCCGGAGTCACAGTCACAAACGTCCACTTCTTCCTGAATAAAAGTGAGATTATGCTGCATACTTGTTCATATTTTAAGTAGTTCGCACAGACACACGTTTTAAAAACAATAAAGTTCCTAATACCCGCCTTCTCTGAACAGTTAGCTTGCTGCCCCATCCCCCTCCTCCCTATCCTCTGTTGTGTGAATCCATGGACTAGCCTCCTCCCTCCTGCCATGCATGGTCTGATGTGCTGCCACTGCCCTCAATTTAGTATGATGTACCAGTCCCCTCCCCCTGCCCTCCATTGCCCAATTATATGCCCCATCATTGACCTCCTCCTTAAACTCTGTGCTTAGCTTGCTGCCCCTATTCTCCTTCCCCCTGCCCTCCGATGTCTTTGTGCATGCCCCTGCTCCATCCTTTTTGCCCACCATGTCCCATGGACCTGCCACTCCTATCTACTCTGAGTGTTCTGTTGAGCTGCCACTCCCCTACCACCTGCCTAGCATTGTCAGATGACTGTAACCTGTCCCTGCCACCTCCACACTGCCTGTCCACATGCCATTCCCCTATCCTCTTCCTCCTGTCCTCCATGGTCCATTTTACTGCCACACCCTTCTGCCCTCCCTGGTCTGTTGTGCTGCAACTGCTCCTCCTGCGTGCCCCGTGCGGTCTGTTGTGAGGCCCCTTCCCCTGATCTTTCTTGTCTGTGCACAGGTCCTGACCCTCCCTTCTATCCTCCATCGTCCTTTGTGCATGCCCCTGCACCCTCCTTCTTGCCCATCATAGCCATTGTGCTGCCACTAACCCTCCCACTTGCCATGCATGGTCTTCTGTGCTGCCATGGCCCCTCTCACCTTCCCTGTGTGGTCAGTTAGCTGCCCCTGACCCCCTCCCACCTTCCCTCCATGGTCTGTGTGTATGCCATCACAGTCTCACTGTTGCTCTTCATGGTGTGTCTTGCTTCTAGTGCCCATCCTGCCTGACCTCCATGGCTATCTTGCTGCTCCTGCCCTGCCCCCTTGCCCTCTGTTTACATGTGCAGACCCCTACTCCCTCCCTCCTGGCTTGTCTGTTCCATTGTAATGCCCCTGATCCGTCCCTCCTGCCCTTTATGGTCTGTTATGCTGCAGCTTTCTCTCCTGTCTGTCCATTATGGTCAGCTAGCTACCATTGCCTCTTGCCCCTCTGTTCTCTGTTGTCCATGTGCATGGTCCTGTCCCCTCCCTCTTGCTTTCTATGGATTGTTGTGCTGCACTCCCGTCCCGCATGCCCTGTGTGGTGTATTGTGCTGCTGCAAACCCTGATGCCTGCCCTGCAGGGTCAGTTTGGTGCACCTCTCCATGTCCCTCCTGTCCTCTGTTATCCAAGTCCATGTCCCTACCCCATTTCCTTCCATGATCAAATGTACCATACTTGCGAACATTTTGAACTTGGTAAGAGGGAGATTTTGAAAAAAAACTGGGGTATTGATTTTCCCCTTTGAGTTACATTGAAAAACAGGAGATTGTAGACAGGAGACAGATCAAATAAAGCCCATTTGAGCTTAAAAACATTGGACGTTTCCTGGCTGAATCGGGTCTGTTGGCATGTATGGTTGTACTACCATTGCCTCTTCCTTCTGCCCACAATGGTCTATTACATTGCCACAGCCTCTCTTGCAAGTCCTGTATTGTTGGTTTGTTGCCCCTGCCCCCCTTTCCACTGCCCTCCATAGTCTGTTGTGCTGCCACGGCCCTTCCTGCCTGCTCAGTGTGGTTAAATTGTTGCCTTTGCACCCTCCTACCTGCCTTCAATTTTCAGAGTCCGTGCCCCTGGCCTCTGCCTCTCAACAGTATCCTAATGAACAACTAGATTGCTAACATTCTATATTTATTACAAAAGTGTGGAATGCCTGACGTCATCTTGATGTAATCAAAACTGTAATACCTAGAGCATTTCCTTTAGAAATTACATATATGAGAGGGTCTTATTGGCATCAAAATTATGGTGAGTGCTCTAAAAGACTAAAATAAGGACATATTTTCTGAGTTTTCAAATAGCGACAAAGCACTTTTAAATTATTTGTTATCTTTATGTTTTTTTATCCAGTTGACCACTTGATTAAATGTTGCACTTAGGGGAGAGGATGTGGTGTTACTTCCAGAACTGCAGACTTTGCAACTGGGGAACCAGGTTGGAGTTTCTGCTTCAGCTCGACATTCTGTGATTCTGGACAAATCACTTAGTCTCCCCATGTCTACAACCAAAATGAATTTGTTCTTGTGTGATGTAACCAATGCTCATGTAAAGCACTCCAATACCTGACAAGTCTGCACTATATAACACTGCAAAAACACAAAATAATAAGTGTTTTGCACACTTCTGTCATTGGGCTATATTTGGGCTACATCTGGGTGATTTTGGGCTACATGTGGGCTCTTTTGTCTCCGGTGGCCATCTTGGGAGATTTATTTGTTATGAAATTTCCTAATTTCCTCATGTACTGCAGTCTCCTCAGTAGGAAATGCTTTTAGTTTTTTACTTTGATTCCATCATGAAGGTATTCAGATATGTCACACATTTGCCATAAATTCTGAAAGTTAGCACTCTAGTTGCTCATTAGATCACTGTAGTAAAACTACTGTTCACCATGGAAGTCTGCTCCTGGTATTAAAAGTGCATGTTTCAGTCTGCATGTCAGAATTTTTTAATGAAATAGAAGAGGATTTGAGAAGTCACTCAAAATGTGCCTTCATTTTCTTTCTTCAGCATTAATCATAATTTCTATGGCAAAATGAACCCCCTCATTGTGTTCCTTTTTAAATTAAATGTTTTAAGTGTTACCAGTTTATTCCAATTAAGATGGCTTCAGGTGTGCCATACTTTTGTCATAATGAAGACAGTAAGCGCTCTAGTTGTTTTTAAGAACACTCTGGGACATTCTGTCATTGGGCTATACTTGGGCTACATCTGGGTGATATTTGTGCTGCATTTGGGCTCTTTTGTCTCAGGTGGCCATCTTGGGAGATTTGTTTGTTATGAAGTTTCCTAATTTCCTCATTTACTGCAGTCTCCTCAGTAGGAAATACTTTCAGTTTTTTACTTTGATTCCATCAAGAAGGCATTCAGATGTGTCACACATTTGCCATAAATTCAGAATGTTAGCACTCTTTTTGCTCATTAGATCACTGTAGTAAAGCTGCTGCTCACCAGGGAAAACTGCTGCTGGTATTGAAAGTGCATGTTTCAGTCTGCATGTCAGAATTTTTTAATGAAATAAGAGGATTTCAGAAGTCAAAATGTGCCCTAGTTTTTCTTTCTGCAGCACTAATCATACTTGTTATGGAAAAATGAACCCCCTCATTTTGTTCCTTTTTAAATTAAATGTTTTAAGAGTTACCACTTTAATCCAAGCAAGATGGCTTCAGGTGTGCCATACGTTTATCATAAGTAGGACTGTTAGCGCTCTAGTTGTTCTTTGGAACACTCTGGGAAGCTGCAGTAGAACACAAAGGAATCAACTGACAGTCTCTGCCCTGTTGGATGTACATGTTTTACTGAGAATGTCAGACTTCATTCTCACATGACTGAGAAAGATAATGTGAATTTACAGAAAATAAGCTCTCGGTTTAGCTTATAGATCACCTTCCAAACCTCTGTGGGAAAAGCATGAGAAAAGATTTTTCTCTCAATCCTGATATCCCAGCAGAAGGCTTTTTCACATGGTGAAATCACCTTAGAACATACCACAATTCCTAAAATGAGTATGGTACCATCAACAAATGATTTATAATGTAACTAAAGTCTTAAAACCTTCTATTAACTGCAATGCTTTTTAATGAGGTGCTATCATGTATATTGGTCCCAAGATGGCTGCCAACACTTCTTGGATGAAGTGCTGACAGCCAATCAGATCTCAGGATGAGATGTGTGGTTAGGCTCCGCCCACATATATATATGATTTTACTTTTGATTTTCTCAGGAACTACTGAACAGATTGACACCAGACCTGCAAGAGGCACTTCCCTGAGCTGAGGACTACCTCTCTGCCAAATTTCAAGTAATTCTGTTCAGCCGTTCGGGCTGTACCTTGGACTAAAGGTCCCTATGGAAAATTGCAAGGGGAAAACGCGTTTTGGGACCCCCCTTTTTTCTCAGCCCCCGCTTGACAAATCCCCCCGAGACTTTCAGGAGCGGAGCAGAGCGCCCCACCTATTTTGAAAATTTCGCGAGGATTCGTCAACCGGCGCCAAAGTTATTCCAAATAGAATGTTGCGGATTTCCTATGGAAACACGGTCCTAACTATAATTATCTACTGGCGACCGCCAGTAGATAATATAAATATATATATATATATAGATATATATATTCACTGAAAAAACCATAGGTTTCAGAGACGTTATATTTAGTTGGACATTTCACTCATACAAAACCATAGAAATTCCCCTGATAGTTAGTTCAGCTAACTATAACTCGCACCCCCACAATGCACTGATGATGACGTCACATATTACATCATTCATGACATGGTCAGTGACATCACTGATGACATCGTCCAGTGACTGTGTGTTTCTTTAAAGTTTAAATATATATTATATATATGCCAAGGTGTATTGAAGAATGAGTGGGTGTTTAAGTGTCTGGCTGGAGGATTTAGTAGGTGCGTGACTGACTGTTTAAGTGAGTTATTACATGTGTCTTATTGAATGCATGGGTTAGTGACTAAACTGTGTGAACGTCTGTATCAGTCTGTCTGCTCTTGTATAAGCTGCTCCATGGGTTGGTTAGTAGCTACATGAGTGTCTATATGGGTTATTGATTGGTTGCCAGAGCATTTGTATGGGTCCTGGAGCATGTGTTTGGGTGCGTGGGAGGTGTGTGACTCTGTGCATACATGTTTGAGTGATTGTTTCACTGGCTGTATGGGTTCAATAGTGCATGTGGAAACAGCTGTATAGGTGGGTCGTGTGTGTATGGGTGTGTTGTGTGTTACTGAGTGAATGGATGTCTCAGTGGTACATGTCCAAGTAACTACATATGTAAAAGGCAGTGTATGTGAAAGTTGGAGTATATAAATGACTATATGTGAGAGTCAGTGATTGGGAGAGTGGCTGTATTGATGAGTGTTTACTTGTATCAGTGATTGTATAAGAGAGTAATTATGTGTTTGTTTCTGTTTGAATAAGTGATATGTTGTGTGTAACTCTATAGGTCAGTAAATTGAAGTGTGATTGATTCTTTGCATGGCTGACTAGGTGTGTGAGTAACTCCATGAATGATTGGCGCTGTGTGAGTGTCTGTATAGGTGTATGAGTGCATATGATAGTGTTGTATTGATGAGTGACTGTATGTATGAGTGATTGGGTGAATGAGTGGATGTGTGTATAGACCTAGGAATCAGTGAGTGCGTATGTAGTAACTGGTATTGGTGTGTCGATGATTTAAAAAAATGGTAGTCTGTATTTTACAGTGGGTGTATCAAAGGTTACATTAGAGCGTGAGGAAATGCATCAGATTTTCACGTGGATGATGTCATCAGTGATGCCATTTGAGATGTCATCAGTGATGTAATCAGTGATGTCACTGACCATGTCATGAATGATGTAATTTGTGGCATCATCAGCAGTGCATTGCGGGGGCGCGAGTTTTAGTTGGCTGAACTAACTATAACGGGGGAATTTCTATGCTTTTGTATGAGTGAAATGTTCAACTAACTATAACGTCTCTGAAACCTATGGATTTTTCAGTGAATTTCTAAGGTTTTTTTAAATGAGAATTTTTAACTATAACGTGCCTGAAACCTATGGTTTTTTCAGTGAATTTCAATGGATTTTTAAATGCTAATTTCTAACTATGCCTACAAAGTTAAGACATGTGAAGAAAGAGGTAGAAAAGTGCTGAAAAAAGCAAGACAAATGCAGAAAGCGGCAAAAGAAGTCCAGAAAGACTAAGAAAACTGCAGGAAGAAGCAAGAGATGTGCAAAAAGAACCAACAGAGGAGCAGAAAGTCCTCCTGTGCCCCCAACGTTTTAGTTACTGGTACTGGTGGTAACTGACTCTGACTAACCAGGACCGGAGTCAGTGCTATGCTAAAAGACATTTAGAATACAGTAAAAACACCTACATACACTAGGGAACACTATGTGTTGGGGTACCCCTGTAATTGGCATGACCTCCTCTGTATTTGCCTTGAGTTACTGCCTGGGTCATTGCATGAGTACATGGGTAGTGACTGGATGATTAGAGTGCTGCAAGGACAGTGCATGGTGATTTTATAACTGCTTGGGTTTTGGCGGAGTGATGGGATAAGTACATGATGCTGGATGGCTGATTTGAGGAGTGCATGGGTAGTGACAGAGGGATTTCTGGAGTGCATGGGTACAACCTGGATAATGGGAGGAGTGAGTCACTACTGTGTAGGGTTAGAGGTCTGCATGGGTAGTGGACAGGGGATTGTAGCAGTGCATGTGTTAGTGCCGGGGTCATTGCATAAGTACATGGGTACTGATTGGATGATTAGAGTACTGCAAGGACAGAGCATGGTGAACTTATAAGTGCCTGGGTTTTGGCGGAGTGATTGGATAAGTACATGGTGCTCGCTGGGTGATTGGAGGAGTGCATGGGTAGTGACAGGGCGATGGCTGGACTGCATGGGTACTGCTCAAGGTATTGTAGCAGTGCATGAGTTAGTGCATAAGTCATTGCATGAGTGCATGGGTAGTGACTGGATGATTAGGGTGCTGCAAGGAGAGTGTATGGGAAATTTATAAGTGTTTGGGTTTTGGCGGAGTGATTGCATAAGTACACACATGTCATATCAGGCCCCGCCCCCTCCTTTCACCACAGTGAAAACGCACCCCCTGGTGGGTTTTAATTTGGGGGATTAATTCCCCTTGAATCCTGAGGGTCCCTGGGGGCCAACTAACCCAACAGGTACCTCCAGTAAGCGCCACAGAGCTGCGTTGCAGAGAGGTGGTCCGAGGCACGCCCCTTTTTACACGCATACTGGAAGTGCCTGGTGGGCTAGTTCGCCCCCAGGGACCCTCAGGATTGAAGGGGACTTAATCCCCCAATTTACATTACTCAGATATTGATATTTTTTTTAAAAAAAATTTTTAGAACTACTGAACGGATTTACACTATTTAAAAAAAGGTCTCTTTCTGAATCAAGGGCTACCTTCTTGCAAAATTTGGTGTAAGTGTGTTCAGCAGTTCGGGCTGTAGCCATGTCTAAAATTATCTATGGAAACTTGCATGAGGAAAACGTGTTTTGGGACCCCCTTTTCTTCTCGAGCCCCTGCTTGACGAATCACCCCGAAACTTTCAAGACAGGAGCTGACCGGAGCGCCCCATTCGTTTTGAAAATTTCGCGAAGATTCGTCAACAGGCGCCAAAGATATCGGCAAAAGAAAAAACGCTTTTTGAATAAAAACGAGGTAAACAGTCGAAAAAGGCGCGAACGCCGGAACGCGTCCTGGCAAACATTCTCGGTGAATAAACCGAGAACCTTGATTGTGTGCGGTCCCTTCATTTTGTGAGTGAAGTGAAGTCTGTGAGCTGAATATATATATATATATATGTATGTATAATTATTTTTTTTTTTTTCCTGTAAACGACTGTTCACACAATTTGAAACAGACTCCAGCATGCTCGGGGTCGCTTCACAGAGATTTTATTTAAGCCAACCAAAACTAGGTAATGCGTTTTGACTGCGCAAGCGGTCTTTGTCAAACCCGAAGTTGCCGCCATTTTAAAACCTTTATATACTAGTGCAAGTTTTAAAGTGACAGTGCAACATTGTAATAAATAAGGTGACGTGTAATCAAAGTCTCCAGACCCAATGGCATATGTGTTGTGCAAATGAGCGTTCTCATAATAACACACTCTCATGATATGTAGCAGCAAACAAACGGCATCTGTTTATTTTTTAACATTCTAAAATGCATTAAAAAATATATGGGACTAATTTCAATCACCATGTCTCGGGCAAGTGCATGATTGATGCCGCGTTTGTATTGCCATACCCAAACTCCCGGGTCTACTTAACACTCTAAGTACAATCACAGTAAAAAGTGCCTTGTGCAATCTCCCGTATGCAATAAAGTGACCTGTGCCTTGTGCAAATAACACAATAATATTAAAATATTCATAATAACAAGAAATGTCTTCCGACGAACGATCATGTGCAAATGCAATGAAAATTGAACTATGTTAAACTTTTCCATGATTGTTCAATCCATTTTTTCTCCTCACTGTTTTGGGCCAGTCCTCAAAATCCTTCAACGAACAAGGTTGGTCACACACAAATTAAAAACTAAAGTAGTGTGCAAAGAAAATGTGCAACAATTCTGATAATGTTACATGGAGTGATTTTAAAATGCTAAATTCATGAACTCAATTAATTACTTATTACTGAGAGCTTCAGACTTTTTAGTCATAAAGACTGTATATTTAATATGTATGTGTATATAGTGTGTATTTAATATGTACATATAATATATATGTGTATCTATATATAATGTGTGTGTGTGTATATGTGTATATAATTCTCTGTGTGTGTGTATGTATGTGTGTGTATATATATATATATATATCAGTCCTTCTGAGTTCAGGGGTGTTTTCCCTGCACAGTGTATGCCTAGGCCAACATTTTGCAACTGTCTCCAGCCTCTATCTACTGACACCTGGAATTTGTTTTATATATATTGTACATACCCGACAACATTTACTTGGGATTGAGAATTACATACTTAGCTGGGGTGGCTGTGCAATTACTTCAGTCGCTTACTACTACAACGTTGTCACTTCTAATATGCTACTTACCATGCTCCTTACTGTCTTCATCACTTGGCCCTCATGATGGGTCACAGCGACATGAGCATCGCAAATTGCTCTTTGAGCAATCCAAATGGACTCTGCACCAGGGCTCCCATTCAGATACAGACAAATCCCTGGCACAGGCAAGATCTGATGTCGCCAATCGCATGGCCTCCATACTGGCGTAACTTAAGGCTGAGTTCTGTTCCATAGACGCTTGCTTCAACACACTTACTAGCCACATTGCTTGAATGGGCGAGGGCCTGGACCGTCAAAGCACCAGGGTTGACTGCGCTGAGACGTGTATCTCGGGCTGGTGGACTGCGCGGTGTCAACAGTGAAACGACTGGAGAAACTGGAACGCATTGTGAAAACGGTAGCCGTACAAAACGAGGACTTGGAGGCACGGTCTTGTAGGAACAACATTCGCATTCTTGCCATTGCAGAGACCAAGAATATGAGACGTCCATACGCATTTGTTGAACAATTGCTCACAGACTTTTTCGACTGTAGCAGCTTCCCATCTACATTTGCGGTGGAGCGCACACACTGCTCCCTTGGCCACGGCCGCCGGCAGGAGCCCCTCTGCAACCTCCTCAATTACAAGGCTAGAGACACTGCGCTCCGTCTGTCCCACAAGAATGGCCCTCTACAATACCAAGGCTCTTCCATCTCATTCTTCCCCGACTTCACCTTCACTGTTCAAGAGGCTTGCCATAAATACACTGATGCCAAAAACTCTCTGCAAACTAGGCCTCAAATACTCCATGCTCTACCCGGCAAGGTTACGAGTTGAAGTTAATGGGAACCCTGTTTCTTTGAGACCGCGACTGAGGTAACTGAATTCTGCAAACAATATGCTGCAAACACAGCCTCCTCCAGGCGGATTACCTTGGAGAGCACTGGTTCCCCAACCTCTGCAGCCCACTCCCACCTGGTCTGACACTGACTGCATCAGCATCCTCTCCTCCTTGATCAGTAGCCCATTGTGGATGCCCTACATGGACGCAGACACTGTGCGACCTTTTGACCAGCGTTGAAGATTATTATTCATGCTGACTCTCACTGGTAGTAATCTACTTCTGACCCTGCCTTTACTTTTTTCAGGTATTCTTGGTCATGTGGTCAACCCCGAACGAGGCGTTGGCCCCCTCTAACTCTCCTCCCATCCCCCGTGGTGTACCACCGACCTGTGATTTATAGGGTTGTTTAGTTTCCTGTTTAGGGTTCTAGGGATGCGCTGGATGTCTTATCTGGTGGAGGTGGAGATTCAGATTTTGTATGTTTGCATTTTGTTTGTTGTTGTTGCTCACTACGTACATTATACACTGTCTATTGACATGACCTGTTTCATTATGCATCTCCCTTCTGCATGAGTCCACATGATGGTCGGGAGAGGGTAGTGGACTTCACTCTCCTCATTTGGGATATTTGTGGCAAGAACAACCCGCATAAGGGTAAACGGGTCCTCTCTTATTTATCCTGTCATTGGACCAAAATAGCCTTCCTTCAGAAAAACCATCTCCCACCTAGAGACTCCCAGTCCTATGCATCCACTTGGGGTACCCACCGTTATTTCTGTTATGGCTTCTATTCCAGAGGGGTCTGTATCCTCCATCATAAAAGTGTCCCTTCTCACCAGCCGTGCAAACCCAGAAGGTCGCTATCTTATACTAACTGGCACCCTGGCGGACAAACCTACTTTACTGATTAATGTCTTTGCTCTTAATTTGACGCTCCTGAGTTCTTTCAAGACCTATACGCATATTTGGGGCGAGTGGAGGCAGATCTCATTATACTGGGCAGAAACTTTAATATGGTACAAAATCCCTCCGTGACCTCCATCAGTACACAACTTAGTGGTAAGCCTCACGCCGGGGGGTGAGGGGGTCCTTCGACATATAGCCGACACATTCACCCTCCACGACACCTGGAGCATGCGTCCCCCATCTCCTCTGACTACACCCTCTACTCTCTTTACCATGACGTATGGACACAACTCTATTACTCCGCCAATGCCTCACTCTGGACCATGGAGGTGAGACCTTCACCACACACTATGTCTGACGATTGCCCGTCCTCTTGGGATAAGAATACCCTATGGTGGTGGACTTGAGGGATCCTGGAGATTCCCAGGTGAGGCCCTGCACCATCAGCTCTTTTGCACTGACCTGCATGACTCTATCATTGAATATTTTGCTTTAAACACCTGTACAGTGTCATGTCACTCTCAGGGATGCCTTTAAGGCCTACTTTCGTGGCATCTGCATATCTAAACATCCAGGTTTCCTGCGGGATATCCGCTCTCAACTAACCCAGGCTGAATCAGAGCTACAAGCCGTGGACCTGGCTGCCTCTCAGCCACACTGCCACCAGTTACAAAGACACTTGGTTCAGATGACCACATTTTATGACCTGGCTGACAGGGAGACGGCATATATGGGGAAGCATGCCGTTGCCAGACATTACGTTGAAGGGGCGCTCCCTTGTCGCACACTGCCTTGTTTACTTTTTCCTAACCGTCTTAGTGGCTATGTCACTGTTCTCTACAGGGCACAGTTTCACAGGCAAGGGCATACTAGCCGAATTTTGGCGCAATTACGGACACTTTTACACCTCCTGCACTTCGGATGACGTGTCTGATATTCCCACCCTATGTAGGAGAGATTGCGATGGTGTGGGTGACCGACGGCCAATGCCACTTCCTCAGTGAACCTATAGCATGTGAAGAAGTCATACCGGCAATAGATTTCCTGTATGGGTCCAAAGCCCCTACTTTGAAATGGCCTTACTGGAGCTCACTACATAGCTTATAAACATCAAATAGCCCCTCGCCACGTATACAGTGTCTCTGCTGTGGGCTCTCTACCACCCACATTGCGTTAAACTGTGCTCACGCTTCTCTTGAAACCTGGCAAAGATCCCCACTTGTGCACCTCCTATGACCCACTCTTTCCTCCTCAATCAAAACAACAAGATTTTAGCCAAAGTACTTGCCAGTAGGCTTTCCCTGCTGATGGAGCAAGTCTAGTCAAACGAGCTGTATTTGATTTAAAAGTAAATCGTAAAAGCAAATCAATAAATGACATTAAAAACACAATCCATTCACAGAGCAATGAAAGCATCAAAAACAGTTTAACAGCCTCAATCCTGTAGACCTTAAAATAATGGCATATAATATGCCTAAACATAATCAAATTAAAACTACTGGTTACATAGAATTCCTACCCACCACTATCCATACCGCTTCCTAATAAAAATAGCTCCTCTAATAAAGCTTAAAACCGCAGAGCAAATATCAAAAGAGAGCAAATAACTAAAACCATCTCTGTTGGAGGAAGTGGTCTCAACAGTGGGGAAAAAAGGTGGCTCTTACATTCTTATACAAGAGGTAAAACATAAAGTGCAAGATGCATTGTTTTGTCAAATTATTACATGAGCACATGACAAGGTTATCAGACCAACTGCATTGCTGTGGGAAAGCTACTAGAAAGTGCATCAAAAAGAGACGAAAGTTGGTAAAATAAAATCTATGTTGCTGATTCCCAGTAAAAGTCAAGTAAAATTGAGGTTGTTTTGGTAGTAAGCCCAAATTCAGGTGAGCCACAGAGCGCTGCTGACTCAAAACTTGTGTATGATATGCAATAGCTCTTACCGCATAAACCGTTTTAATCCTAGATTTTACTTGCTGGGGCATTGTAACTGAATTATTAAAAAAAATATATACCCTTATTCTTGAAATGTTAGTTTCAAATACCTGAGCCATGGAATACTGTCAGTATTAGACCTGGAGAGACAATCTCAGATAATAGCTCTTGTGAACTCTAATTCTGGAGTAGTCCAGACCTTTGCCCAGAACAACAAGAGTGCAAACGCATGTCTGTCCTCCATTAATTCCAAACCCAGTTCTGAATGGCAAAAAAGAGCTGCTGATGGAGCAGATTAGCTCTTGCGTCCAGTCTGGTTTTGTGCCCCATAGGTACACCTCCTTTACCGTGTGGACCATATTTGCAGTGCTGAGCTGGAACTCCCTGTCAACCCCTGCAGTGGTGGCCTTATTAGGTGCTTAGAAGACATTTGACTCTGGAGTGGCCCAGTTTTGACAATGTTGCTCTCAGGAAGGGTCTCCCCAGTAGCTTCATCTCTGATTATGCTCCTCTACTCCAACCCAGTGGCGCACCGGAGAGTGAATGCCTCCCTCACGGATGCCTTTTCAATTACTAGAGGGACCACACAGGATTGCGCCACCTCCCCTCCCCCCCTCCTGTTCATTATAGCTATGGATCTATTGGTATGGCACCTGCAGGGTTGGCCTTCAACTCACACTTGGTCCCCTTCTCCTGTTCATGTATGCAGATGATGTCCCTTAACGTGGAATGCAGAACCCCACCAAATATCTAGGCTTACACCTACATATGGACAAAGGCTAAATACTTCGGCTCAAATATGGGTCTGCCATCGACAGGCTCATGACACAGGTGGAGCACTGGATTAAGCTTCCGCTTTCTATGGCGGGACGTGTAGCGATAATCAAAATTATCTTCCTTCCCTGCTTTCTTTACCTCTTCCTAAATATCCCCATACAACTCACACAGCTTTTAATACTCTCCACAGCCTCTTATTGAAACTCATATGGGCCCCTCGCCTGATGATACACCCTGACTCTCCCTTACCACAGTAGCGGCTTTGGGGGTCCCAGACCTTCACCCTTATGATATTGTGGCGCAATGCCACTATGCGTATCGCTGCTATCACCCAGATGCTACAGTCCCTTAACTTAAACCAGAGAGAGACCAGCTTGGGGCAACGGTCTACCTCTTGCATACTACCGAAAGTTATCCCTATCGGCCCTTCCAATATCCAAACCATATCAACCACCTGTTGGGCATGGTGGAAACTGCTGTGTTTTGGAAGGGGGCATCCTGTACTCCCCTGCGCTGTCTCTGCCTGACAACCCCTGGCTTCCACTCATGTGTGAGAAACTCGTCCAATGAACCTTACACCACCATCACCTACACACCTCAAGAGGCATATTCCCATATGGCCATGTCCTAGCACACGATTATGATGCGCATTTTAAGAATGCCTCACAAATGGACCACTTTGTGCTGAGGTGACTTCATAACACTGTGCGTTCTCGTACAGCCACATATCCTCTGGGACCAGATGACTTCCCACCACTGATGCTTATCATATCTGACACTGACAGAGGCTGGCTGGTCTCTAGGTTGTACAATACCTGTCTGGCCATGAGACCTCACTCCATCGAGTGTGCTAGAGAGCCCTGGGGAGCTGACTTGAGTAAGCCCCTCCCTCAGGGTTTGGTCTTTTTGCTGCTCCCAAACACGACTCCTAGCACCCAATCATAAACACAAACTTCTACATTTTTTTTTTTTTTACATCAAGCGTATATAACTCCTACAGGAATCGCACGATTGGGTCCTACATGACCGACCCAATGCCCCAAATGTCACGCTCTGGATGCTATGTTTGCACACTAACCTGAACCTCTCTACTTATTTGGGGTTACTGGACCACCATCTTCTCCCTAATTTCCACCATGACAGATGCAGTTGTCACACCTGACTTTCTGATATCGCTACTGGGGTATACCCAGGATATCACTTAATCTGTCTGCAGATTCACCTCTGTGGTGCTTCTATTTACTGAACGGGAGCTGGTGTTGCATTGGGGTAGTGAATGCGAACCCATGGACTCTGCATTGCTTTAAAAGCATGACCCAATGCGACAGGATTGGTGAAGAATTTGTACAGTTGCCACCACTCACTTCTAGACCCAAAGATACTTAGCAGCCCGAGAGACTATACTCTCACCCTTATCTCACTATCCTTTTATTTCCTCGATCTCATAATGATATGTCATTCACCATATCGACAATTACTGTACCTCCAGACAATGTGTTTTTCTTTCTGTGTAGGTTTTCCCTTATCACAAAATTTTTATAAACCAAGTTACAAAAAGAAGCATTTGCAATGCAATGGGTCTCACAATTTCGAGATTTTGAGCTATTGGCCCTGTAAATGACAATGCCTTTTATTTATGTGTTTAAAAAAACCTGCAATAATAAAAGGCATTGTCCTTCACAATACCAATAGGTCAAAGTTTGGAAAATGCGAAACCTATTGCATTACAGAGTGCGCGAGGTCCCTGAAGTGGGTGCCACACTCTGCATTAAAGTAAAAAAAATTTTTTTTTTAAACTGAGACAAGTGCGGTGTCCCTGAAGTGGATGCCACGCTCCGCTTAAAAGTAAAAAAAAAAAAAAACTAAAAAAAAAAAGCGCCCACCATTGTCCCATGAGTGCTGTGGAGGGGAGGGAGCAGCCACTATTAAAGTTAAAGTGCGCATAGAGCTCCACGCAGGAAGCGGCCGCCTTTGTCCTGCGAGTGCTGTGTGGGTGCTCTGCAAATACAAGAAGCAGCCGCCATTGTCCCCATCATTCATTAAACAAAATAGTGCTCACCAGCTTATAAAGCAGACCTTGTAACAAGGCAAGTAAAATGTCCAGTCGTTATGGGAGGTTACAAATGCACACAAGGCGGTACTAAGGAGGGACTAACAAGCCTATTCACAGATGAAAAGCAACCATTTAGCAAGGACAGTAACAGGATCCAATTAAAAGATGGGCGGGAAATCGGCAAAGCTTGCATGCCATACCTCAATACAGCATGCCTCGCAGAGCAGTGCATGCACTGCCCAGGCTCGACCTAAAAATGTACAGTGCAGCCTAGTTTATATCAGATGTTCCTTAAACTGGGTCTACTGCAGTGACAGATTGGAATGTGTTCGGCCTGCCACACCAAACTTTGTGCTGTGAATCTTTACCTTTTATGCAGAGATTGGATACTGCTCTCAGAGCTTTCTCATCATAGCTTAAGTAGTCCGAACAAGATGGAGAAAAGATGCAAATATGAATAATTTTGCAGTTTTTTTTTTTTTTTTTTTACTGTTGTCGGACACAATGCTGCTAATCTCTGGCACTATAGATATGGAATATAGGACTCTGTGGCTGTCAACGGGTTGAAAAACTGGGATTTAATCCCAGCGGCGCAGGGGACTCGCCCGAAGTCTTCGGGTTCACCTGTCTTAGAGTGCAGAGACACGGGATTCTTCTGTTGACATCAAAGATCAATTTTATTAGCTGCAGCCAGTAACAGAGGTCCTAGAAGTACAACACGGTGTATGTTCTCAGGAGACTGCTCAACATAATAGAGCGGAGCATCGTCTTTTATGCCAAAAACCACGTTCCTGGCTAGCACCAATTACTCACAAATTTGACCAATCAGAGGATGATATTTACAGAGGCATCACATAACGACAAACCCACTTTCAGTTATCCAACCCATCGCCAATGTCAAGGCAAAAATCCAGCATTCTTGTTCGAACAGGCCGGACGGGCCCATCATAAAAGACCTCAACCCAAATCAATATTTAGGCCATAAGGCCATAAAAGGAAGGAGCAGAAACAGATGAAGGGAAAGATAGAGGGGTGTGTGCGTGTGCCATAGAATCAATAATATCCTGCTCTTTGATCTCTATCTGACCAGCTGCTTAACAAGGTACTGGCTCAACAAGTTTAGCCTCGGGCAACAGGGTCAGTTTACTCAGGTCAAACAGAAGTCAACACGAACTCGAACTAAGGTGTATGCCTCCCTAGAGGCTCGCTTGGCCACAGTCATCCTGTAGTCATTAGCCTATGTGAGGGCAACCACAAAATGGCGGTTATGCACAAAATGGAACCCACGGGTGCAGACTAGATAGTTAAATACACAGTGAATCCATCGGTGTAGCATGATGAAAATGCTTACGCATACCGCACTTGTCAGTCGCGGTTCGCTGATACCAAAATCATCACGATACGACAACCTTCATTGAATGGGTTCAGAATTCACGGAACCACAGACCCTCCTTTTGCCCTTACATAGGCAATAACCTAAACTCACGTCAATCTGAGTCCAGGTCTATATTCATCAGATCATTGAGATGTTGCTGTAGCATCATCCTGGTACTTAGTAACTCTCTCTGACAGGTCTCCTCGAACACGAGGTAGTAAAATGGCCACAGATAGCAGGAGCACACTGTATACAAAGACAGAACAGAAAAAGGATAGCTAATACCATCCCAATGACCATCAGAATCTTCCATCCCCAGGTCGATAACAATTCCCAGAACCATACCATTAACGACCAATCTCCTTCGTCCACATGTACGGACTCGGAGAGCTTATGTAGCTTGGAGATGGCTTGGAGAACTGTCGGAGCGTTGTCTGGAATGAAAACGCAACAGCTTGATTGGATCAATTTACAGACCCCCCCCCCCCCCCCCCCCCTCTATCTGCAAGTATGACATTAACGCAACTCTGTTCTGAAGAGTCATAAGGCGATCCGACTGGAGCTCAGCAGTCAAGTTACTTAGGGCGCCGGCAGTCTCGACTATGGTGGACTCAACTACTCGTCAATTGCCGTATGTTCCTGCTGTTAACCATAGGTCCCCAAAACGGCAGAAAACCCTTCGAGAAATCTCCCAATTCTTGTGCTGCGGAATCTTCCTTTCTGAAGACACCTCTAACGACTCATCTTGTGGTAATCTGCCGCAGCTGTAAATGTGGGGGGTAACAAGAACGAGACAAAACATGTGCCCGAGAAATCAGGGGGCAACCATGTATACGCTCTGTCATGGCAAATGAAGTAGGTACCCTTAGCTGCTAGAAACGGTGGGGAAGTCTCGGATACAAAAACATATATCTCAATGCAAACACTCTTCCCTAACTGAGCTCTAGGATTCTTGCCATTACCTTGCAGACAGTAATGACCCTGATGGGGTACTATCCAAATTGGGGAGAATCTCTTCGCTTGCTGGTTCCCACTCAGACTAGCTCCATATCCAGTAACGTTCCATCCAATATACGCTAGCGTCTCATCTCTCGGGATAGCCTCATAAGAACCTATTCCTCTAATCATGTCGACTACTCCCTTGACCAGAGCACTATTCTTCGCATTATCCTTCACAGAACGTAGGGGGTTGACTTCACGGGCATAAATGAACATTGTTCTGTATGCCCACACAGAACCATTGTAGCTAAATGGCAGGACCAGGTAAGGAATACCTTTATCGGTAGTATGGGGCATAAGGCCGCACACCCAACAATTAGTTGTGTTCACTACTAGCTGGTGTTGGTGCAGAAGCTGAACAAAGGAATTATTAGCGAATTCCATTCTCCTAACGGACTCATGTTCGGGCAGGGGGTGAAAAGAATGCGAAGAGACAGTAGGAGGAGGCATGGGTTGTGCAGTGGGCATGAATGTCACTTGAATAGAGAATGTCACATAGCCAATTAAAAACATCATTAAACTAAACAGTATAAACAGACATAATATTAAAAAACGTTTTCTACTCATTATTATACACATTTCGTTCTTGAAGCTCATTCTTTTAGTAGGTCTCTCCATCCCGAAAAACTCCATCCTCTAATCGTGCTGCTCGCGGCGGATGGGTGTTCCGTGCTAAGGAATGCGCCTGTCGGTCCAGGGAACGCCCTTAGACCAACCAGAACCGTCGACCTAACGTCTTCGGCTTGCACTCCAAGGACTTGGCAGCGCGACCCTACAGCTGAACCCGGATGGTGGTTCGAAAAACAAAATTCAAAAATAGTTTCTCGGAGGGGAGCTGACCTCAGAAAAAGGCAAAGAAGGAACTTAATTTGTTATTTGTCCCGCGACTCTTGGTCGCAAATTATAACGCTTTTTGCCAGGCAATGTCTGTTCTCGGAAAAGTAGCTCAGGTTTAACAGTGTTCAAACGGTTCGATGGAGGCACAGCTTCTTGAAGAAGATTTTCGCTTTCTGGCTCAGTGTTTGTTCCAATCAAACGGGCATCGCTGAAAGGCAGAAATCGAGGCACGGTCTCAGTCTCAGAATCAGGAAGTCCTTTTTGGACCGACCGGTCGTACGGCAGAGGCAAACGGGCCCTCTTACAATGTATGCCGTGAATCCAGTTCTTTTTACCGTGCACTCGTACCGCAGAACGGGTGGATAATAACACCAGATACGGTCCTGTCCAGCGGGGCTGCTCGTTCTTTGTTTGCTGAAAATTCTTCACGAGCACCCACGCGCCAGGTTCAATGGTGTGCCCTGGATCTTCAGAAACCTGTGGCAAAGTATCATGAACCTGTTGATGCAGAACACGCAATTTAGCCGTCAATTCGTACAGGTAGTCAAGCAATACAGGGTGTTCCATCTCACTAAATTTTGTCGGCCGCGGCACTCCCCAAATATTGGCCGGGCGACCGAACACAACCTCATAAGGACTCAGACCCATTCGCGAATGCACAGTCATTCTTGTGGACAGAAGGGCTAACGGCAAAGCATCAGGCCATTGTAGACCAGAGCTCGCTTGAATTTTGGCCAATTTCAATTTTAACGTGCCATTGTAGCACTCAACTAGACCAGCTGACTGGGGATGATTGGCAGCGTGGATCTTCTGCCGGATTCCTAACCCATCACACACACTCTTCATCACTTGACCCACAAATTCGCTCCCATTGTCACTCCAGACCATTCTCGGCAACCCATACCTAGGGAAAAATTCCTTAATAAGGGCTTTAGCTGTGGACAAGGCAGTATTGTCCTTCAAAGGGTAGGCTTCCACCCATCTAGAAAAAGAACAAACAACCACTAAGACATACTTCAGATTGTTGCACCTCTCCATGTGGATGAAATCTAGCTGCAAAGCCTCAAACGGATACGTGGGAGGAGCAAAATGACCAGCTGGAGTTGGAGTTCCCTTACCAGGATTGTACATCAAACAAACCATACAGTTCTTGACCAAATTCTCTGCACACTTAAGAATTCCAGCATTTTGCCATACTGGGGCCAACAACTTACAAATTCCTTTCACGCTGATATGGGCCATTCCATGTGCCATCGTAACCACTGGAAGTACATACGCATCAGGCAACAACCATCACTGAAGCTCTGACAACTCAACCCAACAACCATTCGAGTCCAATTTACCCTTGCTTTCTCTCCATTCATTCAACTCTTTCTCTGTAGCTTCAGCTTGGATGGATTTCACACACTCAATCGTATCTTCACACATACTTCTATCTGGAACCCATCTTGCCGGACCCGCAACGTACATTCGACTCACCACATCTCTCGCAGTCTCTTTCGCGACTTCGTCTGCAAACGCATTACCACGACCAACATCATCCGTTATTTTCTTATGCGCACTGCATTTCACGATCGCAACGGCAGAGTAAGAGATTCAAGAAGTTCATTCACCAATTGACCATGTTGGATCTTGGTCCCATGCGAAGTCAGAAACCCACGTTCTCTCCACAATCGTCCAAAGCTAAGAGCAACACTGAACGCATACTGGCTGTCCGTGTACACAGTCACACTTTTCCCTTTCGACAACAACGCTCTTGTCAATGCAATCAACTCTGCTGCTTGGGCTGAATTATGTGGGATACGAGCAGCTTCAACAATCGTATGCAAAGTCGTAACCGCATATGCCGTAGTCGTATCACCATTCGGAAGCTTGAAGCACGAACCATCAACCCATAAAGTACCATCACATTCCGCAAGAGGAGTGTCCCTAAGGTCTATCCTCCCTTTCGTTTCTTCCTCAGTCCTAAGAAAACAATCATGTTGTTTGGTATCATCTGTCTCAGTTGAGATCGGCAACAACGTGGCTGGATTCAACGTGTTGCATCTCTTTATATGTACATGACTTGCTAACAAGGTCAATTCGTAACCTGACAACCGAGCACTAGTTAAGTGCTTTGTCTTGGTACGGTTCAACAAGGTATCCACTGCATGTGGAACCATCACGATCAGTGTATTGTCCATCACCAAACCAGCAGACTGTCAGATTGAAACAGCCGCTGCCGCTGTAGCTCTCAAGCAACTCGGCAACGCTCTAGCTACCGGATCCAAAGTCGACGAAAAATAAGCACATGGACGTTGCTTATCGCCAAACTGTTGAGTCAAAACTGACAATGCACATCCCTCTCTCTCGTGGACATACAATGTGAAGGGTTTACTGTAATCGGGAGTACCCAACACAGGAGCCGAACACAGCGCATCACGTAATTCTGAAAAACTCAATTCTGACATTCGTCAGTCCAAGGAATAGGATTCGGAGTATCCTTAACAGTAAGAGCTATCAAAGGTTTTGCAAGCAACGAAAAATTAGCAATCCACTGTCTACAGTACGATGTAATACCTAGAAACGCACGCACTTCTCTCTGTGTCGTAGGCACACTCATTTTCGCAATCGCTTGAATTCTTTCTGGGGTCAATCTTCTTCCCTCCTTTGATAAGAGGTGACCTAAGTAGGTAACTTCTTGTCGGCAATATTGCAACTTTGAAAGAGAAACCTTATGATGGAAATCAGACAAGTGACCTAACAACGACAGAGTAGTCTCTCTACAAGTCTCTTCATTGTCAGCAGCAACTAAAAGATCATCAACATACTGAATAAGGGCAGCACCATCAGGTAAAACCAACAAATCAAGTTGCGTCTTCAAGGCTTGACTATAGATCGATGGACTCTCACAATAGCCTTGAGGAGCGCGTTTAAAACGGAAACTTCGGCCTCCTAAAGAGAAACCAAAAATATCTCTACTCTCCACGGCAATTGGGTTGCTGAAGAAAGCATTCTTCAGATCAATCACCGAAAACCACGTGGCTGTGGCCGGAATCAAAGTCAGTAAAGCGGTGATATCAGGCACAACAGGGAATTGTGGAGCAACGATCTTATTCACCTCGCGCAGATCGATCACAAACCTATATACAGGAGGTTGTGAAGAATCGGTTCTTTTCAGAACAGGCAAAACCGGACTATTACACACATTACCTCTCGTTTCCTCAATCACACCTTTCTCAATTAGATCAGAGATGATCGCCAAAAGTGCTCTTTCACCATCACTTGAGATGCGATACTGTGGAATGCGGGCAATCTAGCATTCGCCTTCAATGTCACAACATATGGCGGAATCTCCAAAAGACCCACATCATTAGGACCAGTAGCCCAAAGAGAATCAGGAAAAGAAGACAATTCAGCTGGAAGTTGGTCTTTAGCCAAATACATCGGAGAGATCACTCTCTTTCCCAATGTAAGCTGCACTCCTGAAGGAGAACAATAAAGCGTTGCATGCAATCTCTTCAACAAGTCCAATCCCAACAAGTTCTCACCACAACCTGTCGTCAGGATGAGGGGTGCTTCGAATTCACAAGGTCCGACAGAAAGAGACAAAGGACTAGAAATCGGATTTTTAACCGGGGCGCCAGAAAAACCTACTGAGACATTCGTCGGGCCAGACAAAGGTGCGCCAGGGAGTTTAGAGTGCATGATAGAACTCTTCGCAGCACCAGTGTCCAACAGAAAAGGCTCTGACACACCTGATGCAATCACATCAACATAAGGTCCACTCTGATCTACTGGAACTGAAACGACTCCCTCTCTTTGTCTGTGGCTGTCCTAGCAATCGTTACCTTCCATATTCTCACCTTCAACGTAATAGTCATCCGCATAATATTGAGCCGTCCTACCAGACGCATCATTCTGTTGATCAAAACAATTCATCGAATTCGGCGGAGGCAAGGAACGCGCAATCTGAGACATACCACGTCCTCGACCTCGCGGAGCTCGTTGAACACCTCGACCACTCATACCAGAAGCACCATTCGTGCGCTGTAATAGTCGGGCAACTATTCTTGAAGTGACCCTCTTCTTTGTAATACGCACACTGATTAGGACCTACAGAAAAACGCTGTTGAGAAGACTCGAACCTTTGCGAGTTTCTCTGATATTGTTGGGGTTGCTGATAATCACGCTGGGTATTGCGAGGCGGGTATGCTTGCTGCAAAAGAACCTTAGTCTTCAATTCCTTAGTCTTTTTGTCCGCTTTCTCTATCTCATCCTTATGTCTATTCTCATAGTACTGGGCAGTAGCCAATATCTGTGCTGACGAAGAAACAGCCCAGGCACTTTCAGAATCCTTCAACCTATTGCACAACTCGGGAAGCAAATTATGCACAAACTTGTCAACGAACAGCCTTTGACCACCTTCTGTACTCATGTCTTGACCACTGTGGTCTGCAAATGTCTCTTCAAATCGAGTGAAAAAGTCGGACACAGTTTCGTCTTTCTTCTGCTTGCATGCAGACAACTTGTCCCAATTGACACGCATAGCAGGCATCAAAGTCTTCATATAATCAATAATTCTACCAGGGAGATCAGCAATCACATTCTCGGGTTTAGCACCACCTATTTGTCTTTCATCTGCAGTTCTAAGGTTATTCCATGTATCTCCTAATTCCTGCGCATGATCCGTATGACGAATCTTACTCCATATAGGCTGTGGAACAACATTCCCAAATAACATATCTATATCATCCAAATTCATAATACATGAACCCGCAGTTTGAGATAGCTCCTTATAAAACCCCGCAGGATTTTTACGTGGATCAGGTAGGGTCTGCTTTAGAGCTAGGACTTCGGCACGCTTCCATGGAACATGTACCCAAACGCGCTGGAAATGTGCCAGAACAGGTGGATTAGCATTCGCATCACCAGGTCTCCAAACGGGAGGAACCTCACGCATCGGGTATTGACGTGCCTTTCTCCTAACTGAAGAATCAGGCTCAAATAACGACCTAGAAGGAAACTCACTCCTAAACGACAACAATGTCGCGACTGCTCTTTCAACATCAAGACCCACTATAGTTCCTTTCGCAAACTCGGACCGCACACGGAACAACTCATGCGGAGTCTGCCCTACCTCGCTATCTTCCCACTGTTCACAAAGGAAAAGAACACATCACATTAAATACGTATCTCTGTTTCGGTGCTTCCCATTGATGGAAAACATCCATAACACCCTCAAGATCATAGTGCGAAGGAAAGGTAACCCATTTACGCGCCAAGTGATCTAACACCGTCCGTTCATCAGGACCGGGCAATTGACTACGCAATTGCTTGCGCTCTACAACAGGAGACCTACCCAATGAACCCATTAGAGGAGAAAAAAGACTAGCAACCGCATCAGTCATCCTCCGTCGGGCAGAAGGAGAAGGTGACAAAAGAACAGGAGACAAAGCAGAATGAGAAGGAACCGAAGTTGGAACAGTGACCGAGGGAACAGACAACACAGGTATAGGAGTAGCAGACGAAGGAGGTAGCAAAGACGGCGGCCCTTGAGAAGGCTGCGCCGAGGCAGTGGTAGCCAGTAGAGGGAGAGCTGGCTGTTGAGGAACCACTGGAGGTAAAACAACCGGGGGTTGCGCACCTACAAGTGGCGGAGGTGCGGTAGCACTCTGAGCATAAGGGGGTGGCGAACTTAATAGATGCGACATTAAAGGATCTTTCGCAAGATCATTCTTTTCTTCTTGCTGTTGAGGCGGCAAAGCTGGATAACATTTGTCTACCGCTAATTTACGTTGCCTAAACATCTGTTCGCTTTCTTGCTCTTCCTCATTATCCTTAAACTGTATAGCAGCCTGCACCATCGACATACCTCGTGCACGCTTATTTCGTTTTGCTAACTTAATTTCCTTTTGTTTGGCTTCCTTTCGCCAAAGGCGGAAAGAGTCAAACATTGCCGGCCGGGCTTTCTTTTTGAAGAGTCTGACTTCCAAATCATCTAAATTTTCCGTGTCGTAACTACCATATTAGGGCCACTTTAGGACACCATCCTTCCTAGTATACCTAATCCATACATCATTATACGTGATGGGGCCCACGCCGTGTTTTAAATAGAGCTCATAGGTCGGAGTTCCAATCGGAGGTACCGGACACGAGTCCTCCAATCGGGAATCCTTATTACAACCATAACAAAATATCTTTCGAAGTCTGCTAAGACCAGGCATCTTCGCTCACTAGTCTAGCTTCAAACTTCAAGGGAATATCAAAAACGATAGCCTCGTGAATACACGAGTCCCTCGGCTTTGGGGCCTGCAGGTACCAAATCAAAGCGATCCCGAAGGATACCAAAACAAACTAAGGACTGGGAGACGCTCCACTCATACTTAACTGAAATATCGATGACGTCGCCAGAAGACCCGTCTATCGTCTCGCTTTACAAGTCATCAAAGGGCTCCAAGACAGGGCGACAGTCAGGGCAGCAGTCCTTCGTAGCCGTCGGAATGCGGGGAACTTCGCAGCAAAGAATTTCGGACCACAACGACATACAGGGGTCGATGAAGTGGTAGGCCTCCCTCCAGAATTTTCACATGAAGCGCCTCACGATCTGCAGGCTTGGACCAGTACCGCTGAAGTCGCCCCAGAGTTGGGCGCCAACTGAAGAACCGGGATCTAATCCCAGCGGCGCAGGGGACACGCCCGAAGTGTTCGGGTTCACCTGTCTTAGAGTACAGAGACACGGGATTCTTCTGTTGACATCAAAGATCAATTTTATTAGCTGCAGCCAGTAACAGAGGTCCTAGAAGTACAACACGGTGTATGTTCTCAGGAGACTGCTCAACATAATAGAGCGGAGCATCGTCTATTATGCCAAAAACCACGTTCCTGGCTAGCACCAATTACTCACAAATTTGACCAATAAGAGGATGATCTTTACAGAGGCATCACATAACGACAAACCCACTTTCAGTTATCCAACCCATCGCCAATGACTAAGCAAAAATCCAGCATTCTTGTTCGAACAGGCCGGACGGGCCCATCATAAAAGACCTCAACCCAAATCAATAATTAGGCCATAAGGCCATAAAAGGAAGGAGCAGAAACAGATGAAGGGAAAGATAGAGGGGTGTGTGCGTGTGCCATAGAATCAATAATGTCCTGCTCTTTGATCTCTATCTGACCAGCTGCTTAACAAGGTACTGGCTCAACAAGTTTAGCCTCGGGCAACAGGGCCAGTTGACTCAGGTCAAACAGAAGTCAACTCGAACTAAGGTGTATGCGTCCCTAGAGGCTCGCTTGGCCACAGTCATCCTGTAGTCATTAGCCTATGTGAGGGCAACCACAAAATGGCGGTTATGCACAAAATGGAACCCACGGGTGCAGACTAGATCGTTAAATACACAGTGAATCCATCGGTGTAGCATGACGAAAATGCTTACGCATACCGCACTTGTCAGTCGCGGTTCGCTGATACCAAAATCATCACGATACGACAACCTTCATTGAATGGGTTCAGAATTCACGGAACCACAGGGTAAGGATCAAAGCTACTGTTTTGGACCAGGCAGAGAATCTGTGGCACTGGAGATGGAACCATGGCTGTAAATGCCATGTGGAATGAAGGTGGAGCTGAAGTCTATTCTTTATTTATGTTTTCTAACTCAAAAGAGGTCCACATAAAACCAAATATAGCGACAGGCATCGATCACATTAACATGTACTTAAAAAACGTTAACAAAATGTAAAATCTTTTGCACATATACCCTAATATTTTTGGTGATCGAGAAATTCTCGGGCTGCCACAACTGACTTAATATTATACTTTAAAAACATTAGCCATAAAATACGGCAGCACAGAAGAATCAATGTGGGGCAAACAAATAGAAAATAATTAAAATCCTGTATATGCGTATCTCACAAATTTCACACTTTTCCTTCATCTCCGGAGTTAGGCCAATTTACTCTTAGCACATTTAGCGGGAGCAAGTTCATTTGTAGTAATGTCTAAAAACTGCAAAGACCATGCTCCAGATTCCAAGACTGTTACCACTAGGAGTGGCAGGAAAAGATCTTCACCTCACACTTTTTCTTAGACATACAGTATGTTATGTCCAATCATTGACTTATAAGACTGTAGGCATTCTTTAGGAACCTTTAAGTTGGGTGTGCAGGAAGGATGCCAGTGTAGCTCTAATTAACTTAGTGTTGGACAAGTATATTTTCCTAGTTCTGAGCCAAAACTTTCAAATGCCCCTCAAAGAGTACTCTTTACTCTTCATAAGTTGAGCCCCACCGAATCCCACTAGCTAGCCCTTGCACATAGCAACTTGTTTGCCGAATTCCAACCTTACGGCAGGCACCAGAACTGAAGAGTTAAAGTTACAAAGTTTCCGTAAAATTTTCCCTTCCATTTTCTCTAAGAAATCCCATTTCGACATGTTAATTGATTCAGTGGCATATAATAATGTCAGAGTAACTACCGCCTTAAAAAGTGATAGCAAATGAAATAGGAATATGCATTTACTAATTCCAGCTTCTCGGATCCTAAAACCCAAACATAATCACTGACCTCACTTTTTGAGACGTTAATCTTCAAAAGTGAAGGGTGGCATACTGGTGTAAAGAAGCCAACCTATTATTCAAGCCCTTGGGGTTAGATCCAGGATTGCGATATCGTCCTCGTACATCAAGCAGAAGAAGGGACAACCACCTATCTTAGGGGCATCCCCCTTGCAAGATGCTAGACTGTCAAAGAGTCCTGAAACATAAACAAAAAATGTAGTGGAACCAACAGGCAGGCCTGTTTCAAACCTTTTTTTGTTGGAGCTATGAAAGACAATCCCCACCCAGCAACACCTGACATCAAGTGGAAGAACGGAGAGCTATTAATAAAAGGAGTAACTCGGGCATGCCTAGTTTCATTCATTTTTTCCACAATGTTACATGGTCCACACTATCAAACGCTCTGGAAAAGTCTATGGATGTCACACCTACATTAAGCCCTTGAATGGAAAAGTACTTTTTCACTATAAGCTTCAACATGAAAATAATATATCTAGTGTACAATGTTTCTTCCTAAAACCCGCTGGAGTCACCAATTTGTCTGTGTGCTCAGCCACTCCCCCACACATTGCTGCCCACAGTCCACCAACATGGGAGCAAAATCATGCAGATCGAGTCAAACGTGGAGGAGTTGTCATATCATGAGCTGTTAAGACAACCGCCTCTGATGTCGGGTCTTGTTCTTTGTGGCCACATGACAACCAGTGTTACCAAAAAGAATCAGTGTGTTGTTGAAAACTTTCTCTTGCATGTGGTTTTCTCTGACATACTATGCATGTTTTTTGCTTAATCGTGGTATGCTTCTGAATTCTGATTTTGCACTGTAAACAGACACGCGTCTCTGTGCCTTAGGGTATTTGTGCTCTGTAGCATTTTCTTTTCATTTCATTCATACCACTTGCAAAATGCTTTACCCTTGTAACATCTGCATCAAAACATGTTAAAACAAAACTTTCATCCAAAACCCACTACTGGTGCCTCCTACGTTGGAACTGATTGCTATCAGACCTTTGTCATAGAACTTTTACGATGAAGCTACATGTCCTCAAAATGCCATGTACATGGGTAGGTGTAATGAAAAGCACTAATATATTTTCAGGCCTCCTTCTGTGGCCTAGATGTTTCTTTGAATATTATTTCAGAACTTTAGATGTAATCTGCAGAGTGAAGGTAGAGCAAATTAAGTTCTACTACTTTTCCAGTTCATTTGTGCTTACTTAATGGTTCTACTGATTGAAGCAATAGTGACTAAGATAATCTAATGGATCACTGCAGTGTTTGAAAGATGTGGAAATAGAGAACTCCTCCTGTCTTCTTAGTTGTCATATGTTGGGCGCTTTTTGACTTCTGCCCTGTAATATTTGTGTGCATGATCTGTTTTTTAGGCTTCTCCTTTGCTAGCAGCATCCCCGACTGCTGCACCAGCTGCTCCACCCGTCTCTGCTCCTCCTCCCACTACACCAAGGGGCCGAGTGTTTGTCAGTCCTCTTGCAAAGAAACTTGCAATGGAAAAAGGCATTGATCTGACTCAAATAAAGGGTGAGTCTTCTTGACTTCTAGTGCTGGAAAGAGGTAAATACTTGCATGTTCTGTGCTCCTAGAGAGAGATTAGTGTTAAATGTTGATGACCACCATTTGGCCAATCTGTATTCTGAAAATCATCTAGTAAGCTGTGTCATGTGTGGTGTAGTTTCTGTCACTTCTACTTCCTCTGTGGCCAGGAGTCCCTTGGCTTCAGAAGAGTCTCAGAACCAATGAGGCAAATCTACATTGGACAGCAGTTTGAAATCCTAAACTGACCACTATAAAATGTTAGGTTGCTCTCCTTTTTAGGTCGCTGTCTACCAGACAGTGGAGCTGTTTGACTTGCTAACAACATCTTGGGGACATGGAATGTATTCGTCCCATTGCTTACCATTAGCTTTGGGGTTTGTAACTCAGAATTGCTTGCTTTCTATTTGTTGTACTATGTCCAGCTTGAGTTTGTCTCTTCCCTTGCCCAAACCCTATTTACTGTATTCTTCCACCTGTATTAAATTACCGTAAACGGGCCTTTAAATCTTGTTTTTATCTAGTCACATTTGCTGTACATTCAAAGACCGGGGTCAAATGTCAGGCTCTGTCTTCCTAGAAGTTTGGTGTTTACTTTTCTTTCTCGGACTTCAAAGTGACAGGATTTATGTGACAGTCGTGCTGGCTCCTCGGGATGTGCGCTGTGTGAAGTTTTTTTTTCTTTCACACTAATGAAGCATACTGTTTGGTAAATTCTGAAGTGTGGCAGAAACAAATATTTTAATACGATCAAAACAAATAATTACACTAGGTGATGACATTTCCACACATCGTTTGTGCACTTGTTAGATTTGAGGGTCTCTAGTTGGCACAGGTAGGTACTTGTGACAAATAGGGACCCTTGCCTCTAGTCAGGGTAAAGGGGTACACTTCTAAAATAACCCCTGCTCACCCCCTTGGTAGCTTGGCACGAGCAGACAGGCTCATCTCAGAGGCAAAGCATTTGTGACCACATACAGTAATCAAGTGACAGCACTACAGATGGACACCACACAGGTTTTGTATAAAAAATAAGTATTCTTTATATAGATTTAACACAAGACCATAAATGACAAAAATCCACAATACTGTTACTTTAAAAATGGTAGAATTTAGCTTAGTTCTCTTTAGATCTTAAATACGACACTTAGGGTCAATGTACCTTAAGATGCGACACGCAGGGCAAAGAAAGTGTTGCAACGATGGTGATGCGATGAAAGTTTGGTGCAAAGAAATAAAGATGTCAAGTTCTTCCTGATGCGGCACGCTTCTCTGATGTTGCGAGAAGTCTCGACTCGATGCATCAGCTACAGCGGCGACACCCTTGTTCCGTGATGCGACGACAGCGGCTGTGACGGCGACACTCTTCTCCAACGTTGCGAGATGCTTCCGCTCGATGCGACAACTGCAGCGGTGACACTCTTGTTCCGTGATGCAACGGCAGCAGCTCCGACGGCGGCACGCTTCTCCATGGATGCGAGGCGCTTTTCTTGATGCGGTGCAATGCGACAGCTACAGCGGCGACATCCACGATGCGACGGCTGCGACGGCGACACGTTTCTTCCTCAATGCGAGACACTTCTCTTGATGTGGTGCAATGCGGTGCAATGCGACAGCTACAGCGGCGACATCCACGATGCGACGGCTGCGACGGCTGCGACACGCTTCTCCCTCCTTGAGTCGTGCTTCCAGCTCCTTGCGACACGCAGTCCCTCAGAAGGCCCAAAACAGCAGCAGGCACTCTTGGGGAGCTGGTGGTTGAAGTGTGTTGTCCCTGAGACTTCAGCAGGTGGCAAGCTCCTTTCCAAGCCCTTGGAGATCCTTCACAAGTTGAATAAAAATGCACACAAAGTCCTTTCTCCTTCCTTTGGCAGTAAGGCAACCACTGCAGGCCAATCCCCCAAGCAGCACTTCAGCTTAGGGATAGTCTCTCCTCAGTTTCTTCTGGTTCCACTCCTCAGCAAAGGTTTCTTCTTGTTTCCCAAAGTGATCTAAAATTCCGGGGTCTGGGTCCCCTTTTTATACACAGTTTCTCTTTGTTCTCTGAAGGCAGAGAGGCCTTTGCCTAGTCCAAACCAGTTCTGTTCAGTCCTGGAGCACTTTGTTTACATAACTCCTTCTTTCCTTTCGGAGTGCAGGGCAGAGCCATCACACGCACCACGGGAGGTGGAGCCAGCATTGTGGAGGGAAGGCACAGCCCTATTCAGGTCCGAGGTGCAACTCCTCCCTCCCCTCTAGATGCAGATCTCTCTATTCACCACTGGGCTGACTCACCCTGTCTCCTGGAATCCCCCAGCCCTGTCACTCAAACTCCAGACAAGGAATACACAGCCTAGCAGAGGCAGGTTTGAATGGTTAGACAAGAAAATACCTACTTTCTAAAAGTGGTATTTTCAAATACAGAATGTTAAAACCAACTTCACTAAAAGATGTATTTCATCATTCTGAGTTCAGGCATACTAAATTCGAACTTCTACCAAGTTCCCTGAGTCAGTTAGGATTATAAGATGTAATAATCAAACTGCCCATTCTGGCCTAAGGAGAACAGGTAGCTTTGCAATAGTGAAAAATAAAAATGGCTGTAATTCACTATTCGAACATGCCACACACACACCAGGGCATGTCCTACCTTATCCTTACAATGCACCCTGCCCTTGGGCCTACCATAGGGGTGTCTGATATGAAGAAAAGGGAAGGTTTAGGGACTGGCAAGTGGGTGTATTTGCCCAGTCAGCATGGTAGTACCAGACTGCACGCAGGCTCTGCAATGGCAGCCCTTAGACACACTTTTACAGGCTGCTTCTGTGGGTGGCACAACCAGTGCTGCAAGCCCACCAGCAGTCTTTGGATTACCAGCCCCGGGCACTCCTGGTGCACTGTACTAGGGTCTGACAGGTAAACCAACCAATCATGGAATCACTAATTCATATCTCAATTTACAATAGGGAGCACTTGCACTGTGGCACTGGACAGCAGTGGCACAGTGCCCAAAGCATCTAACACCAGCAAAAAGACCTGAGGCAATAGTAACAAGCATTGGCATAGCCAATAGGTCTCGCCTTTGGGACCTTATAAGTGTTTAGCTATGCAACAGTTGCATAACTAAATACTTATAAGGTCTCAAAAGCGAGACCTATTGGCTATGCAAAGCGGCCGCGAAAGTGAAAGTAATCGCGGTAAAGTGCGGCGCGCGCGCCCGCGCACATGCACTGTAGCTCTAGGCTGGCCTGGTAGCACTTTTTGGAGCCCTCTCAATAAGTCTCGCCAGACCAGCGCATGCGCTGGGTCAGGCGAGACCTAAAAATGGAATGGAGACCCACACCAAGGTGCCAGGTCTAACATGTGTCCCCTCCAGCTGAAATGTGGGGAGAACTACTCTACCTCCTGGGAGTTCTCTTCACTAAGGTGGAAAAATCTGGACAGACCATCAGCGTTGGCGTGTTCCGTACCAGGGCGGTGTTCCACCATGAAATCCATCCCCTGTAGGGAAATGGACCACCTCAACAGCTTTGGATTCTCACCCCTCATCTGCATCAACCATCTGAGGAGCCTGTGGTCTGTCTGAACCCGGAAGTGAGTCCCAAACAGGTATGGTCTCAGATTCTTCAGTGCCCAGACCACAGCAAATGCCTCACACTCAATAGCACTCCACCTCTGTTCCCGTGGAAGTAACCTCCTACTGATGTAGGCTACGGGTTGATCTAGGCCCTCCTCATTCATCTGTGCCAGAGCAGCCCCCATACCATGCTCTGAAGCATCTGTTTGTACTATGAACTCTCTGGAGAAGTTGGGTGCCAAGAGCACGGACGCCATGCACATAGCAGTTTTTAGGGCCTCAAAAGCTTTGACAGGTGTCCATCCAAATCACTCTCTTAGCCTGCTTCCTGGAAGTCAGCGCGGTCAAGGGTGCAACAATGTTGCCATACCCCTTGACAAACCTCCTGTAGTAACCCGCGAGTCCTAAAAAGGCTCTTACCTCTGTCTGGGTTTTGGGCGGCTCCCAAGCCAGGATGGATTCAATCTTGGGCTGTAGGGGCACCACCTGGCCGCTCCCAACCTGGTGTCCCTAGTACACCACAGAACCCTGCCCGATCTGGCACTTACTCGCCTTGATCGTGAGGCCTGCCCTCCGCAGCGCCATCAACACTTCCCAGAGGTGGCACAGATGTTCTTCCCAACTGGCGCTGAACACTGCGATGTCATCCAGGTAGGCGACACTGAACTTGTCCAGTCCAGCCAACACCTGGTTGACCAACCTCTGAAAGGTGGCAGATGTTAGGTCAAATGTGCTGAGGTACCGTGCAACCCCTAGCCGATCTATGAGCTCATCAGCTCTGGGGATGGGGTGCGCGTCAGTCCTGGTGACGGAATTGAGCCCTCGGTAGTTCACACAGAACCGGAGTTCTGGTGTGGCACCCGCTGCAGCAGCCTTTGGGACCAAGACCACTGGGCTGGCCCAAGGACTGTTCGAGGACTCCATCACCCCTAACACAAACATCTTGGAGACCTCCTCCTTGATGCAAGCTCTCACCCTGTCAGTCACCCTGTAGGTTTTGTGCCTCACAGGTGTACTATCCCCAGTGTCCACATCATGGACGCACCAATCGGTGACACCGGGAACCAGGGAGAATAGATCAGAAAACTGTCCCTGCTACTGGCGGCAGTCATTCTGTTGCTCATGGTCCGGGTGGAAGAGAGGTTGACACCATCCACTGACCCATCTTGCTCTGTCGCCGACAGGAGGTCTGGAAGAGGCTCGGTCTCCTCCTCCATTCCACCATCTGTCGCTAAGAACATGCCCACTTGGGACCTCTTCAAGTGGGGCTTAAGGCAGTTGACATGCAGGACCCTCAAGGGGTTCCTGGGAGACCGCAAGTCCACCAAGTAGGTAACCGGACTTTTGCGCTCCACAACCTCAAATGGTCCGGTCCACTTATCCTGGAGCGCGCAGGGCTCCACTGGGGCCATGACCCACACTTTCTGACCAAGCTGAAGCTCTACCAGAGTGGCATTCTGGTCGTACCACCGCTTCTTCATCTGCTGGCTGGCTTCCAGATTCGCCTCAGCGAGTTGCCTGAAACGCCTGGTTTGGTTCCTAAAGGCCAGCATGTAGCTATATACATCCTGGGGAGGTTTCCAGGGAGATTGCTCCCAGCCTTCTTTGACCAAACTCAGAGGTCCTCTCACTGGGTGTCCATAGAGAAGCTCAAAGGGGCTGAACCCTAGAGATTTCTGTGGCACCTCACGGTAAGCAAAGAGTAGACCTGGTAAGAGGACATCCCACTTACGCCTCATGGGTTCCTCAAGACCCATAATCATGCCCTTCAGGGTTCGTTTGAACCTTTCAACCAACCCATTTCCTTGGGAGTGGTAAGGAGTGGTCAACTTGTAGGTTACCCCACACTCCTGCCACAGGGACTTCATATACTTGGAAATGAAGTTAGTACCTCGGTCAGACACTACCAGCTGCCTCGTTGAAGGGCGAGTCGGAGGTTGTATCGTCCCTGGCACCGCCACAGGGGTTGCCGGGCGACCTTCGCCTCCTTCTTGGCCGCGGCAGGTGGAGGTCTTCGGGCCCCTCCCTGGGACTGTCCCGATCCCCCATGCAGGTGGTTGCCTCGGCAGGGGTCGGGCCGGCGTCGTCCCGGCATTGCTCCGGGGCCAGTGCGGCTCCAGCTCTACTCTGGTCCCCGCTCCGGTCTCCGGTGCGGGGTGACTTGGAGGTCCCTTGCTCGGTGACGCCGGATGGCGCCCGCGTTCTGCCTCAAGCGGCAGACTCTACGGCTCCACGCAGGGGTCGTACCGCAGATTCATCTTTGGACGCTCCTTCTCCAGAGGTAGGCTGCATATTGGTTTGTCCTCCCCGGAGACTGGTTGCCGTGTGGTGTCCTTTTCACCGGCTTCGAAGGGGGGCTCCCTGCCCTTCCTGAGGCAGAGGTGTTCGTCGCAAGAGCGTCAGGTCCCTCATTCTTCGGCTCCTTCTGACTTCCAGGTCTGGCCCTTGCCCACCCCGCTTGGCCTTGGGGACGGCTGCCTTAGTTTGCAGCCGTCGCCCACGGAGGAGCTGCTTTCTCCACTGCGGGGCCCTACGGATGTGGGTGTGGCCTTCGCTCACACGGTGTCCACGGCTGTGGGCAACCTATGCATGGGTGACCCGGTGGCTCACTTTCCGGCGGACCATCTGTTGGAGGTCCTCCACCAGGGCTCTGGTGGGAGGGAAATCTTGCTTCCCTTTGAAGGTTCGCTCCTTTCTACCTTGACGGGGGCATGGAGGCGTCCTGCCTCCGGGGACCCGGTGCCTCCGCATGTTCTGCACCGGCACCTTCCGACGCCGCGTGACCCGGCGTGTCTGTTCCTTCACCCCTCAGCCGCCAACCCTCTTTTGCGGACTGCTTTTCCCTCCCTGCCGCCCCTGTTGGCTCCGCCGTCCCGAGAGGCCCGTTGGCAGGACACTTAGGGACGCAACATTTTCGCCTCGACCAGCGCGGCCCTGCGGGCCCTTATCACTTTGTGTGTGCTGGCTAGGGCCTCCTCCTGTGTGTGGGACGCGGCCGAGTCTCTGGGGTCTGCAGCGTCCCAGGTGTCTGCTCAGGTGGATTTGCGGCATCATGCATTGAATGGCCGGGAGCTTGCGGCGTTTATTCTCCGCTCCTCTCTGGACGTCTCTGAGGCGCTGGGACGGGCCACGGCTTCCTCAGTCGCTCTCCGTCACCATGCTTGGCTTCGGGACGTCTTCCCCGAAAATATTCGGGAGAGGCTCATTGATCTCCCATTTGATGGCAGTCTGTTGTTCCATGCCCCGGCCGACTCTACCATCCAGAGGCTCTTGGCAGGGCTCCGTCCTCCTCCTCCGTCCCCTCCTCAGTGACTTCTGAGTTGGGCAGCTTCTGGGCCTTCTTAGGCTGGCTGTTATGGTTGTGGAGTATGTTTTTCTGGCCGTTTACGTCCTTCCTTGGGACTTTGGCATTGTTGGCTGCTGGACGGCCCTTTTGTTGTTGTGTTTGAGTTCTGCAGGAGTTGTTGCGCAGACTTGGCCCTGAGATTGGGCCTTCTTCTTTGCTTGGGCTGCTGTCAAGCCAGCAGCGGGGGTCCTTTTTTTTTCTCGTGGTTCTTTTGTTTCTTCCTCTGCTGCGGAAGTTCTTCCAAAGAGGGTTCCCATATCTTGGGACTTCACGTGCCCTATGTGGGGTAATGGTAGCTGTCATATGGCTTGCGCTCTGCTGGAGGGTTGTGGTCGTCTTCGGGTACCTGTTCTCCATGGTGTTTACGTAGGTTGCTTTTGCTTCCGGAGGTCGTGTGCACAGCCACTCGTGGTGGTGGCCCGGGCCTCTCCTCCTCCCGTTCTGTGGTCTGGGATGTCCTTGTGTTCTCCCTTGCCAGGCGTCGCATACTCGCTCTTCCTGGGGTCTCGGGCTGTTCTTCTTGCTTCTGACCTTGACTGCCAGCATTGTTCTGGCTGGCAGGCTGCTCTCCATCTGGAGTGGGCTCGCCTTCTTCTCCCTAGTTTCCTTGGGCCCTCTAGTTTTCTTCTTCTTCCGTCTTCCTGTCGTGGCATTCGGCGGAAGCTATGTTGCCTTGTGGAGGAGTGGGGTGCTTCGGCCTCTCAGTCCTTACCCTTGGCTCCTCTGCTGTGAGTGTACGAGCCTCTTCAGCCTTCTTTCCCTCCTACATCCCCTTGGGGTTGGTGGGGTTCTGCTTGTGGGGGTTCCCTTGGCCTGGCAGGGGTGAGGTTCTACCTGGTCCACAGATCTGGTCCCTTGTGGGGCCCTCTGTTCTGCATTTGCTGGTGGGGTCCTTTCGCAGACCCACCTTCCCAGGGGGTATTGCTAGGGTATCTATTCTACGTGAAGGAATCTGCGGCTAGAAGTCTCTATCAGATGTACGAGTTACTTATCTTCGGTAACGATGTATCTAGTAGAGACAATTTTAGCTGCAGATTTCTTCACGGCCCGCCCTTCCTCCCCTATTCTGCGAGGACCCTTGGGTTGGTCATCGGTACTCGCCTCCCGGTGGGTGGGCTGTCTCCTGTGAGGGCCTTCCTTGTTCTTGGCGGGTGGCTCCGTCTGGGGGCAGTTCATTCCTCCTTTGGTCCTTTGGAGGATGGGATTCCGGTGCTCCTATGCCCTGCTGCTCTGGCTACTCCAGCTTTGGGAGGGAATTGCTTCTATCCTTGTCCTCCCTCCCCTGCCTTCCCTCCATTGCTATCCTCTGGATTGAGGGTCCTTTGGCCATGTCTTGCCCTTGTCCTTGTTGGTGGATACACTCTAGGTTGGAGTGGCTTTGAAGTTTGTTGTCCCTGTCTGTCTTGGGACTGGTCTCATTCCTTCCTCAGGATGGGGAGGGTGGGTTGCCTACGTGTGCCATGGCTTTTACGTATGCTCTTGCCTCCAGGGCACAGGGATGGGAGGTTGTCTGTGCTGGCAGGGTGACTGTGCTGGCAGGGTGACTGTGCAGGTTCCTGCTTCTTCTTTCTTCTTTCCCTGCCCTTGGGTTCTGCAGTGTTGGCACTACTCTGGTGGTGGTGTATTTTTCAGTTTCTTTCCAATTTTTCTGCTCTTCGCACACTGTTCCCATGCTTCCACAGTTTATCTGGTGATTCCGCGTTGTGGTGCGGAAAAGTTCTCCGAAAAAAACTGATGTGGGCGCGCCGGGGCCGGTCTTATGTGACCTCACTGACGTCATGTACGCGGACGACGCCTGGGTGGAGTCGCGTGATGTCGCCCCGCCCCCGGCGCGCAGGGATGCTATGGCAAAAAATTTCCGGATCCAGTCTCACGCCTGGGGATAATTCTACGTGAAGGAATCTGCGGCTAGAATCGCCTCTACCAGATACATCGTTACCGAAGGTAAGTAACTTGTACGTCTGGTGATAAACCTCTATTGTGGGCTTACCACGAACTTACAGGAGTTTACAGTCTGAGCATTACTTACCACTGGTTGGGTTTATTGTCCCTCTCATTTGCTTGTTTCGTATTCAGTGACTTCATTTGTTCCATATTATCCATCTTGTGTTTCCATAGAGCGTACCCTCTTTACCATTTCTGACTCACTGGCTTCTATCCTTCAACTGCTCACTTAAGGGAACGTTTTATTTTTTTTGGTTACGCACTACATGACATTGCTCTTGTTTTTTCTTCCTCATGACCTTCTCCACCCCGCTTATTGCGTGTTGCTTTGTCTCACCCGTGGCCTTCTCCCCCTTCCTCTGTACTCCATATTGGACTTTCCTTCGTGAGCTTCTCTTCCCTCCTTTGTGTGTTGCTTTTCCCCTCTCCAACTTTTCACACAGCCTCCACCACCAGCTCCTCCATTGCCCCCTCCAGCCTCACTGTCATTTATTTATGTAAAAACATGTAATGCTTTTGGTGGGGGGGGGGGGGGGGGGGGAGAGAGAAGACCTTGCAGTAAATTGCTTCCCACCCCTCGGTCTTAAAATTGTAAATAATATATATACATATATAAATAAATGCTTTCTCACTACTTCTGCTTATTTATTTTTTTATTTACCTATCCATCTTTGATCCGTAAATTGAAAACAGTGGCTCCCACATCATTTTGCATGCACACAGCTACAAAATGACGCCACTGTGGGCTGCGTCATTGACGGTTTTATCATCTTGTTTCTCCCCCTCCCTCTTTCTTTTGATTATGATTCACAGGATCTTATGGATATATTATATGGATAGATTCAGAAGACTAGATTTGTTGGCTTTGTCAAATCTTGTTAATTCTATTCAACCACTATCACTGCAAGTTTTACCACTGTACCAGACTGACTGGTAGTTGATAATTCGATGACTTCTTTTTCACTCATTAAGGGTGTTTTGTTTCTCATATTGGTTCTCACACCTTTACGCTCCAATAGTTGAGATATATATATATATATATATATATATATATATATATATATAAGTTTAGGAATTGGACCATACGTCAGTTTTGCTTGACGAGGTGGTAACCTTGATTTGTAAATGCTACGGAATGAACAAAAATACAGAACTTCAAATATTACCATGTATGTGAGCTAATTTCCAGATTGATATTTAGTTACTTGTAGAACAGTCCTAGTTTTCAACTGAATTTCCAAATGAAATCTTTATTTTGCCTAGTACAGAATTGCTACAAGATGCATCATATTTAGTTTCATGCCTGAATCATTATTTTTCAGGTACTGGACCCGATGGAAGAATAACTAAAAAAGACATTGACACATTTGTGCCTCAGAAGGTCACCGCTCCTGTGAGTAGGAACACTTTGAAATTGCGGGCCCAGTTCTGTTCACAGGCTATTACAGTTTTACTTGTATTGGAGATGCAATTTTTAATAACTGTGCAAGGTGAGATGCTGTGTAGCATAACGGTGGCATTCTGGTCTTGTCTACAGGTGGATTTGAGTATCGATAGAAACTGGACAGAAAAAAGGTTGTCTTTACAGTGACTTGTGCAACTGTAATTTTGATGTTGTGAAATAATTTCTGCTTGTGGCTGCCTATAGTTGTAAATGTTGCTTTCAAAGTAATGTTACCTTAGCAAGATGGCTAGTAAATGTTTGGTTTAAAATAAATTACAACTTAGAAGAAAAGAAGCTGGAACGTGTAGTTTCCTATTACATACCTTTTGTAGCCTTTGTCTCCTGTTTTATAGTGCAGGGCCGTGATCGAGTTATGTCATTGCAGACTTTTTGAAGTTTTAAGCACACATTCACAACTCCAAAGTTCATGCCTGGGATTTTATTCCAATGCCTTGGAGGCTGATTTTAAAATGTATCCTACCATTTCATTTATTAATTGAAGTATCTTTTGACTTTAAACACAGGAATCTAAACACATTACCTACTGGTCCCCATGTTAGAATTTTAATAGAGTAGTGCTTGAAGTACTTGTGTGAAACATGTCTTCTTATAATTTGTTACCATGTGCTCTGTAATTTCTTCTGCTTTGCAAATCAATCATATATTATCTTGATTGGGTTCTGTAAACCAATCACACTGTGCTTCGTGAGCAGTCTTTGAAAGCTAATAGCAAAGGTGATAATGGCAAGTTTATATTTCCACCGATATACGGCCGTATGCAAAGAACACCAAGCCAGTGGTCTGAACACTTTTCATGCATCCTTGACTGATTTCCCCAGTTTTGTTTTCTTCTGGCATGTTCCAGAGGATATATCGTTGGTTGGTTAGTTAAATTAATGAGTTGTTACTGTTTGTTGATTATTGAAAATCTGCTTTCACCTTTATAGTCGCCAGCCGCTCCATCCCCCGTAGCTACACCCTCTCCAGCAGTGGCGGCCGTGCCAACAGGCGTCTTCACAGATATCCCCATCAGCAACATTCGGAAGGTAAGTAATATGCGTTTTTGAACACTTCCTGTCTATAATTGTATAGAAATAGACCATTTATTTTGGCCCTTGCAGCCCTTCATGGATCCTCTACTCCATGTGCAAGTGAACAGTGAAACCAGTGAGCCAAACATTAAACCTCAGTCTGTTTACCTTTAATCATCAAACCGATTACCATATAACTATAAATGACTGATCTTGAATCACTGTTATGGAAGAGATCATTGAAAGCAGCCTAGACAAGATGGTTGTTTAGTGTTTTCCTGAAAGGTATATGCTTTGCTGTTTGTTCATTCATTGCCTGTGCCACAGAGCACTGATCGAACAGGGAACAACGCCTGTCAACCTGCTGTGCTCCATTTGTGATTCGTCGGACTATTCATTCCTTTACCACTAGATCTTCCTGGATCATACGGCAGAAGCCTGCTTTTGGGATGTCTTAAGTTTTTATTTTTTTCCCTAAATAACAGCATTCATTGCCCTAGGTGAAGGTGGCAAGTCATTATGCCTTGAGCTTTTGACAGCTTCTCTGTGTATTGAAACGCCTGGATTTTATGGGTGTTACTTTGAGATGGCCAGAGGGTATTGGTAGTGCAGTAATTCATTTACCCGATGATGACTCCTGCAATTTTGGTCTATCTTGAATATTTAGGTTGGCCCGTGCTCTGTGAAGTAATTAAATGTAATCATTTGAAGATGGCACCACTGTGTTAGTGTGGGCATTAATAGACTCTCCTGAAAGATGGAATAATCTGTCTAAATGTTGTACGTGTCTTTCCTTTTGTGCAGCTTCAGTTGCTTCCAGTACACCAGCAGTCTTGTTCTTGTTTAGAGCCACAGTTGGATCAGACTGAAGATGTTAATTTCAGCATAATCCTATTCCAGGCCTTAAGTCACATGAAGAATCCCTTTGGTGTTGGGATAGCTTTGTGCAGAGACCTTTTCTGCTTTGCCAAAGCCATCCATAGGTCGAATATAAATGTTGAAAAGCATGGAGAAGGACAAAACCCTACGTATTTCATAGCACATTTAAGATGGAGTGGAGCATGCCTTCCCTATGCACATCCCTTTCCGAAAATTCTCTACACCAGTTAAGCATGATAGTCAAGTTGCTCATCTTAAAGCAGATGCCCAGAGTGCTCATCGTTTTATACCATGTTCAGAGTTATGGTTGCATTAAGAATGTATTTATTCAGAATCCTATAGAGCAGGAGAACCGGTTACTGGATATGAGCACTGTATTGATAGAATGTGTTCAAATTTTCACAAATTGAGATTAGGGCGAGTTCATGTGCTAGTCAGCTGACAAGAATCTCTTTTGTAAAACAGTTTTCATGAAACCAAGTTGCAATCTTGAAATTTGTTATTGATCTTGTTAGAACCGGCGGTCTCTAGTTGGCAGAGGTATACTCTTCTGACAAATAGGGACCCACCTTCTCTAGTCAGGGCAAGGGGATTACACACTCAGATAACCCCTGCTCACCCCCTTGGTAGCTTGGCAGAGCAGACAAGCTTATCTCAGAGGCAGTGTGTTAAGCATTTATGACCACATACAGTAATAAAGTGAATACACTACGAATGGACACAACACAGGAGTAGTTATAAAAATAGTATTTTTATATAAGGCTTAGCACAAGACCAGATAATGACAAAAATATACCACAATCTTAATAAATACTCTTTGGAAGGAAAAATAATAGTTCAGGTAAAGTTTCTTCTTAGGAAATAGTTCTTTAGCAACAAAAGTAAGTATTCTTCTGAAAACACAGTTCTTGGCAACAATGTGACCCCCCACAGGAGTCACACGACGTCGAGTTTACGATATTCCCAAGGTTCGGCGTCGACCGCGAGGAGCGCTATGTCGAGCCTGGAGTTGCAACAGACCCCACAAACACAGTACCTTTGGAATGAAGAAAAACGATGATCCACGGCGTCGTGAGGTCGGCGTCGAGGTCGGAGTCGGTCGTGCCTCGGATTCGGGGCGATCCGCAGCGGCGTCGAGAGGTGTCGGACCGGAGCAGCGCTCATGGCGTCGAGAAGGGCGTCGCGTCGATGCGATCAGCAGCGGCGTCGAGACGGGGTCGCTTGGAGCTGGAGCCGAACTCACTACTCACTGGCGTCAATACCGGCGTCGAGACGGGGTCACTTGGAGCTGGAGCCGAACTCACTACTCACTGGCGTCGATCGGGCCCGGTGGCCAGCGTCGAAGGCTTGTAACACTGGAGCCGTACTCACGATGTCGAGCTGGATTCGGTGGCGTCCGGCGACGTCGAGACTGCAGATTTCCCCTGTGTACTGGAAACCACACGTTCCAGCAACTAGCAATCCAGCAGAGGGTGAAGTCCTTTGGCCCTGTGACTTCAACAGGAGGCTGGCACTCTTCCAGCCCTTGGAGATTTTCTTGCAAGCTTGAGAGTACACACCAAGTTCCTCTCTCCTTGTCCCTTGGCAAAAATAAAGAAGCAGCTTCAGGTTCCCCCCAGCAAACAGCACACTGGCAGAAGGGGGAGGCAAGTCCTTGGATCAGCAGGCTTCTTGTCCTTGGTAGAGGTTTCCTTGTCAGAAGTGATCTAAGTTCTTTGGTTCAGGGGTCCTCCTTTTATACCCCTTTTCTGCTTTGTTCCCTTTGTCCACGCAGGGAAATTCCCCCCCATCCTAGGTTTGTTGTGGGTGTTGCCAGGCCGAGGCACCTGGCCTATTCACTGAGCAGGGCAGGGTCCTCAGCCGCCCAGCAGGAGGTGGAACCAGTATTGTCACTGGCAGGGGCAGGGCTATCAGTCGCCCTGCAGGAGGTGGAGCCAGCATTGTGTCAGGCAGGGCAGGCTATCGGGGACTATAAGTGTAGATGCCTCATTCACCCCACACTGACTCATTCAGACCTCTGGAGCCACCCAACCCCTGACACACACACACCAAACCAGCAGAGACCGGTGGATAGTTGGACAAGAAAATAGCCACTTTCTAAAAGGGCTATTTTCAAACACAGAATTTAAAAACCATCCATCCTAAAGGGTGTGTTATTAAATTCTGAGTTCAGGGATACTAAACTCGACCTGCTACCATGCTCCCTGAGTCAGACAGATTATAATGGAGTTAATAATCAGTCTGCCCATTCTGGCCTAGGGGAGGCAGGTAGCCCTTCAATAGTGAAAAACGAAAATGGCTGTAATTCACTATTAGGTCATGCCACACACATCAGGGCATGACCTACCTTTTACCAACAATGCACCCAGCCCTAGGGCCTACCATAGAGGTGTCTGAAATGTGGCAAAGTGAAGGTTTTAGAGACTGGCAAGTAGGTTTCCTTGCCAAGTCGACATGGCAGTCAGGGACTGCACGCAGGCTCTGCGATGGCAGGCCTGGGACACATTTTATAAGCTGCTTCTGTGGGTGGCACAACCAGTGCTGCAAGCCCACCAGCAGCAGTTAACTTACATGCCCTTGGCACACGCGGTGCACTAGACTAGGGTCTGACAGTAAGTCAACCAAGCCAATCATGGTGACACCAATCAATGCATCAATTTAACATAGGGAGCACTTGCACTGTGGCACTGATCAGCAGTGGCACAGTGCCCAAAGCAATATTCCAGCAAAAACATCGTAAACAGAGGAGGCCAACAGAAAAAAATGGAGGAGAGACTCATGCCAATGATGCCAGGTCTAACAGATCTGAATTTGGAATTTGCAGAATAGCTTTAGGTTATCAAACCGGTTCCTGCAAGTGAAGCAGTTCCTAAATCGAACCACACAACTCTAAGTAGGTCAATCTAAGCTTTCACAAAGCCTCATAAACAGTACTGTCCCAATTATGGACACTCTTCCCCCTCAACCAACAATTCTTCGGTGTAGAATGTGGCTGCTAGACTTCTGTACCGACTTCCAAAATTTGCATCGGTCTCATCTTCTTCACCAGTTGCACTGGCTCAAATTTAAAACCTTATGTTACATGTTCATGGCCAAAGCCAGACTGGTACCTCGTTATATTCAGGACCTGGTGGTGCGCTATCAGCCCATTCAAGCTTTGAGATTTCTGAATCAGGATGTGTTTAATGTGCCCAAATTCTGCCTGGCCCATATGAGAGGGAGCTCCTTCTCTTACTTAGGCCTGAAGTTATGGAACTCCCTTCCAGAACATCTGAGAACTTGTATGTCACTGCTTGCGTTTCGTAAGGGTTTGAAGACATGGCTTTTTTAATCTGCAACTTCTTAAATTCTCCACCTTACTGGTTCTGCGCTGGGAAACCCCTGGAGGTAGCTGTGTGGGTTACAAATCTTTAAGTAAATAAAATAATTAAAGTACCCTTCAAGCTTTGTAGAGTTCAATCTGCTAGTATGCTGAGGACATATAATTGGTGATTAAAGTCTGCTGCCCCCCTTTAGCAAAATCTCATGTATTCTTCAACAGGTTGCAATTCACTCAGGGTTTGGCATTAAGGTCATGCAAATCTTTAAGACCGCATACCATTTGGTTTGCTTACCAAGACCACAGGTGCCAACCACTCAGAACCCTCCATCTCTACAATAATGTCTTGTTAACATAAATTTGACAATTATTTTTTGAGTTTGTCCCCAAGTCCTAAAAGTGCTCAAAGTGTGCGAAGAGTGTGGCGTAGTTCTTCAAAGTTATTTCATGGCAGACGCCCATTTAACCAAATTGTAATTGAAAACTTTCTAAAAACCTATCCTCCTATCTGTTCTCTCCGCCGTGCACCCTCATTCCCATTACTCGCGTAGAAGACCAGTTGGGACGATTGGGTTCCAAAATGAGTTTGTAATTCTTCTGCTCTTCCTTGCTGTGAAGATATGACCGACCCTTTGCTAAATGTTCCTTTTTTTCAGTTTAATTACATTTGAAATTCAGTATAACATCGAATTACCAAAAACATTTGTTAATTTCCAACTGTAGGTCAACAGCTTATCTCTAGACCTCCTTAATTTAAAACCTGCACGCTTGTTCAGTTTACCCTCCTCTATCAAGGGATATGGGTATTTCAAATACATTCTTTTCAGATAATGCAGTATGAGTCTTTGTAGGAAACTGGGTTTTTGTTGCAGTAGTCCTCCCTACTCTTCTTCCTGAAATTTTATGCAACTTTGACTGGAGTGCACTGGGTTCCTGCTAACCAGGTCCCCAGTGCTAGTGTTTTTTCCCCCAAAACAAAGTATCTGGTTAACTGATCCTCAATTGGCAAGGTCTTTAGCACCTTTGTAGGTCCCTAGTAAGTGGTGCGCTGTTACTACCTTGGGTATCCGGTACTAAAGAGGGTCCCTAAGAGCTGAAGCATAGATTGTACCACTCCAAGGGACCCAGCACCAAACTCATGCAGACTGCGACTGCAGGCTGCGTGACAAGGTGCTCTAAAAAGTGAATACACGACATGGCACACACCCTGTGTGCCATGTCCCCTAACACTGCATGTAATATTTGTAAGTCACCCCGACAGCAAGCCTTACAGCCCTAAGGCAGAGTGCATTATATTACATGTGAGGGCAGATCTGCTTCCGCAGATATCCCCGTATTGTCTAGTCCAATTACTAGATAATGCAAATGAACAGGGAAGCCATCTTGAATACATATTCTGGGCACTGGGCATTACGAGTTCCCCAGCTACAAAATGGTTTCACAGAAACCTGCGGTGTTTGGTATCAAACACCTTGTATTAATAAACAAACACTGATCTCGGTGATGAATTTATTAATACATACACCCAGAGGGTACCTTAGAGGTAACCCTGGACCCTACTAGTACTCTAGTGTGCTGGCTGATCCTATCCAGCCTGCCACCAAAGGCGCATTTCTGACCCCCTGGAGGTGGGAGCCCACATTTTCTGAGGTCGGAAATCATGCTTACTCTGTCAGTAGGTGTTTCCACCTCCTCCAAGCAGGATGACTGTTAATCAGTATATCAAGGCAGGCGGCTTCATAGGTCTCCACTGACTTTGACTTTGATATGCGCCCCTGGCTTCCCGCAGAGAGGGAAAATGCCACCACCTGCCTAGGGCCCATTTGGCACCAGGATGGGTGGGAAAATTAGCTGGTCACGAGGTGTGTTCACCCTCAGGCTAGCACCACCCCTAAGGTGGCCTACCTGAAGTGCACACGACTAGGAAAATTACACCACCTGGGATGTTGGTGGAATTAGGTCCTCTGGGTCACGGTTATAACCAACCACTTCCCACAGGAAGTGGTCATACAGAGGGTGTAGTCACCCCAAAGGTAGGTAGCCCATTGGCTACTACCTGACACTCCCTGTAACGCCCCTAAATACAGTATTAAGGTGGCAGCCCTGGTGCCAGGACCTCAGATTCCACTGACACAAAGGAGTGGACAAAGAAGATTGCTGACACGAGAACAGAGGAGCAATGACTGGCTTGGCGCCAGTCCTACCAGCCTGCCTGCTGCCCCAGACCCTCGTGGAGAAACCAACTTGTCTGCCTGTGCAGACTCCAAGAAACCTGGAGGGTTGCCAGTGCTTTGCAAATCACCAGAGAAGAACTCCCTTGGAGTATAGGAGCTATCCTGCTGCAACTGCTGGCAACGAAGAAGCAAGGTCCGGTTCATCATCCTGCCGCTTATTGGGACTACTGCACCCGCCCAGTATTAGGTCACCATGCTTTCACAGGTCAGATCCGTCCTCCCTCCATGTGTTGGGACGCCTGGACCGAACAGTCTCTCACAGCACCAATACTCGGGGTACCAGACCCCATGCTGCAACCAAGGCTTGTCTAGCCTGGACACCCACACAGAGGAAGATCGACCTGTATGTCAAAGGGCTTCAGGGATAATGAGACCCACACCGAGAGTGGCCCAGCTGTCCTGTTTGCCCTTTTTCTGCAGAACCAAGACAGAGTTAGCCTCTGACTGCTGACACCTCAAAGTACCGCTCCTCCCACAGCCCGAGTCCGAGGAAGGTGACTGTGCGAACAGGGTCCTGAGACCCTCAAAGGCTGAGCCCTCCCATGGGTTTGCAGAGACTGGACCCCCCAGTCACCGCCTGCAGCCTCTTTTTTTTCAGGAATATCCTCTAGTCTCTTCAGCAGCGTGACCCCCCTGGATAAAGCCCCACTGCCCATGATCCCCTAGACCAGGAACAGTCAGCAAACACAGACTCTGCTCTGCGGGGGCCCGGGGATTCAAGCGATAGTCCGAGTGGAGCTGCTGGGGCGCTAAGAGGTGAAATACAACAAAGCCTCGTTATCATGCAAATGGTCCCTTAAAGACCTGTGAAGTACTCAGTGGGGCTGTGTGTGTGCCCTGGAAGGGAAGCTGCCTCAGCTGCCACACAAGCGGGGGGGGCGTGGAGGGGGAGAGGTGACAAAGAATGACAAGAGAACAGCAGGGTGTGAGAGTCGGGTAAGGGGACAGAGGGTGACAGAGGGCAGTAGGGAGAGACAGAAACAGACAGACAGATAGAGACTAACGGAGACAGGGTCAGACAGAGGCAGAGACTGAGACCGACAGAGAGGCAAAGAGACAGACGGAGGGGGAGGGCGACGGAGGGGGAGGGCGACGGAGAGAGGGAGGGCGACGGAGAGAGGGAGGGCGACGGGGAGAGGGAGGGCGACGGGGAGAGGGAGGGCGACGGGGAGAGGGAGGGCGACGGGGAGAGGGAGGGCGACGGGGAGAGGGAGGGCGACGGGGAGAGGGAGGGCGACGGGGAGAGGGAGGGCGACGGGGAGAGGGAGGGCGACGGGGAGAGGGAGGGCGACGGGGAGAGGGAGGGCGACGGGGAGAAGGGAGGGCGACGGGGAGAGGGAGGGCGACGGGGAGAAGGGAGGGCGACGGGGAGAGGGAGGGCGACGGGGAGAGGGAGGGCGACGGGGAGAGGGAGGGCGACGGGGAGAGGGAGGGCGACGGGGAGAGGGAGGGCGACGGGGAGAGGGAGGGCGGCGGGGAGAGGGAGGGCGGCGGGGAGGGAGAGGGCGGCGGGGAGGGAGAGAGACGGATAGAAGAAGAGACGGAGGAGCGAGGGCGACGGAGGAGCGAGGGCGACGGAGGAGGGAGGGCGACTGAGGAGGGAGGGCGACGGAGGAGGGAGGGCGACGGGGAGGGAGAGAGACGGATAGAAGAAGAGAGGGAGGGAGACGGAGGAGGGAGGGAGACGGGGGAGGGAGAGGGAGGGAGACGGAGGAGGGAGGGAGGGAGACGGAGGAGGGAGGGACGGAGAAGGGAGGGACGGAGATAGATAGAGAGAGGGAGGGAGGGAGAGAGAGAGAGAGAGAGAGAGAGAGAGAGAGATATGTGTATGCCGGGTCCGGTGGCTCAGTGGAGGAAGGCGTCCGCTGCAGGGACCTGTGTTCTACCTCATGGTCACAGTTTTTTTTTTTTGCTCTAGCCCCGCCCCTCCCCCAATAACCCCGCCCCCAAGGTGCGGCCCTCTGCCACAAACCACACTGTAAATTTGGCCCCCAAGAGAAAGTTTGTGAGTACCCCTGCCCTAGACCCTCAAGACCTAAGGCCCCCCCCCCCCTCTGGGTTCACCCGAACTGGCCCCGCGTCCCAGCCTCTTTCTGAACAGATCGATCCCCATAGACTTAAACAGGACACTCAATGCCAAAACGCACCCGGCCGCCCCAGTGCCGCTTGAGGTGACCTGTTGGTGCTGCCTTGGATCTTGCCCCATACTCCCCTTAAATCCAGGAGAAGAGTCCCGTTTGTCACTGACAAGTGCCTGAATGCAGTACGTTTTCCCCCATAGGTTAACATTACCGCTACAGAAATTGCACTGTGTGAACTTTTGAAACCTGTACAAATTCATATCTTGAAAAGTACTTACCCAATTCTGATGATCTTGATATCTAAATTCATCTAAAAAAATTGTGCTATTTTCATAAATTGGTGTCCGGTTTCTTTGGGTGTGTCAATAAATGCTTAACACTACCCTTTGATAAGCTTAAACCGCTCACCCACACTACCACAAAAGAGAGCATTTAGTGTTAATGTTTTTGCCTCTGTAAGTCAATAAGGGTTGCCGGGACTCTACACAGTGTACCTCATTTTAGTCCACTATATAAAGAGCCAGCTTCCTACAGTTTTTATCTTGTTTTTCTCAAATATTAAAAACATAACCCTCCTCACCATTATCTTCTTCTGCCTCCCCACCTTAAGTTTGCATTAGGCCACGTTTTTTCCATTTGACTTATCATACCTGGGCAAAATGATTTTTGTATTGAATTTGGGACACATTTTGTTGCATGTCAAACTATTCTTTTCATTACACAGGTAATTTCCTTCTCCCACACCTGAAGCTACTTCTTATTCTCCACCACAATTTTATCCATCTGGAAATCAACTTTGACTTGCTGTATGCCACTAGTAGCAACCGCCACACTCCACACAGTGCTCTCCCTCTTGCCACATACTGCCATCTCCTCCATAAACAAAGAAGCACATTAAGTCATGCTACGAGCTATCTTAACTGTGTGCTCCAGATACTCTGTAGACAGTAACTTCTCATGTACATTCCAGATGTAGGTTTTCTCAACCAGTTTCCCAGAATTATCTCAACAATTCCTCGAAGCTGCCAGTGATCTTAATACAGGCATCATCAGGTTTTCTCTGCATTTGTGCTCTTTGAAAAATAAACTTTTTCATTTTGATGTGAATATATCACCTACTAGTGCACCCAGGTATGCTTCAAGCCCCTCCTTTCATTGTTACCAGTTGAGTGGTGGGTGTCACAGAACAGCCAGAAAAATAAAGGAAGTACAGTGTTCTACCTGGTAAACAATTCAGTAGAAGCTCCCCAAACTGGTGGCACACGGTTTATGCATGCACAGGGTTCAAGTACACTGGGATGCTGCCAGATCAGTGCCATTATATAGAGAAGTACCACACCCTCTGTACAGCACATAGTAAAACAGGCCCCTACTAATCATTGTTCATTGACATCTCTTGATGATAGTTTACAGTGTACTCCCCAAACCCTGAAACATGGTATTTCAAAGCAAGTAGGATCAATTCCATTTATTGTCTTTCAAGACTTATCCAAGGTGACCTCAATACACAGCTGTGATAATGTCCATACATAGCCTTATAGTTTTTTAATGGCTTAGTACATCTAAGCCACTTTGCTACCCCTCATAATTGTGATGATGTGCAAATGTGCCACACCTGTGGGGGTCTGAACCAAATTAATATGGCCACTGCATGCTCGTGCTGTTATATGGAGGGGCACTCTCATTGTGTGGGTCAGAAGATGGCTTGGCCACAACAGCTAAATTGTAACCTTCGCTGCTTTCAGGACAGTAATCCATTCTTTAGTGCAGCATACCTTGCACTCTTTGACAGAGGAAACTCCAGCACTAGTGACCTGAGGTTCAAGTAGGGAAGTCCAGACCTAGGGGTTGCATGGGATCCGAAGCTCTGGAGCCAAGCGTTGCTTAATTTGTTGCACCAAAGACACATGTCACCTCTGAAATAAAATAAGATCTCAGGTGATGTAAGGGAGGAATTACTTCAGCTGTGTAAACAAGTTTTATAGGCAGCAACCACCAGCCTCATTACCCAATGCACCCTATGATCTAGGATTCCACATTTACATTAACTGAATTTCAAATGCAGAGACAGTACAGTGGTATTAACAAGCAAAATGCAACAGCAATGTATTTTTGCACATGATACCCTATTTTGCCTGATTTATGAAGTATGTTCATCCAGCCGTGTATGGCTTGCACCTGAAAAATTGTGTAATTGTAAGCCAGCATGTTACATCTGACTTTCAAATATGCAAGTGCAACCACAAATCTACTAAATTTGATTGCAAAAATAACGCATGCTGGTGTGCTTGATCTCTACAATGGAGGTTTTGCTCCATTGATGTTTCAGGGCTTGCATCACCCAAATAAAGATGTCTGCAAAACATGGGTGAGATGGAAAGGTGAGTGTCTGTCTCTAGAATCCATCTCTTCTTTGTAGATCTTGCTTAGCTTGTATTGCAGTGTACTTGCTGTCATTGTGCCTCCATGAAAGGATGCCTCACAGTGCTTTGGCCAGTCTGAGGATTATGAAGCCTTGAAGAACGGGCACCCAACTCGAGTGCACGCTATGGTAACAGAGTTGCTTAGAAGAGGTTTTGTGGAAATCCATGTTGCATCCTCTACTAGACAATAAAAGAAGAGTTCTGCTGTAGATGTAAGATGTAAACTGTATTAAGTCACTCCATAAATATTCATTTCTTGCATCATTTCCTGCTCTGATTTTTATCCTAGTGATTGAAAGTAACACTATTGTCGCTTGTTCAGAATGTAGCCTCTGGACATCAACATTACTTAGGCTTTGGAAATGTCTCATGTACATAATTGCTTCTGGTGTTACACAGTAATTAATGACTTTGTTTTGCCAGCCCTACCTTGACCTACTTTCCGTCTGTCATTAGGTTATTGCTCAACGTTTGTTGCAGTCCAAACAGACAATCCCTCATTATTACCTCTCCATTGATGTCAACGTGGGAGAAGTACTACAGCTGAGAAAAGAACTAAATGAGGTGAGATATTTCCTCTTAAGATGGGATTTTGTTGATGTTGAATAAGCCACCTTGTCTGCCCCAACAATTTCCTCTACCGCCTTTGTACCAAATTTTAGCCAGAAATGATAAGTGCATGCTTGCGTTGTTGTCCCTGCCCCTATCAGGCCTAGCATCCTGATCGCTTGTGTTAATTGATCATTGTGGTACATATACAGTTACCATTACTTTTTGGATTTGAAATTTTGTGCGATTTTCGTGTAAGGTTTAATGAGATTAAGGTCTATAACTGCTATTTTATAGGTGTAAGAAACTGGATTATTTGTTTGGGGGGTGGGGGGGGGGGGGTTACTGCAGACCTTAAGGAATAATCACAACCCTTGTTAGGGTGAGCCCTCAAAGTCACTAGTCAGCCATTAAAAAAATCTTTATTCGGCCCAATACTGGTCCTAAAGGCACACAAGATAAATACAAAGTTCATAATCCATAATAATAAAAGAAAACAACAATTAGTCATGACAATTTTTCAATATCTAAAATCACAACGATGAGGCTATCACATTTTGCACAGAAAAGATTTGACATCGCACTGAGTAGTGCATGACAAATTTCTGGGGAGGCCAAGTATTGTAAAAATCCTAATACCTCTTTGTGTGAAGTAAAATGGCTGCAAAAGGACTGGGTGTATAAATCGAACCCTTATCGAGCCGTACAATGTGCAAAATAGCTTAAAGTGCGCAGTAGATTGGGTGGAGACCGCATCACATAGACACTTTATATCTAAGGCAACCCAAGCACCAACCAAAGGAACGGCAACTAAATGATGAATTAAGTTTAATGTTGACCTTGTCCTATAAAATCTGTTCTGTGGGTTGCCTATCCAGGTTAAAGAAAAATCAGTTCCAGGGGCATTACAAATTTGCATATAATTAATAGTAGCACTCTATAATTTAGCGAAACAAGAGGGCAGACTCCCTACAACCACGAGGGAACTTCTGCTCGTGCCATTGTTAAAACCAGGGAAGCTGGCTTTTGTTAAAACAGCTTACAGACCGCTATCAGTGCTCAAACTGGATTATAAGATCCTCACCACGCGACTCTTACCATACATGTCGACCCTTATTCATGTGGACCAAGCAGGTTTTATAACAGGCCACAATACGGCCCTTTATATTCTGAGACTTTTGCGGGTGTTGGAAGCAGATTAATATTGTAAGGAAGAGGCCGCAATCTTTGCGGTGGATATAGAAAAGGCCTTAGATAGCCTGGCATGGCCCTATCTTTTTAGAGTGATGCGAAGATTCGGACTGGGTTCTTGCTTCATGGAATGGACTGCCTTACTACACATCGTCTCAGGCTTGAGTACGGATGGGGTGGGGACTATCTCTGACAGCTACTAGGTTGGTAGGGGCGCTAGACATGGTTGTCCCTTATCACCCCTACTGTTTGCCCTGGCTATGGAGTCTTTGGCCTCCCTCGCCAGAACTGGGATCCCCTACTGGGGTCTGGAAGTCATGGGCAGGCAACTCCATATTGCACTATATGCCGACAACCTTTTACTTTTTCTCCGTACCATAAGGGAGGATTTTGAAGGGGCATGAGTTCCTTGCACACCTCGGGAGTGTCTCGGGCCTATTAGTTAACAGGAGAAAATCGTGCCTGTTTCCTTCTGCAGCGGGTAGAGATAGACCGGCTGTAGCAGGCAAAGTGTTATGGGAATCCAGATGCCTCCCGTACCTGGGGGTCAAAATCTACAATGATCTGGGAGGACAATGTCTGGAAGGCTTTCTAAGGTGTGAAGACTAATATGGAGTTCTGGGCTACCCTCCCCCTCTGTGATTGGCAGACTTGCCCTATTAAAAATTGTGGCCTTGCCAAGGTTGCTATACTTCTTCATAGTCCTCCCTTTTTGGATCATGACGGGTGTGTTCCATACCTTAAAATCATTGATAACAAGCTTTATCTGAGGATTTGGTAGGCGCAGGATAGCACTGACCACCCTTCGGAGACCTAAGGCAGCGAGTGGCTTGGCACTTCCAGACTTCGAGAGTTACTACTTAGCTGCGCAGCTGCAGTGAGTGGCTGGTAGGTTCCTCAGAACAGAAGACTTGGGCCCCTCTGTGCCGAGTCTGCGTCTGCTATCCCGTATCGTTTTTGCAACTGCCTGCCCCGGGGTGTGGAAGACCGTTCTGAATTTAGAGTACTTTGCAAGTGTTGGATCGGGAGCTTACACAAACTGAAAATTCCACATGAGGGAGAATTGGCATGGCCTGAGGGAATGGATGGCGGCCAGAGCAACGATGATTGGAGAACGTTATGGAGATGGCTCTCTGCTATCATTCGAAGACTTCCGAGAGCATCATGATTTGCCACAGGGACACTTTGTTACATAGTGCCCTCACCGCAGCGATTCACAAACACTGGGGGATAGGGCTTTCTGAACCTTCACTCTCTGGAGGATGTCAATATCTAGTAGCTTCCTCAGGCACATATAAGGCAGTCACTTGCACATACTGCAGGCTTCGGGGTGAGGCATTACCCACACTTGATAATTTACGATTACGCTGGCAGGGATATCTGGGTGTCCCCATTGAAGAGAAGTCTGGGATGACTTAGTGGACCGCTTCCCCAGAGTGTCTAGGAATGCCCGGTTTCAACTGATCAACTTTTATATACTCTACAAGGCATATCTCACACCCGGACGGATAAATAGGTATTTCATGACAGACACTGCTAAATGCCCCCATTGCAAGGTGGTAGGAGCAAAATTCCTTCATATGTTCTGGAGTTGCCCAGAGCTGGGAAGCTTTTGGGGACAGTGACAGATACCTTAGCTGAGGTGACGGAGAGGGAGGTTCACTGTACGCCGGAGCATTGTTTACTACTTTGGTTACCCACACACCTCCAAGACTAAAGTGACCAGCAGATTCCAGGACCTGGAACTTCTACTGGCCAAGAGAGAGATTGCCAGACATTGGAAATTCCAAAGGGGGCCCTCCGTAGAGGGGTGGAAAAGAGAGGTCATACGCTGGGTGGATTATGAGGGGGCTGTGTGCATGAGGGAGTCCAGAAGAGGCTGAGGATCCTTAGAGGCTTCCAGGGTGTGGGAGGCAGTGGTGGAGGAGCTGAAGCACCCAGATTCCTCCTCCCTTGAGGTGGCACTGGACGCCCCCTGAAACTGCAAGTAGCACACCTGCTCTCTTTGTGGATTTCCGCTCCGAAGCCATGTAGTTTGCCTTAGTATGAGATGCTGGAGGGGAGTCTAAAGGATTAGAAAACACGAATCAGCATAGGACACTATCCCACACCATCTGAATGCTGCATCTCCTACGATAATGATGGATTCCTTCCTGATAAGGCCACTAACTCAGACATGGCACGCCCAGGGGGGCGGGGTGTGACCTTTTATTATAGTTTGATTTGCAGCACGTACCTCAGGGGACCTCCAGCTGGGTGTGGCTTGAAGTGCACACACGCTTGTGAATGCTTTCCACTGTGCATGATACCTATAAATTGTTGGGCTTGTACCTCTCAGTCAGGGTTACCTAGCCTCCGGTTGGGCCTGGTACGATCAGATTACTGGATCAACATGTGTAATTGTATAACCATGTCTTGTTGAATTGGAGACCTGGTCTCGTTTTGTAATCAATTAAAAGTGTACCTGTTCTAAGTACACCTTTCTGGTAGGATGCATCCAATTGTTCTATTAAAATTGTATGCAGTGGTTGGTCTACTCTTTTAAATAATTTCAAGCATATATCCAGCATGCTTAGGTGGTGGCACTTTTTTTAACCATATGCTTACGATATAAAAGTAACCATTGCATCAGTTTGTCAGTCGCAGACCTATTGGCTTTGCCAGTGCTTTTTACAAAATGAGGCAATTTTGTCAGGTAAGATAATAACCAGCCTAGAACCTTTACTTAATCCTGGATAAGGGAGTGTTTAATTGGGGTAAGTATTTGTAAATTAAGATTCAGATGGTGGACGAGAAGCTATGAACCCATTTGATAAGGAGATTGGAAACCTGCATTCACAGATTTAAATCTCTGTGTAAATGTACTACTTTCTGCTATTCACAGTCCTCTGCAGGGGCCTGAATGGAAAGCTGGCCCAGGCATATGTTTGAGTGCTTTCCTGGAAAGGTCATGTGACATTAGTGATATCCTTTTCCTGTCGTTGGGCTTTCTCCAGCGCGGAGAAATTAACCATATGGTTAAAAGCAAACCTTGTCCAAACATACTATGTTAATTAGTCTTTGGACATGGAAACTATTTTCCACATAGAGAAAGCCATTCCCCGCTACCCCCAGAAAATCTTATGTTGATTCATTTCTCTTCCAAGGAGGGAAGCAATTTATGCCCAACCTTGTCTGGTGTAAAAGTCACACTGTTGCTGGGGTGGAAAGGGGAAGTATAGGAGTTTGTGAATGTAGCCAGCCAGCCACACTGGTAAGCATTTGGACCTTGCCACGGCTGACCATGCCTTGGAACACCAATGTACCCCACAACTTGGGTGGGATTTACAGAACTCTGCACTCGTGGTGATCTCTGCACACATAAATGTGCTTACACCGGCTAGAGATCCTGGCAGGTGTAAAAGTTGTGTAAATGTAGAGTAACGCCCAGAGATGCCTACTTTGGCACTGGAGAGCCAGAAGTTCTTAACCCCCCAAACCCCACCCCCCTCAAGACTCCATATCATGTGATTGTTGGCAAACCATTTAATCCTCCTGTGTTCACAGAAAAATCTCTAATGTAATCTGGTGCTCCTATAAAGTGTTTTCATGCCTTTGGGCCAAGTGTGCACAAAATAAAACTGCAGAAAAACAAATTAGTCTAGCATAAGTTTACAGCTAAATTTACCTTTGTGATCCATGCCAGTCTCCACAAATGATTGGACTAGTGATATTTGGTGGGTGAGCTTCAACATGTATAAAAATGATAAAAATAAATAAAAGCTTAAATTGTGTGTTCATAAAGATAGGCCATAGTTCTAAGTCCTTCAAAAAGATTTTGCATTACTTGTGTCTTAATGTTCAGGTAATGTTGGATGCTCATTGCGGAAGCTGTTCTGCCTTTAGAGGCACCCCATCCTTGTCGCCATGTTTTGTCTTAGTAACATTTCTGGTGTCTGGGACTTAGTTAACTGTTGTGTTTAGTAACATGAGCATATGGCTGTCGTTGACGTCACTATTTCAAGAACTACGCTGTAGATTGTTGCATAATGAACCCTTGATATTAATGTAAAAATGCTTTATCGCCCTTCCACAGGTGGTGAAAAAGGACAACATTAAGCTCTCTATCAATGACTTCATTATCAAGGCCTCTGCATTGTCGTGTTTAAAGGTTCCTGAAGCAAACTCTTCGTGGATGGATACTGTCATTAGGCAGTAAGAGCATGCATTCACTTTCCTAGTATCCTTTTATATTCAGTTTCCTGTATTGACAAACATTGTCCCTTTGTTTCAATATTGTCATTTGGACAGACATTGTCTTTGCCCCTGTTGGCCACCAAGAGCATATAGTTTAATCGCCATGTGCAGAGACCTTTAATTTTTATTTAAACCAGTTGAACATTTTTTTCTGGATGTCAATGTAGAATTAACCACTTAATAAATCTGTGTTTTGTGCCTCTTATGAAATTTTTCCAAGTTTAATACCTTGCATAAACGCCACGTCATTAACATCCTTTTATTTGTAAACTTCTCATTGGGCATACCGTCCAACTATCCACTACAGCCTAGCTGTACGTATGAGCTTTTGTGAAGCTTTTTACAAAGAGTTGTGTTGAAGGAAGCTCTTTTGTTGCAAATCCAGACACTAGTCATTGGTGCGCCTTTGCTTTCCTACAGAAACCACGTGGTGGATGTAAACGTTGCTGTGAGCACTCCAGCTGGCCTTATTACTCCTATAGTCTTCAACGCACACATAAAGGGGCTGGCCTCCATTAGCAGTGACGTCATTTCTTTGGCTGCCAGAGCAAGAGAAGGAAAACTCCGGCCGCATGAATTTCAGGTGAGCGGTGTGATTAGTTGGTGATATTTGTTTCCTTTGGTTGTGGGGGTTTGGAGTTTGTTTTGTGTTTGTTTGTAGTTGTTTGAAGTCCTAGAGTCCAGTATGTGTTTCTGGTAGGATTTGAAACCGTACTTGGGTTTGTAAGTCGCATTGAATAAAATTGCTGCATTTTAGGAATCTGTTGGCACTATTTGCACGTATTTGCTAAAAAGTGGATTTCAAAATAACAGACCCTTTTTAAGGTGAAAAAGTATAGTTAGATGAATAGGTGAAAATTTACGGAACAACGTTGATTCTGGGTGTGGTTGGGGGTGTGTGTGTTTGCATGCATGTGGTTGCGTGCGCGTGTGTTTTTTATTTATCTGTGTGTTTGTGTTGAAGGAGATGACGTGGCAGCAGATATATACAATTGTGTGTGTTGTGTCAGATCTGGCAAGAGCAGGTTGGAGACTAGCCGAGTGCAGGTAAATACCTCCTAGTGAGTAAAAAAGACGACCGGGGAAAATGAGTAAATGCCTTGCCTGCCTTTGCTGCATTTTGTCGTTATTTATTGAAACGTGGACCATAACTCTTCCATTCTGTGCTGGCCTCATTCCAAAAGTTGTACACTTAAAATCACTGCACATTGCGCCATTTTAAGAGCTTGCTCTGGTGTGCAGTAAGTTGCCTCGCTGCATCTGTTCAGTCCTCAGTGCACCACACTGGTGTCCTTTAGTACGTGCCATCTGCAGTTGGTAGCATCGTTGTCCAGTAATCTAAGCCATGTATTCACATTGCCTCAATTCGGTGGGCCCGCATGTACGCCATTTTGTATTCCTTTTAAGTGTCCTCATGTCTTGTATACCCCATGATGCTATCCAAATTGTCTGTACACGCGTTAATTCTGTTACTATCCAATATATTTATTATCGTTGAACAGGCGTACCACTGTGTAGAGCCACTTTCTTATTTTGCTACTCTAATTTTTGTAGTTAAACCTGTACCTGACACGCTTTGTAGGTACTGGGGTAAAGAAAGAACATTTATGTACCATGCTTAAGCTGAGAATAGAGCATTTAAACAGTGATGTGCTTGTCTAAAACCAAACCTGGAGGGCACAATCTTCTGCCCTCCGCCTCTACTACTATCGAAAGTTCACTGTTCATTTACACTACATCCTCTGCCTGGGTAGTGTGTGAGTGCATCACTGAAAGTGTTCTGCAGCTCTGATCGTCTTTCGTGCACAACAGCCACATTTTCATTTATGCAGAACGTGCGGTCACAGATTTGATTCACGAGCCTTAGTTCAAAAGGATGAATAATTGAGATGGTGCAGCTACACAAATATAAATACATCATATTTATGTTCCATTAGATGGATGCCAGGACTTCGAAATTACCCCTACAGATAATACCATTACATTGGCTGAGGTACGTAAGTACAAGGGATAAAGGTAGGGGTTATAGTAAGCTTTACTGATCAGTTTGGAATTAGGGTAATAGGTTATATCTGATCGAGACATCTCCCCGCAGATTCCTTAACTTAGAATATCCCCCATGTGTCAGACTAGATCCAGAAAACCCTTTTTTCCCAGCAATACCTCTGCACGCCGGGAGGTGTCGTCGCCCGGCTCCGTCCTGACTTCATCCACGGAAGTGACGTCAGTGGAGCCAAATAAGCGCCTCCCGGCGTGCTGACATCAGTTTTTCTTCTTTTCCGTGTCCTAACGCGGATCCGGGAAAGTAATACCTCGGGCCTGTTATTGTTTATTGCAGGCCTTTTCTACGCCCTTTCGCGTCCAGGAACAGTGTGTCGATGCCCTTTGTGGGCTTCAAACTGTGCCGGTCCTGCTCGACAGATGCCGACGACGGACCCTCACGAACTCTGTAAATGGTGCTTGAGAGAGCACCATGACTCAGTGGAGTGTGACGTTTGCCGCCCGCTGTGGCCGCAATTACTGCAGGAATGCTGCATGAAGCTTCTGCCTGCCCAGATGTCCCGAACGGACACCTCGCGACGCAGGTCTCCTTCTCCAGCGGAGTCTTCCACGCGGCGGGGCCGGTTCTGGCACCCTCGCCATCGTTCTCCTACCTCAGGTAAGCATTGACTCCCCCCCCCCCCCCCCCCCCCCCGGCACGCCTCCGGGCCCCACAGGGGGAAGTAGGGACTCAGGTTGAGACACCGCCGGCGGGTTTACCCTCTGCTCCAACCGAGTGCCCTGACTCTGACACTAGAGTCATCTCAGGTAAGCATTTGCCCCCTCTCCCTGGCACGCCTCCGGGACCCATAGGGGGCGTAGGGATCAAGGGTTGGGACACCACCAGTGGGTTTACCCTTGGCTCCAACCGAGTGCCCTGACTCTGACACCAGAGTCGCCGCAACGTCGGGACACTGCCCGGAGGACCATCCCACAATGTCTAGCCCTTCCATAGCGCTGTCGCACAGCCTTCCGAGGCTCCCTACGGCTTTGCTGGAGCTGGCTGCGGCGCGGTGCACAACACCGCTTCGGCGTACTCTCTCCCGCAGGTTTCCACCTCTGGGAATGTTGAGTCTACGCCGGTCCGACTCCACCTACAGTGGTGCCTTTTAACTCGTTTGGCTGCATGCCTACCTCCTGAGCTTTTGCTCAAATGGTGGCTCCTCTGTCTCTGTTGGCACTAGGCTCTGGGCTCGGCCCTGCCACTATTATCACATGTCCTAGGCAGTACGCGTTAAGGTGTTTTCTTCCACCCACAGGCCTCATGCTGCGGCTCCGGTTCTGGGGCAGACAGTCTTCTGACTGTCCCCTGTTTCTTGTGGCTTCCACTGTGGTGTGTGTTCAGGCGGTATGCTTTACCATTGTCATGTTGTTTTGACCCTTAGTACTTTGTTCCTCTTGGGTTATAGGGACCGATGCCTGGATCCTTCTTTGAAGGTCGCGCTGCATTGTTTCTTACGTTGGCATGGAACTTTCTAGTTCTGTTTTCCTTTCGTCTATGTCTGGGCGAGAGGTCTCATGCCGTCCCTCGTCGGATTTGGTGTCTTTACCATCCCTTGTTCATGCTCCTTTAGGTGGGTCATGGGTCTGATGCCTGTTGTCCTGGTGTTGCGGTGTCCACTGTTTTTTCGTCAGCCTCTTGACGAATTTGTTCTCCTGGAACTTGGTGGTTGTTTTGCAGACCCTCCTCCTATGGGGTATGGCTTTGGTATCTATTCTAAGTTAAGGAATCTGCAGCTAGATGTCTCTATCAGATGGAAGAGTTACTTACCTTCGGTAATGATATATCTGTTAGAGACAGTCTAGCCGCAGATTCCTTAACGCCCGCCCATCCTCCCCTCTCTGCGAAGACCTTTTCATATGGTGTCTTTTCACCTAGCCTCCCTCTTTCTGGTGGCTTTGGTCTTCCGGAGGTGTGCTCTTGCACTTCACTCTGGGGTAGGGTGTGTTGTTCTACGTGGGGCCCTTTGGACTTCCCTCCGTCCAAGTGTTTGGTTGGAGGTGTGCTCTCTCCCCTTTGGCAGCTTTCGAGCCCTTTGGCTCTCCACTCCGTCCACGTTTTAAGGTGGTTCAGGTCTATACTTTTTACTACCTTCTCATGTTTTTCCTCCTGTGCTACTCATGCGTGGAGTTATTCTGTTTTTAATTCCCTCCCACCGCCCACACCTATACCTCCTCCTTTCTCTGGCAGTCGTTTGGATTGGGTTCTCTTGGTGCTACAGTTTTTCAATCTCTGGAGTGTGTGTGTGGTGAACTTTCTGGTGGTTGTTCACTTCTAGTGCCTTGTCTTGCAACATATTGCTTCAATATTGTGGTTCTTTTAATTTCCCTCCTGTGATGACCAGCTGTGCCTCGCTTGTCATATCCTTTTACCGCAGTTGTTGCCCCCTCGAGGTGGGGCACGGCTTGGCAATTTGTTGGGCCCTAGCTCGCAGCAAGTACTCTGACTTCTCTTCAGTCCCTTCGGGTACTGGGTGCTTTTTCAATGATTTTGTTCTTTTTTTTTTTTAAAACACACTGTTCCTATGCTATCGCAGTTTTTTGCACAGCTCCGCGTTGGTGTGCGGAAAAGTTTACTGTAGAAAACTGATTTAAATTGCTGTTAACTCTAGTTTTATGCAAACATTTAGCACAGAGGTTGCCTTAAGATAAGGAGGTTGTTCTAGCCTCAGGTGTAGGGTTAGATGATGGGGATTGTGTAATGTTTAGGGTTACAGATAAATTTTGAAGTAGGCTTTCGGTACAAGGATAGACGTAGCTTTAGGTTTAGCTTTAGTTATCATTATACTTGGGCCCTGATTATGAGTTGCCAGGAGTGGTGTCACTTTGTGGAGGGAGGAGATACGGATCAGGCAACTCCGAGTGGTTTTGTATCTTGGGACTGAATTTACTGGTACTAAAACTCCAGTCCTGGGTTTACCAGATACAGTTCTGCAGCTGGAAAATGCATTTGAGAAAGGCCACAGGGACTCTGGGCAGATGCCCGGCCCCGGTTCACCACTTTAAATAGTATGAGGGAGTAGACCGTGCTCTCCCACAGAGGTTACAGCCACTCCCCTCCCCACCCTTGGCCATATTTACAATCCGCTTAGAGAAAGTAGTAAGTATCTCTAATAAAGTCCCCGGAATCAGGGGAAAGCTGCACACTAAGACTGGGCATTTGCAGTGGGGCCATGTGTGAGGGTAAGATTTAGGGAAAGGCGTTGGGGCTATGGCAAGGTTGCTGGGTGGACTCAAGGTTATTTTTAGGTATAGGGTATGGTTACTTTTTAGTATATTTTGGTCTGTACGTAGCTTTTTTTTAGTGTAGCCTATTCTGTGTAGTGGTATTTTGATGCCGTGGTAATCAAAGTAATGACAATACAAAGATTAGGCTCAATTCCTGAGACACCAACCTTCTAACATCGAATTTCACAAATGATGACTTGCTACTCCTAGCTACCAACCTAGAAACTGGATACAAAATTCTACCAAACAAAGAAACCCCTGTCTCTTGCAGAAACCGATTGTCCGTCCCAACCCATACATTTTGGTCTCATGGGAGTCCATATGTTCTACAGAATCTAAACTCTGACAATTTCTTTTTTTGTAACCAAATGTATTGATTTATTGGACAAGAAAACAAAAGCAGCAACCAGCCACCCATAGCCATCATAACCAGAGTAATTAAGAAGTCTAATTCCCACATCATGAATTAACAATATCGGAGCCCTCACATGTGGAAATGTGAACAACATTAATGTAGGGCTGCAAGTCTAAAGTGATCCCACCACCTGCTCCATAACTTGGTGTGTTTTGTTGGACAGCCCTGGGCCTCGTACACTGGCTGCTCCTGTTGTGCACACAAGTCCACACCTCGGCACCATTGGGTCAGTGAGGGTGATGTGGGCTATTTCCATCGCCGAGCAATGTCTTGTTTTGCAACCAGGGTGCCTACTCCAATTAATGCTTTGTCTGCTCTTATGCCTCCAGTCCCTTCAAAAATCTCCAATAAAGTAATCATCAGGGATAATTCCACCTCCCAGCCCAGCACCCCTGAGAGCGTCTGAGTCACTTCATCCCAGTAGCTGGCAATCAAGGGACATTACCATATGGTAAAAGTCTGCTGGAGTGTGGGGACATCTGAAACGTGGGGCTGGGGAGGAGACACGCCCAGTGTGAGTAGGTGTGAGATAGGCACAGCAAAGGTAACACACCTCCATTTATCTTAATGTAGATGGTTATGATTCAAGGGGCCATCCTAGCATCCTGCCAGCCTTCTTCGAAGGGTCCAATCCACCCCTTTCATTGGGTTCACAGCAGCGCAAATATGTCAGGGGCACTAGTGATCAAGGAGTGATAGATCTGTGAGATTCCACCTCTAAGCAGCGCACCCACCAAGAGTTTAGCCGATAGGGGACTATGTTTGGGGACTTTTGTGTCCAGAGATGTGTGCACCCTCCATGAATCCCACAATTGAAGGTATTTTTGAATTTGTGTGGATGATAGAGCATAGGTTGATTGCAGCTCTGGAAGGAGTGTATATGGCCGCCTGACCACAAGTCCCCTAGCAGGGAGATGCCTATCAAGTACTAATGATTAAAGCCTTCAAGTCCAGCCGTCTCATGCAGCCAGATCCCTCTCAATAAGGAGGTCTTCATCGTTAGTTTGTAGTCCCACCTGTGCATTTAAGAGCTACATATCGGCAGAGAAGTACTACTGTGGTTACCTTGGGGAGCATTTGGGGAATATGTTGCCGTAAAACCTCCCCATCGCTGGCTTCAAAGACCATCGCGTCTAACTCAATTTTGTACTCCAGTCCAGCCAGCCTCCATTAAACCAATCGATGACAAGGTTCTAGGTGCCAGGTAATAGAATTCGAGGTTTGGCACGCCCAACCCCCATCATACCTAGCTTGCTGGAATTTGGCTAGGGCAATTCTAAGTCTGGATGTATGCCAGAGGAACGTTTTCACCAAGGAATCCGTCTCCTTGAACCACTGACTGGGCGCCGCTTGCGTGAAGTTTTGAAAAAGGTGCAGAAACCCCAGCAGAATCATCATTTTGTAGAGTGCAACCCTTCCCATTACACCAAGTGGGGATGGCCCCCATCTCTTCAACTTGGCTTTCACCTTTTGGACCAACTGGGTAAAGTTATGGTACTATTCCAAGTCAAGAAGGAGAGCAACATGGATTACCAGGTAGCAAAAGCTCAGGCGTCGCACTGGAATAGACGTCTGCCAATCGATGCATTTCTGAGAAGGAGGAAGCGGAACCAATACCGATTTATCATGGTTAACCAGTAGACCCGAGGCCTCCTTGTAGAGTCAAAGGATATGAAGGTAGAGCGGGCCCATCACTGATGGATTAGACAGTTACTATAGAACGTCATTTGTATACAGGACTATGCAATCTTCATGGCCTATCTCCCACTTTCAGCCCTGAACTTATACGTTGCAACTGAGTTTTGCCAGCGGCTTGATTAAAAGAGCGGAGAGGTGGCAATACGGTCTAGTTCTCTTGAGACAGTGCCGTTAGCACCCCTGCAGACGGTTCTAAGTATAGCAGTTTGACATACCTACAGAAGCGAGGACCCAGACCCGAATTATGAGGGACAAGTCCACTGCATCGAAAGCTTTTTCGAAGTCTGTTAGTAGCAGGATATTTTGGGAGGTGTCCGTAGATGTCGGTGCGCTAAGGCGACGGGCATTCTCCTGAGACAGTGCCTCTAGCTGGCATGAAGCTGCATTGAACTGGATGGATAACGGTGGTCTGGGCAGTATTTAATCGTGTAGCCTGCATCTTGGCAAATGGCTAGATTTCCCCATTAATCAAGGAGCTGGGTCGATAGGTGGCACAGGTGTTTGGTGCAGGACCTGGTTTGGGTATGACCACAATGGTGGTCATGTCAAGTTCCATTGGGAAGTAGCCTATTTTAGTGGCCTCATTATAAAGCACAAGCAGATGTGGAGAGAAGATATCTATAAGTGCCATAGAACTCTGTAGGATAGCCGCCTGGGCTGGGTGTTTTTCCTGCGGCTAGGTCAGAGATAACTGACGCGGTCTCTTAGATTGCAATCGGTTGGTGTAGCTTGTTCCGTAGAACCCCCATGGTCAATAAGATGTGCAGCAGTGGAGAGGCCTTTTTGGCTTGTTGCCTTCTGGGTGGCAGTCTATAGCTGTCAATAGAAATCAGCACAGGCTTGTTCTATGGATAGAGTATTACAAAGGGTTATACCATCAACGTTCAGAATTTCAGGGATTGCACCGAATTCCAGTGGTCTAGTGGCCAGCTAATATAATAGCTTGCCATTTTTGTCTCCGTGTTCGTAAATCCTCGCTGTAGAGGCACGCCAAACATGGCGCGCCTCCTTCAATGATATCTGCTGTATCTCGGCTCGTGCCACTGCGAGTTGACAAGAAGCTTCACCATGGGGGTCATCTGGAAGCTGCGCCTCGAAGCACAATATCTGGGCTTCCAGCAGGGTTACGCATTGAAGTCTGTCTTTTTGTTTCTTCATATCTGATAGACGTCTAGCCGCAGATTCCTTAACTTAGAATATCCCCAGGCGTCAGACTGGATCCGGAAAATTTTCCGCAGCAGCACCTCTGCGCGACGGGGGGCATGATGGGGGACATGATGTCAGTGGAGTCATATATGCCCCGCCCGGTGCGCTGACGTCAGTTTTCTTTTCCGAGTTCAGACGCGGATCCTGGAAACTAGCAGTTCCCTGGCCTGGTTTTTGGGCCTTCACAGCACCGTGGGTGTCTGGAGGGGAACAGTGTGCATTGCCTTCCGGCATTAAGGCTTGTGAAGCCTGTGCATGTCAGATGTCTGACACTGACCCGCACCTCATATGTATGTGGTGCCTCAGCGTGCACCACGACTCCAAGGACTGTGACGCCTGTCAACGAATGAACCCGAAGTCCTTAAGGGAGCAGGGCATGAAATTGCTGGCTGCACGGGTGTCCAGTCCAGCTCCCTCCCGTCACCGCTCTTCTTCTCGGGATCGGGCTCGGTCCCGAGGTCGCTCACGCGACCGCCGTGCAACAGATAAGCGTAAACACAAGCGTCGCTTACGGAGGTCTTCTTCCACTGCCCGTGCCGCTAACTCCCATTCCTCTCGCACGGAGTCGGGTGAAGGCGTACGGCATCCTCCGTATCCACCCTTTCCGGGTGTTGGGGCCACACGTGCCCAAACGGAGGCCTATTCTAAAGCAGTCCAGGCTTTTTTTTAGTTGCCCCCTCTCCCTGGTGCATCTTCGGGCCCCACAGAGGTAGCAGGCACTGTTGCCGGGTCATCGTCTGCAGACGTTTCCCCGGCACCGGCTATGTGCGTCGACTCTGATTCCGGAGCCGACGCGACACGGACAAGCCAGGGCCTAGTGCACAGACCCACCCATCACTCAGCGCATAGCCCTGTGGGGCTCCCTGCGCCGGCGTCGCCGGCCTTTGCGCCGGAGGTGTCTGCCTCGGTGCCGGGTACTACCACAGGCTCTATGCCGGCGCCTTATGTTCTCTCCAGGGAGGTTGTTCACGTCCCGGCGACTCCACTACGGCGCCGATCGACGTCTGTTCCGGCGTCGAGCCGGCTTCCCTTGGTGGTTGATTCCCCCCCCCGACTCATTGGGCGGCTGTAGTCCCCCGCGGCGTCCGTTGACACCGATGCTCCCATTTACGCCTCCTCCTGTGGATCCTGGGGCTTCCCTGGACTCCCCTGATCAAGGGGCCAGGGTGCAAGTTCCTTGTGTAGCCTGGCCTTCGGGTCAGTGTCCACCTTTGCCACGCCTCATATCCAGTGGTAGACTTAGCCTTCAACTGTCTCCTAATGACCATTTGTTGTCACCTACTCGGATGGCAACTGAGTCTAGTGCTGCCTTTGCGCGTGCTATTCATGGGGCGGCTGCTGTCCTTGGCCTACAGCCTCCTATGGTGCCTCTTCTTTCTGATCCTTTATTGGATCTGCTCCATTTGGAGTCTATTGAGGTAGAACCTTTGCTGCCCTTCGGGGACTCACTATTTGACACCCTGCGTGGCACTTGGTCCAGACCATCTTCGGGTGACCCAGATGATCGGGCTATTGCCCGTAGGCACCGCCTGGCACCAGGTGATCCTCTTTGTCTGTCTCTTCACCCGCCTGCTCAGGGCCTAGTTGTTCAAGCAGCTTTTGATTTGCAATCTTCACCCTCTTTACCATTGTTACCTCCCATGAGAGAGTCTCGGTGGCTGATTGTAGTTGCAGGCTTTTCGCCTCCACTAGCGCAGGCCTCCGGGCTTTACATACAGCCTGTGTGTTTGCACGCGCATCTGCCGCTCTTTGGGACTCAGTTGCTCACCTTCTCCATTCTATTCCAGAAGGGTCATGTACGGAATTACTCTGCATTCTTCTGCATGGGAGATGCATGGCGCAATTTTCCCTTCGGTCTTCCCTAGATGCAACTGACTCTATGGGACAGGTCCTGGCTCGCGCTGTGGTTTTATGTCGCCATGCTTGGCTGCGCGACAGTCTCTTCCCTGAACATATTTGGGATGCCCTCAGGGATCTTCCGTTCAATGGAGTAGATCTTTTTGACCACCATGCAGATTCGGTGGTCTCCCGTCTCTTGTCCGGGCTGCAGTATATCTTAGTGTCCTTTTACGGCAGCCAACCTAATGTACTGGTTCGTTTAGTGCCGGTTACTGGTACTGGCTGGTTAGCCTTTCCTATGTTCGTTCTGTACAGCCGTTCAGCTGCTTCTCTTGTTTTTCAGTCCTCTGACTGTGTGATTAGCCCAAGAGGACTCCCCTGCCAGGGATTAGCCTTGCCCTATGTGGGGTATTTCCTGGCATTAGGTTCTGCCATTGCCTTGGTACGCTCCTATGGAGTCTCCCCGTGGACATCCTGATGGGTGCCACTTGTTTATTCCTACAGTCATACTTAGACGGCATTGTTGGTCCGTCTGTGGTGCTTCGGAACCTGGCATGGATTCCATACCGTGCGATGTCTTTCACGCACGCCTGGCGGGACATCTTGTTGTCACAGTTTTTTCACAGCTGCCACCCTATTTGCCGCTGTGCGGCTTGCTTATTGGTGCAACTTGGACGACCAGCCCCTTCTGGGTTTGTTCTCCAAAGTAGTGGATTAGCAGATGTTGTCTGCTGTGCGTGGTCTTGGCCTCCTTCTGGACGCTTTTCTGGAGCAGTTTCCATACTCCCTGATGCTTCCGTACGGGGGTTTCCACGCTTTTGCTTGGGTTCATGCTGTGCACACTTAAAGGGGCATGTTCTCCTTGGAATGCTCGCTTCTTGAAGTCCAGGACCCTTACATTTGTCCACATATTTTACACTGTTGTGACTAGTTTTTACCCCCTCCTCTGTCTTGCAGGGGATTGTTGTTCCTCTCGGGCAAGGGGCATGGGTTATTTACTGCTTTGGACATTCTCCTACTCAGCTTCCACATGACTACGAGTACTTTCAGCATACTCTAGCCTCTGTATCGGCTCTGTGTTCTTAACAGGCAGACCCGTACAGGCTCTTTTGTTCCTCAAGTGTCCATGGTTGTTGGCCCGGTTAGCTTGTTCCGCCAGCTCTTATGCAGTGCCTGGCTTGTTTGGTGCCCCTTTTTGGGGCTGTTGCCTTCTTGCTATTGTGCGCTTCTGGGCTGTTCACGCTCCGCTTCAGGAGGTCCTTGCTTGCTTCGTGTGGTTCCTGCATCCATACGGTATGCTTAGATACCTTCTGGTAGGCTTAGGTGCCTTCCAGGCTTCGCTCTTCTTCGTTAAGGCTTGACTGCTTGTCATCTGCCCTTTTTTGCGAGTTGTGACACAACGCCTCAGTCCTGGCGTGTCTGGGCCTTCATACTACTTGCACATTGTGGCTGCGGATTGACATCCGGCCACTTCTGTCACTTGTGTCTTGCTGGTGCGGGTTTCAACTGGTCTCCTTTTCGAGGTTGTACATGTTAGTCCGGTGTGCGATGTCTCTGTCATACCGGTTCAATTCACAAGCTTTTATTGCAGCCGACACATTGCTTCGGCTGCTCTCTCTCAAACCCTCGGTTCAGCTGCACTTCTTCCGCAGTCATGACCTTCCTTTTTCCTCCATCATATCTACTATATGTTTTCTTCCTTATCTGACAGTGCCAGCATGGGTCAGTGTAGGAGAGTAGGGTCTGCTATCCTATGGTCACCCCAAATTTTTGCTTTTTGCTTCACTGGTTTTTGACATATTGAGGCTGTGGGCCTGCCAATCAGACCCCCAGCCTGCTGTTCTCTCTACTAAATTAAAACTATGCACCCTAGGTGCATAACCAATTGGAAGTGGATCACCCTGTCAGCCCCTGTACCAGTGTACACTAGGTACCCAGGGCATTGGTGTACCCAAGGCCTGCCAGGGGCTGCAGCATGTATTATGCCACCCCAGGCTTGGCCTAACAATCTGACACAACTGGCTGATCACGCAGCTGGGGTAAGTTGGTGTAATCACCTCTTACTTAGGTGTAGTATACCTATACCTAACCTTAAATGGGACACCTGGTAACCTCTAAGTCACTCCTATGGCAGGCCTTAACAATCCTGAAGGCAGAGTGCTTGGTTCCATGTGAGATGGTGCTCTGGCATGAGCTGAGCCTGTCTGCAGTGGTCGGAACAACTTCCTTCTACTGTTTCCAGATATCGTCATACCATATACTCTTAAGTGCATTATGAACCTCGCGGTTAAATGCTATCTTTGGTTTGGCTTTATCAAAACATGTCGAGTAAGGTGTCATACGAATTGGAATACTAACCCCTCGCCAATTCTGGCGACGGGGTTAGCATTCCACCCTTCTAGAGGGACACGACATGTACAGTACCTGAAACCCGGGTAAAATCAGACATAGCCTCAGCTCCACAAAATGGATGCTGCCACCACAGACACAAGTCTGCCCTCCTGCTGCTGGGAGTCCTTCCAGCTTGGGAGGTGTGGACAAAGGGTTTCCTGCCAGGGGAGGTGCGTGCACCACCCCAGACAGGATTTTGTGTATTGGTCAGGTAGGGCTTGAAAGAAACCAGACATGCCTGTGGCTCACAAGGAGCCTCGGTGCATATGCCAGTTCAAACCGGTCCTGGGGCACACCAGTCCCGGGCCTGGGGCGAGCTGGACAAAGGATTGGGGGTGTAACCACCCCCCTTCCTGGTCCCACCCATAGGGAGGGACCTAGCAGGTAGTCCGGCCCCTAGAATCCGCTTAAAGGTAGGAGCTGTGTCCTAAGACTTCAGACATCCTGGAATCAACTTGAAACTAAGAAGAAGACGGGAACTTCGACATTCTGCTGCACAGAAGACTGAAGAAAATCTCCCCTGTGGTCAGGGAGTGACCACCTTGCTAACGCAAGCACCATCCAGCGAATCACCGTCTGCTTTGCCGCCGCCTCCCGCCGGAGCCCGAGCCCAGAGACTGACAAGACCTGGACCTCCAGACCTCTCACCGCCCGATCCACAGTCCCTGCAAAGAGGAGACCCGTGGAGGCACCGAGACACGTGGAGCCAGCCATCTTGGAACGACTACGACAAGCTGACCAGTGCAACAACCGAGGCTCCCTCCAAGTTGTGCTTTGGGTCCTGAGAAGCCCAACCCTCGAGCAGCATCTGCACCAAAGGTGAGCCCTCCAGCATCTCCACGATCTGCGTGGGGCCCTTCTGCATTTTGCCACTCGACGCGCCTAACCGGTTGCTGGCCCGCTGGCTAGTGGCCATCTTGGCGACGAAATCTACGACAAACACCGCTGGTCTGGTTGCTCCAGACTGGCCCTTGCTCCCCTCCAAAGGAGCAATCCCTCTGACCTTGCTGGTCAGAACCAACAGCTGATTTCCGATTCCTCCTACAATTGCTTTTGCCAAGGCTTGTTTGCTTCGATCAAGTCGCCGACACCGCCGACAGCGAGAGCCTGCGTGGGACAGCTCGTGAGCCGACTCCTGGACGTCGTCGACCTTCAGGGACCACGTGGCTGCGGAGACAAGCTACCCCTCATCACCTGTTTGCACCCGACATCGCCTGGTACCCACCTGGTGCCACGCTGGTCACTGGCTAGTGACTGTGAACACTGTCCCCTCTGCTTACAGGTCTTCAACATCTCCGATCCACTCTTGGATCCACTGCATCTCTTCCCGACCGACCGCCTGCAGCATCTTTGTCCCAGGCTCAACGGAACAGATAGAAGAAACCCGACGCACTTTGAGGCCTATGCACCCGCTTCCTGTGGGTGAGGTAAAGCTGGTACTCCGGTGCCCATGTGTAGTAATACATCTCTAGTGCCTGTGTTCCAAATCTTAAGTTCCTAGGTCATCCGGAAGATTCCTTTTGCAGTAACTTTGTACTTTTTACGCACCCATTGAAACCTATGGGAGCACGCGTGTGACTATTTGCTCTGCACACGCCACCCGTGGACCTCCTGGTCACTAACTGACGTTAGCTCCTTGTAGGCCCAGCGATTCTAGAGGCCTTAGGCCTTTTCCCTTTTCTGTTCGTGGTACTTATACCACTATTTTAGTATATGGTTCGAGTGGCCACCAGGGCCTATCCATATAAAGTGCAACTTCTGTGTATTCTGTGATAATCTTGTTTGACGATTTGTGCTCCTGTGCTCATAAAGAGACTAGGGGTTACTTTGAGAAATAAATACATATATATTTTGAATATATATCTGTGTGGTGTCCTTTCATTGGTATAAAAGGGGGTTACTATTGGTAAAACAGCTGGCTTAACACGCATCACGAGTTTAGCCTCAAAGACTGCTTAGCCTACGCTACCACTAGGGCAGCTAGTCCGAAAAGGTTGACTTACAACCACACCATAAGGGTTGCTTGGCATGGTACAAGGTGATCACTTTAACTAGTGAGCATCATATACCAGGCAAACTTCTCACATTGGTGAGCAGCGGTTGGATTTGAGCTTGCTGTGTTTTACCATTGTAATCTCTTGGTTACCAATTGAAAGATCACATAGGTACCTGTAGGTACATATAAAACAAGATTAGATATACTTAAGTTCTACTGAACTTAGTTGTTGTAGAGCAAAGGGAGTAGCACACCCTGACTACAACTACTAGATAGGTTTAGTAGGTAAACCCAAGTGTAGGTAGATTGCAACACATCCACCCACACTTAAGAGCAATGGCCGGGGCAGAGGGGTCCACTGTACCCATCTCTGTTGAGAGTGACCCCCAGAGGGCACCATCCAGCTTTGCTACCCTTAATCAGAATGAGCTCAGGCATTTGGCAACTCTTAGAGGCCTTAAACAGCCCAAGAACCCAAACTCTGCTGAGCTCAGAGAGCTCTTACAGAATGATGAGAATCAGAGAGCACTCAAGAAAGCTTCCCAGTTAGCCCCCTTAGGGACAGGAACAGGAGGCCCCCCTTCTAAAGATGCCACTGAAGTACCCCTTCCCAATAGTCACCCCTTAGATGGGATGCCTACCACAGAGGATGAGAGTGAGAAGGATACTGACAGTAGTGAGGATGAAGGGAGAACTAGCCCAGTGCCAAGTGTTATACTTGGCCCAGCTAAACCAAGGCTATTGGGGACTGACAGTGGGTTCAACCCACTGGATCTCCCCAGTGGACTTAACACAGGGCTTGGAAGGCAAAGGAATCGCTCAGGTGACTCCAATGCTTCCCATGGCTCTAGAGGCTCTCAAGGTCACTCCAGGAGAAGGATGACCACCCCTCAGAGGAGGGAACATGAGGCCAAGATGCAAGAGGCCCAGCTGAGGATCAGGAAGCAGGAGCTAGAAGTAGCCCTGATGGAAGAGAAACTTAGCAAGGCTAGACAGCATAAAGAGAGTGGGTCTATACCCACTGGTGGCAGCATTGTCCCTAAGGACAAAGATAGGGTTTTCGACAATAGAAACCTGTCTAAGGTTGTGCCCCCCTACAAAAGTGGGGATGACATCCACAAGTGGATAACTGCTCTTGAGAGAGCCTGCAAAGTACAGCAGGTTCCTGAAGATCAGTGGGCAGCAATCCTCTGGCTCTCCTTTGAAGGAAGAGGCAGAGACAGACTCCTCACTGTTAGAGAAGAGGATGTCAGAAACTACAGAGTCCTGAAGAGTGTTCTAGTTGATGGGTTAGGCTTAACCACTGAGCAGTACAGGTTAATGTTCAGAGACACCCAAAAGACACAGACTCAGGACTGGTCTGAATACATTGAATGTGCCACTAAGGCTTTGGAGGGTTGGTTGCTGGGAAGTAAGGTATCTGATTTTACAGGATTGTATAATTTGATGATGAGAGAACAGATTTTAAATAACTGTCAAAACCAGCAACTGCATCAACACTTGGTTGACTCTGATCTGACCTCTCCCCAAGAATTGGGAAAGAAGGCAGACAAATGGGTCAGAACCAGGGTTAAGCAAAAGAACCAGAACCAGGGCCAAGGGGGTGATCAGAAGAAAACAGACCAAAAGGGTGGAGATCAGAAACCTAAAGACCAGAAGTCTTCAACAGGGCCCCAAACTACTGCTAAGGAGGGTGGGTCCCAACAGTCCAAGAAGAAGAAAGAAGGTCAGAAGAAACCCTGGTGCAATCATTGTAAAAATACAACTCACTGGACTAGTGATTGCAAAAAGGGTGGAGCCCCCAACACTGTTGCCCCTAAGGCACCTGCTCCCAGTACTACTGTTAGCAGTGTTGGTCCCCAGACAAAGGGTGTAGTGGGAATCACTATGGGAACTGAAGGAGATTCTGACTTAGACAGAACCCTGACACAGGCAGTCTTGATCTGTGATGGGGACATTGATTTGTCCCTGACTGTGAGCCCCAGTAACCTGGGCAAGTACAGACAGACTCCTTTAATAAATGAAAAAGTGGCTCAAGCTTACAGGGACACATGTGCCAGTGTCACTATGGTGACACCAGGCTTTGTGGACCCTGGACAGTACATACCAGGTGAGAACTACCTGGTGACCAATGCCAGCAATGCCACTACTTCACATAGTGTGGCAGTTGTTAACTTCTCATGGGGAGGGGTAACTGGCCTCAAAAGGGTTGTGGTTAGTGCAGACCTCCCAGTAGAATGTTTGTTGGGCAATGACCTAGAGAGTTCTCTATGGTCAGAAGTGGAGTACAGGACTCATGCAGAGATGTTAGGTATATCATCACATGTCCTTGCTGTGACCAGGTCACAGGCCAAAAAGTGCCTCACTGAACCACAGGTCTTGGATCCTGGAACAATGGACCAAGCACCTACCAAGAAGAAGAACAGGAGGGTCAAGGCTGTGCCTTCCCCCCTGCCTCAGAGTGATGATCAGCCTTCCCAGGAAGCTGATCTAGAGGACCCTGAAGGAACTGTCCCTGAAGAGCTTGAACCTGACCAGGTTGAGTTTCTGGGGACAGGGGGACCTTCAAGGGCTGACTTGAGGCAGGCTCAGTTATCCTGTCCCTCTCTTGAACCCCTCAGGCAGCTGGCTGCTGCTGAGGCTGCTGGGAATGCTCAAGGTACCCATAAAGTGTATTGGGATGAAGGGCTCCTTTATTCAGAGGCTAGAGACCCCAAGCCTGGTGCAACCAGGAGGTTGGTTATACCTCTGCAATTTAGGGGCTTCCTTCTTACCTTGGCCCATGATATTCCTTTAGCAGGACACCTAGGCCAGAACAAGACCTGGGACAGACTTGTCCCTCACTTTCACTGGCCTCATATGAATGAAGATACAAAGGAGTTTTGTCGCTCCTGTGTTACCTGCCAAGCCAGTGGCAAATCAGGTGGCACAACAAAGGCCCCCCTGATACCACTACCTGTGGTGGGGGTTCCCTTTGAAAGAGTGGGAATAGACATAGTGGGTCCCATGGATCCTCCCACTGCATCTGGGCACAGATTTATACTGGTGGTAGTGGATCATGCCACCAGGTATCCAGAGGCAATTCCCCTTAGGACCACTACAGCTCCTGTTGTGGCCAGGGCCCTGCTGGGAGTATTCTCCAGAGTGGGGTTTCCTAAGGAGGTAGTATCTGACAGAGGTACCAACTTTATGTCAGGATACTTGACAGCTATGTGGAAGGAATGTGGTGTCAACTACAAGTTCACCACCCCTTATCACCCACAATGCAATGGGCTTGTTGAGAGATTCAACAAGACCCTAAAGGGTATGATCAAAGGATTACCTGAAAAGCTCAGGCGAAGATGGGATATCCTTCTACCCTGCCTTCTGTTTGCTTACAGAGAGGTCCCACAAAAAGGAGTTGGCTACAGCCCCTTTGAATTGTTGTTTGGGCACCCTGTGAGAGGCCCACTGTGTTTGGTGAAGGAAGGATGGGAGTTACCTCTCAAAAAGCCTAAGCTAGACATAGTGGACTATGTACTTGGTCTCCGCTCCAGGATGGCTGAGTATATGGAGAAGGCATCTAAAAACCTTGAGGCAAGCCAGGCCTTACAGAAAGCTTGGCATGACCAAAAGGCTGTCTTGGTTGAGTATCAGCCAGGACAGAAGGTATGGGTGTTGGAGCCAGTGGCCCCAGCAGCACTCCAAGACAAATGGTCTGGACCCCATACAATCCTGGAAAAGAAGGGAGAGGTCACCTACTTGGTGGACCTAGGAACTCCCAGGAGTCCCCACAGGGTACTCCATGTTAACAGGCTTAAAGCATATGTTGACAGGGCAGACATGGGCTTGCTCATGGCTACAGATGAGGGACAGGAGGAAGAGAGTGACCCTCTCCCAGACCTGTTGTCTCAGAACCCTGAAGATGGCTCAGTTGAAGGAGTGACCCTTGGAGGCAACCTCACTGCCCATCAGCAGACTGAATGTAGACAGGTTCTACAATCATTTTCACATATGTTTTCCTTGATACCTAGTCAAACTGACTGGTGTACCCATGTGGTGGACACTGGTGACAGTCTGCCTGTAAAGAACAAACTTTACAGACAACCTGACCACGTCAGGGACTGTATAAAGGCTGAGGTACATAAAATGCTGGAATTAGGTGTCATTGAACCCTCAGAGAGCCCCTGGGCTAGCCCAGTGGTTCTGGTCCCCAAACCTCACACCAAAGATGGCAAGAGAGAGATGAGGTTCTGTGTGGACTACAGAGGACTCAATGCTGTCACCAGGACAGATGCACACCCTATTCCAAGGGCAGATGAGCTCATAGACAAACTAGCTTCTGCAAAGTTTTTGAGCACATTTGACTTGACAGCTGGCTATTGGCAAATCAGATTAGCTGAGGAGTCTAAGGCCAAAACAGCATTCTCAACCCCAGGTGGGCATTATCAGTTTGTGGTGATGCCCTTTGGTCTGAAGAATGCACCTGCCACCTTCCAAAGGCTGGTGAACCAAGTCCTTACTGGGTTGGATGACTTTTGCGCAGCATATCTTGATGACATTGCTGTCTTTAGTTCCACCTGGGAGGATCACCTGATCCACCTGAAGAAGGCTCTTGAGGCTCTGCAAAGGGCAGGCCTCACTATCAAGGCTACTAAGTGCCAGATAGGGCAGAGTAAGGTTGTGTATTTGGGCCACCTTGTAGGTGGGGGCCAAGTTCAACCACTGGAGAGTAAGATACAGTCCATCAAGGATTGGTCCCCTCCAACCACCCAGACTCAAGTTCGAGCTTTCTTGGGCTTGACTGGGTATTACAGGAAGTTTGTTAAGAACTATGGGTCCATTGTGACTCCTCTTAATGATCTGACATCCAAGAAGATGCCCAAAAAGGTTCAGTGGACAGTAAGCTGTCAAAAGGCATTTGATGACCTGAAGGAGGCCATGTGCTCTGCACCTATCCTGAAAAGTCCTGACTACTCCAAAGAGTTTATTGTCCAAACAGATGCTTCTGAGTTGGGTGTGGGAGCTGTGCTGTCACAACTTAATGTAGATGGTCAAGACCAACCCATTGCTTTTATTAGCAGAAGGTTGACCCCCAGAGAGAAGAATTGGTCAGCTATTGAGAGGGAGGCCTTTGCTGTGGTGTGGGCCCTGAAGAAGCTGAGGCCATACTTGTTTGGCACTCACTTCAAGATTCAGACCGACCATAAGCCCCTCTTGTGGCTAAATCAGATGAAGGGTGAAAACCCCAAACTGCTTAGGTGGTCCATTTCCCTACAGGGGATGGACTTTACAGTGGAGCACCGGCCAGGTACTGACCATGGGAATGCAGATGGTCTCTCCAGGTACTTCCACTTAGGACATGAAGACGAGACTGGTCAAGGCTAGTTTAATGTCCCAGCGTTTGGGGGGGGGTTGTGTAGGAGAGTAGGGTCTGCTATCCTATGGTCACCCCAAATTTTTGCTTTTTGCTTCACTGGTTTTTGACATATTGAGGCTGTGGGCCTGCCAATCAGACCCCCAGCCTGCTGTTCTCTCTACTAAATTAAAACTATGCACCCTAGGTGCATAACCAATTGGAAGTGGATCACCCTGTCAGCCCCTGTACCAGTGTACACTAGGTACCCAGGGCATTGGTGTACCCAAGGCCTGCCAGGGGCTGCAGCATGTATTATGCCACCCCAGGCTTGGCCTAACAATCTGACACAACTGGCTGATCACGCAGCTGGGGTAAGTTGGTGTAATCACCTCTTACTTAGGTGTAGTATACCTATACCTAACCTTAAATGGGACACCTGGTAACCTCTAAGTCACTCCTATGGCAGGCCTTAACAATCCTGAAGGCAGAGTGCTTGGTTCCATGTGAGATGGTGCTCTGGCATGAGCTGAGCCTGTCTGCAGTGGTCGGAACAACTTCCTTCTACTGTTTCCAGATATCGTCATACCATATACTCTTAAGTGCATTATGAACCTCGCGGTTAAATGCTATCTTTGGTTTGGCTTTATCAAAACATGTCGAGTAAGGTGTCATACGAATTGGAATACTAACCCCTCGCCAATTCTGGCGACGGGGTTAGCATTCCACCCTTCTAGAGGGACACGACATGTACAGTACCTGAAACCCGGGTAAAATCAGACATAGCCTCAGCTCCACAAAATGGATGCTGCCACCACAGACACAAGTCTGCCCTCCTGCTGCTGGGAGTCCTTCCAGCTTGGGAGGTGTGGACAAAGGGTTTCCTGCCAGGGGAGGTGCGTGCACCACCCCAGACAGGATTTTGTGTATTGGTCAGGTAGGGCTTGAAAGAAACCAGACATGCCTGTGGCTCACAAGGAGCCTCGGTGCATATGCCAGTTCAAACCGGTCCTGGGGCACACCAGTCCCGGGCCTGGGGCGAGCTGGACAAAGGATTGGGGGTGTAACCACCCCCCTTCCTGGTCCCACCCATAGGGAGGGACCTAGCAGGTAGTCCGGCCCCTAGAATCCGCTTAAAGGTAGGAGCTGTGTCCTAAGACTTCAGACATCCTGGAATCAACTTGAAACTAAGAAGAAGACGGGAACTTCGACATTCTGCTGCACAGAAGACTGAAGAAAATCTCCCCTGTGGTCAGGGAGTGACCACCTTGCTAACGCAAGCACCATCCAGCGAATCACCGTCTGCTTTGCCGCCGCCTCCCGCCGGAGCCCGAGCCCAGAGACTGACAAGACCTGGACCTCCAGACCTCTCACCGCCCGATCCACAGTCCCTGCAAAGAGGAGACCCGTGGAGGCACCGAGACACGTGGAGCCAGCCATCTTGGAACGACTACGACAAGCTGACCAGTGCAACAACCGAGGCTCCCTCCAAGTTGTGCTTTGGGTCCTGAGAAGCCCAACCCTCGAGCAGCATCTGCACCAAAGGTGAGCCCTCCAGCATCTCCACGATCTGCGTGGGGCCCTTCTGCATTTTGCCACTCGACGCGCCTAACCGGTTGCTGGCCCGCTGGCTAGTGGCCATCTTGGCGACGAAATCTACGACAAACACCGCTGGTCTGGTTGCTCCAGACTGGCCCTTGCTCCCCTCCAAAGGAGCAATCCCTCTGACCTTGCTGGTCAGAACCAACAGCTGATTTCCGATTCCTCCTACAATTGCTTTTGCCAAGGCTTGTTTGCTTCGATCAAGTCGCCGACACCGCCGACAGCGAGAGCCTGCGTGGGACAGCTCGTGAGCCGACTCCTGGACGTCGTCGACCTTCAGGGACCACGTGGCTGCGGAGACAAGCTACCCCTCATCACCTGTTTGCACCCGACATCGCCTGGTACCCACCTGGTGCCACGCTGGTCACTGGCTAGTGACTGTGAACACTGTCCCCTCTGCTTACAGGTCTTCAACATCTCCGATCCACTCTTGGATCCACTGCATCTCTTCCCGACCGACCGCCTGCAGCATCTTTGTCCCAGGCTCAACGGAACAGATAGAAGAAACCCGACGCACTTTGAGGCCTATGCACCCGCTTCCTGTGGGTGAGGTAAAGCTGGTACTCCGGTGCCCATGTGTAGTAATACATCTCTAGTGCCTGTGTTCCAAATCTTAAGTTCCTAGGTCATCCGGAAGATTCCTTTTGCAGTAACTTTGTACTTTTTACGCACCCATTGAAACCTATGGGAGCACGCGTGTGACTATTTGCTCTGCACACGCCACCCGTGGACCTCCTGGTCACTAACTGACGTTAGCTCCTTGTAGGCCCAGCGATTCTAGAGGCCTTAGGCCTTTTCCCTTTTCTGTTCGTGGTACTTATACCACTATTTTAGTATATGGTTCGAGTGGCCACCAGGGCCTATCCATATAAAGTGCAACTTCTGTGTATTCTGTGATAATCTTGTTTGACGATTTGTGCTCCTGTGCTCATAAAGAGACTAGGGGTTACTTTGAGAAATAAATACATATATATTTTGAATATATATCTGTGTGGTGTCCTTTCATTGGTATAAAAGGGGGTTACTATTGGTAAAACAGCTGGCTTAACACGCATCACGAGTTTAGCCTCAAAGACTGCTTAGCCTACGCTACCACTAGGGCAGCTAGTCCGAAAAGGTTGACTTACAACCACACCATAAGGGTTGCTTGGCATGGTACAAGGTGATCACTTTAACTAGTGAGCATCATATACCAGGCCAACTTCTCACAGTCAGCCTCTTGCCGCTGCTGCCCCACGTGTCTTGCAGGTGCAAGCTCTACAGTGCCCTTTTTTCAAATGTTCTGCTTGGTCGGCTGGTAATTGCTTTTGCTTCCTGTCGCCACCTCAAGTCCTGTGGATCACTTGAAACCTTTTTCAAAGTTATATCCCTCTCCCTTGCCAGGGGCATCCTGGCTCAGTGCTTTCCTTCCTTCAACCCAGGAATAGCCAAAGGGGTTTGTGTGCTGTTCATAACGGCTTCGGGTGCCTTTGCCTCCCAGTGTTTTTCGCTCTCTTTGGAGCTTTATGGTCTGGTGGTTACCTGCGCTACATTACTGTCCTCACTATGGTTTGTCCCAGAGGTTAACAGTGCTCTTTAACTCACCTTATGGACGACTAAATTCTCTTGGGAACTTGGTGGGGTTCAATCGCAGACCCACCTCCTCCATGGGTATGGCTTTGGTATCTATTCTAAGTTAAGGAATCTGCGGCTAGACGTCTCTATCAGATGAACGAGTTACTTACCTTCGGTAACGATGTATCTGGTAGAGACATAGTCTAGCCGCAGATTCCTTAACGCCCGCCGGTCCTCCCCATTCTGCGAGGACCTTTTCATGTTACGGCTTTCTATGCTGGCCTCCCTTTGGATGCCTTGCCCTTTTGCAAAGTGATATTCTCTCACTCCATCACAGACTGCTTTGTTCTGTTTCTCTGCTCCATTCCGCTCATTGTCAACATTAGGCGGTATGTTGATAGCTCCTGTGTTCTTTCCAGCCCTCAGCCTGGATTGTACGGTGTGAAATCTAGTCACGCTTTTTCCCACCATCCCGCTCTCCCCTTCTCCATTGCCTTGTGGTCTTTGCCACCCCTGCGGCCTTTTACTTCAGATCTATTGGCTCTGTACATTTATGGGTCTTGTATTGGGGTTGCAACGTCTTTCTGGTGACATCTTGTGGTGACCTCTCCTTAATCTTGTGTTCCGGACTTGTTCTCCTTCACGGTTTTACTTTCTGGAAGCGGTCTTTCTATCCTGTGCCAGGCTGTTTTTCCACATCCTTGTCTCCCTTTACCGTTAATTGAGCCTTCGCTCTTGCGGGGTGGCTCTTTAGAGCACTGCTCTATCTCACCTGTCAATTTCATCTATTTTTTCATCATTTTTGCACACTTCTCATATTTTCACTGTTTTTTAGTGATGGCTCCGCGTTCTGACACGGAAAAGTTTCTCCGACGAAAACTGACGTCAGCGCGCCGGGAGGGGCATATATGGCTCCGCTAATGTCATCTCCGTGGACGACGTCAGGGCGGAGCTGGGTGGCACCGCCCCCCGGTGCGCAGAGGTGCTCCTGCGGGAAATTTTCCGGATCCAGTCTGACCCCTGGGGATATTCTAAGTTAAGGAATCTACGGCTAGACTATATCTCTACCAGATACATTGTTACCGAAGGTAAGGAACTCGTTCTATAAAACCATTTGCATATCCTTTGGTGGTGGCTTTGCATGCTGCCCACAAAAGGCCGGCTGAGTCCATTGTGTCTTGGTTGATCTGAAAGTAGCCGTCGGCTCAGGGAGTGCGTCAGAGCAGTTCTCATCCTTAAGATGCAAACTCAGCCAATGTTACCACAGAAAAAACCACACCAGTCCAGGGCCTAGCTTAATGCGCTCTAACCTACTTACAGCTGTCCTTGACCAAACTATCTTCTCCACGAACTTTTGGATCTAAAGCACTCCTTAGGGAAGTTGTACGAGTGACTCTTTTCTTGGTTTCTCAGAAACTTAACAGGGGAAGGGGAGTATTGCCAGCTATTCACCTTATACAGACTCATTAATGCTTGCTGCCAGTGAGCCTGATCCATTTCTGTGTTTGCACGGTGTGATCTAAAATGAACCTGGTAAGATTCCAGTCTTAATTGACCTGATACTCAACTTGGCCTTGGCTCATGAAGCATAATGCCTACTTAACTGTCACAGTGTATCACATTGAGCTTCCTTCATGTCTGTGCATTTCTGGACGTACTGCCAATCAAAGCAAAAAGCTGTCAGAGGCAGATGGAGGCTCACGGAGATTGCTAGCCAGTCAACCCAGAGCAGAACACCACTGCCCTCCCCTCATGAGGGGACACAGACAGGGACCAAGAAATCAGTAGTGGCGTAGGTCATGGAGCTCCGCCGAAAGACAAGTTAGCGAGCCGTGGCAGCCAGCACAGCTCGGGGTTGCGAGGATGGGAGGGGGAGGGTAAGGGGGTTTTAAAATAATAAACACTTACCTGATGCAGTGTCTCTCCGTCATTGTCTTTTCCCTGGGGCTGGAACAGGAAGCACCCAGGCTCCCCTGAGCCAATTACAATGCTGCAATGCAGCATTGCGATTGGTCTGAGCGCCGTAGTTCGGTGCTCAGCCAGGGAATGGGAGCCTGGGCATGTTCTCCACACAGGCTGTATGTAATGCAGCCTGCATGGAGAAGATGCGAAGTGCGCATGAATGTTTGGCCAGCCCAAGAGGGCCAAGCAGTCATGTGCACTTAGGAGTGGACAAACCACTTCTCCCCTGCTCCTCTGTCGTCTGAGCAGCCCCGCCGCAAACCTACCGCAGCAGGAAAACATACAATTATAATAACATTGCGTTATTTTTTTCTTTTTTTTTCACTGCTTCAGAACAATGGGGTGACGCTCCTCTGACTTAGCGGAGAAACCGCAGGTGTTTGTGAGGTGGAAAAAACATGAGGGGGAACTCGTGTGTAAGAGCACCAGAGACCGACTGCAGAGGGGAACCAGTCCACCATTGCATATCGATGTCCAATATGCCTAGATAACGTCTAGCACTGTGTGCATAGTACCTTCCTGTGCCTTAACATGATATAAAACCCTGGAACTTTTGTTTTGTGAGGGCGTCACTCCACTTCTCGGACCCTACAACTCCATCCTAGACTTGTGCTCACCCTCCAGCGCCCAGAAAGTCAAAAACATTGGAATCTTATGCAAATCTATACATACCCATAGACCCGATTCAGGCAGAAGACTTCTGAATTTTTAAAGCCAATAAATGGCTTTATTGAGACTGTCTCCTGCCTGAAATGCCTGTGCTTCAATAGAAGTCAATGGGGGAAAATGCATTCTCCTGATTACATTTGCTAAATCTGCCACTTTCCTTAAATAAAATGTTGTCATGTATGCGACTTGGACCTTTCATTCGCCTCCCCCCCTCCCGAGAGAATGAACAAAATGTATCCCGGATCCTCCAAATTGCTCGCCATGTAACTGCTGAGGCTGCTATCCCTCACATGATTGTATTGTATTGTAATTGCATTTATATAGCGCTTACAACCCCTGATGAGGTGTCAAAGCGCTTTTTCGGCCAGTAGCACGCTACTCCAGAACCCATAAAGGATTAGTTTTGAGTTAGTATAGTGAAATATGAAAGTAATTTGAGTGTTGGGTAGGTTAGTCAGTTCTTTGAATTCAGAAGGATAGCGAAGGGATAGAAGAGGGAGGAAAGGTTAGCATTTATATAGCACTTGTTACCCCTAATGGGGTGTTGAAGCACTTACTCCGGAACCCATAAGGATTAGTGGTTAATTAGTATAGTGAAATATGGAAGTAATGTGAGTGGTGGATATTAGTCAGTTTTTTGGATTGAGAAGGATAGCGACTACACTCACTTATGTCACCCGCTGCTAACTTTATAATGCACTGGAGGAGTGAGTACTTGGCCTCTGCGCACTTACAAAACAGGGCAAGCCCTCCAAGAAGCTAACAGATCCTCCTAGCACTGTTATCAGCTGGCCGAAGTATTATTATGGATTGGAGAAACAGCAACTCGCCTTCCACCACAAGATGGCAGTCAATAGCTGTGCAATGTCTGGAAGCAGAAAGCGGCCACTTGCATAGGGAAATATACATAACTGAGGAAAATGTTTATTGGTCAAAGATGGGATACTATGTTGGATGCATTGAAATCATTTGATAAAAACGACGAACGACCTCCATGAAGTCCCCTATATATAGATGTCTCGAAAAAAGCATATAGTAAAACGGTGATTATAGATACTTCATGTTCTTCGTTATGGAGGAACCCCTTGTATATGATCTCGAACACATCTACTAACAAAGTAATGCAAACACCATGAGATATGGAAGGAGCAATGTAGCGTCCAGGTGTACTTAGGAAGAGTTATAGTGGAGGGTAGGCGGTCATATTAAAAGTCACGGCGGTTAAAAATATATTTTAGAAAATTGTAAAAAGGCCTGATGATAAATATGATGTTGAAGTTCTACACTTTGTTATCCGACTTGTAACCATAAAGTACATGACATTGTAATGTGGCATGAATATGTAATCAATAAAAATATATAAAAATAATTTTTAAAAAAAGGTGAAGTGTGCTAGTTAAGTGTGTGTCCTTCGGCGTTTCGTTGTAAACCCGAAGTGTGAACACCAATGCATAGTTTTCATTGCGATCATAGGCCATGACATGATTTTCTAAATTATGTATTTCTTTGGGGAGACATTTTCTCAGTCTAAGGCTATGCTGTTTAGGCAACGTCCACATAATTAGTTAATTGTATTAAAGAATTATTCTTATGTCATGTTTGCTTGTAGTCAATGTCTCTCTCTTTTATTCGTGACAATCTTTCATTTTCTGTTTTTTAGGGTGGCACTTTCACGGTTTCCAACTTGGGAATGTACGGTATCAAGAACTTTTCTGCCATAATTAACCCACCCCAGGCATGTATTCTGGCCATCGGTGGTTCTGAGAGCAGGCTGGTGCCAGCAGATAACGAAAAAGGGTGAGTTCTTGCTTAATGTGGATGTATGGATGCCCATCGGAGCCTTTACAGTGGTCTCGTTGTTAGCTTTGCAACCACAGGGCTCTAACTAAGAGTGAAGTAATATGATCTGAATCGTGGTTCAGGAATTAAAGTTGGCCAATATACTTTCAGTGAGTAAAATAGGAGGGATTTGGGTGTTTGTGCTGCTGAGAGAGATACACTGGGAGTGGAGGCCATTTTGTGAACAAGTAAGGGATAATCCACATGTGTACAGCGCGAACACTCCCCCTTAAGGGTCTGTAGGCGCTGGGGGCCGTCGGGAAGATTAAGCAAGCTATTGCCCAGAATCACATGGTGCTGGGCTAATCTGCCGCCGGTGCCGGGGATCGAACCGTGATCCCCAGATTCCGGAGGCAGTCGCCCTGGCCACGGCGCCGTATGTGGATTTCTGAAGGTAAGAAAGAATAAAATGGTCTGTGATGATTTCACCATTACAGTTTCTAGTTGTGATTACATCATAATATTCTTTGGTTTAATTTTGAGGTACTTGGTGCACCTGATTTTGGTGTTTTTTGTGTAAATCTACTGACTTGGGGACAGAATTGACTTTGTGTACATTTTTACAGTGCAGCTCTATGAAATTTCCATGAAATGCTGCAAAATAGTAACCTGTGCAAAGCAGCCTTTCCCAGGTGAAGCTGACAGTTTAAGGGTATGGCTGTCTTAGCACTGCCCATATACAGCTTCCCAGAAATCAGTGCCTGGATAGTGAATTCTCATGGAGAACATGTTCTTAAAAACTTTGTGTGACCGGTCGCTTGCTTATCCAAGGTCTCTTAGCCAGAGGGGACACTTGTTTATTTCTCTTGAGATTCAGAAAAGGTTTTGATGGCATCATGCATGCTGGAAGTACAGCTCTTGAGGGCCTAACCTTTGTACGCTAGCAGAGTTATAGTTTTCACCCTCCCTGGCTCAATGCTGCTGTTATTTAGCTATGGAGTGTGGTCTTTTTATGGGTATCGGGGCAATAAGTGGATATTGGGCCATAATTGTTTGTTTACTGTTACTTATGACTGGTATCCCGGGGCCACAATACTCTTGCTTTCAGACTGAATGTTTAAGAACTACATTGAATCACTTGAGAATCTAAGACAATGGAGTTGAACAATCAAGTATTACTCTTGGCGGTAGTGGGATGAAGACGAAAACTAAAGAACACTGTGACACTTTAGATATGTTATGTGAATTTGTAGATCACGGATAATCACCGTGAGGGTATCCAGGCGATAAGTAGGGCAGGCCTGACGGGGGGAGGAGGAGGTCATGCCTGTTTCATCTGAAACAACCATGTCATGAGGTGCCTTCGGAAGTCCGTGAGGGAGAGGGAGGTTTTAAGTTTAGGTATGTAATCTATTCTTAACATTAATCACGTCCATAAAGAAAACACAAAGTTTCTCTCATCTTCTGGGCCTAGGTTACAACCCCACAAACATGTACAACACCCTCCCTTTTAGTTAACATTATTATCTTGTGCTGCACTATAGAGCCTTTTGGAGAACACTGGGGAGGGTGAAAGCATTACTGTGGTTCAGAAAACACAATAGTTGAGAAGACACAGACAGAATAGTGACTGTGTTCCTAGATTATTTAACCAATAGTGCAGATCTTCTGAGTCGAAGAGTGTGGTGGGGGGTCATATGTTAAATAAACAAGTTTGTATGGAATATGGTTTGTGCACCTACCATGAGTCTAAGCCAAAGGAACCCACCACTCAGGCAAAAAACTGCCGGCCCTTCAAACAAAGTATTGTAGGTGCTCTATGAGTACATAGTGGTTGCCTGAGGGGTGATCCCATATCCAGTCACAGGTTCCTGGTTGTGGGACATGGTCCTTTGCATCAGCACCTAGTAGCCTATTGGGCTTCAGGTTGGAGACCACGGCCGTCGGATGCCCCCAGATCAGATGGTGGAGTGGTTGGAGTTTATATGTTTGCAAGGTTTTCGGGTAGGAGTGCACCACAGTCTGTAGATACCCAGAATGCACAGTGGAGCGCGCCTGTAGCTAGTTTGTGACTTTCCAGGACAAGGTGGTCTTCAATGTATCTTCTGGTTCTGAGGACTCTGAATGAAAATAGGTTGTTCTCGGGCTCAGTCATATGCGGAAAGTGTAAACAAAAAGAAGGTTTGGGGGTAATACCCTTTACCCTTCCTGATTGTGACAGGAGTGGTGCAGTTCCTGAATCTAGATGTCATGGTTCTCTTTTCTCCTGGGTAGCTGGCTAGAGCGACCTCTGGGCTTCAGTCAGCCTCTGCCCATCAGTGTTTCCATCCAGGTCCTCACGTCAAAGTGGGCCTTGGTTTTGCATTTCAGATTCAAACGTTGCTCCTTTGACGTCCGGTCCAACTTCCGTCACAGGTAGGTTAGTCGATTTCTCCCCTGAGGCCCAGCATCAAGGCGACTCTGCTGGTTTCCTACACTACACCCAGTCTATAGAGTGCATGACAACCACATAGTGGCTTCACACCTGGCTCCACATGTCTTCTCTCCTGTAGAGTTGCACAGAACCTATTTAGTGAAGAGTTAAACATTAAATGAAGTACCGAGTGAGAAGGCTAAAATGTATCCTCTTTTGTTGGCAAGGCTGCCCCAATCAGGAGAGCTGCACCTTTGAAGTGATCGTCCTATCCTGAGAGTGTTCCTTCTGTTCTCGAAGCCCAGATGGGCATTCTCCCTTTTTTGTCCCTTCTGAGGCCAGTGGGGCTGGGTCAGGTCGATGTGTTAAGGCCCCATTTGGACAACGGTTTAAAAGAGGATTCCTGGGGTGGCACAAACATTAAAGGGTTGGAGGGGTTCCCCATGTGACAGGAGAGTGTATTTCTACATTAAAGCACATGGGCTGGCTACATCTCGCACAACCTAGAAGGTTATAGAGCGAGGGGGCGATGCAGGGGCTGGCATGTCCAAAATTACTCCAGCTCTGCACTACACAATATAGACAGCCTGCAGCACATACACACAAAGGACTCCAGAATCCACCATGTCAGTCACGCAATAGTAAACACTTGCTTGATCACACACTCTTATTCTTCCACACTATCTCTTTCGCTCTTCCACACTCCCTCTCAGTCTCATTCTCCCATGTAATGCAGTTGCTCATAATATACCTTCTAGACATGAATAATGCAAAAGATCTAAGTTGTGGAGGACTGAAGCCAGCTTTACACAATGAAGCCGGTAGGTAGCCCCGTATAGGAACACGGGTAAAAAGACAAGTGCCGCTAGCTGCAGAGTCTATGGTGCTCACTCTTTAACTGGATATTGTCTGGGTATATATGGCACAGTTGACCCTTGGGAAAGGGGAGGAAATATGGGTACTCTCAGTGGGTTAGGATTTTATTGTGCTTTCTGGGAGGACAGGAGGGGGTGGGTGGGGGAATTGCACAGGGCTGTTTAATGGCTACAATGGTAGGACAGTTCATATTCGCAAAGTCCTGCAGGCAACTGTCAATGCAGCAAATGACTCCACACTTAGATGGTTGGTCTAAATGCTACTGATCAACTCTGGTGGCTCAGTAAACATAACTAGCGTCAAGATCCTCAACCTGTGGAGCGCATTTTGCGCATCCTGTGTTTTGCAAATGGCTGACAGGCTATCACCTTTGATATTTGCTTGCTTAGGCTAGTCCTCCTACTTGCTCCTAATTGAGAACCTCACCCATCTTTGTGTAAAAAAGCTAGCCCCTTCATCATTTAGCACTGTTTTCTTTGTAAGTTATCCATGAACGTCTGATAGCAAATTCTAATATGTGCAAGAGCCCTAAGCATGTGGTCTTCTTCCCTATATTTGTTTTGCCATACAAGTATAGTGATGTTTCCTTTTGTTTTGGAGCGCCAGTGTGAAGCAAACCTCTTAGGAGGAAAGCTGCAAGTTCAGTAGAGCATCAGATATGTAAGCAAATGGAAAATACTTTAATTTTTAGGATTTCAAAATTGTTATACTTTCTCATTCCACAGATTTGACGTGGCTAGCATGATGTCTGTTACATTAAGCTGCGATCATCGCGTCGTGGATGGAGCTGTCGGTGCTCAGTGGCTGGCAGAGTTCAAGAAGTTCCTTGAAAAGCCAACCACTATGCTGCTATAATGAGTCTGCATTGAACAGCTGTTACTTAGGTCATTGTTTTATGCAAAAAAAATATTTATATCTGTACTTCTCTAAAGACTCTTAATACGTGTTCCTTTTTTATTTAAAGAAATTACAGTTGTCTCGTTATTTTTTTATTGTGCAGTCTGTACAGGCCGTTTAACAATAGTCATCATTGAAATGCATTAAATGCCAGGCCCAAATCTTACTTTTAGTTGAATTCAACATAAGTATCCTATTTGGTAAATCGGAAGTATCAAATCATGCCTAAATGTTAGTCATTTTTCACATGCCGGTGGAATGTCTGATCAATGATATACCATTAAATGGAATCAGTCAGCGAGCGAGAAACAATTCTTTCAATAAAGAGTCAACAAATGCCTTTGATCTTTCACTGTTATTCTTTATTTGATGAGAAGAACAAGTTGAACCATAGCTAAAATATTTTTCCTTATGAGTAAGGCCTTTGGGTAACCCTATTCTAGACTCTCCAGCTATAAATGATGGAGCTTTGAAACAAATTCTGGGGACCTTCTTCACGTAGGACTTATCTGTTGTGTTGATTTCCTCCTTCTTTTAAATTTCAATTTAGAGTTGTTGCCGGGTTGTTAAATGAGCAGTGAATTCACTGATCTTTATCCGTTAGTCCATCATCAGTTGTGTCAAGTGTGTATTTGCTCATGGCCATCTGGTTGGAAAGACTGTTTGAAAAAGTCCCAGGAAAATTGTCCGATACGATCCAAGAAATGGCCTTAGGTTGTGAAGTGGCTGAATCTGAACTATGTGGAGAAACAAAGGGATGTCCAGTCGCCTCTTCTGCCATGTGGTGAGAAGAGGCTGTTGGTTCTTACTCAATCTGAAAACGTATACAAGGGTTTTTTAATACTGATCTGTTTGTCTTTGTTAAAACCCCCCAAAATGCATTCTTATGATCCCAGATCTAAAGCACACACTTTGCAGGCGATTTCTGAGCTTTAATTAGGTCTTCATTCATGGAGGCCGAAAGGCTCTGTACCAGGCACAATGGCAGCACTGACGTAAATGAGGTAAATTGATCTCTATTGTGTTTGACACACAATTTTACTTGGGGTAACAGGTACAATAAATTTGCACATTCCTAGATCATGCAGCTTTGGTGGAAGGTATAGGGTGCCCTGCACATGCTCGGCAGGGGAGAACAGCACAGCAAATCGATCAGCAGCCTTGCCAAGCTGTAGGAGTTTGGCTTGCAGTTTTTCTCATCTTTTTCTTGACCCTATGCGGGAGCAGATTCTGAAACTGTGGATCAACTTGAAAATCTATATAAACCACCCTTCATCGTGAAGCACTAAACATGGATTCTTAAACCTTTGGTCACACAATGTCTGTCTTGGTAGCCAGTCATGTACTCACTCTAGGCATTGCTCTTCTGTCCCATGGGAGTGGCACTGGTGCTGCAGTCAGTTGGCTCCGGCCGCACATTGCCATGATCTTTCTGTGGACTCATCGCTCTCTGCTTGATGATCTGTTTCCGCTAACTGGGATTAGAAGAGAATCAGGTGATGGTTTAAGGTAATAACGTACACCTGTACTAACTAGTCCTACTAAAGTAGCAAAACTACTAATTGCCTGTAGAAATTTGCATGCAAAATACACATTTGAGGTCCGAAGCTTGACATCTTTGGAGGGTAATAAAGATGTAGGATTCGGAGTGGTTATAGTAGTCGCTCAAGGTCTCTAATGGTACAAAGTCACAAGATTGTGGTAGCAAACACTAGATCAAAAGCAAATTATTACCAAAGCTCACTTGAAATCTGAGGCTCTTTTGCAGTCGCAGTTTTATTACCCAGGGAATGCATTATTCTGTCCTGAGACATATTGGAAGTGTTTGTGTCCCTTGTTGCCTATGTTTGTTAATGCCAAAGGCCAAGGTTTTGATCCTACAATTTGGTTTCCTTTTCCTACTAATTGGGAAGGAAACATACAGAATAGGAATATCAAATGTATAGCCGGTGAGCTAGTTTTTCTTGACTATACCTGCTTGTAACCCAATGAGGATTTTTAGCACAGGCAATTGAGCACCATTAATTGTGCTTGCAGGTATAGGAATTATGAGCAGTAGTAGACTGGGATAGGAGATTATGGATTGGTTTAAAGAGTGAAAGTGATGCAAGCATTTAGGGACGCGACTTCCAATGACTATCTTATATTTGTAATCTCAAGGTAAGTGGATATGATTATTTGAACTTCAGGTAGTGCTCAGTGTACCCAAATCAAGTCTCCATTGTGCCAAAATCCTTAAGGCTAGTCTGTATTTTCTTGGCGAGAACGTAGTGTGTCATTTGAAACCTTCTTTAATTTAACCTTTCCTCACTGCACAGGTGTAGAAAGAAACATTTCTACAATGTTTGTATTGTGTTAAGTATTCTCTATGTAGGGAAAGCTTGGGTGTGTGGAACCTCTTTTTATATTATACATGTAATAAAACCAGCATCTCAGTGATGACCACATTTCATAATTAGGAGGTGTGGTGATAACAAAATGGTAAGTTTCTCTTTTTGTAAAGTAGGTGGCAACAGTCTGGTTAGTTGGTTTTTTATGTAAAAACCATAATTTTAAATCCCAATCATTTATTATACCTGTAGCATTCTTCATTGTGAATGAATGTTTCTGGACAACTCAGTAGCAGTGATATAACACGGTATTACATTTCTTAAAATGTAATTTCCAAGGTAAGATGTATGTTTGTTTATTTTCATATAGTGCTGTTGAATTGATACAACTGTTGGGTGAGGTATGACGGAAGTACTGTATTATATAAAGAAAATCTTGGTTAGTTACCTTTTGATACGTTTAAGTGCTTAGATGGAAATTTACATCCTGTGCTAAAAAAAGTTCCATCTTCTTAATTTGTGCACACACTCCAATAATTGAATGTTTTTCCATTTTGTGATTTACACTTGTCATAGTTTCAATCCACAGCCTATTTTTATGACGGTGTCACAAAAGTATATCAGCAGAATTCTGCTTTCCACTTAAAGATCAGCTCATCTTCTTTCAAAGACTCTGGCCAAGCACTTTGTTGTAAATAACATTTCATCACAATGGTATATAGTTAAATAAATATGTAAATTGCTTCGATGAAAAAGTAACCCTGAACCCAATACAAGGAAGTATGAATTATGCAAAATGTTATTAAAATGGAATTGTACTGGACTGGGTGTATAGGGTGTTTTTATAGATTTGAATACTAGCATGTTTGCTATATTTTAGTTACAGAACGTTAAATTCTTGGTCTATTCTTTCTCTTAAATTTAAATTGTATCTATAACGATTTCCATGAGAAAGGAACATATCAGCATTTTCCTTGCAAGGAGTAATTAGATGGCTATTTTAAAGTAAATATTACATTTTAAATTATTGAGTTTGGCAGCTTTATGGATTTCTTTTAGTCAAGTTGAGCATGTTTAATTATAATCTATGTTCGATGTAGGTACTCACGTCCTGAACACTCCTGTTTTACAGAATTATTCCTGTACTGTTATGACCATAAGAAATAAACTCATTTGAACAATAAAAATATTTTTTCGATTTTTTTTTTTTTTTTTTTTTTTTTTTTTTTTTTTTTTTTTTTTTTAATAATGTAAAGTGTGGCTTGTTTAATCAAATAAACAATAGAATACACAGTGTGCACAACATCTCAAGGGTCACTTCAAAAAGGTTATAAATAACACAAGAAAACGTCATTTGATTAGTCCAGGGTAGGCAAATTAAACAACACAGTAATGTTCATTCACAATTTGTTTTGCTGCAGGCAAGTCTTTCTAATTGGCTTGCACATAAAGCAGTTATCAGCCTGCAGAGTTGCGTCTTCGTTGGAGTAAGATTTCTAGTTACAAACCCAGTGCTCTGTTTGGCGTTCTGTGAACACAGAGTGTCGTGGCCAATACCCGCCGACTCATACCAACATAAATTTAAGGTAAAACAGTGCACTACTAAAAACTAGCATGCAAAGTCGCATCTTCGTTAGTGTGAAATTTCTGGTTGCGAACCAAGTGCACTAATTACCAATGTGTGAAAACGAAAAAGTGTCTTGCCCAGTACCCGACGATTCATGCGCGCTTAAATGTAAGACAACCCCTCCGTTAACATACCTCATCAGTATGAGAGTATACCAAACAAACCTCCTTCCAGTGTAGATATCCCGGTGTGTTAAAAACTGCTTCCGTGGTTAATCTCGGCGTGTCAATCAAGGTGAACCGATGTGGCTAGTCGCTTTATCAGTATCTCAAAAGTGAATGTGAACCCTGACCCGGGTTAAATTCCTGTGATTTACCCGGAATTGAAAATGGTTGTCATGTCGGGATATTTAGTCCTACACAAATGATGGTTAGGAAGGAAACAAATAAAATAGGCATAATCTTATGTTTTTAAATGAAAAAATGTAAACAAATCCTTGATACCACAAGTGAAAGAACATTATATGAACGATGTGTCGAATGTGTTTCGAAGAGGTTAGCAATAAAGTTTTATCCAGAAAAAAACACACACATCTTCGTTCGCTCATATATATGGGATGTAAAAAAGCTTATCACCAATCAGTATATCTAGGGGGTTGTACAATACGATGATCGCCAGAGATTTTCCAATGCACTGGAAGTACAAATCCGTTTGAATAAATTCATGAGAACCTTGAGATTGAAACATTTCTTCAAAAGCATAGTAGAACCCGAACAATATATAACGGCCAATACACTTTTGGGATTAAGAAACAAAAGCACATACATCGCTCCCATAAGTCACAAGGTATTGGATGCATTTGAAACAGTAGTACAAAAAGACTTCCAGAGGAATTTTAAGAGGCCATAGAGGACAACAAACATTACCCAAAAAGAAATATCTGGATAAACACCTTCCATCTTTGGTACAAAGTATGTTTACATATCTCAAAATCTGAAAGAGACACGTTAGTGATAGATTCCTTACCTTAGAATAATCCCCAGGCATCAGACTAGATCCGGAAAGTTTTGCTAGCAGTACCCCTGCGCGTCAGTAGGTGGCGTTGTGCGGCTCTGTGTCCGTCGCTGGCGTCATAAGCGCCGAGATGATGTCACGGAGGCTACTTAGGCGCCACCTATGCGCGCTGACGTCAGTTCTTTGTTTTTCTGCGCCAGCAAGCGCAGATCCGGTTGGAGCACGTACCTTAGTCACTTTTTGACTACCCTTTTTGAGACTTTTTGTCTCCTTTTCTCCTTGGTGCACGTAGGGATGCCTGGATTGAAGTCTTGTTATATCTAACATGGTGACATGACCTATATTTTTTAGATTGTAACATATTGGGAGGTAATTAGAAACATGATGAAGATCCAGAATTAAAAAGAAAAAATGACTGAACGCTGCAATATCTGGGGGGCGTGGCTAGCGAGCCACAATGGCGGACGCGACTCTGTAGAGCTCCGCTACCTTTTCCCCGACTTGTCCTGTAGTCGGCGATCCTGCGGTGCTGTCTTCGCCACTGATACCGGCGGCAAGGTGCTGTGAGGCGGAGGGGGTGCCGGTGGAGTCCCGGAGAGCCGCGGTGCCGGACAACGGGCTGCGGAGCATCGGGGACATCCGAGCCGGAGGCTCTCCCGCGGAGCATTGGCCGGAGATAGACGCGGAGCGGCGGCAATCGTTGAGTGAGGGCGAGCGGCCCCCGACTACGGAGGCTGCGGCGTGGCTGTGGTGGATGAAGATGCGGGTGCGCTGATACTGCGGCGCTGGAGGCGCCGGGAGGCGTCCTGCGACGAACTGCCGCTGATGCAGCAACAATGCAGAGTGCAGGAACGTTGTTGGCGCAGATCGTATGATAGTGAGAGTAGAGGAAAGTTCGAGGCATGTGGGCTGCTGAATTCATATCTGTGCATAGATCGCCGCCTAGTGTTGGGTCCGGATGTTTGCACGTTGTTGTCCTGGAAGAGTCTTCGAAGTATCCTGGGATAGGTGACTCCTCCCCTGGACTACAGTGCGCATGGGCATCCTCTCCATCCTCAGATTGTTTTTTTCCGCCATTGGGTTCGGATGTGCTTATCTTGACTCAAGTTAGGAAAAACTTTTTCCAGGCCAAAAGGCCTTTAGTTCGCGCCGGTACTGTTCCCGATCGGTATCGATAGTATCTTTGTTAGTTTACTAACTTCCAGGACCAACTTTTTCGCATCTTGCACGACCATCGACCCGACATCAACGATGGAATCGAGGACACCATTCAAGCGGTGTCCGGTATGCAATGCGAAATATCCCCACATCGACGTCCATCCGGTGTGCAACAAATGCCTTTCACCGGATCACGACGAATCTACATGCATGGCCTGTGCCCGATTTCGATCCAAGAAGACTCTCCGGAATCGACGAGCGGCGAGACTCGAGGCGCAGCAAGCGGCACCGGCCCCGGCCGACATCTTCAGCGCCGAGACCGAAGATGTCGAAGAAGTGGAGAACCTACCCTCCAGTCCCGCTTCCGAACATGACTCCAGATCGGAAGACGTCGACGAAACACTCTTTCGCAGAGATGAAGACGACACCGAGGTAGGAGACTACAATGAGGCCTTAGGGGCCGAAGAGAGTAGCTCCGGTGACGAGCAAGGCCTACTAGTACAGACTGAGGAAAGCCCAGTGCAACAGTCTATGGCTCCGGTCGAGGGATCGCCTTCGGGCCTTACCCAAGACCTATCCCGCAGTTCTTCGGCCCCGCCCTCGGGCCCGGCCTCGGACATTCAGCGGCAGCCATTAATGCCCAAACCGGCTGGTTTCCCTTCTTCAAAACCAAAAGCTGTATTGGTTCAATTGAAACCGAAAGTGGCGCTGGTTGAATCGAGGCCCTCCACACCTTCGACGCCAGCAAAACACGTCGGCACCGAGCGCAACAAACAAGACTTCGGTGCCGAGCTTGAAGCGGCCGACGTCTGAGTCGACATACGGAAGAAGACCTTCGGTGCCACCAAACCTTCTCGGCTCCCGGCACCGACGCAATCGGCTCCGACCCCAAAGGTCAAACTGCCTGCTGCGTCTCCCTCCGCTTCGACGGCACCACCAAAGCCACACTCATCGAAGACGTCGACGGCCATTCCCGCCCCTCGACTCGATGACGCACCGGTGCCGAAAAAGTCCACGCCCGCCTCCACAGAACCGGTCGGCGCAAAGGAATCAAGGGCGCTCCAGGTGCGACCCGTTGCTGCGCAACGCACCAAAAACAAAACGGTCCTCCAGGACACGTCGGGCTCCGAGCCAATAAAAGCTCCAACAGCCTCTTCGGCACCAGCCAACATTACTTTTGGCCTGCCACCATCCACGGCCCCGAAACCGTTCCAAATCAGGACACGGGTCACCCACACCACAATCACGCCTGCCGAACGCTCTGCGGAGACGTCTCCATTGCATCTCATCGACGCCGACACCGGCAGGATGATTATCCACAAAAGGAGAATAACTTCTGAGCCAGCTTTGGACTCCTTCCGGATCCCACTTAAGAGAAAGCTGCCAGTGGCTTCGGAACCAGTTCTTTACGAACCTTTCCATTCACCCTACCAGGATCCACAATCCTTCTCTCCCACACACTCCGACACGGATGCGTTGGTGGACTACATGGGTGAGCAAGTCCCCTACCCCGGAGAGATGGACCCTGAAGGCCAACAGGACCCTGATCAAGCTTGGGATGACCCTGTAGACCCAGGTGCACCTATGGATGCACAGGACCCACAACTCTATGGAGCAAAAACATCTCCCACAGAGGACACTCAACGCTCTAATTGAACGTGCTGCGGCCAATCATGGGGTGCAACTTCACTCTGACACCATCGAGGACGACTTTCTTATAGATACTTTCGCATCCTCAGAAAGGAATATAAAGACTCTGCCCATGTTAAAGGGGGTCCTCAAACCAGCAAAGGACATCTTCAAGGAACCCACCAGGGCAAGAGTGATAAACCCCAGGATCGACAAGAAATACAGATCAGTGCCTGGGGACCCTACTTACATTAGAGGCCAGTTACCTCTGGATTCCATTGTCGTTGCGAATGCTCGCAAGAGGGCACACTCGCAAACAACAGGTGACGCTCCTCCCCCGGACAAAGAGTCCAAGGTGCTAGAGACCTCCGGCAAACGGGTTGCCGCCCAGGCAGCTAACATATGGCGCATTGCCAATACTCAAGCGCTCCTCGCTCGCTACGATCGAGCGCACTACGACACGTTAGAGCAACTACACCAACATCTCCCTGACCAATTCAAAGAAGGTGCAGAGATCCTCATCAGGGAGGGACAACTGCTCACAAATGCATCCATTAAGTGTGCACTGGATGCCGCAGATACAGCTGCTAGAGCCATAAACACTAGCGTCATGCTGCGAGGACACGCCTGGTTGAGAATCTCCGGATTCAAACCGGAGGTACAAAATAACATCCTCAACCAACCTGTCAACCCCGACTACTTATTCGGGCCGGAGGTTGACACCACCCTAGAGAAAATAAAAAAGGACACAGACACTGCAAAGTCCATGGGGGCCCTACAAACGCAGTCCTTTCGGAGCGGCTCCTTTCGTCGCCCCGGAAATAGAGGAGCAGGTAGAGGACAGGGGTCACAGCAAACATACAACAAGGGCAACACGCAAAACACCTACGATAAAAACACCCGTGGTGGATATCGTGGCTCCAGCACAAAGGGCAGAGGACGCGGCTACGGCAATACCAGGTCCTCCCCCAAGAACAAGCAGTGACGCCCTCTCCCTTCCTCCCGACCACATAACACCTGTCGGGGGAAGGCTACAAAGGTTCCTGTCCACGTGGAACTCCATCACCACGGACAGGTGGGTCAAAGATATTGTCAAATACGGTTACTGTCTAGAACTAACCTCCACTCCACCCACAATACCTCCAAAAAACCGTCCTATGTCCTCAGAGCACTTAACGCTCTTACAGCAGGAGGTGCAAAGTATGCTTCTAAAAGGCGCAATAGAGGTCGTACCCGTCCACGAGCAAGGTACGGGGGTGTACTCCCTGTACTTTTTAATACCGAAAAAGGACGGGTCACTCAGACCTATATTAGACCTGAGACCCCTGAACCAATACATTCTTTCCGAGCATTTTCACATGCTCACTCTACAGCAAGTCCTCCCGCTGCTCAAGCAGGGAGACTTTCTGGCCACACTGGACCTCAAGGATGCGTATTTCCACATACCCATTCACCCCTCACACAAAAAATACCTCAGGTTCACTGTTCAAGGGCAGCACTACCAATTCAAAGTCCTTCCCTTCGGCGTGACAACAGCACCCAGGGTGTTCACAAAGTGCCTAGCTACTGTGGCGGCACATCTACGAAGACAGCACATACACGTCTACCCTTACCTGGACGACTGGCTCGTTCAAGCGAAGTCAGCCCAGCAACGTGCCAGCCACATGTCCCGCACCATTCACCTCCTTCACAGTCTGGGGTTCTCACTAAATTACCCAAAATCCCATCTCCAGCCCGCACATGTACAACAGTACCTAGGTGCGACTATAGACACTCTGGCAGCCACAGCTCAGCCAAATTTAGTGAGAATCAACAGCATGCAAATGCTGATTTCCAAGTTCAAACCACAACACTCCCTTCCCGCGCGAGTGTTCATGCAGTTGATAGGCATGATGGCCTCCTGCATCTTCATAGTCCCACACGCGAGACTACATATGCGCCCGCTTCAGGAGTGCTTAGCACATCAGTGGAATCAGGCTCAAGGACAGTTGAAAGACCTAGTGTTGGTGAGCGGTCGGGCATACAACTCTGCATTGGTGGAATCCACAAAACCTTTGCAAGGGCCGACCATTCCAAGAGCCTGTCCCACAGATAATACTGACAGCGGACGCGTCTCTCCAGGGATGGGGAGCTCATGTACTCCATTATACAGTGCAGGGACTATGGACGCAACAACAAAAGAAGATGCACATCAACCTTCTAGAGCTGATGGCAATCTTCCTCGCTATGAAAGCATTCAAAGTCCACTTGTGCAACAAAGTCGTGTTGATCCGGACGGACAACATGACTGCCATGTACTACATACAGAAGCAGGTAGGAACACACTCTCCACAGTTGTCTCATCTGGCTCAGAGCATGTGGAAGTGGGCCATTCAGAGGAACATGTTCCTCATGGCAGAACACCTCCCCGGCAAGGACAACCAGATGGCGGATCTGCTCAGCAGACACAGCCACCAGATGCACGAGTGGGAGTTACACCCATCAGTGCTCCAACCGTACTTCCAGCAGTGGGGTCATCCAGAGATAGACCTATTCGCGACAAGCGAAAACGCAAAATGCCAAAGCTTTGCCACCAGGTTCCCACATCCGCAGTCGCAGGGCAATGCGATATGGATGAACTGGTCCGGCAGATTTGCGTACGCTTTTCCCCCAGCACCACTGATACCGCTGGTGGCACGCAAACTCAGACAACACTCACTGACACTCGTCCTGGTTGCTCCAACGTGGGCACGCCAGCCGTGGTACACCACCTTTCTCGAACTTTCCGTGGTGCCGCATCAAAGGCTGCGGGTCAAACCCGAGCATTTGACGCAGAACCATGGAGAGATTCAGCACCCAGATCCGCAACAGCTGAACCTGGCAATCTGGCTCCTGAAGTCCTAGAGTTTGGCTACCTAAACCTGCCACCTGACTGTATGGACATCATTAAGGGGGCCAGGAGACCCACTACCAGAGCTTGCTATGCAGCCAAATGGAAGAGGTTCGTCATTTATTGCAATAATAATGACATTAACCCGCTAGACGCATCCATCCAAAACATTATTTGTTACCTATTACACCTATACCGATGCAATCTGGCGTACACCTCTATACGTGTCCATTTGACCGCAATAGCAGCCTATCTCCAAACCAGGCAGCACCTCTCTCTATTCAGAGTGCCTGCCATCAAAGCATTCTTGGAAGGACTCAAACGAGTCATTCCACCTAGCCACCCACCAGCCCCAATGTGGAACCTCAACTTGGTCCTCACACGCCTGATGGGTCCACCCTTTGAACCTCTACACTCCTGCGAGATTCAATTCCTTACCTGGAAAGTAGCTTTCCTCGTAGCGATAACTTCTTTGCGAAGAGTTAGTGAACTCCAGGCACTAACCGTCCAAGAGCCATTTATACAGGTTCACGCCAACAGGGTCGTACTACGTACCAACCCCAAATTCATGCCCAAGGTGGAATCGCAGTTCCACATGAATCAAACTATTGAACTGCCTGTTTTCTTTCAAAACCCACAAACTGTCGCAGAAAGGGCACTCCATACACTAGATGTGAAGAGAGCCCTCATGTACTATATCGACAGGACCAAACCCTTTAGGAAAACAAATCAACTTTTCGTTGCCTTTGCCCCACACCACCAAGGTAACGCTATCTCCAAAGCAGGTATAGCCAGAGGGATCGTTAAATGTATTCAAATTTGCTATCAAAAGGCTAAACGCACATTAACGATTCCCCCACGAGCCCACTCAACACGTAAGTTAGGGGCCTCCATGGCTTTCCTAGGAAACATTCCTTTGCATGACATATGTAGAGCAGCCACCTGGTCCACTACACATACATTTACCAAACACTATTGTGTAGATGTGCAATCAAAACAGCAAGCAGCTGTAGGACAGGCTGTTCTCAAAACTCTTTTTCAGACCGCTGCAGCTGGCACTGGTGGCCGCCGCTAATAAGAGGGCACTGCTATATATTCTATGCACAGATATGAATTCAGCAGCCCACATGCCTCGAACTGAATATGCTACTTACCAGTATGCATCTGTTCTTGGCATGTAGGGCTGCTGACATTCATATCGCCCTCCCTCCTCCCCGGCGCCTGTAGCAGCTGCAGCTCTCAGAATTACTGTAAAGCATGGTCATCACTTTCTGTATCTACTCCATCACTGCCACAATGGCGAAAAACAATCTGAGGATGGAGAGGATGCCCATGCGCACTGTAGTCCAGGGGAGGAGTCACCTATCCCAGGATACTTCGAAGACTCTTCCAGGACAACAACGTGCAAACATCCGGACCCAACACTAGGCGGCGATCTATGCACAGATATGAATGTCAGCAGCCCTACATGCCAAGAACAGATGCATACTGGTAAGTAGCATATTCAATATAGAGATACTCTACATGACTATAAAAAGATGATTAATGAGGCAAAGAAAAAGTTCTATACACATTAAATAGAAAATGCAAAAAACTCCAGTAAACAACTGTTTGGAGTAGTACAGCAGTTGGCTGGCAAAGTGGTAGACCTAGCACCTCCCGCCTCACAGAGCTTTTGCGACTCCATAGCAACATTCTTTTTTACTAAAGTTAATGATATTTATTCAGAGTTTACATCTAAAATTAATGTAGAGCACAATATTGCCAATCAGGGAAGGTTGCACTGCTCTCTAGATCAATTTACAGATATAGACACTGTATTTATAAGGACCATTATTCAGCAGATAAAATCAGGATCGGCTCTGGATCCTTGCCCTCCAAAGATTCTTCTCCCAGTCTTGGAAACAATTATAGACACTATCACTTCAGTCTGTAATACCACATTTAAAACAGGTATCTATCCTGATAGTCTTAAAAAAACGACTATCAAACCGTTGCTGAAGAAACCCTCTTTGGATAAAGAGGAACTTAAGAACTATAGACCTATTGCAGGTCTACCTTTCCTGGCAAAAGTACTCGAGAAAGCCATAAATCTCCAACTGGCAGAATATATAGAGCAAAATAAACTGCTTGATGATACTCAGTTTGGTTTCCGGAAGCTGCATGGTACGGAGACCGCTTTGATTAAAGCTGCAGATGAAATCAGAGTCATCAAAGACCGAGGGGGGACCGCAGTATTAATACTTCTGGACCTCTCGGCAGCATTCGACACGGTCAATCACTCCATTTTGATTGACCGTGTTGGAAATCTAGGCATTCAAGCAAAAGCCAAGGACCTGCTTACCTCTTTCTTATCTGGCAGAACACAGGTGGTAACAATAGGCCCTTTTAAATCTGTTAGCCTGGCGTTGCCTTGTGGGGTTCCGCAGGGCTCATCCCTAAGCCCGACACTATTTAATATCTATGTGTCTGATTTGGCTAGGGTTATTAAACAACATCGGATGAGCCTGACCTCTTACGCAGATGATACCCAGCTTGTGCTTGCCATTAAGAACGATGGGGAGGAGGTAGCAGGAAGGTTCCAGGAAGGTATGCTCGCAATCAGAGACTGGATGGCAGGAAACTGCCTTAAACTAAACTCGGAGAAAACGGAGGTGATCATTTTTGGAAAATTAGTGCCTGATTGGTCCTCCGTCTGGTGGCCTCCATCTATGGGCACACTACCGACTCCGGTATCTAAAGTTAGGAACTTGGGCATCATCTTTGATGATAAACTCAATTTTGCCTCACATGCAAATCAGACTGCTTCATCCGCTTTTCAGAAATTGAGGACTATTAAGAAGGTCATTCCGTTCCTACCCGACAATGCGGCAAAAACAGTTGTGAGCACTTTAGTACTATCTTCCTTGGATTATTGCAATGGTCTTTTTGCAAATGCTCAATCCCGGGTGATAGCAAAATTGCAATCAATTCAGAATGCAGCGGCAAGATTGCTTTCTAAAACACCTAAATTTAATCCCATTAGTCAAACTATTAGGGACTTTCACTGGCTCACTGTCAGGAATAGGATCAAATTCAAGACCTTATGTCTCACGTTTAAAGCTGTAAACAAGCAAGGTCCACAAGTTTTTCAAGACCAATTGTTTCTATATCAACCCCCACGATCCTTGAGATCAACAACAAGTTTTCAAATCACTGTCCCGCGCACAAAAAACGTGTCTTGGGGAGATAGACGCTTTGTGGTAGCGGCCGCCAAAATGTGGAATATATTACCGTTGCATATTAAATTAAGCCATACTCTTCTTCAGTTCAGGAAACTACTGAAAACTTGGCTTTTTAATCAATAATCATTGTCTATCGCCGGCTTTCCTTCCCATTAATGATAGTCCTTTCTATCTTGATTCTGTTGAAGTCTCTGCGCCAAGACGCCTAAGGGCATACGTTGCGCTTAATAAATTGCAAAAATAAATAAATAAAAATGGGAGCGCCCTGGTGCCGGGGATCGTGAGGACCAGGCCCTGGAGGCGGCACACCTGGGCACCGTGACCGGTGGAGGGATCGGCGATCGAAGCCCGCTGGGGGCAGCAAAAGTTCCCACACTTGCGGACTGCCGGAAACCAGACACATCAGCCTGGCGCTGGGGGCAGCAAGGAGATACGAGACCCGAGTGGCGGCGGCCATATTGAGACCTACCCATCGAGACCGCGCACCGCACCGCGCCATAGCCTGGGAAGCTTCGGAGGAGCCGATTGCAGACATCCGAATGACTCCCGAATCATCCTGTGCTCACATGTGCGTGACCTGAAGCTCCGCTGAGGATCTTGCCCTGCCCGGACCCCATGCGCCGCATCAGGACTCCTGCATATGTGGACTGCTCGGCGGGATTGCTGGATATTTGTCAGGCAACTACGTGGGCCTCGCTGCACATGTTTACCAAGCATTACTGCCTTTACAGTCAAGTCCGGAGGGACGACTTCTTTGGCCGTTCTGTTCTCCGTGACTTTCTGGTGTAATCTGTTCGCAGACCCACCACCAGGGTTGGTATTGCTGGGCTATCTATTCTAAGATAAGGAATCTATCACTAACGTGTCTCTTTCAGATTCACAAGTTACTACTTGTATAACGATATATCTGTAAGAGACAATAGTTAGTGATAGATTCCTTACTGCCCCACCCATCCTCCCCGTTCTGCGAACTGACTTCTAGGGTTAAGGTCATTGCTTTCAGGGCCCTAGTTCTTGGCACCAGTGGCCAGTTTCTTGCATGGCTCTACGTTCCTGGCGCGGAAAGTCGTGTACAGAACTGACGTCAGCGTGCATGGGTGGCGCCTATGTAGCCTCTGTGACATCATTTCGGTGCTTATGATGCCAGCGACGGACGCGGAGCCGCACGACGCCGCCTACTGACACGAAGGGGTACTGCTAGCAAAACCTTCCGGATCCAGTCTGACGCCTGGGGATTATTCTATGGTAAGGCATCTATCACTAACTAATGTCTCTTACAGATATATCGTTACACAAGTAGTAACTTGTGCGATACGACTGATTTCCTAAACACCATAGAACATATACAATTGGATTCATTCAAAGAAGTGGTATTATGTACCAAAGATGTAAAGTCCCTATACACCTCAACCCCCACTTTGCAGAACTATCAGCGGTCAAATCTTTTTTGGTGGATTCAGAGAAAAATTAAGACTTCAAAATATTTCACATGGCGCTATTACATTTCACGCGTTATCATAGCTACTTTAAATGGCAGGATGAATTCTACATCCAGCTCTCTGGGACATCTATGGGAAATTGTGCCACTCCATCATACACCAACCTGTTCATGTACAGATTCAAATTATACAAAATTTGAATCAACAGGAGTGGATTGATAACCTATTCATGTACAAGAGATACATTGACAACAGTGGCATTCTTTAGAAAGAATCTGAAATAGATTTGTCACAAGCAATTGAGAAATTAAATGCAGTTGATGACAGAATTGATTTCACATCAATCATGAGTACCAACAATATTACATTCCTGGATTTTCAAACTAACAAAAAAGGCAATAATGTAACCACCAGTGTTTTTACCAAACCAACTGATCACAATAATCTATTGAACTATACGAGTTTCCATCAGCCATCACTCAAACAACATTTACCATATTCAAAATTGCTAAGACTCAAACAAATTTCTTCCAACAACCAATCCTACAATCACAGTTCAACCATCATGGTACAGAAGTTTATACAAAGGGGTTACCCACATCACATTTTACAAGAAGCTATTGACAGAGTTGACATGAAAACATGTGAGGACTTATTAACTACCCAGGAAAGAAGTAAAAACAATGATGAAAATCGAATAGCCTTCATATCCATATTTTCAACGCACAGTTACAGCATCAAAAAAGCTATATTGAAATATTGGCCTATGTTAAGAACAGAGAAAGATTTCAAAGGTTTGTTTAACAAACAACCTAGATTTGCTTATCTACGCACCGGGAACTTAGGACAACTTCTAAATAAATGTCCAGGCCAAGAATCCAAAGGTTATCGTGGCACTTTGCCATGCATGAATTGTGGCAATTGTAACTCCATCATAAAAGAACCCATTGACCCTCTTGCCCTAGGAACAGGTGGTCCCTAAGTTCGTACAGGGTGTCTGACTCTCTCACCCTTATACCTTTCTCTCTACAGGACCTTTCCAACTCCTGCCTACTGTACCCAAACAGATCACAGGGCTCAAAGGCAGGCTCCATTTTGGCGGACGTTCTTGAGAAAAGATTACACAGGGAACCTAGGGGTCTGAGCTTAACACAGGAGTACACAATTCACAAAGGGGTTCAGCAAGCTCTCTATCCCAGAGAACTCACACTCACTTGCCTAGTGCCGCACACCATTCATCCACACACAACCCTCCCCTCGGACTAGTAAGGCAGTTTCTACCACCCCTGATTCCTCAACCTGACCATAAGTGACACAGGTACCAACTCTGGGCGCAGGGCGGGGAACAAAAGTACTGGACACTATTATGCTGCCACCACTGGATCCCACCCTACTGGTGAATCCAGAAACACATTTCCACAGAAATGACTCTTAAAAACAAACTTAGAACAATAATCCCTATACCATGTGATTATCTAAATGCAGAGTTTTGTGGTGCAGCCAGTTGCTGCTGCGGTACAGCGCAAACGCAAGTCCAAATCCCACCGCTGATCACCAATGTTAGAAATGGCGATTTCCGGTTGGCTAGGGCTTGCGCCAAAGCTAGGCAGAAACCACCACTCTAGTCAGGGCTGGGGAGTTACACGCCAAAGAAAACCCCTGCTCACCCCCTTGGTAGCTTGGTAGGAGCAGTCAGGCTTATCCCGGAGGCGATGTGTAAAGCATTTGCGCGCGCACCCAGCAACCACACCCAAGGTCCACCACAAAAGAAACTCCACACAAGGTATTATATAAACATAGCCTTTGTATTACCAAAACACATTAGATAAAAACACACACTTTACAATGTGACAACAGGCACGGGCAGAGTTTACAAGGGATTATATGTACAGGGGACTGGGCCACATGGACCACTGTTAGGAATTAGCACTTTGTAGAAATTAGCACTTAGAACATAGGAATAAAACTTTAGAACATAGCACATACAATCACTGTAGCACTAAATAACACATGTAGCACACGACCAGTAACTACTGGTAACAGGTAAGTACCACCTACGCAACCCTAACCACCTTAGGAGAAGGTTACGCAGGGGACCAGGACCTCACTAGTACCACCTGTACTAGGAGAAAAACAACCACCTAAGTATCACAATACCTGTAGGGGTATAAGCACATTACACATGATGCATCACAACACATTCAGAGGTGTAAACACAAGGCACATGACGCATAAAAACACATTCAGAGGTGCAGGTTAGGAACAATAGCACAAACTCACATTAGCCACCACCTGTGGCAGTCCCTAGGCCAACTGGCCTTGTCGGGGCTAGGACGCCCTGTCCGGCAGAGTCCGGGCAAGGCTGCGCAGGCTGCGCAAGCCAACACGTAAAGTAGCACTGGGCACAACCTAAACGTTGCAGCTCCCCACTAAGTGCTGGGCAGCTGGAGGAATGCTGGGGCACCACTGTGCCTTCTCAAAACATATCACCTGCGTGGAGCCCCTCTGGGCTCTTACAGAAATGAGGGGGGCCAGACGTTGGAGCCTCACAGGGCTCTAAAACAAATATGCCCCCTTTGGAGTCCCCCTGGACTCTGAACAATGTTGCCCCCAACGTTGGAGCCTCGTGGGCTCTGATTGGCAAAGGAAACGTGCCCAACACAGCGTGGGAGCCTCGTGGGCCCAAAGACACCAATTTGTCCCAGACCAACGTCGGAGCGCCACTCGCGCTCGGAGACCAACCGTGTCCTCGTACGTTGGAGCGGCCCGCTGCCTTCCGGGGCCGCTCTGGACACCAAAAGAACTGCCCCGGTATATGTTGGAGCCTCGTGGGCTCTCTACACAAATAATTTGCCCCCAACAAGATCCAATTTGAGCCCCACTCACCGGGACTCCTGCAGCTGCATACGGGCACTTCCCCCTGCTCTTCTCTCTGCAGGACCGGCAGCACTTTGCACGCAGCGCGGAGCTTCCCTCGCAGATGGGAGCCTCGCGCTGCCCTTGCACTTTCCCCGGGCTCTTCTCAGTGCTCCACGGGGCTCTCCCTCGCTTCCGGGGGCCCCGGGTGCCGACGCTGGCTTCAGGCTTCCTCGTCCAGCACAGGAATGCGGGGTGGGCTCCCGTCTGCTTCCTGTTTCGGAACGAGGCCCCGCCCACGTCCCAACAAGGACAGCCTGACTTCCTGTCCAAGCCCGGACCGCGGCGGTGATTCTAAACTTCGGCAATAAGAGGGGTAGGCTCCCTCGTTATCGTGGATGTACGGCAGGGTGGGCACCCGCCGGAAAATAAACAAATAAGCGGGGTGGGCACCCGCCAACGAGCACACAATGCGGGGTGGGCACCCGCCAATTAAATAATTAAATAAGCGGGGTAGACACCCGCGAAGTGCACGGAATAATCAGCGGGGTGGGCTCCCGCTCGATCTCGGCAAAAACGGGGGAATCCCTATGTCGGGGTTCCCCCCGTGAATTTATCGTAGCGCTGCTGGGGCCACAAATAGAGCGCTCCTAGCGCTATAAGTAAAATAAAAGCGCTTCCAGGCGCTTAGGGGAAAAGGAAAGTCCAGCAAAGTTCAGGAAGGTAGGCAGGGGGGCAAGGCTGGGCCAGGGGCCAGCTCACTGGGCCCTCCTGGCAGGAAGGCAGTCCTAAGTGGCGGTTCCTCCTGGCCTCCAGCAGCAGCAGCCCCCCTCAGCTTGGATCCTGGAAGAGAACAAAATCTGTGGGGACACAGCCCCATTTTTATACATCTTTTCCCCTTGTCTCAAGGTGCAGGGAAGGGGCGAACCAGTTACAACTGGTTCCTGAGCACTTTGTTTTGCTCAGCCCCTCTCCCTATTCAGAGAGCAGGCCAGGGTCATCAGTCGCACCACAGGGGGTGGAGCCAGCATTGTGTGGGGAAAACCCAGCCCTATTCAGGACCCAGGTGTACTCCTCCCACCCATCTAGCTGCTGATCTCCCTATTCACCACTGGGTGACTCCTCCTGACTCTGGGGATTCCCTAGCCCGTCACATGACCTCAGCCAGCCAATCGCCAGACAAGGCACACACTTCACACGGCACACAGAAGTGCCCACTTCTAGAAGTGGCACTTTCATACTAGGTACATGCACGCCGCACACATCATCGCGCAGCATTTCATCACACGAGTCCGCACAACCCAGACTCGACCCTGCACACCCCACGCATCAGGAACTTCCAGGGGCACATACATTCCCCATGCATTCCTATGGGAGGGCAGGCCTATCTCACCACATGCACTCAGAGTGCGCACGCACTTTACTCTGGGACACAGGGAAAGTGCGCAGAAACCAAAAATCACTACCACCAGGTCACCAGTAAAGGCAAAAAGTTCAGGGGTGAACCTGCCAGAAGGGCCAAGTCCAACAAAAGGTAACACACTGATACAACCAATGCGAGGCACAAAGATTAAATTAAAATTAACAGCAACATGCGATTCCAGTAATGTAATTTGTATGCTGAAATGCCAATGTGGACTTGCATATGTGGGAAAGACGAAGAGGAAAATAAAGATACGTTTGATGGAACACAAGAGTAAAATACCGACGAACAATCAAAAATCTACCGTAGCAGTTAATTTTAATACACATCAACCCAACATCAGCCAACTCGGGTTTCTAATCCTCGAGAAAATTCCAATTAAGGTTGGCAGAGACAGTACATTTTTATTACAAAAATAAATGTACTTCATTAACAGACTGGACACGGTCAGCCCCATGGGGTCAAATGAACGAATGGACTTCAGTTGTTTTATATAAAGTGATATTTACTCATGTAACACTAGTGATCAACTACGAAGGTAGTGTTGGCAAGACATGTTTTAAATGCATGTCAAAAGTTAGGAACATTTATTGTGGTAACATACAAATTTTGTTTACCCTTTAATTGTATACATTCCTTTGGGCTATGGTCCATTAGACTAATAATTTTTCACCAGAATATATGCATTTATATTAGTGCGCAGGTGAAAACCAGCAGTTTAGCATACATCACTGGTAGAATTTTCTTTTTTACCAGACACTTTATTGATAAGCACTAGGTTGAATCATTTAAGAATCTCTGGCAATCATCATATTGTGCAAACTCTAGAAATACTGATTTGTGAAATGCTTTTTTTACATCCCGTATATACGAGCGAACGAAGCTCTCCGTGGTTTTTTCTGTATAAAACTTTATTGGTAACATCTTCGAAACACATTTGACACATCATTCATATAGTGTTCTTTCACTTTTTATCAAGGATTTGTTTACATTTTTTCATTTAAAAACATACAATTATGCATATGTTATTATGTGTGTCCTTCCTAACCATCATTTGTATAGGACTACATATCTCGACATGATTTCTGTTTTATGCAAGGAAATCAAAACCATTTCAAACCAGCGCAGACCATGGTGCGGACAATTTTGAACTGTCACCGACATCAGCCCCTCCTAAGGACATTTGTGCTAGATTATCTAAAATGTCAAAACCTATCCTGCTTCGTTTGGAGGACATCGAACGGAAACTCCAAGAGTTACTAAACTTTAACAGAGCTCTTTCTCAGCCAATCTCTTCTACTAACCACCTCTTGTTAACTACTTATGATCCCCCCCCTATTGTCTGTACTTCGCATCCTCAGATTGATAGTTCCCCAGTGGAGGTTGACCCTGGTCTTGTCTCGTCCTCTACTACACGGCCAGATGGGATCGTTATGCCCCAAACACTATCAGGTCCTCTATCTGAAAATAGACTAGTTCCCAACTAGCCAACGGAGGGTCCTGGCATCATCACTTATATGCACAGTAACCATGTTAACCATACTCGCAGTGTACCCACGCAGAACTATAGGGAACTTGAGCACCGAACCCTTAACCTGCCACCCGCAGCCTGTCCATTTGTCTCCTTGTTTTGGTAAATGCCCCAGTACTTAATCCTTCCAAAAGTGAATCCACCGTTCAGCTTATGGCCAAAGCGCGGCACTGGTTATGCAACTATACCAGGCCAGGGCACCTAATTCAGAACCACTTGTTAATGGTGCAGAGAATTTTGTGCATTGGTTTTGTCACCAAAGAAATATGAGGAAGATTGTGTTGTATTAAACTTTGATTGTCCACAGCTTGTAAGTGACTTACTTTCTCAGCCCATATCGGCCTCTAAATTAGCGACCAAGATCTTTCCGGCACTTCTGGGTTTTTTCTACACAGCGCAGATCATTCACCATAAAAAGGCCCTAGTTACAGCACCAGATCCCAACATAAATGTTATCAGGCCTTCACTGAACAGCCAAATGTATCTGGGTACATCTAACCGGTTCACTCCACTCTCAGGGATGGATTTTTGCGACTGACATGAGGTTATAAATCAGAGCCCCCAGATGTTATCTCAAATATTGAGTGAAGGGGTTGAGACAAATGGCGCTATACGGTCATCACAGGGGGAAACAGAACATCTGAGCTGTGTGGACCCACATCTCCTAGGCCCTTCCATTGAGGTCACGAATGTCTATATTTGGGAGCACACAACTTGGTTTACTCCCTCCTTTCATGGTACATAGCAGGCTATAACAGCAAGCGGAACAACGAGGAGTGGCTTACTACCCTGGCCGATTTTCAGATAATTACTATACAAGAAACCTGGGAGATTGCACCTATTTTTTTGTCAAACTTCTTTTTTATTGATACTTTGCAGTAAATCACCAAGTGATGCCACATATTGCTCAACGCAGTGAGCTACAACTGTAAGGCATAAAGTGAGGAACGGAGCTATGGCAATTAACAAGGTACCTGTCCAAGCCAATGACTCGAATGATAGTGCAAATAAGGAGGTACAGAGTCTAACATTAGGGAGGCCCGGACTAGGTCCCATTGCTCAAGAGTTTCGAGATAGACTAGCCCAACCCGTCTTTCTTTTGCGATGGTGTGCATCTGTGTCCTTCCAACGGGAAGGAGCAGGTCAAGAAAAAAGAATCCCCCAAAGTAAAACCCCTAACAAAAGATCAATTAATTCCCTCCCCTCCCACATCCCACAGAGTGGTGGTGGCGACATGGGGTTCCTAACGCGTGCAGTCAGTGATTCATGGGTGGGTTAAAATTGGAAGAGGTGCATGTCTCTTATAGACGGAGGGCAGACAGCCAAGGGCAGACCTCGTTAGAGGAAAATGACTAAAGGGCTGCATCTATACTCAAAGTTTTTATAGTCATCTCTAAAGATGTTAGACAGTCTTTCGAGACTGAGTAGTCTCCAAAGCCGAGAATGCCAGAGGGAGACCGCTGAGGTCCCCTTCTTCTTCCAGGCCGCCGCAATAGTTACTTTGGCTGCTCCTATACACATCCACATAATGGCCTTGTCGGCCTTAGTTTGGTGCTTGAGGGTTGGGTCCCTGATACCCAAGAGACACTCGGCAATAGTGGTCAGGATGGGGTAGCCTAGCATGTCTTTGATGTGTGCTAGAATTTCTTCCTAAAATGGGCGCATAGTAGGGCAGTCCCACCATATGTGCCCGGAGTCGCCTAAAAGACCGCAGCCTCTCCAGCATCTGTCAGAGGTGTGCGGGAAGATTGTCTTAAGCTTTGCGGGATGTAGGTACCAGTTCATCATGGTTTTGAGATGGACCTCACGGAGGTCTATGGAGTGGTTACATTTCCTAATATCCGACCACAGCTCCGTCCACTCCCTGTCAGATCTGTCTCTCTGCAGTGTGTCTTCCCACATGGTCATGTATCGTGGCCGGGGGGAGTGTGCGGTGGTGAGTAGATGATTATATAGAAATTATATCACCCCTTTCATGGAACTTGTGTTTAGGACGAAGGTTTCAAATTTTGACAGGGGGTGTGTAGCGGCCTCTCGAATATGGGGGTTGAGGGCCCAGTGTCTCACTAAAGGTAATGAAAGTGTTCAGAGTGCTCTAGGCTGTAGTCTCGTCTGCAGTTGTCAAAAGTGAGGGGGTCAGTATTATGGAAAATGTGTGTCAGCGCCAAGCACCCTCCTTCTTTCCAGGCAGCGAAGGTACCTTTGTGTAGTGTTGGAGGAAAGGCTGGATTAAAGTGGAGGGGTGTATGGGGTGAGGGAAACGAGGTCCATTGTGCGCCTCCCGAAACGGGGTCCCACACTTTCAAGGTGATGCAAATGTAGGTATTCGGGGGTCTTTCACTCTTTGGGCGCCAGATGAGGTCCCAGATGGATCTTCCCGCCACGGAGCGGTCCATGTGGAGCCAGTGTTTCTCGGACTCGCGTTTGGACCACTCCGTCACCACTCGCAACTGGGCAGCTTTGTGGTAGAGACCGATATCTGGTAGGCCTCCACCCCCCTCCACACATGGTCGCCGTAATATTGAAAAGGAGAAACGCGCTCTACCACCCTGCCAGACATAATACAAAATCAAGGATTTGACTTTAGGGAGGAAGTCCCTTTCTAGCTCTATCTGCAGGGCTTGGTATAGAAGTTTGGGGAGGAGTGTCATTTTAATGGCGTGAATACGGCCTAGCCAAGATATGAAGAGAGGCTTCCACCACGCCAAGTCGATTTGTATGCGAGTAAGGACGGGTGGAAAGTTAGCCCGAAAGAGCCCCTCTACACGGGGCATCAACTGGATCCCCAAATACAGGAGTGAGGTGGAAGTCCATTGGAGTGGGGTGTGTGTCGTTCTTGGGCCTTAGATTCCGGAAGGGTAAGGTTGAGTATATATGATTTGCCTAGGTTGATTTTGAACCCTGCCACCTCTTCGAAGCTGGCTAGTTCCAATTGTAGTTGAGGCAGGGACCTAGACGGTTCCGTGATAGAAAGTAGTACGTCGTCCGCAAAACGCGATATTTTATGTTGGACGCCGCTAAAGGGAATACCTTGACTCATTGGGTTTGCCCTTATGGACATCGCTAGGGGCTCTATGCTGAGGGCAAATAATAGGGGTGAGAGGGGGCATCCCTGGCGGGTGTCTCGGGTGTGAGAGAAGAGTTCTGAGCGAATCCCGCTGACCTGTACTCTGGAGCAAGGTTGAGCATAGTTAGCCCGAAGCATAGTGAGAAATTTGGAAGCAAACCCGAATTTAGTTAGTGTGTTAAAAAGGAACCCCCAATCCACCCTGTCGAAAGCCTTCCCGGCATCTAGTCCAACTAACACTGCATGGATTTTTTTTTTGTGGGCTTTCTCAATAAGGTGAACTATGCGCCGGGTGTTGTCATGTGTCTGTCGACCTTTAATAAATACCGACTGGTCGGGGTGGATGAGATCGGGCATGAGGTCGCTCAGTCGGGTCGCCAGAATAGAGGAATAGAGTTTAGCATCCAAGTTCAGAAGGGCAATGGGGCGGTACGAGGGACACAGTTGTGGGTCCTTCCCTTGTTTAGGTATGATTGTGATCACCGCCTCGGCCAGTGAGCTGGGGGTCTCGCCTTCCTCTGCCATTTTGTTAAAGAGGTGGGTGAGGTGGGGGATGAGGTCCGGGGCAAAGGATTTGTAAAATTGGGCTGTGTAGCCATCTGGGCCTGGGGCCTTATGTGGTTTGAGAGCTTTTATAACAGCGGTTACTTCTTCGGAGGATATCGGGGCAGTAAGCTTATCGTTCCACTCTGGCGATACTTGTGGGAACTGTAATGTCTGGAGATATTCGTGGTGTTTGCACGTGTCTCATTGATCCTTGGTGTATAGAGTCTTATAGAAAGAGCTAAATAGGGCAGCTTTGTCCTCATCTCTGTGAGTCACGACGCCATTGTCCCCTCGTAAACCTCCTATGTATTCCCTGTCCTGTTTTTCCTTGAGTTGTCTAGCGAGATGTTTACCAAACTTATTCCCCTGTGAGTACGATAATTGGCGTAGTTTAAGGAGAGTGAATTCAGCCCCATTGTTGTAAATGGCTCTAAGTTTGCCCCGTAGTGCAGTAAGATTTCGAACTGTATCTCTAGTGGGATTAGTTTTATGGGAGGATTCAGCAGTGGCGAGCTCTGTTTCTAGGGCCTTCCTCTCCTTGGTCTGCTGCTTGTTCAGGGTAGAGTTGAGGGCGATGCATTTCCCTCGGAAGGTTGCTTTAAACGCGTCCCAGTTGGTGTATGGCGATGTATCTTCGGGGTGATTTAGCTTTAAAAAAATCTGTAATCGTTTCTCTCAGTGATGTGCAGTGCACCCTATCCCTTGTGAGGGCCGCCGGGAAGTACCACCTGGGAGTAGTAGAAGTAATGTTGCTCCATGTTAAGCGGATCAATACGAGGCAGTGGTCCGATACGGAGATGGGGAATATCTTGGTGGTCCAGAGGGCTCCCATTAAGTTCTGACTGACAAAGATGTAGTCCAGTCTAGAATATGTGCGGTGTACGTGTGAGTAGAAAGTAAAGTCACGTGTCTGGGGATGTAGGGCACGCCAAGCATCCACGAGGCCTAGGTCATGTAGCTTCTGCTTAGTGTTTGTGGAGAAGGAGCGGGTGTCCGCTCTGTTTGAGTGAGTGCTATCGAGGGCTGGTTGCTAGGTGAGGTTGAAATCACCCATTAGGAGCGTTGGTCCCTCTGCAAAGTCTTGGATCTTCCCCACTAATGTGTTTAAGAAGGTTGACTGTCCTGTATTGGGAGCATATGTTACCACAAACGTGCATAGTTTGCCTTTTAGAGATTCTTTAACCAAAACTAAGCGCCCTTCTCTGTCGGTCTGGATGTCAAGGGGTTGGAATTTTGTGGAGGTATGATAGAGGAGTGCCACTCCTCTGTGTTTAGTAAGAGCGGAGGATCTGTATATTAAGGGGTAGTGTTTGCGTCGGAAGCGAGTGTCCTCGGCTCTAGCGAGATGCGTCTCTTGGATAGCCACTATGTCTATATGGTGATCAGTGAGATACTTCCAGACCTTCTGGCGCTTCTGGGGGGAGTTAAGGCCCTTCACGTTCCACGATCCGATAGTAACTGCCATCTAAACGGCGTGTACGTCCCCTCCCCTCTTGTCATAGCTACTTGCTGTGTCTCTGATCTCGGTCCAGGTCTGTATGGATGAGGGCATGGCCCTTGTGTGCGTGTTGCCTAATAAGGGACTGGAGCCTAATGAACCACCATAGAAGGTCATTAAAAAGCCGCCACCATCCCGTAAACCCACCCCCACCCCCCTCCCCCGAACAGAAGCAAACTGGAACTAACATTACCAGTCCAGATAGGTGTTAAATTCTGACTGCAAACGGTGACTCCCTATTGGGCTCGTCGGTGGAGGTCAGAGCCGTAGTTCCCCTCCACGCCGTTCTTGAGTGTTCAAAAATAGAATTCGCTATCTTTTCAAAGTCTATATCGAGTTGCGGATGTCTCCATCTTTGCTGGGGACCGCCAGTGGCCTCTATTCCGCAATGTCCATGTAGGCCATGTTCTGAGCTCATGGTGTGGGGTGAAGTTCCTCAGTGTCCCAACAACCGTAGATCCATTATGATCACCTCCGCTGTCACTTGTGTGTCCCCTTCGGATTCGTGGTCCATTGAGACCCGCCTGTGGAGCGTCCCCCCTGTCTTCTTGCTGGTCCTGGCAAATGGTCTTCCTCAGCTGTGGGAAGGCCCAGCAGGCGAAGTCCCTTGTTGAGCTCAGTGATATGACGGGGTGTATTGTTGTATTCAAAGCTGAGGCCAAACGGATATGTCCATTTGTATTTCACGTGATCCTCTCGGAGTTTCACTGTAAGAGGCCGAAATTGATGTCGTCTCGCTAATGTTGCTGGTGCCAGGTCTTGGTAGAGAGTGCATTTGTGGCCTTGGAAGAAGACATCGCCCTTTTTCCTGGCTTCTTGGAGAACCGTCTCCTTGATTTTAAAGGAGTGGAATTTGACTAACCCATCTCGTGTCCGTCGCCTTTCTCCATTGCTGGGTCCTCCGACCCGGTGGGCGCGGTCCAATTTAATTGTGAGTTGACGTGGGCTGACAATTTCAGTGAAAAGGCCTTCTAGGAATGCCTCAAGATCTGGTCCCTCCACTCCTTTAGCTAGGTCTCGGATCAGTATGTTGTCTCATCGAGATCTATTTTCAAGGTCTTCAGATTTGAACTAGGCCAGTTGGAGTTGATGTTGGAGGTCCTGCAGTTTGCCGTGCATTTCCATTGTATGTTTATCCAATCCCTGGGTCTGTGTTTCCAGATCCACCACTCTTGTGCCCACCGAGTGAACATCCTGTTGAAGCGTGGACATGCGTGCGGTCAGATCTGACCTGAGCTGGTTAATGGAGGTTTTCATGTCTTCATTCAGCTCAGCACGTAGTTCTGCCTTGAAGTCATGGAGTGAGGACAGCAAGTCGGCTTTGGTGAGGGCCATGTCGCTTGGAGGTTCACCCTGATCAAGCAGCTGCAGTTTATCTGAGGGGTGAAAGAAGCTGGTGACCTTAGGTGGTGGTGGTGCCCTCCTTGGCGGCATAGGTGTGGTGCTCATTTGCGCTTTTCGTGTTGTGTGTGGCAGCAGTGATGATGTAGTGCAGGTGGTCCTGTATATATTGCAGTTGACGCTGTCAGTGTAAGCTGGCAATGCGAAGGTTTTGCCGGGCGTTCATGCCCTCTTCAGCAGCTCAGCCGTGCAGGCGTCGGGTGAGGGGGGCATCTCGAGGAGCGCTGAGGGTATCCAGAGTCACATCAAGGGATTCAGGTATGCCAGGGAGATGTCAGCGGGTATGTGCCTCTATGCAGGAGGGGCGCCCTCTGATATAGGCTATCTTATAGAGTCCTCCGCTTTTTGCGCCGTATCCCGCTGTTGAGCTTAGTTTTGAGCTGCCATCTTTGGGTCAGGCATGATCAGGCAAGTGTCCGACAAGCTCTGAATTTTCATCTGAGCGCTTCATGGATCATCGTTGGGTGTCTGTGGCAGCAGTTATTCGTCCTTCCGCTCCCGCTGCACAGCTCCTAATAAAAGCGGTACGTCTCATTTGCCACGCTCCCAGCAACGATCATAGAGCTCCCCTCATGCCCGCAGTGCTATGCAGCATCCTCGCTCGCTTACCGCCTCTGAAATGTGAAGCTGCACAATATCAGAAAGGGCGCAGTCCGAGACTCAGGGAATTGTCGGTCTCCTGTGAAGGAGAGCTCGCGGTGATCCGCTGCCGCCGCTATCTGTAGATGGCCGCCATTTTTTGTAGTCTGCCCTGGCAAATCCTGAACCATCTCACCCCAACATGCAGACGGTGTCTTTGAGTCCTCGCTGCAGTGCTGACAGCTCAGGGATCGATATCGCTTGGGTGGAGCGGGTTTGGCAAAATCAGCTAGTCGCTGCACCCTCAATTTACTGGCGTGGAGCGGGAGCCGAGACGCATCACGACCGCTCGGCCATGCCCCCTCGCACCTATTTTTATCAATGGATATCGGTCGTTCCAAACAGCAGCCTTGCCCTCCTTATGGAGCAGGCCCAAGGGAGGTTTACTCACATTGATTTCTAACGTGGTCGCTTTTAAGGTTTTAAGATTTATAAATACTTCTCCTTACTTTCATATCCTGGTTATTAAAGGGAAACAAATATGGGATTTGGTACTAGTGAACTAGGTCAATAACAATTTTAAAAACCCTGAGGTGGCATCCCTGCTCCTAGATAACCTAATTGAGGACCTAGCAGAGTCCCACCCTAAAGCCATACAACGTATCTGGTTGGGCGATTTTATTATATAAACATGTTCCCGGGACTCTGTAGATCTATGTGGGATTCCCCATTTTCACCACTATGTTCAGGGGAATCTTTTAAATAGTATCTTAATGAAGTGCCAACTCAAAATACTCCATGAACTAGATCCACCGACGGGGAAATTTCCGCCCACTTTTTACAGAGCTGAATATTCATCCACGATAGACTACATTATCTTCTCTGGTATCCTTAGTTTAAGGTTAACCAATCCTCGGACAAATTTCACTCGATATAGCAACCATGCCATGCTTTCTTGTGCCTTATTATGGTAAGATTCAAAAAATCGCAATGGTACTAAAGTATCAAAACCAACCCTTGCCAGAAATAATGGTTTTACTTTTAAAGTGGGACAAGGTCGATGTGGCCACTCTTTTTTCAAGTTTCTTTTTGGTAATCCAGGAGTACATAAAAAGCTGCCTGGATCCTTCTGCAAACCAAGTTCAGGTAACAGATGCGTTTAGCAAGCTAATAAACTATTTAAAACTACAGCTGATTCGCCTGACACACGCTAGAGCTAGCACCCTGCGCAGGTGGTTAGATCAGAATTGCTTCCAGGCTCCTTCCAACCTGCGGAAGGCCCTCAAAACAACTCCCAGAGATAAAGAGCATGTCTGTGAGCTGAGGAAAATCTATAAACGAGTAAGAGAAAGCAGATTGAGGCAGTTTACAATGGAAGCCTGGAATAATTTAAAGCAAGCTCCAGCCTTCTGAGATAGCACCGCCTTTTGGAAGGTAATAAATTCTCCTTTCTTGAAATATAGTGGTGGACCCTCCTTAGAGGCACACGTTGACGAAGACACTTGGGTAAGGCATTTCCTGGAAACTTAAAAAAAAAAAAACAGGAGTCATTCTTAGTTTATATGCATGCCCCACTACAGAGGCCTTTACCTACCCATCATTCGATCTTGAGGAAGTCGAACTTGCTCTGTTACAATCTCCTTCTAGGAAAGCATCAGGACCTGATGGGGTCCCTATGGACATCTTTCTAACAGATATCACTTTTTGGTCACCCCTTTTAACTGTGTTTTTTAATGCCATAGCAAAGAATGGTCCCCTTCCTTCATGGAAAAATTCTGTCATAATCCCGATATATAAACAAGCATTGGCATAGCCAATAGGTCTCGCCTTTGGGACCTTATAAGTGTTTAGCCATGCAACAGTTGCATAACTAAATACTTATAAGGTCCCAAAAGCGAGACCTATTGGCTATGCACAGCGGCCGTGCCGCCGCAAAAGTGAAAGTGATCGCGCTCACGATCAAACATCAAAGCGGCCGTGAAACCGAAAGTAATCGCGGTAAAGCGCGGCGCGCCCGCGCACATGCACTGTAGCTCTAGGCTGGCCTGGTAGCACTTTCTGGAGCCCTCTCCAATAAGTCTCGCCAGACCAGCGCATGCGCTGGGTCAGGCGAGACCTAAAAAGGGAACGCTTCTATGCCTACCAACTATCCCCCCCCCATTTCTTTGCTTGATAGCACAGCTAAACTTATGGGCAGGTTACTGTTAAATAAATTGGCAGCTTGGGCAGGGGGAAAAGAAAATCCTCATGGAAGTGCTGTACGAGTTCAGACAGGGTTGGGGCACTATAGACCAGTGTCTCAATTTAACACTGATTTTAGGAAAGTACACCACAATAAAAAAAGTCTCAAATATATATGGCTTTCATGGACTTGTTAAAGTCTTTCTATTGCGTGGCACATAACAAACTTTGGTTTATTTTAAAGGCTATGGGAGCGGGCGACACCATTATACATTTTTATAAGAGAGCCTTTTAGGGATGCCACTGCCATAGTGTGCTATGGGAGCTTAAGTTAATGTATAAATGTATTCAAAATTGAAAGGGGTGTCAGACAAGGATGTGTTTTGGCTCCTTTCTTGTTTGCTCTATATACTAACATATTAAATGATGCCCTGATCATCATCGCAAAAGATACTCCAATAGTCTTGACGCCCCCCCTCCCTATCCTTTTATATGCGGACTACGCAGGTGTATTGACAACAACCCTTCTAGCACTCAAACTCTTATCATACTACACAGCATTCATGCGCGATCTGGGCCTACACATAAATAAAGCCAAATTCTATATTATGGCAACGGGTGGTGTTAAAAAGAAGACGATGAGCTACCATCTAGAGTGGAGTAAAATTGAGCAAGTACAACATTTTAATTATTTAGGTGTTGTTTTTTATTTTAAACAAAACTGAAAGGAGATGTTGCAAAATCGAGCAAACTTAATAGTCCAAAGAATAGGTGCGATATTCTCATTTTCAAAAAAATTGGGCTGTAAGCCAATTTTAGAAATGTCTAAAATCTATCTGGCTAAAACATTACCAGCGGCCACATATGGGACCGAAATCTGGGGGTTAAGAGACGAGACAATACACCAAGTTTTAGAAGATACATTTATCAAAAGATTGCTGTCAGTCCCGCAATCATGTAATAACTTTGTTGCACACACTGAACACAGTATGCCATTTATTACCGATGTCATTAAATCAGCCCCACTCCCTCTTTGGCTATCAGTATGGAAAAGGGGCACAGTGGGTTTGAAACAGAAAATCTTAAAAGATATCCTGAACATGGCTCATGTGCTGCAGATCAAAGCTTATAAATTCTCCCTACTTCCACGGACAAAGTAATTTCACAGTCATGCGCACATACACTCATCATACACTGGTGGGCCCATTACACCAACATTCATTCTATTACCCTATCCGTACTGAATATAAAGAGAACTCCTTAATCAATCTGCACCTAATTTGAGGTCAATGCAACCAGAATTGAATTGTCTTGAGTCTTGATAAAAAACAGTTAAACACATTTGAGATCTCAATAATATGACAAAGAAATAACCACCGACACTGTAATTCAAACAAGAATGATTTATCTAAATTAATTCATATGGAAAAAGCCATTCAATTTGCAAGATCATTATTCTCATATATACCTATTCTGGCTAAATGTCGTTCTCTAAGTCAGGTCAGGTCTCTCAGCAAAGAATTAAAGTCTCTCAAGCGGTCATGTAGAGTCACCGTCCTCTCAGTCAGCATCGATCCTCTTGAGCATAAGTTCAGGAAGAAGTGCCCTAGACCCTCTCTAGTCTAGTAATATTTATACTAAAATTTACATACTAAAAGTTACAAACAAAGCTCTTAAACGTCCGTTGAGCAGGAAAGGATGTCAGCTTGCAACATTAGAAAAATCTCCGCTCTTGGATATCTCAAAAATCAAAACAAGGAAATAGGAAGTCCAAAACTAATTCATAACATTCATGGATGCCCTTTCTCCGGAATTGTATCACTCGCAGTGAAGCCACCACAAGTTTATCAAATGTTCATTTGTGACAACTGTTCTCTTCCAAGGATAACTGGCGGACATCCCAGAGTTGTCATCTTTTTCATAACTTTTAGTTCAGGCAGAGGCCGAGGTCACAATCAGCGAGACCTCTCTTCATATTTCATCTACTCAAATGCAGGCTGTAGATGTCGGCCATTTTCTCAATAGGCCACAATGGACAACTTAATTAAAAGAAACACAAAACAACGTTACTACATTGTATTGATTATACAGTGTTAATTCCCACTAATACCCTTATGTGTATGTATTTATCTAGCCATTTGCAACATAAAAAAGCATTAAAGCATATTATTTTAAAGCGCAATCACATAACAAATATCACATAAGCCACACTTATTTAATTAATTTGGTCACCAACTTAGTTCACTTATTAATTTAGCCTTGCAGTTGCATTCCCACGTGTAATTCTTTCATTAGTAAGGTTGGTTAATAAAAAAACTCAACAAAACTTAGTACTTAATAATTAATCATTAGTAATTTTAATTTTGACATACAAAAATATAAACTGGTGTTTGGGTTTAAATAGAAAACCCTGCTCCAGCAATCCCCCCTTTGGTGATATATCATCACCACAAAAATCCAACCCAAAAAATGTTGTTCCCCTTTTTAGGAAAAATTCAAATGTCTTTTTGTTCATTCATTAAACTCCAGTTTCTCTTTCATCATCTCTTTTTGTTTCTAAGTACATGCTCTCCCTAAATTCTTCCAATCCTATTTCTTGTGGGTCTCTTTTTGACCTCTTTTGTATCTTTTCAACATTTTCTTTCATTATTTTCTTTTTATTCCTCCTATATCTACAACATAAACACCCTAATCTAAGAATCAATAAAGTAACAATCACACATGTCAATGGAAATAATATCTTACCAAAAATGGTACTACCTATCTTAGCTATAAAATTCTTAACAGCAATCATCTTATTAGCCATTTTAGTCCAGATACTTTCAGCTTCCAGTGGTACTAATTCTTCATGCAAATCAGTAATATTTTTGATATAGACTTTTAGATCTTTGCTTTCATCAGGAATGTAAGTACAACAATGTTGAACTTTCAGCATTCCACAGACTCCACCCTCTTTTGCCAATAGAATATCAAGGGCAAGCCGATTTTGCATAGACATAGCGCGTAAGGCAACCATCTCTGTATTTACCAATAGAAACCCTCCAGCGGTGCTTGTCGATAAGCGATCCACCACTGTTGACAGCTTCCGAATTCCATATGCATTTAATGAAATTCCCACTGCTGGTATCAAAGCTCCAAAAATATCTCCTACAGTTTCTCTTTTAAAGCGTGTTAGTAAATTAATCTGTTCTGCATCCTCTATTCTATCCATATGGAAAATCTTTGAAAGACCAGGCCAACATAACATGTGCCATACCAATGGTCAGGCAACCTATAATAAGCTTTATTCCCACAAATATAATACACTCCCGGGAAAACTGGATCTTCTCCTCCTTTGAATCCCCATCCTGTTGCAATAAAGTATGTATCATGGCACTCACTAGTCCCAACAAAATAATAATCATATTGGGATTTCCTTCTGGTAATGCATAGTTTACCCTTCTGTGGTGCATCTAAAGCCAAAGTTGGACTGGCCCCATTCTTCAACTCCTTTCCCATCTCAATGTCCCACATTGTCTCACTCATTTTATATCCTCCTGCCTTTTCATGCATACCCATTCTCCTTTTCTCTACCATGTCTAGGAAAGCTTCTTCTTCTCCCTTCAAACTACAAGTTAAATTGTTTCTAAAAATTTAATCTAATGTTAATTCTTCTGTTTCAATAAAAATCTCACCAAAAATGTTAGCTTCTTTAGCAGGATTCAGTTTTTTATTCATAGGCAATTGCCCAAAAATGTTATCCTTATTAGACATATCATAATCTAATTTCCCTACTAAATAAAAAATACTAATCAACACACTACATGAAATCCCATACGTAGCTGGAAGATGATGATAAGTAACTCCCTCTGAAACGGATGCAGGTAATTGCATACAGACGTAGCAATCCATTACCTCCATTGTCTTCACATATTCATACAATAATTTTGAAAAAACATTGCTAGAAAAATCATTAATTGACCTATCCTTGTGTATGTATATATTACTAATTCTAGTTGGTACTACTTTCTGTGAACTCTCCCCTATGTTAGTCACATTCTCAGTATGTATTCCCAAAGTGTCTACTGTAATTCTAAAAGTAACTAATAAAGCAAGCACACTCCATAGTAGCATCAATAGTCCTGTACAGCAGCAGCACATCCTGCATCATCTTTTCAAGAAGGTACATTTACTTTGATTATTTTCTGTGTTAGACATCTTATTACTTTGACTGTGTCTTTTGACTTAGCCTCTACTACTCCACTACTGAATCTCTAAGACACTAGATTGTTACAATCTGTTAATTTTTAGATTTCTTCTTCTTCACTCTTCTCCAAGTGACTTCTTCGGTTCACTCAATTTGGATTTTCATCACTTTTCACTTCTTCTTCATCAACATCAAATTGTATCAGATCCTGAAAATCTGTCTCTTCTCCAATGTCAGACAAGATAACTTTCAGGATTCCAACAGTTTTCTCCTCCTCAACCACTTTCAGTAAGGTCCCCTCTGGATTTCCTTGACTCTCTGCTTCTTCTTCTTCTTCAGACAGTGCCACATACGTCCCTTCTGGTGACCTATACTTCTGGTTGGGCTTTCTGATTCTCTTGATCTCCTCTGGTTCCTTTGGTTCTTTTCGTTCTTCTTCTTTCGCTTGATTTTGGCTTGACACCTCGTTCACCTGTTCAGCTTTCGATGAATTCACTCGTGTTAGCCGATATCTCAGCCTCTTTATCTTGTTAGGCCAAAGATCTCCTTTTACACTTCTTTTCTGTTTTACTTCTTTATTGTTCCTTTCTCCAATCCAAGTTCTCTTTCTCAGAACTCGAACCTCTGGTATCTCATTCTCACTCTCATCCGATTCGGTCTCATTTACCTCTTGTTCATCAACAATTCTCTCTTTTTCCACAATCTTCTTTTCCACCGATTGAGATTTCCCTACTACTGTCCCTCCTCGGATCTCCGACACGCAATCTTCCTGCTGTCCACTTGTCCCTTCACCTAGCTTATCATGAATGTTCCCTACACCTCCTCGGGGTTCTTCCGCAACCTGTCCCTCTCTATCTTCTTCTGACCCTACTTCTTCAAGAATTATCTCAGATGGATTCCTCTCAACTTCTTCATTTGACTCAGATATAGTCTCTGTGGAATCGCTCTTTTCTTTTCTTTCTTTCTCTTTTCCTTCTCCACTGCTAGTTAGAACTTCAGGCACTTTTCCAGAATCTGAACTCTCTTCTGAGGTTCGCAATGTTCCTCTTGAAGCTTCTTCTGGTAAGAAAAAAGAATCACCTGACTCTCTTTCTGACTCTTTCCCCCCCTTTCAGGATTCTTTTTTCTTCTCACTGTTTCAGTGTCTGCATCATCACTGGAATCTGACTCTTCAAAGTATTCTTTCCCAGTCCCATCCTTTGGATTTGGAACTCTCAGAGTATGGCTTGCATGAATCCAGTTCTTCACTCCAGCACACTTTACAGCAGTCGTCGTAGTCAGAATGACTTGTCTTGGCCTTCCCCACCTTGGAACCAAGCTATTTCTTCTTCTGTGCACTTTTATTCTCACCCAGTCCCCTGGGCTCAGATCATGGGCTGCCTTCTTTTCAAGTGTGGTGGCGTCTTCTCCAACCTGGTGAAACACAGAATGAACTGCGTCAGCCAGGCCTTTACAGTAATCCAAAATCATGTCATCAGTTATAGTCATCAGCTTGTTGACAGGCACGAATGCATGTCTCATTGCATGTCCCATTATTATTTCATGTGGACTCAACCCCGTAGTTCTGTCTGGAGTAGACCTAATAGTCATCAGCACTAGAGGCAAGACATCAGGCCATTTCATTCCAGTGGCTAGGCACATCTTGCCAATTCTGTTTTTGATTGTACCGTTCATCTGCTCAACAACACCAGAAGCCTCTGGTCTGTATGCACAATGTAGCTTCTGCTGTATACTCAATGCTTCACAAATTAAACTCATGAGTTCATTATAGAAGTGTCCTCCTCTGTCTGACTCAACTGTCACTGGGAACCCGTACCTAGGAATCAACTCTCTTAACAGCAACTTGGCCACTGTTATTCCATCATTTCTCCTAGTTGGTATGCTTCCACCCACCTTGAGAACAAACAGACTACCACTAGAACATACCTCAATCTATTGACTTGTGGCATTTCAATGAAATCTATTTGCATTCTGGTAAAAGGACCTCCCTCTCTGCCTATTGTTCCTAGGCTCACCACTGTTTTCTTTCCAGGATTGAATTGCTGACAAATCAAACATCTTTGACAGATGCTCTCTGCTATCAGCCTGAACTTTGCATTGTACCAGGTCTGCTTAAACGATCTAATCATAGCATCCCTCCCCAGGTGTCCCTGGCCATGATACATTCTTGCCATTGTTGACAACATAGCATTTGGCATGACTGGTCTTCCATCCCTATAGATCCATACATGATCCTTTTCTCTTGGTGCACAACCTGCCTTGATCCAATCTTTCATTTCCTCATCTCCTGCTTCATCCTGAAACTGTCTCACCTCTTCCCATGTTTCCATCACATTAGTAAACATCACAGAACAAAAAGACATTTCTTTCTCTTTTCCCCTGTTAATGGAATGATTATTCCTTGCACAATACTGTGCTATATCATTAGCAAACTTGTTTCCGAGAGTAACAAAATCATCACCCTGTCCATGAGCAGCACATTTTACAACTGCCAGCTCTTTGGGCAGCTGTATTGCCTCAAGCAATTTCCCAATCACTTCAGCATTCTTTATCGGAGTTCCACTTGAGGTCAGGAAACCTCTCTGTAGCCAAAGCTGGCCAAAATCATGAACAACTCCGAATCCGTACTGACTATCAGTCATTACAGTCACTCTCACATTTCTTCCAATCTTGCAAGCTTTTGTCAGTGCCACCAATTCCGCTACCTGAGCAGATTTAACTCCTTTCAAAGGTGAAGCTTCCACAACTTCTGAAACTTTACACACCGCATATGCAGCACTCAGCACACCTTCCTCTGTTCTCAGACATGATCCATCCACAAACAACACATGATCACTTTCAGGCAGTGGCAGATCTCTTATGTCTGGTCTCGGTTTTGTACAGTAATCAAGCACATCCAAGCAATCATGATCAACATCATCTCTCACACTCACATTTTCAGCATCTGGCAACAATGTTGCTGGATTCACATTCACACATCTCTCAAGAGTCACATTTGATGCTCCCAGAATGATTTTCTCATATTTAGTCAGCCGACTATGTGACATATATTGAGTTCTGCTTCTTGTCAAAAGAATTGCCCCATCATGAGGTACGAACACCCGTACAGGATATCCCATTATTATACCCTCACTCTGTTCCAAGCTTCTGCATGTAGCAGCTACTGCTTTCAGGCAACCTGGTAAACCCACAGCTACTGGGTCAAGTGTTGATGAGAAGTACGCAATTGGCCTCCTCAGACGTCCATGTTTCTGGATTAACACTGAAAGTGCACATCCATTCCTCTCACTACAGTACAGCTCAAACTCCTTCTCATAGTCTGGCATTCCTAGAGCAGGGGCTTCACATAATCTGCTCTTTAATTCTTCGAATGCTGCCATTTGTTCTGCATTCAATTCCAATGGGTCTTTTACTTCACTTTTAGTCAATTTAATCAGTGGCTTTGCTATCAGGGAAAAGTTACTTATCCACTGACGACAATAACCTACCATCCCTAGAAACATTCTCACCTCTCTCTGGGTCATTGGGGCTCTGATTGCTCTGATAATTTTGATCCTGTCAATGGTCACTTTTCTTAGACCTTTTTCAATATTGTGTCCAAGATAATGTACTTCTTTCTTGCAAAATTGCAATTTGGCTGGAGATACCTTTAATCCTCCATCAGCCAGATGATTCAATAAAGCTATGGTATCTACTTCACAGGCTTCCTGTGTCTTCGATGCCACAAGTAGGTCATCGATATATTGTACTAGTACTGAGCTTTCAGGCATGGTCAGACTTTCCAAAGATTTCTTCAGCAACTGATTGAATATTGAAGGACTCTTTGTATACCCCTGTGGGATTCGGCACCATGCCAAAATACGCTGTCCAAACCGAAATGCAAAAATCGGCTGGCTGTCATGATGCAATGGAATCGAAAAGAAAGCATGGCACAAATCAATTACTGTGTACCACTCGGCATCATGGGGAATCTGATACAAAATCACTGATGGATTTGGCACAATAGGACAGCATGATACCACAATTTTGTTAACCTTTCTCAAATCTTGTACTATTCTGAACTTCCCATTAGGTTTCTTCAGTCCCATTATAGGTGAATTACATGGGCTACTCAGTAACTCTCTCAAGACTCCTTGCTGAATCATTTTGTCAATTATAGGTGTTATTCCTTCAATTATCTCTGGTGTCAGTCTGTATTGTGGGATATTAGGATAAGAGATTCCCTCTTTCACTGTAATCTTTACTGGATCTACATTATTCATCAATCCCCCATCCTCTCCAGTAAAATCCCAAACTGCTGCTTTTACTGTGTGTCTCAACTCTTGAGGCAAGTCATCTGGATTAAATACAGCATATGTTCCAACAATCTCATTTTCTCTATTATCTAGAGTTACTCTGTATAAGACATCCTCATCTGGTGTCTCAAAGGCTATTCCATCCGGAGTACAAAAAATTGTGCAATTCATTTTACACAACAAATCCCTACCTAACAAGTTCACTGGACTAGTGTCACACACTACGAACCTCTGCATATCTGAAAATTTCCCTATCCTTACCCTTACTGGTTCAGTAAGACGAGTCTTAATCTGTGTATTAGATACACCAACCACTTGGATTGCTTCGTCCGAGAGAGGAAGATTTCTTATATCTGCTGACCTGACAGTTGATCTCGTCGCTCCTGTGTCTACTAAAAAAGTAACACTTTCTCCATTTATTTTCCCATCTACAAATGGTCCTGCCTGGTCTATTTCTAGAGTTGCTCCAAGTATGCACTCTTCCTCCTCTCTTCGGCACCGTCAGAAGTCCCCTTCAGACTCACTTCCCTCATTCTTTAGCCAATATTGTTGTACTGGATTTGTACGTCTCGGTTTATTTACCTGTTCCTCATTGTAGAATCCTGAGTCTTGATTGTATTTTTGGGATCCTCTGTTCTGTGGCAAAGGCGGTTTTGGCTCTTGATTCTGCTGCTTGACAACCTTCTGCTGTTGCTGCGGATGATTACACCCCTTGTTCTGCACCTGTTGATTCAAGGATTGATTATCATTATTCACTAATGGTGGATTCGTACACTCGGATCTCCAGTGCCCTAATTTTCCGCAGTTGTGGCACGGAAATGTTTTCTTCGCCTCTTCAATGTTCCCCTTTCCTTTTCCTGTACCATATCTGGGCCTATTTCCTGGATTATTTGATTGTTCAACCAGCTGTGCTTCTTGTCTTTCTGCCACCTTCACCTGTGCCCACATCGCTTTTTCCTTCAGCTTTCTTTGTTTTGCCTCAATTTCATCACTGAAGTATTTCGCATGTCTCAAGATCTCATCAATCTTCTTACTCTGCCAATCAACTGTGTGCTCACGTACCATTTCACTGATTTCAGGTCTCAAACCATATACAAATCTGTATACAAAATGACTCATCCTTATCACCCAGATGTTCATCTCCACTGAACTGTTTAAAAGCCAGTATTAACCTTTCATAAAAGGCATGAACTGATTCTTTTACTTCCTGATGTGTTCGATCTATCTTAACCCAATCTGTCTCTTTAGGGGTACCTTGTTCTTCAAGAACACTATGACCTGTTCATATTTCTTCATAACCTCCGGGTCTGGAGCTCCTGTCTTTGCATCTCTTGTATATTCTTTAGTGGGCCAATCTATGACTATTTTACACTCTGCCCACAAGTCTGCTGGAACAATTATATCAAACAGACTATTCAGGTCAATCCACAGCACTTTTGACAATTTCACAAACCTATCAACCTGCCTATACCACTCGACGGGCTTCTCTCTCAGTTGAGGAAAATCATTTGTAAATGACAAAATATCCTGCCTAGTCCATGGAACATGTACATATCCTCCTCCAGGAATCTCTCTCATAGGATAAGCATCCACAGTTTTTTCCTTTTGTCTCATGGGGAATGCTGAGTAAGTCCTGTCCACTGTATCTTCTCTTTTCTTATACCATCTATCCTTCCATTTTTCCACATCACCCCATTTTCGCAATAAGGTAATCATTTCCTTAATCTGTCCTGTTCGGCCAACATCATTTAGATTCTCAATATCCTTATCTGTAAAATCCACTCGGTAAGGCTTTTGTAAAGCTTTTACCTTATCCATGTCAATTCCCATTTCACTCGCTATTCCTTTTAACCTGTCATGTGTATTCTTAGCCCTCCATGTGATGCTCTTGCACATGAATAACAACTCTCCATCATGATGATTTTTTAACGTTTCTGTAGGATTTGTTCCCACTATAAGCTCCTCCAATTCCATACGCAACCTAGCTACATCAATTGCCTGAGAATCTTTGTCCTTCCTTTGAAGAGCTTTCAACCAATCATTCAAATCCTCAGCCGTTATTCCTGTAGATTTTTCTGTACTCACTTGTTCTGCCATCCTCTGTGGTTCCAAAATTGATCCTCCCATCATAACATTTCTTTCCACACAACCAGTATCCAATCCTGAGTTAGACTGTACATTTAACTCTCCACCACATATGGTATGTCTCAACTGATTCTCTCCCGTCCTCATTCCTGACTGTTCTGGACAACTAACAAGTCCATTTCCCACATATGGAACTGTTAAACCACTTTCACCCATTCTTTGCTTATCAAAAATAGGCATAACCGGACCTATGGTTACAGGCACTGTAACAGCTTCTAGATTTTTAGTCAATTCCCTTATTTTCTCTGTCAACTCAAATGTAGTTCTTGCTAATTCTCTTGTATTTTCATCCTCGATTTCATTCTCTCTTTCTCTCTCTCGCTCTCTCTCTCTTTCCCTTTCCGCAAAAGAGCTACTACTTTTCAGATCAGGTGTCACAACTTCTGTTTTTATGATTTGCAAAGTATCTCTCATTGGGGTAACAACTGGTGTTCTCACTTCTGGTTCATGTCTATATGGAGGTGGTCTCTTGTAGATCATGTCATCCAAGACTTCATCCTCATATTCATTAGCTCCATATCTTCTCAATTCTGCATTATGTACCTTTTCCGTACCTTTCCTCCCTTCTGTTTCCTCAATAGTTCTCACAGGATATAGTCCCTCAGTCATACTAGCATCTCGCCATCTCCTCATTCGATCATGATGAGTTTCACGATCATATTTCCTCCCAAACATATACCTATAATTACCTCCACCCCTCTGTTTTTCTCGCTCATGCACCTCATCTTCCCATTCCACCAATGCCTCGAATTGTGTCGGCCTTGGTCTGGGCTCTAGACTCATCATTCTCTCCCGTAAATTTCTCAACACGGCCAGATTAAATGAACCATGTTCCGGGAATGCTAAAACACCATCTTCTCTAGTATACTTAGCCCAATTGTCTAACCAAATACAGGTATGATACCCATATTTCGCAACCATGAAGGATACAGGGGTTCTTGTCGGAGGTAATAACTCACCTTCTCTAGTTATTATATCCTTATCCTTGTCAAACCATTTTTTAATTTTACTGAACAAGGATTTCTTTTTCTTTTCCTCTGTTTGGTAATACATTTTTGCGTTTACCACAACCCTCTAGTCCTTTCTACAACTGTACGATCTTTTGTCCAATAACAGCGCGACTCACACTAACGCACCAATCTCGGAGCGTCTAAGTCACCCTGTACTTCTTCCAATCCTTGCGTGGCTCACACCAACGCGCCAATCACAGTGCTTTCACTGTTCTAACCCACTGTCCAATCACAGCGCGGTCTTTCTGACGTCAGCAGTCGCTGCAGTCGCTTCTACTGCTTCTACTCCTGTCTCCTGTCTACCCCTCCTTTACAAAACCTTCTTGGTAGACTCTGTTTCAAATTCTACAAATCTATTAGTTACAACATATAAACATCTCCATTGTCTGCTCCGCTAACCACAGAATAGTAAAGACCTTTCCCACGAGAATCCCGCTTCTCTCTAGAACAGCGCTTACCTCTGCTCTACTACGGAATTGTTACTTTCGTTGACCCAGTAGCACATCTCTCTACTCTGCCCTTCTAACATGCATCCATTAACTGTTTCCTCCTGGAATGTTCCTAAGAGTTTCACAATTAACTAAATGCCCATACATTCACACACTTTCACACCAGAAAATGTAGCACATTCACACAGAATCCTGCCTTTCCCGAGAACAGCGAACAATCTGTCCTACTACAGAATTATAACATACGTTAACCAAGCAGCGCTTACTTCTGCTCCGTCCTTCAAACAAGCTCAGAGAAAACCTATTACCTTCCCAGTGATAAGTGTTAACGGAAATACCAAAAAGGATCCCTGATACTTAAGACCAGAACTTCACAGATAACCTTCGCAACCATACACACTTCTATTATACAGAAAATATGTCTCTAGTAGTAACACACGACGATGTCACTGAATCGAACTCGGACAATGTGACGCGCAACTTCAATTGTCACACGCTTTTCCCTGCATTCGTACAGGACCAACAATTCCGCCTTTCCCGAGAGCAGTACTCACTTCCCTCTGCCCTACTACGGAACTGTCACCGACTCCCTACGTCCCAGAAGCCGTACACACTACATATAACTCAATATGACTTCAACATTTAGTGTTAGTACATGTATCAACATCAATCAATAAATCCAAAAGCCTATGTACAAGCAATCTATCAGATCAAGACAATAATCAAAACCATCATACTGCTACCAGGAAACTGCTGCAGATCAAAGCTTATAAATTCTCCCTACTTCCACGGACAAAGTAATTTCACAGTCATGCGCACATACACTCATCATACACTGCTGGGCCCATTACACCAACATTCATTCTATTACCCTATCCGTACTGAATATAAAGAGAACTCCTTAATCAATCTGCACCTAATTTGAGGTCAATGCAACAAGAATTGAATTGTCTTGAGTCTTGATAAAAAACAGTTAAACACATTTGAGATCTCAATAATATGACAAAGAAATAACCACCCGACACTGTAATTCAAACAAGAATGAGTTATCTAAATTAATTCATATGGAAAAGGCCATTCAATTTGCAAGATAATTATTCTCATATTTACCTATTCTGGCTAAATGTCGTTCTCTAAGTCAGGTCAGGTCTCTCAGCAAAGAATTAAAGTCTCTCAAGCGGTCATGTAGAGTCACCGTCCTCTCAGTCAGCATCGATCCTCTTGAGCATAAGTTCAGGAAGAAGTGCCCTAGACCCTCTCTAGTCTAGTAATATTTATACTAAAATTTACATACTAAAAGTTACAAACAAAGCTCTTAAACATCTGTTGAGCAGGAAAGGATGTCAGCTTGCAACATTAGAAAAATCTCCGCTGTTGGATATCTCAAAATTCAAAACAAGGAAATAGGAAGTCCAAAACTAATTCGTAACATTCATGGATGCCCTTCACTCGCAGTGAAGCCACCACAAGTTTATCAAATGTTCATTTGTGACAACTGTTCTCCTCCAAGGATAACTGGCGGACATCCCAGAGTTGTCATCTTTTTCATAACTTTTAGTTCAGGCAGAGGCCGAGGTCACAATCAGCGAGACCTCTCTTCATATTTCATCTACTCAAATGCAGGCTGTAGATGTCGGCCATTTTCTCAATAGGCCACAACGGACAACTTAATTAAAAGAAACACAGAACAATGTTACTACATTGTATTGATTATACAGTGTTAATTCCCACTAATACCCTTATGTGTATGTATTTATCTAGCCATTTGCAACATAAAAAAGCATTAAAGCATATTATTTTAAAGCGCAATCACATAACAAATATCACATAAGCCACACTTATTTAATTAATTTGCTCACCAACTTAGTTCACTTATTAATTTAGCCATGCAGTTGCATTCCCACGTGTAATTCTTTCATTAGTAAGGTTGGTTAATAAAAAAAACTCAACAAAACTTAGTACTTAATAATTAATCATTAGTAATTTTAATTTTGACATACAAAAATATAAACTGGTGTTTGGGTTTAAATAGAAAACCCTGCTCCAGCACATGTCCACAAAATCCCATGGCTTTCGCATGTTAGGCAAACCTTAAATTCATTGGGTCTTGCTTTCCTATATGACACTCCTACCCTTTATGAACACTTTCCTAAATCTAGATTGAAGGACCTTTATTTAACGAAAGTTACTCGTGACAGGTGGGATAGCCATAGAGAGAAACAATTTGTGAAGTTTTTTTTAAAGTATACTGCAGATGCCCAAACATTATATTTCGTATTTAGGGTTTGTCGAGAAGAACCAGCATAATTTTATCCTGACCAGATTTCGATTTAATTTTATTCCGTTAATGTTGGGCCATCCATTCAATTACTGTTCTATGTCACTTACCGCCCTGCCCGTGTAACATAAGGCGCCCTAATCAACTTCCTATTCTTTTACCCTCTGTATAAAGCAGAGAAGATTTTTATTATCCCACTTTCAAAGAAATTCTCCTTGCGTAATCCAGTTTTAGCCCTTTCGTTATTTTACCAATTAGAAACCCCACAGGGTTGCGATGTACTTGGTTCCTTTTTTTTGGGCCACATTGAGAACTCGCAATGCTTTTAGTATATTATCTATTGAATCTTAAAGATTATCATTTTAATTGATTGCACTTGTTTATTAATTCATGATCGCTGCTGTTTGATTCTGTTTGTAATTCGCATTGCATTAGTCTCACGATTGGTTTATCAAATGTAATAAAATGCTTTTTATTATGTGTACTTTTATGCATCTTTGAGGTGGGAAATAAAGTTGATTATGATTACTGTTTTCACTTCCAGGTAAATCACGGGAATTTAACCCGGGTCAGGGTTCACAGTCACTAAATTTATGGGATACTGACAACGCGACTCGCCACATCGGTTCACCTTGATTGACACGCCGAGATTAACCACGGAAGCAGTTGTTAACACACCGGGATATCTACTGATGAGGTATGTTAACGGATGGGTTGTCATACATTTAAGCGCGCATGAATCGCTGGGTACTGGGCATGACACTTTTTCGTTTTCACAGATTGGTGGTAATTAGTGCACTTGGGGGCATATTATCAAGTCACGCTATAAAATTATCGCCGCTTTAGCGGCAGAAAACTGCCGCTAAAGCGGCGATAATGGGCTTGATAATATGCTTTATGGAATTCCAATTGAAGCCCATATTATATTTGAAGGACTTCTAACATGGGCTTCCATTGGAATTCCATAGAGCATATTATCAAGCCCATTCTCGCCGTTTTAGCTGCAGTTTTCTGCTTCACTAGCGGCGATAATTGTATCGCCTGGCTTGATAATATGCCCCTTGGTTCGCAACCAGAAAATTCACAGTAACGAAGTTGCGACTTTGCATGCTAGTTTTTCGTAGTGCACTGTTTTGCCTTAAATTTATGTCGGTATGAGTCGTCGGTTATTGGCCACGACACTGTGTTCACAGAACGCCAAACAGAGCACTGGGTTTGTAACTAGAAATCTTACTCTAACGAAGAAGCGACTCTGCATGCTGATGTACCACAGTGTACTGTTTCACCTACGCCATAATGTAATTATCAGGGATTCATACTAAAGAAAGTTTCTTCTATGTTTGTAGGACCTAACCCCTGATAAAGGGCACAGCCCGAAATGCATTGGGCATATTTGAAAACAACAGAAGTTGGATACTTCAAACTGAAATGAAAAGAAAATAAAGAAGACATTGTTTGGAATTACACTGATTACTTTTGTGAATATTTGAATCACACCAGATTGGGGACGTTCCCCACGTGTTGGGGATATCGCATTCAGTAGAAACATAAAAAATATTTTGTCCAAATTGTTTGTTCATTTATTGTACCTGAAATAACAAATTCATTGGATTATGGAACGATCCTCAGATAACTTTAATAGAAGTAATCGAGTCATTCAAATCCAATGTAGATATAATAAAAACTCATTTATTCAGTAAGCAAAAAAACCTCATGGATTTCCCTCTCTCTCTCTCTCTCTCTCTCTCTCTCTCTCTCTCTCTCTCTCTCTCTCTCAAAGCAGTAGTAATGTAATTTAAGTCGCTGATAAGTGTATTAATTGCACCAGATTCTATTCTGGAAATGTTTGTTACATTACTATAATAATAATAATGGGCTCAGGCTGTAGCTCGTAAAACACTTCTTACTAGGCCAAAGCAAAGTGTTTAAACATTTGAGTGATCAGCATGAAAATATCATAGTAAAACTAAGGAAAATATTTAATTACACCAAAAATAAAGCTTATCATAAGCCCTGGAAAAGTGCAATGCTTGTGCTAGATTCTATTTCTCACAAAAAATTTCTATATGCTAAGGACTACAAAAGAAAAAATGTGTACGTTGTCAAACAAAAAAATTGCCATTTTTGATTTTTAGCTTTATTGGTAGACTTGAATTTCTGCCTGCCGCAAACTTAACGTTTTTGGGACTGACCTGAACCTCATGAAAAGATGAGGCTCAAAAAATAATCACACTAAGACATCTCAGAGTGCAAATAATGCTACAAATGAAGTCAGTCAGGCTTCCATCAAACTTTCATATAGTGACGGAACTGGACGCAATGAAGAATGCTCCATCACTTTTTTTTTTTTGCCAAATCCTGCTTTTGTTTTTTGAGGAAACAATTTAGAAGATTCAGACCTATATCCAAGATAGCCCTGAATTATCCCCTTTCACTCTAGTTAAAGTAATGAGCCTTTACATATGTAAGCAAGTGTGATATAAGTATAAAGCCTCTAAACTGAGCCTTTCATGTAAAACACCTACCTATACAACAGGTATATATATATATATTTTTACCACAGTGTGTTAATCCACCTTTAAACGACTTTTGCCTTTAACACATGCTTTTCAAAATATGAGCGAAAGGCCTACTGGCTTACATCTGTGGAATCTGACATAAAGTTTCCCAATGAACCAACAAAATCTATAGCCTTAACTGTTGGCGTGTCACCATAACCAGCACATGTCTACTGAATGGAGCCTAAACTGGCAAACATCAGGGTACCAGTTAAGAACAACTGCAAAATTGCTAAAATTATAGATGGCATAACAATATACAACCCCTCTTAAAGTAGTCCGGGTTATCACAGTGATAGTCTTCTACCGCCAGGGTTTTTCAGAAGGACGGACGACGTCAAAAACCTTGCTTACTGTAGTAATCTGAGACTTCATGTAGCAAAATACCTGTCTCCAGCCTGTAGCACAGTGCAAAAAACCCCACTTATAAGCCTTGATCATTGGCTTGCCACCGTAACCAAATCTGTGTGCTGTTTTGAACAAAAGCTGTCCCACAATATGTGTAAGCACACAACTTTTTCATTTTTTTCTATAGTCTGATCTGAACACCACCCTTCAATGAATGTCTCTTAGACCTGGCTTTTCCAGTGGGTTTATCCCCCGACTTTTTGCTTTTTGGCCTCCTGTTTTGGTTCCTGTTGGTTTTTATGACTCTTGGCACTTCACCATTGCTGATCAGTGCTCTCCCTGTAAATTGTATTTATGGATTGGTGATTCCAAGATTGGCGTATTTGATTTGCTGGTGAGTCCCTAGTACAGGCACTGTGTGCCCAGGGCCAGTAAATCAAATGCTGCTAGTGGGCCTGTAGCACTGATTGTGCCACCCACATGAGCAGCCTGTAAATGTAACTCAGACCTGCCACTGCAGTGTCTGTGCGCAGTTTGACACTGCCATGTCAACCTGGCAAGTGCACCCACTTGCCAGGCCCTAACCTTCCCTTTTCTTAATTATAAGGCACCCCTAAGGTAGGCCCAAAGTAGCCCCATGGGCAGGGTGCCATGCATGTGAAAGGTAGGACACGTACTGAGGTGAGTGGCATGTCCTTATGATGAAATACAATGTATTTTGTTTTTCTCTATTGAAGGGCTATCTGTCCCATAGGATAGATTGGGAGTTTATTTATAACATCTTATAAATATAACTTCCCTTTGGACAAGATAGAGAGATGGAGTTTAGTATGCCTTAACTCAGACTATAAAAATGCATCTTTTAGGAAAGATGATTTTTATATTGTGCGTTTGAAAATACCACTTTTAGAAAGTAGATATTTTCTTGCTTAGCCATCCTATTTGCCAGTGCTACGTTTGTATATTGACTGTCTGGCTTTGGAGTGACAGGGGCTGGGGTGTGCATTTTGTTTAGACAGCCACTTGGGGGGTTGAGGTGTGTCCTGACTTTCCAGGGTGAGTCAGGGCTGGGCTGAATAGACCGAGGCTGCATTCAGAATGGGGGGGGGGATTTCTTTAACACCTGAATGGGCCTGGTCTGCTTGGGACAATGCTGTCTCCACTTCCTGCCAGGAAGCTGCACCAGAGAGAACAGAACTGGTTTTAGCTGGGCAAGAAGGTTCTCTGCCGCCAAAGAACAAAGGAATTTGTGCTATAAAAAGTGGGGCCTGGACTTTTAGACTACTTCTGGAATTCAAGAGGAACCTCTGCCAAGGAGGAGAGCTGGGAAAGCTGAAGGAGAAGTACTGCCTCTTTGCTGTGTGTAGTCTGGGGTTGGCCTACAGGGACTGTTTTCTGTCAAGGAGAGAACTGTGTGTGTATCCCGCTTGTAAAGTGTCTCCAAGGGCTTGAAGGGGAGCTTGCCCCTGTTCAAGTGGTCTCAGGAACAGCAAAGGCCTCACCATCCTTCTGGGCACCGTCTCTGGAACTGTTGATTTCAGTCGCTGCAGAAGATAGGAGAAGCCAACTCTGTCACTGAGTCCGTTGCAGGTTTACATGTCCTGAAGGCACCGCTGAAGGCCCCGGGCAATTCGCAGCACATCCTTAGTCTCATCAAGACCGTCTGGATGATCATCACCAAAACGTTGCTTGCACCGTGTCCTGTGGGCACCGCACTCCACACCGCCTCTAGTTTTGCATCACAACCAGGACGGTTGGCCCGACTGACTCTCACCAACATGTCTGCTGCAACAAGAAAGGTACTGTTCAGGAGTCTGTCAACGCCTTAGCTGGACCGTACTGACGTGGTTGGCTGGTACTGGCAGACTCTGTTGTTTTCAGCATTGTGGTAGCCCCGGACGGAGCTACCGACTCAGAAGTGTTTTGTGTATATTTCTACAATTTGAAGGTTTTTTTTGCAAACTGCATACTCTTCTGAACTGTATTGTGGGTTTTTGTTGTTTTGGGTCAGGTTTGGTTTAGATAAAGAATTGCTTATTTTTCTTAACTGGTGTGGTGTCTATTTGTAGTGTTTTCACTATGTTACTGTATGCATGCGCAAATGCTTTACACACTGCCTCTGAGATAAGCTTGTCTGCTCGTGCCAAGCTACCAAGGGGGTGAGCAGGGTTTATTTTAGAAGTGTATCCCCCTTACCCTGACTAGGAAGAAGTGTCCCTACTTGGAAAAAGGTGCAAACCATTGCCAATTAGAGACCCCCATTTCTAACATTGGTGGTCAGCGGTGAGAATCTGGACTTGCTTTTTTGCTTTACATACAGTAATGGGTGGACATTACAAGTATAGTGCAGACCATTACGCATACACATACTGTTTTTTTCTGTTTTCTGGTGTCCTCCTGGAACTATTTTTGATACTGAGACTCTGGTTAGTTGTTGCACCTGTGAAGTCTTAAGAAAATGGAACTTGGCTTCTGGCACCTGTTCATCTATACGATGAGGGAGCTACTTGTGTTCTGCAAGGAAAGGGGGCTGCCTGTGAAGAGAAGGTCCAGGGAGGATCTAGAAACAGCCCTATTTCATTATGAGCTACCCTGCTGGAGGCTAACACTACCAGATGAGTCTGAGGAGGAGGACTTCTCTGAAAGAGAGGGAGACAGAGAGAAAGCTAAATGGCTTCTGGATTGTGAGCAGAGGCTGAGAGAACTTGACGAGGAGCTCGAGAGGGCTCAGCCCAAGAGGGCCTTAGCCCAAGAAAAAGAAATGTGTGTAGCTCAGGAAGTGAGCTTGGCATGGCTTGGCTGGGCTGGAGGTGGAGTCCAGCTCAGATGGTGGCAGCGAAAAGGTGTTATCTAGTGCTGAGGGAACAGTACACACACCCAGAGATGTGGCCCCTGACTTGAAGGAGGGGGTTGACACACACCAGGGGGTTCAGATATGTGAGGTAGCTCCAGTGGTGCGCAGTGGCCCTGAAGTGGATTCGGAAACTGGCACAGGGGATCATATTCCTAGTGGTGGGAGGGACACTCTACTGAGTCTAGATGAGAGGTGCAGGGAGACGGGATCCCCCATGGTAGAAGTACTGGTCTGTGAGTGTGGAGACCGCCCAGAAAAGTGTGGGTTGAGTGACAGAGACAGTCAGACACTGTCTTGCCAGTCTCGGGAGGGTGATGTGGGATACATGTGAGAGGCACTGGATGTTAAGGCAAAGGGTAGCTTGGTTAACACCTGTGTGGGGCTGTGTGATTCAATTGTTGTAGAGCATATTTTAAGAACCTGTTTTCCAGAGCTATGCCAACACCCAAGGAAAGTCATTTCACCTGTCTGGATTGCTGTCAAGGTGCTAGCAAATGTCCCTGCTACTCACGGGCCATTGACTCTATCGAAGACTGCTGGACTCCACTGCTCCACTCCGTGTCTTCATTGTTGTCTTAGTTGTTGCCGCAGCTTGGACGCCAGACGCCGTTGTTGCCGCATTTTGGCCGAGGCCTAAGCCCCCCTGCCCCCGAGCCTGCTCGCCTTATCCCCCGGGGCCCGACCCCCAGATCCATTGTCGTAGGGGAACTCAACCCGGCGCTCGTACCGGTGGAGGGACTGCTGGTGGCCGTGGTTGAGAGCGGAGGAAGCTGCGGGGAAAGACAACGCCCAGATTCTGGATCTTGGTGCCGGTGGAGACACTGGAGACAGCTGAGGGGTGTGTCTGAGGTAACGAGCGGCAGACTTTGGGGGGGAAGCACGGCTGAGGGAGGGGACCCCTGTGCTGACCGGGCTCCCCTCTCGAGCCAGAGCCTGCCCCCTCTGACACTGACCTCTGCCTGTCCTGGATATAACCGACCGGGCAGGGGTGCAACCGCTCCCAGCTTTGCCCATTCCCCGCTCACGGACCCACTCACATACCAGTGGGTCATCACCTGCTGTGGCACCGTGGGTGAGTGGCCGCAGTTGCAGCTGCCCTGTCATAAGGGCTGTGTTTGTGACTGCAGAAAGCTGAGGGGGTGAGGCTGTGTACCTGCTGTGGGCGCGAGCCACATTCCTTGGCATTTGACACTTGATCTATTTGAATCAAGTTTTGGATCTACAGACCGCTTCCTGGACTATAGTGGTGGTTGTGGTGGCCAGCTGGGGCAGTAACAAGGGGAAATCAACTGCCCTAAAGTTTACCCCGCCGCCCCATTAGAATCGAGGGCTTTGTAAAACGCCCAGTGCAGGTCCTAAGAAGGAGCGACCCGTCTGCCATGGCCATCAACCGGGCCCTCCCAATTGCAAGATGAATCCCAATTGCAAGATGACAAAAAAAAAGCCCTCTCTACCCCACGAAAATGCTCTCGCAAAGACAACTCTTTCAACTCAAGTATCACCCGGAAAATTAAGGCACACAATGAGCGCAGTCCCTCCTTAAAGTCCCTCCTAAAGACCTCTACAGCAGGCCTTATAACCCAATTTCTATGCAAACGCCCCCCTAACGACGTGAATCCTACCGTCATGACTGTCCTACCAGCAAGCACAGAGGCCAGCAACAGAATGGCGTACCCACTAGGGAGTCCCCCTAATAGTAAAACCCTTGCAATACAAGAGCAACGCACACACTTCTGGGGATGCCGGTCCCAGTCTTGTCCCAGGCCGTGTCGCTTCCCAGGAAATGTACACAAGCCCCTCGGAGCGTCTAGGATCTGGTCAAACAAAGGCTGAAGTGTCTGAGTGTCAACAAAACTTTGGGTACCTATTGCCGATATTCCTACAAAATCTGGAAACCTAGATAGAAAGAACATAGGAGCTCACACCAAAGCTCTTAAGAACGGCCAGGGAAACTCTGCTTTCCCCCTCACTCACTTAAAGTCCACAAAATAGCAGTTTCAATACCGACTCAGGACCACTCTAATTAGCTTAACAAACCAGTTCGAAGCATATGAGCTGCAGATCACACACTATGCATAGATCGCCATCTGGTGTTGGGCCCGGATGTTTGCACTTGTTTTTGATCTGGAAAAGCCTTTGGAAGTCACAAGATAGGTGACTCCTCCTTTGGATGATAGTGCGCATGGGCATCGGCTCCATCTTCAGATTGTCTTTTTCCGCCATTGGGCTCGGATGTGTTTCTCGCGCTCCAGTTCGGAACCGTCACCGATCCCACTCTCGACACGCAATCCTTCACCGGTATTGTTTTTTTGATCGCGATCCCTAGTCGTCACGCATCTCTTCAACATCGAAGTCCTCGATTCCGGTCGTCGACGAAGGCCTTCGGGCCTACCTGGGCCTTGGTATCTGGCTCATGGAAAGGACGCCATTCAAGAAATGTTCTCAATGTGGGTAGAAATTTTCCCACAACGATCTGCATGAGGTGTGCAACCTCTGCCTGTCACTGGAGCACGAGGCCAGAGACTGTGCGGCTTGTGCCTCTTTCCGCTCCAAGAAGACCATTAGAGATCATCGAGCCCAGAGAACAATGGCTCGCTCATCGGCACCTATTCCCGATGACATCTTCCAGGAGGGCGTCGATGTACCAGAACAAGAGCGAATCGAAGAAGGCCCCGTCAGCTCCTCTGAAGCCGATGACTTCGACCTTGAGGATGTCACTCCTGGGCAGCGGGTCGTAAGTAAAGACGTCGACTCCAACCCCCTCCCTACACCATCGAAAAAGGCTTCGGTCACACCTTCACCTTCGGGCCCAGGTGCACACTGAGAGACTGCTTCCCATGCCCCGCCCTCGGGCCCGGCAAAGAAGCCTACTAAGCCTTCAGGCGACTCGGGCTCGAGTCAGTCTGCCATCGGTACCGAGCGGTCACTGGCACTGAAAAAGAAACCGCCCTCCTCCTCCGTGCCGATCGCTGCCTCCACATCCAAGCACTCGACACCAACATCTACAGTCACCGCTCCATCGACTCCGAAAAAACACTTGGATCCAAGCAAAAAGCCGATTCCTAAAGCTTCGGATTCACACCCTTCTGGAACCGAAAAAAGCCTCGGAACCGAAAAAACACCCGGTTCCACAAGCGGCCACAGAGACTGTAAAACATCACAGTTCCAAGCCAAAGGAGCACAAAACCGTTCCAGAGTTGGTGCCGCGCAAGTCTGCCGAACCGAAACAGTCGGTGCCGAAAGACCAGCCTCTATCAGAAGAACTATTTAGACTAGACCCTAAACAGAAAACTCTTCTAAAAGACCCTAAAACAGGTCAGCTGACTTAGAGTACAAAGAAGAGACCATTGGATACGCCTGTACCGGCACCACCACTTAAAAAAGGGACATTGCCACATCTCCCCTCAGGGTCTTTTCTCCACCACCTCCTCCACCTCCTCCCCCACCACACCATTCTCCTCCACCATCTCCTCCACCATCTCCTCCACCAATGGATGATGATGACACCGATGGTGACAAAGGAGGGGGTGCGGATGATGAGCCATTAGGGGGTCCACGTTATTTCCCTGACCCCTGGAAAGATTACAGTACCCCAGATGTCCCTAATGTTTCACAGAATGACATCTACCCCGCTAGGCCTTCCCCTTCAGAGGACACAATGGGTTTTCATCAGCTCCTCCACAGAGCTGCCCAATACCACGGTGTGGACTTGCATACTGACCCTGTGGAAGACGATTTCCTTATGGATACCTTTAATAACCCACAAAGGTCCACCACTATTCTGCCCATGCTAAAAGGAGTCAACAAGCATGCACCTGAGGTATTTAAAGATCCTGTTAGGGCTAGGGTTATTAACCCCAGGATCGAGAAAAAGTACAAGGCTGCCCCAGCAGACCAAGCTTACATTAAGGGCCCGTACCACTAGACTCCCTTGTAGTCTCCAATGCTAGAAAGATGGCCAACTCTCAGACATCACGGGACGCTCCACCCCCCGATAAAGCGTTCAAACTCTTGGACACCTCTGGCAAAAGAACCGCATCACAGGCAGCGAACATATGGCGTATCGCCAACACTCAAGCACTGTTAGCCAGGTACGATAGGGCACATTACGACCAGCTAGAAACCCTATTGCAACACCTCCCAGACAAATATAAGGACAAGACCAATCACCTTATACAGGAGGGGAAACTCATCCCCAACACCTCCATTTGTTGCGCGCTGGACGTGGCCGATACCGCCTCCAGAGCTGTCAACACAAGTGTTCTCCTGCATAGACATGCCTGGCTACGAATTTCAGGTTTTAAACCTGAAGTACAAAATTCCATCTTAAACCAACCATTCGATCAGGAACACCTATTTGGCCCTAAAATAGATTCATCCCTTGAAAAGATGAAGGAGGACACGGACACAGCTAAATCAATGGGAGCCTTGCAGTCACAAGCTCCCAGACGTTCCTTTCGCCGTACCTCTTACAAGGGCACCTCCAGAGGCTACTCCTCTGACAACCCCTCCACCTCTTATAAGACTCCCACCCAGTCTACATTCACCAGAGGTTACCAGAGAGGAGGCTACAGAGGCAACAATAACAAAGGTAGAGGCAAGACCAACAACACCCGCTCTGCCTCCACCCCTACCCAATGACTTCCCACCGTTCCCTCCCCGGCCCATTCCACTGCAGTTGGGGGAAGATTACAACAGTTCCTGCCTGTTGGGAGCAACATCACCACAGACAGGTGGGTGAGACAAATCGTTCATTCAGGTTACTGTCTACAACTCACCTCTACGCCCCCAAACATACCACCCAAACAGCTCCCAATGTCACTAGAACATTTATCACTGCTCAAGCAGGAAGTCATCTCCCTCCTACAAAAGAGTGCAATAGAACCAGTTCTCCTGCACCAACAAAATACAAGAGTTTACTCTCTGTATTTTCTCATACCAAAAAAGGACGGCTCTCTGAGACCTATTCTCGACCTCAGATCCCTAAACCTCTACATACACTCAGAGCATTTTCACATGGTCACACTTCAACAGGTCCTTCCTCTTCTTTCACAAGGCGACTTCCTTGCCACTCTAGATCTCAAGGACGCCTACTTCCAGATTCCCATTCAAGCATCTCACAGAAAATATCTCAGGTTCATAATGGACGGTCAACACTACCAATTCAAAGTACTCCCTTTCGGGGTCACCGCAGCACCCCGGGTATTCACCAAGTGCCTGGCGGTAGTGGCAGCTCATCTAAGAAGACAACACATTCACGTCTTCCCATATTTGGACGACTGGCTCATAAAAGCCAGCTCATACAGTCAGTGTGTACACCACACTCACGCCACTATTCAACTGCTCCACGACTTGGGGTTTACAGTAAACCATTCCTGAGCCTTTCCAGTGATTCCCATGGGGAATCAACATCGATAGGGCTCCGTCCGGCGGCCCGCGCAATCGGCTGTAATCAATGCCATAATTCCCTTAAGACCGTCTGCAGCCAACACCAGAGCCGGCGACATTTGCATGGGTCCACGCAGACACCTGGATTGAGGATCGGGCGGCGGTCCCGGCACCGGGGAAGGTCCGTAGGCAGGCCCAGCAATGAGGCCAATATGGCGGCGCCTACCTGACACTAACTGTCTGCGGTGGAGACGGGGAGATCGCGAGGCCAGTTGGAAGGTCTCCCGTCCCCCAGTATCGCGGCGGGTAGGAATACGGACATGGCCCCTTGGGACTTCCCGGTGGTTCCTGGCGCAGCAGGTGAGAGCGTGGCTTGCAGACGGAAGGTCCCAGGGAGATGGCAGCGATCGCTTGCGGGACCCGCGCGGAGCGGAGACCACATTGTGGGATCGGCCCGGGGGGCCCTCGCTTGCCTTCAGTGCACAGCGCTTCATCCTGCGCCCCAGCACATCCGGCTGCGGTGACCTCCACCCGCACGGCGCTGGGACTCGAGGCACGCAGCGGGATGTTGGGACGGACTGGGGCCGTTCTGGATGCGACAAGCCGCATTAGCCAACTTAAATCTCCGGCCTAGGCCTGGCCCATCTCCAGACCTGCGGGGCACTTGGCGGATGCATGCACTCTGGCTGGACGGTTCGGAGCTGGCGAGAGCCCTCCCAGACACTGTCTCCTTCCCCATCTGAGCCTGGCAGCCCCATCGCCTCTCTGTAGACCCATGGGCCCCTACTGCACGGTGCCGGGCTGCGAGGTGCGCGACGGGTGGGCCGAGGTGGGCGGCTCCCTGCTGGAGCACACCTTTCACTCTGCAACACAGTGGCCTCCCCCCCACATGGCGCTGGGACTCGAGGCGCGTGGCGGGAGGCTAGAGGGACCGGAGTGTGCCCGGGCGGTGGAGGGATACCCTGGGGCACCGTGGCGCCCTGATCGGTCCCGGCCCGGTTTGGCAGCTATAGAAGAGGTAGTGGCTATGCATCTCCCAGGTGCACCATCGCAGAGTAGAGGAGACCCTCCTGGATACCCTGGAACCCCTCGGCCGGCCCTGACTGCACGGCGCCAGGCGTGCAGTTGGTGGGCTGAGGTGGGTATTCGTCAATTGAGCAAGCCTACCAGTAGACGGCGACTCAGGTGACACTAGTGTCCCGCATTGTCCCGTTCAAGCGCTGCAGAGTGAGAAATAAAGGTGACGGAGCAACACGACAGGGATCGCATTGACATTGGGGCTGTGGGACTTCGCCCGGTTATGCTGAGAGGGACACATGGCAGTACCCAACGTCCCCTCTCTGTCCCTTGGTGACATCGCCACAACAGTGGGCCTTATACTACAGACAGCATAACCTATGCCCATAACACCCTAGGGGCGGCAACTACTTCAAGTGGGCACCCTTCTCCAATTCCAGCGCCCACGACAAGTGAGCCTCAATAGATAAGTCCAGACGGCAACAAGCCTCGGAGGGGCGGTATATAAGGGCACACCGCCTTCAGCCGCGAGGCGACTAGGTGCAGCTCAGGGGCCACCCTGCAGGCGGCAACACGGTACCAAGAGTACACAGTGGGCCACGGAAAACAGATTTGGAGAGCTGGCCACGGACCTTAATCTACTTCGTGACGACCACCGGAAGCTGGCGGACAAAGTCAAAGAAGGGGAGAAAACACTCCAAACCATAGAACTGCAAGTGCAGCTGCACCAAGACGCCATGAAAGACCTGCAAGCTAGAGTGAAAGCCCTGAAAACAAGGCGGATGACCTGGAAGGGCGCTCCCGCCGTAGTAATAGCTGCATACTGAATCTGCCGGAGAGAACAGAACGATCCAACCCTATTCAATACATCAAGACATGGATTAAGACGTTGACCCAGACAGAAGACTTGACTGCGTTCTTTTCTATAGAGAGGGTACACAGGGTCCCGGCCCGCAGACCACCGCCGGGATCGCCGCCCGACTGTTCCTACTGAAACTGCTTCATTACCAAGAAAGAGATGCTATTCTCTGGGCTGCTAGGCAGCAGGGGCCACTTTGAGTGGAAGATAAACAAGTCATGCTATTACCGGATTACTCTTGCGTCATCCAGCAACAAAGAGCCACCTTTATGGCAGTCAAACGTACCCTGCGTCAAAAGAACGTACAATATGCTCTTCTATTTCCTGCCTGTCTCAAAATCTTGCATGCAGGAACTGCACATTTTTTACAGACCCAGCAGAGGCAAGCGACTGGGTGGAGCAGCGATTGGTGGGCCTGGACGGTCACAATAATATGCAAAGTCATCGGCCCTCTGGCCGCCAACGGCGGCAACACAAAAGAATCACCCTCACACAACTGAGCCCGCGCTCTGAAGCCTTCACGAAGCACTCCCCTGACCTCGAGCAAAATATCGCGGAGCGCAGAAAGGCGCTGCAAGCGGCAGGGGTGGTGAGATCGACGGGGGACAGCTCGGATGGGGAGAAGGGCCTACATCTATTCACCTCAGAGGAGGAAGTCAGCGAGGCAAATGCCTCCCGGGACGGCTCCGTCACACCTCCTATAGTGACTCCTCAAACGGTGGACACGCTGATATAAAGCTCTTTCAGATACAGGATGCCTATGGGGTGCGATATCTGTTGAGACCTCAGTCCCCAGACAGAGGACACTGCCGTGAATAAGTTGGACACTGCAGTAAGGTTTCCGGACCATCACCAAACTGCATATTGGACTGGAATGCAGTGGGTGGGAGGTTCCATCATTCCCCTATTTTAAGTTCCCCAATTACCCTTAGTGGAGCAAGCTCGTGGAAATTTATGATGTATGTGGGCGGTTGGTGTTCGGGTGGGTGGTCGGGTATCATACACAGATGGCCATGTATTAGACACCAAACGACATGACCACTAAGATCCCTAACACAGATATGAAAATCATTACGATAAATGTCAGGGGCAGGCACACAGCGAATAAGCGATACGCCATCTACGCATATATAAAGCGACAACAGGCACAGATCGCTCTCCTACAGGAGACACACATGACAGCAATTGAGGTGGATCGCTTGCGTAAGAAATGGTGGGGTATTATCTGTGCCACCACATACTCAGCATTTGCTAGGGGTGCCCTAATCTGGATTCGGCCTGGGATTCCCTTCAGGGAGCTGTCACGTACTGTAGATAAAGAAGGATGATATTCCCTACTTGAGGGATTGTTAGAGGGTCAGTCCATACTGTTAGGGAGCATATACGCTCCTAATGTTGAACAAGACCAATTCTTACAGGAGTGTTAACCCAATACACCTCGGTCCCGTGGCTCTTGGGGGGGTGATTACAACTGTGCCTTGGACATCTGTCTCGATAGATCCCATCCCCCGTTGGCGCAATCGCAGGCACACAGGCAGACGGAGCACTATCGAACCTGGGTAGAGCACTGGGTATTGGTGGACGCATGAGAGGAGCGGAATCCAGATACCAGAATATATTCCTCCCACTCTGTCCCACATAACCTGCGAGTGTGACTTGATAGATTTCTCTGCTCCACAACACTTCTCCCGAAAGTACAATACACAGACTATCTGCGCAGGGTGTTATCGGATCATGATGCACATGTGATGACCCTCAGGTGGAGGCTACCCCATCCCCCAGTGCCTACCCGGAAACTACAGCGGGAGTGCCTCACAGATCAGGTGTTTTACCAAGAGAATGGGGAACACATCCGAGAGCATTTCACTTTAAATACCGGCACTGCGACATCTAGACTGATAGAATGGGACGCATTCAAAGTTGCAGCCAGGGGACATTGCATACAGCAAATAGTAGGGGTACGTAAAACACTTAAAAGATCACTGCAAAGTGCAGGGATAGCACTAGTGGCTTTAACTAAACAAACTGATACTAGTGAAGCCACCCCCGACCAGGTAGTAGCCGCCAAGACATCCCACGCAGAGGCAATGAGAGACTTAAGCAAAAATAATTTTAGGGTTTTCGCTTCCAGGGTGCATAAAGAAGGTAATAGAGTTGGGACACTCCTGGCCTGGCTAGCCAAGCAAGACACAGATGTGAAACCGATCACGGAAATAATTGATAAGACCGGGATCCCTCGACATTCGCCGATAGATAGCATACACACTTTTCACGACTTTTACTCGGGTGTCTATCGGGCCCCAGCACAGAGAGACCAACACGTGATTACCCAGTTCCTCATCCCACTGCCTATACCCCGCATCCCATCCGCAGACAAAAAAGCAATAGAGACAAAGATCAAATCCCCGGACGTCATCCATGCAATCGGAGCATTGGCGCGTAACAAAGCTCCGGGAATAGACGGTTTCCCACTTGAATATTATAGCATCTTCTCAGCCCCACTGATCCCCCTGGTGGTAGCCATGTGCGAATGGAGAGATTTCAACAATGGCCCAGGGGAGGTGCGAGGTGGTTTATTCAGGACTAAGCGCGCTGCCGCATTCTGAACAATCTGCAGTCTGCTAAGAAAAGCCTTGTTCGCAGAGGCCAATAACACATTACAGTTGCCGAGGGGACCTATAATCAGAGCCTGAACTAGTGTTCTACGTACTGAGAGGGGCAGCCAGATGAACACACTGCACAAAAGGCTCAAGGTATAATAACAGGTCCCGACAGTGGTCATTATTTGATCTTTCATCGATAACCGTGCATCCAACCGGACCCCCAGATTTTTTGCCACCAAGGTCAGAGAAGGGGCGGGGCCTAACACTGTCGCCCACCACACAGGGGACAAGGAAATAAGTACAGGACCAAACAGCAGGATTTCGGTTTTGGCCTCATTGAACTGCAAGCAATGTTCAGTCATCCACTCGGCTATCGCAGACATGCCCTTTGCAAAGCACTGCTCGACTGACTCCATATCCTTATCAAAGGATAGGAGTAATTGAGTGTCGTCTACGTGGGAGAACGGTGTGAAGCCGTACTCGTGGATGACTTTAGCAAGAGGGGCTACATAGATATTAAATAATGTCGGGCTCAAACAAGAGCACTGGGGCACCCACTTACTAAGCTTCACAGTTTGAGATCGAAAAGGGCCCAGATTGACAGTTTGCGAACGTTGGTCTAAGAAACTAACAAGCCAATCAAGCACCAGCCCCTGCAGACCGGCCTCTTTCAGTCGAAATATCAGTTTCTGATGAGAGACCGTGTCAAAGGCTGCTGTTAGATCTAACAAGACCAGCATCACTCCTTTATTATCATCTAAGGCCATTTTTATGTAGTCCGTTACCCCAATGAGAGTAGTCTCAGGTAAAATACTAGCGGACTGTTATACCCAAATTCTTGCACCATTGGTCCACCCAGACCAATGTGGATTCGTCCCGAGGTGTAACACCTCGCAGAACCTGTGCAGGTTGTTCCATATCCAAGACAGGGCGAAAACGCAATTCTCCAATGCGGCACGTCTGATTCTGGACCTTGAAAAGGCCTTTGATACTTTGCTATGGCCATATTTATATGCAGTCCTCTGCAAAATTAACATAGGACCTACCCTGATGGCGTATACACAACTCCTCTATAAAGGCCTTACATCACGGTTGGGAATAGGTAAATACATTTCCGCTCCATTCCTGATAGAACGAGGAACTAGGCAGGGGTGCCCCTTGTCCCCCCTCTTGTTTGCCCTAGTGGTAGAGCCCCTGCCAACACGATTATGTTGAGCGGGCGAGACATGGGGTAGTCCGATAGCAGACACGGTGCATTGCGTGTCACTCTACGCAGACGATCTCCTGATATATGTCGGAGACGTCACAAGTGACCTCCCCCCAATCTGGACGACCCTACGGGACTTTGCGAAGGCCTCAGGCCTCAGGCCTCAAAGTCAATTGGGACAAATCCACGATTTATCCATTGAGCCCTCATTTAGGCCCGCTTGATATACCTGTCGGAGTTCATACACTCACCTGGAGTGCTGTGGCGCTTAGGTATCTGGGGGTGAGGCTGTTTCACTCTCCCGAGGACCTGTATGAAGGGAACCACCGCAAGGCGCTGGCGGGGATACGAACGGTGGTGGGCTTCTGGAAAACATTGCCCCTAGCCCCCATTGGACGAGTAGCTCTTGCCAAAAGGATCATGGTTCCCAGACTACTTTACCACTTCACCAATCTCCCAATAATACCACCATGCCCCTTCTTCTGGGAGCTGGATGCGCTGCTAACTGCGCTGATATGGGGAGGAGGTCGACACAGGGTAGCCTTAACCACACTGTACTTGACCACGAATCAGGGAGGGCTGGGAGCCCTTCAGGTATGGACCAAACACTCCGTACGGAGGTAGAATCCCTGTTCGAAGATGGACAGCTTCGGACAAATGCCCGACTAGCTGATCACTATGACCTTCCGCCGGGCCACTTCCTGCTGCATAGGCAACTTTTAGACTGCAGTCGTCCCTACTGGAATCTGAATGAGGGGGAACTACCGATGCACCTGGTGCTACACATAATTCTGCATATGGGAGTGGGTAGACATTTAGTTACCTGGCTATACAAAGCTGCTCGGGAGCTGATCCTCCACCCTCTACTCTCGTTATGGCAGACATGGGAAGACGAAGTAGGACGGGTTTTTAATGATAAAGAGTGGAAGACGGCCCTAGACTATCCCAAAAAGGTCTCCAGGAACGTGCGTTTCAGGAACATTCAATTCAATAGTATCCACAGGGCATACCTAACCCCACACCGCCTCCATCATTTTGATCCTGACACACACTTCGCCTGCCCCCTCTTCCCGACCCCTGAGGCGGACTTCAAGCACGTTTTGGCACTGCCCCACTATCCAACAGTACTGGGACTGCATACACCGGACACTCCGAGTGACGACTAGCATTATGACCATATCCACATGGGAAGCCCGTGCCCTCGGAATCTTCCGCAGGTGGAAGACCGAAAAGGTGCAATGCCGCTTTGCCTCCCTAGCCCTTCTCTTAGCAAAAAGATGTATAGCCATGCATTGGCAGGCCCTGGCGGGACCCTCCGAAGCAGCCTGGATAGGCGCCATGAAAAAGTGGGGTGCGGCGGAAGGAGAGTTACTGAGGGAGGAGGAAGTGAAGGGAATACGTAAACATCCCATATCTCTGGAGTGGGCACAATTACTATACCAATTCACACACGAAGCAACGCAAGGGGAATCACCGGTGGCCTCTCAATTTCAAACTCCACCCCTATCCCCCATGGGACAGGCAGAAGACGGTACAGGGTCGAACCCAGATGCCTAGGGCCGGAGATGTGTTGGGGCCACACCATATGATCCCACCCAACACATTGGGACGGTCCGTTGCGGTCCCCTCCACGCTCACGACTTGGCACCAAGTACTAGACATACAACCTACCACACAATTGTTTTTGTAGGTATACAACCCGCCAGCTCCCAAAAAGCCTCCCTAGTTCACCCCCAAGGTTAGTAGTTCTACATTTACATCGGCTGTTCCGAAACCGATGTCTAGTAAATGGGAACACGTTCACTAAATATTCTATGAGATGACACATAAAGGTTAATGTGGGGACAACACATCACTCCACGATTATGGGAAACTCACTCAGCCAGGTTCTAGCAAGAACACTACCACAGAACCAAAGTTAAGCAAGAGGGTGCCTCCCATAATATTTTACTGTATCTTGTCTAATGTGTTGGGTATGCAATAAGGTTGTGCATTCTATTCTCCGCAGCTATATCTCAACTACCTACAGATGCATGTTAATCTAATATAATGATATTATGTCAATTTGTAAAATGAAATGCTAAATCCCAATAAACAAATTTAAACAAAAAAAAAAAGGGAACATCCATGCTGTTAAGTCAAAATCTTACAACGCTTAGGATAACAAGCACCTCAGATCACATGACAGTCCATACCAGTGGGCCAACGCAAAACCCTGGTCAACGAACCTAGACTTGTCTAGAAGGTTAGCCACCATAAGGGCATTGTTAACACCATAAAAGCTGCCTGCCACCAGAGTAGCACTAGAATCCCGGGAATAAATACTCGGCTTTCCATTACATCCTGGAACATAGCTGGCTTAAAAAGACTTCTTGGGTTCAATTCAGCAATTAAATACCTCCAAGAAAATGATTTCATGTGCCTACAAGAGACCTGGGCAACTGAATCCCGCAGCCATGAAACGCAACATCTTCGGGAGAGCATATGGTGGTCTCTCAATCTTCATCAATCAAGCACGCAGAATAGAGACAACCCCAATTGCTACTAACACCCCATTCCTGAAATCGGCACTCATCAGCGGGCTAAAAAGTAACAATAACCCAATACGCCTTCTGTTAATCAATTGCTATGCCAACCCTGCCTCCCAGCAAAAAAAAAACAAGCATTAAAAGCACTGGAAACAAAAATTAATTATCTCTTAAACAAATATGATTCACACTACCCAGTTATTGTCGGGGACTTGGACACACGGGAGTTAGGGAACCCGAAAATCTATCTTCCACCTCATACAGGCGCTGCCTCACTGCAGTGGCTTTTTCACAATCAAGACTTGGGTGCCGATCACGATCCGGTAAAAAATGTCCCCGTACGACTCGTATCGGGTCTTTTCACCGTACGAATCGTACAAGTGCCGTACGAACTGGCAATCACGATTCGCATGGTAAAAAGTCCATACGAACCGCACTGGGAATCATTCCCCACACGTCCTCGGGTCGGAAAATGTGTCCGACACGTCCTCGGACGATTTACCTTACAAACGTAAAAATCCAAGTCCGACCGAGGAATCACGATCCATCCCGTGCGTCCGAGCCTACAACCGTATGGAAAAAACACCGTCCGCACCGAACACCTATAGCAACCATGGAGACATGTGCCCGCATACGCGCCCAACACTCCCCCCAGCCCCCGTACGTCCGACACGTACCCCCCGTATATGTATACCCCCACCCGTCTAGGTACACCCCAGTACGTTCCAGTCGTACCCCCACCCCAGCACGTGTCGTACCACCGTCCATGTACACCCCAGTACGTTCGAGCCCCACCCCCACCCCAGTACGTGTCATACCCCCCGTGTACCTACACCCCAGTACGTTCCAGTCGTACCCCCACCCCAGTACGTGTCGTACCACCGTCAATGTACACCCCCCCCCTGTACGTGTCGTACCACCGTCAATGTACACCCACCCCCTGTACGTGTCATACCACCGTCAATGTACACCCCCCCTGTACGTGTCGTACCACCGTCAATGTACACCCCCCCCTGTACGTGTCGTACCACCGTCAATGTACACCCCCCACCCCTGTACGTGTCGTACCACCGTCCATGTACACCCCAGTACGTTCGAGCCCCACCCCCACCCCAGTACGTGTCATACCCCCCGTGTACCTACACCCCAGTACGTTCCAGTCGTACCCCCACCCCAGTACGTGTCGTACCACCGTCCATGTACACCCCCCCGTACGTGTCGTACCACCGTCAATGTACACCCCCCCTGTACGTGTCGTACCACCGTCAATGTACACCCCCCCTGTACGTGTCGTACCACCGTCAATGTACACACCCCCTGTACGTGTCGTACCACCGTCAATGTACACCCCCCCACCCCTGTACGTGTCGTACCACCGTCCATGTACACCCCAGTACGTTCGAGCCCCACCCCCACCCCAGTACGTGTCATAACCCCCGTGTACCTACACCCCAGTACGTTCCAGTCGTACCCCCACCCCAGTACGTGTCGTACCAACGTCAATGTACACCCCCCCACCCCTGTACGTGTCGTACCACCATCTATGTACACCCCAGTACGTTCGAGCCCCACCCCCACCCCAGTACGTGTCATACCCCCCGTGTACCTACACCCCAGTACGTTCCAGTCGTACCCCCACCCCAGTACGTGTCGTACCACCGTCCATGTACACCCCAGTACGTTCCAGTCGTGCCCCCACCCCAGTACGTGTCGTACCACCGTCAATGTACACCCCCCCCCTGTACGTGTCGTACCACCGTCAATGTACACCCCCCCTGTACGTGTCGTACCACCGTCAATGTACACCCCCCCTGTACGTGTCGTACCACCGTCAATGTACACCCCCCCTGTACGTGTCGTACCACCGTCAATGTACACCCCCCTACCCCTGTACGTGTCGTACCACCGTCCATGTACACCCCAGTACGTTCGAGCCCCACCCCCACCCCAGTACGTGTCATACCCCCCCCGTGTACCTACACCCCAGTACGTTCCAGTCGTACCCCCACCCCAGTACGTGTCGTACCAACGTCAATGTACACCCCCACACCCCTGTACGCGTCGTACCACCGTCTATGTACACCCCAGTACGTTCGAGCCCCACCCCCACCCCAGTACGTGTCATACCCCCCGTGTACCTACACCCCAGTACGTTCCAGTCGTACCCCCACCCCAGTACGTGTCATACCACCGTGAACCTACACCCCAGTACGTTCCAGTCGTACCCCCACCCCAGTACGTGTCGTACCACCGTGAACCTACACCCCAGTAGTTCCTGGCGCACCCCCAACACAACCTCCTAAGTACGGAGCGCACCCCATGCCCCAACATCACGACCGCATGTACGAGTCGTACAAAGCCACACACAAGGACATAATCGTACAACCAAATGGCCCATGTACACACCGTACACACGCTCAAAACGCACGTACACAACCAGGACAAAATAAAACAACACAAGAATACACCATTCGAAAGGCACACAGCCACTAAACATGGCCAACAACCACTAAAATAACACAATCACTGACCTGCAACTGCCAAAAACAAACAGAGGCCCAATACACCACCACTCCTTATAACACACCCACCCAAAATTCAAAAACTGCCACACCCACCCATGGACCAATAAAAAGGGCCCACACACACAAACCATGAGCCTATGCAACAGACTCACTGCTGCCAGACACCACAGAACCAGACTACAAGCTACACCACACCTTACACTTGCACACCTTCACACGACCACCCTCACAAACACCCTCTCATCACATTCACACACACACACAACCATCCACACCCCCCCCCAACATCCACACACCCCCCACACCCACACCATCCCCACCCACACCCCTCACCATGCCCACTACCAAGAATCCAAAGTTCAGTCACCGAGAGTTGGAGGTCCTTGTTGATCAAATCCTCAGAGTCGAGCCACAGATCTTTGGAACATTGGTCAGAAGCACCAGCCAGGCAGCCAAAACAGCCATGTGGCAGACCATCGTCGATGCTGTGAATGCTGTTGCGGACACCAGGAGGACCAAGCAGGATTGCCAGAACAGGTGGTACGATCTGCGGAGGAGGGTCAGAGCCAAGAGGCAGGAGGAACACGACCAGGCCAACGCCACCGGAGGAGGGCCCTCCCGCAGCGCCGTACAGTACCATCCCTGGGAGGAGAGGGTGATGGCCATACTGCCGGTGGAGGCAGTTGAAGGAGTAGAAGGACTCCGAGACCCGGGTGAGTACACAAACAACGCACCTCACATGGGGGGAACTGCAACCACAACCAAAATTACTAACAGGCACGCAACCACCACAAGCCATCGCATGACTCAACCACACTCCATGAGCAGGCACATGCCACTGCTGCCACCATGCCCCATGCACCCAGCTGGACAATGTCAAGTCACAGGCCACAGAAGACAACAACACATGACACGGTAACCCGGATGGCTGGAGGCTGGGCACAAAAAATCACATAGTGCGACTCCAAAGCAGACAACAATGCCCTCTGCCCATATGGCCTAGGTCACAGCCAGACAAACACTGTGTCCCAACACAGGAATGACTTGCCAGCAAATGGCGGACGCCTTGCATCAACACATGGGGGTGAAGGCACTGTTTTGCACATGACAGCAGCTAATGAACAGCCAACATTGTGAAAGAGTGGCAGCACACACCACCACAGCAGCAGCGCACAGACACACAGCAGACAAAATGGGTGCCTGGAGATCAGAAACAAAATCACATCAACAGGCCAAGGGCCACTCAAAGATCTGCTAACAGTGTGTGCCCAGGAAGCTGGGCCAAGGTGACAGAGGGTGACACACGGAGGGAGGGAGAGGGGGACACAGAGGGAGGGAGAGGGGGACAGAGAGGGAGGGAGAGGGGGACAGAGAGGGAGGGAGAGGGGGACAGAGAAGGAGGGAGACACAGGAAGACGGACAGAGGGAGGAGGCTGACACACAGAGGGAGGGAGAGGGGACAGAGAGGGAGGGAGAGGGGGACAGAGAGGGAGGGAGAGGGGGACAGAGAGGGAGGGAGAGGGGGACAGAGAAGGAGGGAGACACAGGAAGACGGACAGAGGGAGGAGGCTGACACACAGAGGGAGGGAGAGGGGGACAGAGAGGGAGGGAGAGGGGGACAGAGAGGGAGGGAGAGGGGGACAGAGAGGGAGGGAGAGGGGGACAGAGAGGGAGGGAGAGGGGGACAGAGAAGGAGGGAGACACAGGGAGAGCAAATCAGTCCTTTGGTGTGTGGGAATGTCTGCTCGTCAGCAGGTGGACTGCGTGCATGTAGACAAGGGTGGCCAGTGCCAGAACCCCCCCTCTTCATCATGGCAAAACGCAGGGCCATGTCACAACCTGTACACGAGCACAAGGACAGCCACCTGCATCATATAAGTGTGTGGATCCACTCCATGTGCACATGTACAGTGCTACAAGGAAGGCGCAAATGCATGGCTCGCCACACCTGCACACTCCACTGCTGACTGCAGTCACACTTGACGCAGCAAGTAAGACTGTGCCACACATAGTTAAAGGGGCCAAATTGGTGCCCAAGGGACACACCCATGCACAAGTGCACTGTGAGTGGAATGCAAGACAGATCCTAATTCCAAGAGGAAATGTGCCAACTTTGAAACGGATGAAACATGGATGTTGCATGGACCAAAATTAACATTTTCTCTCTCACACACAGGTCAACGTCGTGCTGCACCCCCCAACACTGGGGGGGAACACTCACAGGACCCGGATCTGCAGGAGACCGATCCCACCGGCAGCGACCACTCTCACCACTCTGCGGACGACCCCGACCGACCTGGCCCCTCTGGTGTCCAACCACCTGCAGCACCTGCGTCAGGTACAACCGTGCCAACCACCACCCCCACTCCTGCCACATCCCAGGAGACACCCAGGATCCCTGCCCCAACACCACAATGCAGCCAGGCTCGCCAGGAGGGACACGGTGTCCCGGGCACCCAGGAGGAGGCAGGCGACAACGCCAATGCCACCCCTCAGGGGTCCCGGAGACCCGATGTGCCCACAAGTGCAGGCCAGATGCAAGTGGGCAGGGGTGGTGGGAGTGGAGGACGGCGGAGGCGCGAGCCTGACCAGTTGGCTGGGGATCCGGTATTTTCCCATGTCCGTAACATCCTGGACTCATACCGGCAGGACACCACGGGCATGGCCCAGGTTGTGTCCGTCCTCGAGGGGATCAAGGTCCAGCAGGCCCAGCAACATGCGGAGCTAATAGCCTGTCTACAGGTACACCAACGGAGGATGGAGGACAGACAGGCTGAGCAAGTGACGGCGTTCCAGGGGATTCACGCTACACTCCGTCGGATGGCCGACACCATGGCCGACCCTCCCTGTGCCAGAAGGCGGAGAACATCACCACCCACAGGGAGGGATCAGGAGGAGGAGGAGGAAACATCCGACGGAGCATCCCAGACGTCGTCACGGCCTGCTGCTGAGGTTCCCCGCAGGAAGCCGGGTCGTCCACGGAAAGGACCGTGAGGGTGGCTGCTACATCACCATCTCCCAGGACACCTGGCCTGGCACCTGGCCCACTGGAGCAACAGCATCACAGCATCAAGAGACATTCTCTGCCACATGGCCCTGCTGGTCACTGGCTGACCAATGTTGACAAAGACTGTGGCATGGACTCTGAGGATTTCCAATGGCAAGGACACCAACTCCCCTACTGAACTTTGGATTCCCTAATCCCGGAAAGCCCCTCACTTTGTCCCCCCCCCCCCCAATAATAAATCACACTATTAAGAGTAGATGCCTGCTGGTAGCATTATTACCTAACATGTGTCTTGTACAGTCTAAACATGCCTGAGTCATCTGTTCACTTCAACCATCCACACCCTGGGGCCTGAGTCTGGCACAGGACACATGGGTCACAGTTTATTAGGCAAGACAGACATGGAGCACCATACACATCCGTGATGGGCAGAACCAGCTGAGGGGGTGGCCGAACAACCGTGCTGACAGACACATTGAGTACAGCAACAGTCATGCGCAGAGGTCAGGGATCCTGGCCAGTGTCCTGGGGGGCACCCAGGTATGTGTAGACAGGTGGCAGAACCATGTCCTGCAAGCTTGAGTCCGGTGGATGCAGAGAGTGGGGTCATGGACAACGTTGGATGCATGGGGATGGCACATGTCACAATACCCACACAGTCATGGACATCATGCCCAATACACAGTCTCAGCACACACACACAGCTTGCATCTTGCCACACGACACATTGACACATAGCCACAATCAGGCAATACCATGCCAGACATGCAGGATGCACCGTGCCAACACACCAGCATTGACTGAGAAGAGGCACCTTGGAGGCATAGGGACACCTTTATTAGTCATGTTTTTGGGATTGCAGAGGCAACTTGAAGTACACATGAACACATCATGTGGAGTAACATGTGGGTCCAACACTGGCACCCCCCTTCTGCAGCACAAATGCGTGATAGCCATGGAACTGGCACACAAGTATCGGCTAACAGCTAAAACCCACAGCTGCACACGGAGAGCCTGACATACACCATAGATCCGCTGATGTGGAAGTCCCACGCCATGCCAAGACAATGTCAACCGTATGTGTCCGAGGGCAGTGTCACACACATTGATGCCATCATCACAATCCACTATCCCATCACTGATGACTGACAACCAGGCAGCCCATCTATTCAGGTGTACCCAGCTGCATGTCGTGTCCCATGGGGATGCCACATGACTGCAGAGGAACCAAACCCCGATCGGGGAAGTGTGCACACATCGTGAACAACAGCCACACCCAATACACCCCAGATGCATCCCTTACCCCATGGAGACTTCCAAACGTGTCCGTGCCTGTAACGCTGAGTCAGCCCACGATGTCATGTCCATGAGGAATAGCAGTGCCACAACAATGCAACCAGCAAACGGCATGCGCAGGTACCTGGGGAAGAGAGACACACAAGAAGTCAGCCACAAAAAGCACAGCCACTTGCATGTGCATTTACTCGACACATGTATGGATGACAACATGCTAGGTCACAATTATGACTGGGGAAATATTACCATCACTGCCACCATCACTCCAGTGACACACCCACACACACCTCTGACCCACGTGCCATACATGCAGGTGGAGACACACATCACAACGCATGCCACACGGGGACCAATGCGTGCACACTCAGACCCTGGTTCTCACCACTAAGCAAAGAAGTCGCGTATGAGCCGAGTCCGGATGTCCTCTTGCGGCTCCACATCCTCCACATCACTAGCCCCATTGCCAAGCCCTTCGTCCTCCACGGGTGGATGGTCCTCGTCATGTTGATTCAGGATGAGTGGCACAGCTCTTTCAACTGCCATGTTGTGCAGCATGCAGCAGACCATGAAGATCTTGCAGACCTTCGCCGGGGCATAAGGGAGTGCACCGCCGGTCTTGTGGAGGCACCGGAATCGGCTCTTCAGCATGCCAAACGTCCTCTCTATCACTCGCCTTGTCCGGCCATGGGCGGTGTTATAGCGGAGCTGGGCCGGCGTGATGGGGTTGCGGAGAGGTGTCAGCAGCCAAGGCATGTTGGGATAGCCAGCGTCCCCTACATGGGAAGCACATGGACATCGTTAGAACTGGTGAAGCGGTCGTGCTGGTCGGCTATACAGAATACAGGACAGACAGACTGTACCCACCAACAACACATGCCCGTTCGTTGCGCAGCTGCATCATCATATCAGGCATCCCGCTACGCCTCATGATGTAGGCATCGTGTGCTGACCCTGGGAAACGAGCACAGACATGTGAAATCACCATATTGGACAGACACACCACAAGGGCATTGATGGAGTGGTAGTGCTTCCGATTGCGGTACGCCACCTCCCGTGCGTGTGGTGGTACCAAACCTACATGTGTCCCATCTATGGACCCAATGACATGGGGCATCCCTCCCAGGGCATAGAATCCACGCTTGACCTCAGTCATCTGTTCAGGGGTTGGGAACTTGATGAAGTCATCCAGGTGAATCAACATGGCCTCCAAGAAATCATGCAGCACACCGCTGAACATGCTCTGGGACATGCCACCAACATGAGCTATGGTATTTTGGAAGGTACCCGTGGCAAGAAAATGTAGGGCAGCCATTACCTTCAGCTGGGGTGTCAGTGCCGTAGGATACCTGTGCTGCGGTTGCAGGTGTGGTGCCAGTCTCGCCGTCAGCTCCAGAATCAACGGTTGGGTGAAGCGGTAGAGCCGGATCCTGTCATTCTCCTGCATGGTAGCCAAGTCTGGAATTCTTCGGGCAAGAGGCGGCGCTCTGCAGTAATTTGGAAGTGACAACGAAGAGTGAGTGCACTACGAGAACAACTCATGTCTACTGAGCACATGTAAATCTGGCACTACACACATGCTACATAGGGAGTCAGGTATGTGCTACATGCCCAGGACACGTATGGATGCAAGGTGACACTCCTTCCAAGACCCAGCTACACACGGTGATTGAGAACCTCCCCATGCCACGCCATGGAAATAGCTGTGTCCCAGTGCAAGTGCACAGCCCGACGCAAGACAGGAGTGACATACACCCACACATCAGCAGAAGTGGGATGCCGATTGCAGAGACTGGTAGCGGAACACTGGAGCCACAGGTCACATGACATTACACTAGTCCAGCCCACACACCTTGCCATGAAGGTGCACATGTCATGACTCACCACACATTCCTTGTGAGGATGCTGACATGGCCTTGTCACGCTACTCCGTGTCCCATGCATACATGTGCACCTCACATCCGATAACACATGTGGCATGGTGTGCGGAACAGTGTGCAATGACAATCTACACACAGCCACATGTTGGTTGCTGCAACGGCTGCAGCTATTGAGGGTGCTACAACATCAACCTGATGTAAATCCCGGACACATATATGACATAGTCACATTGTGCACTGTGGGTAGTGACAAGTCATGTGTCATGACCCCTGTACCGGGCATCATGGGACACTTCCGTGTGTTGGTGTCCGTGCCATGCCAGTGACGCTCACCCCAAGTGCGCAGTCCCACATGCACACATGTCAAAGGAGTCAAGGGCATGCCTGGCACACATTGCACCATTACACAGTACACCTGTACACATCTCATCATACATCTGGTGCCTTCTCCACTCAGGAGGCATGTTCCACATCACAGCCTGTGACACCTGTGCCCCACACATGTAGTAATGCACAGACGATGCCTTGATGTCCATTCCTGGACAAGTATGTCCATCCATGGACAAGTATGTCCGCCCTATTCCTACCTGTGTGTCGCCTATCACCACAGTGATGTGTAAAAACCGCCGTACTGCTGCTGAGAGGGCCTGTGCATGTTCCCAAATCACTGTGGGAGTGCTGCCGTATGTGTACCCATCGTGATGGCGAGCGTACAGGCATTTGTACGGTCCGTAGCACTACGAGTACGCATACGCGTGCAGACCCATAGTGATAGGGCCGTACACACGCATGTACGCTCACTATCACTATGGGTCTGCACGCGTATGCGTACCCGTAGTGGTACGGACCGTACACTCGCATGTACGCTCACTATCACTATGGGACTGCACGCGTATGCGTACCCGTAGTGGTACGGACCGTACACTCGCATGTACGCTCACTATCACTATGGGTCTGCACGCGTATGCGTACCCGTAGTGGTACGGACCGTACACTCGCAGGTACGCTCACTATCACTATGGGTCTGCACGCGTATGCGTACCCGTAGTGGTACGGACCGTACACTCGCATGTACGCTCACTATCACTATGGGTCTGCACGCGTATGCGTACCCGTAGTGGTACGGACTGTACACACGCATCTACGCTCACTATCACTATGGGTCGGCACGCGTATGCGTACTCGTAGTGATAGTGAGCGTAGATGCGAGTGTACGGTCCGTACCACTACGGGTACGCATACGCGTGCAGACCCATAGTGATAGTGAGCGTACATGCGAGTGTACGGTCCGTACCACTACGGGTACGCATACGCGTGCAGACCCATAGTGATAGTGAACGTAGGCATGCATGTACGGGCCGTTGCCATGCATTTGGGGTGCCCTAGGGCCCCGAAACGCACCGTACCTGTGTGTGATGCTCCAAATTACATAGGGGACAAGTATTAAGGCCTACATGCATGCTGGTTGTCATGGAGACCAAGTTCAAATTTCGAAATTGTTCTGGAAGGTGCACAGCAGAAGTCAGTTGGAATTCTTCTACTTTGTTGCAATGTGTTTGTGGGGCTGACATCATGCAGGAGAATGAAACCGATAGAGAACCCACAGACTGCTAGGTTTGAAGGGATTGGTGGAAACATAGGATGCAAATGTGAGTGACCAATCACTCTGTACTCCTGTGCATGAGACTGGGCAGAAGGGCACATATAAGGCAGCCAGGTCCCATGAGGGAGCACTTGCCTGCACATCTTTGCATTCGTCGACCCAGCTGCTGCTACTGATTCCCTGGAACCATGTCAAGGGCTGTGGAGAGGACACAGCCATTCACCCTGGAGGAGAACATGGCTCTGCTGGATGTGATCCTCCCACAGTACTCCATGCTGTATGGGCGACCAGGGTATCAGGTGAGTGCATAGGCCACTGCCACAGACTGTCCCTATGTTGTGACTGTGACTTCTGCCATTGCGTCCAGGTGTAACACACATGCCATGTACTGTCGGGGGGGTCCCAGGGGGGGGGTGCCTGATGTCTCCCAGCAGTGCCCTGAGACAGGAGGGGTGGGGGCCTATCACTCACAGCAGTGCCCTGAGACAGGAGGGGTGGGGGCCTATCACTCACAGCAGTGCCCTGAGACAGGAGGGGTGTGTGCAGAGTCCTCCCAGCAGTGCCCTGAGACAGGAGGGGTGTGTGCAGAGTCCTCCCAGCAGTGCCCTGAGACAGGAGGGGTGTGTGCAGAGTCCTCCCAGCAGTGCCCTGAGACAGGAGGGGTGTGTGCAGAGTCCTCCCAGCAGTGCCCTGAGACAAGAGGGGTGTGTGCAGAGTCCACCCAGCAGTGCCCTGAGACAGGAGGGGTGTGTGCAGAGTCCTCCCAGCAGTGCCCTGAGACAGGAGGGGTGTGTGCAGAGTCCTCCCAGCAGTGCCCTGAGACAGGAGGGGTGGGGGCCTATCACTCACAGCAGTGCCCTGAGACAGGAGGGGTGGGGGCCTATCACTCACAGCAGTGCCCTGAGACAGGAGGGGTGTGTGCAGAGTCCACCCAGCAGTGCCCTGAGACAGGAGGGGTGTGTGCAGAGTCCTCCCAGCAGTGCCCTGAGACAGGAGGGGTGTGTGCAGAGTCCACCCAGCAGTGCCCTGAGACAGGAGGGGTGGGTGTGATGCACAGTGTGAGCCTTGATCATTGATTGTGACATTGCCATCATTCCACCTGTGTACCCACTGTGGCACGTACTGCTTTTGCCCTCACCAGGGGATGATGTCCCTATGACAAAGGTGCAATGCGTTGGCTGCATGACATGCCTTGTTGTAACCAGCTAATTTGTACCCATATGTCTCTCTGTGACATGTGGCTGGTGTATTGATGTGGTGTCACTTGTTCCTCCTCACAGGTAGGCGCCACTGCCAAGGAGCAGATCTGGCTGACCGCCGTCAGTGCCGTGAGGGGTGTGGATGGTCGGAGGCGGAGCCTGCCCCAGGTGAGGAAACGCTGGCAGGATATCCGGTGCTGGACGCGGAGGATTGCACGGCTCCTGCTGGGGGACTCACCTGAGAGCCACAAGAACCGCGGCCGCCGCCGTCTGAGCCACCTCCACAGGCGTGTGCTGCCGGTGGTCTTTCCAGACCTGGAGAGGCGCTTACAGGCGATGCAGCAGCCGGAAGGGGGTAGGTACATTTGTGTTTGTTGTGTGTCACCGGCATTTGTAAGGGCACAGTAGCATGAATTCACTGGCAGGGTTTAAAGGTGCTGTGCAGATCCTGTTTGCCCCAGTATAGCGCTGTGCCCCTGCCACCCTTCCCCTCCTTGCAATGTGTTCCCTGGTCTGTGTGTAGTCACTCCTTCACAAGGTAATGTAGGCTGGCGCTTTGTCCACGAGAACAATGACTGTAGCATCATGTGTGGGGGTGGTGTGTAACAGGTTGTGGGACCTTGCCTGTGCACTGTCAAGTTCACTGCATGTGGGTTCCATGTCAGTTGCCACTGATGCTGACTCCAGACATGGGAGTTGGTCTCTCATGTGTCATGCCTTACAGCGCGCATGTCATATGTAGTGGCCTGTGACATGATGTGCATGAGTGTGCGATACACATAGTGCAGGGATGGTGACGTGTGTTGCAGTCATTACCATTCAGTAGCATGTAGTTGCGTACCCACTACTGTCCCCTGGGGCACCTTTTCCTCAGTGGTGTATGTGTCATCATAAACGTGGCCAATCTCAGTGTCTACAGCGTAGGTTGTGCTCTGTGCCATTGTCCCCTGTCACCATGTATATAGACGTGCTATTTTGTACAGGTGTCCACTGTGCAGCCTGACCTGATTGTCCTTCTTCATACTCACAGTTGCCATTGCCTGTGTGTCTTTTTCTACTCATCTGAGGATGGGCACTGGTACCTCATTATTTGTACAGGCGCACCTTGGCTGTTTGGCGTCCAATCTTGCTTTTTGCCTGCCCCTGTGTGTATCACCCAGACTATGAGATGTTGGTGCCACCTGTGTCTCAACAATTTGCCTCGTGTAGGGTCTTGTTGGGGCGGGCAATGCCTATGTGTTAACTCCTGATTTCCACTTGCTGGGTCTGGGCAGTGTGTGATGTGTCTGGACACACACGCAAGGTGCAGTGACCGAGTCATGTTGTGCATGTTTTCAGCATTACCTATGCAGCATGTGTCTCAAGTTCATGGATATGCTCCCTGGTCATCGGTATTATTGCCAACGCTGTGTGGTGCAGATGCAGTGCTGGATTGTCCCCAGGGCCTGGGTGCTATGTCAGACTCCGTTTCCTGTGTTTAGCTATTGTCTCATGCTCTCCATGGTATTTCAGTGGCATGGTGGCTCAACCAACTGTGTGTTTCATGCCCTACATCGGTACCCTGTTCAGTAGATGTTAGGGATCTTCCTTTTCAGGCCATGCAATGTTACCTATGTAGATTGGACTCATGTGACAGATGTGTACAGGTGTCTGATTAATTTCTGTCTCTCCACCCTGCCCACAGCATCGTCGGGGGACACAGAGGGAGACATGGACACAGACCAGGCGGAGGGACCGAGCACCAGTGCCAGCCGTGACATCGGGTCTGGCACATCGAGTGGGACAGAGGCGGAGGAGAGTGTGGCCGAGGACCTGTCGACTGGCACATCAGACTACGAAGCTGACAGGTCCGAGGAGGATGTCTCCGAGTGGGCGGAGGCTGCACCAGCAGCTGACAGCGGAACAACACCCCGCACCGCCCCCTCAGTTTCCACCAGCCGCCTCCCACTTGCTCGTGTCCCTTCCCAGCGTGCCCGGTCACAGCATGTCTCCTTCCTGCCAGGCACCGCACCCCCTGCCCCTGTCTCCACTGCTGCCGCCAATGCAGAGTCTGTGGACATCCAGCGGCAACTGCAGGTTGGTCAGGCTGCGATCCTTAATGTCCTCCATGCCCACGGCAAAACCCTCACCAACATCGAGGCTTTCTTGGAGGGCATTCATTCATCGCAGGCTGACCAACGCAACTTGCTGAGGTCCATAGACTCCACACTGACTGCAGCAGTGGGTCTCCTGCAGCGCGACCTCCCCCCACCTACCCCTGCCCCATCCACACTTCCCACTCCCAAGCCTGTCCCACGTACACCCAGACGTCGGCATGCACCCACATCAACGGACACGGGCACCACACCAGCAGGGAAGGTCCACCGCACTCCTCCTGACACGCACACACAGGGTGAGGTAGGCACACCCACTGGGTCGGGGGGCAAACGTGTGACACGCAGCCATAGTGGGAGTCCGCATTCCACCCAGTCCACTCCCTCCAAATCCCCTCCCCTCAGCTCTCCTGGCCACATCTCCCCCAAGGACTCCTTCATGGCCGCTCTGTCCCTGAGCCCCACAGTTACACCACCACGCAAGCGGTCAAGGAGGTCCCCGGTCAGGGTGGTTGAGTCTCCCCCCCTGTCTCCACCCTCCCCCGGTGGCGCTGCGACCCATCCCTCTGACCCCCCCCCCCTCCTTGGGGCCTGAGGTCCCTTCGGGTGCAGGGGACTCCCTGGAGGACCTTGCAAAGGTGTGTAGTGCCATCCTGGCCTCCGCCTTTGGCACTGACCCACCCCCTGTGGTGGAGTCCTCCATCCCTGCACCCACAACGCCGCCCCTTTGCCCTGATGTCCCTGCGGTGCCTGTTGCTTCCCCCCCCCCCCCTGATGCCCTCACCAGTGTGGAAGACGATGCCATTTGACTGTGCAGGCAAGGTAGGGGACACGCATCCCACTGTGTCCCCCATCCAGCTGAGAATCATTGACTGCCCTATGGGCTTTGTGAAGATTGTACTGCCTGCGATCCACGGACATTGTGCTCATGCTGAATAAAGCTTAATTTTGTTTTCATTATCACACTACTGCTATGCTGGTATTGGTGTTGGTGGGGCTGCTACATGGTTTTGGGTGGTGTGTAAGGGTTTGGGTGTGTGGGATATGTAGTAGTGTACTGCTCATTGGTGGGACCCTGTGATCTGTGTGCCATCACAAGGTGTTGGCTAACTTTCTTTGTTCATGTAAGCAGTTACTGCATGGTGCACTTGTCCCAGGGTGTATTCCTTCCTCTGTGTACCCAGCTTTCTTCCCTGCAGGGTGTTCCCAATGTTTAGCGCAGAGCTGTGTCTACATGAGCTGTGTGTGTGACGGAGCCCTTCTACTTTGGCCATGCATGCAGGGCCATGTCTCCACCTGCAACAATCGTGGCATCCTTGGTGATCACTGTACTTGTGTGTGGAGTCTGTTGACATGAGTTCATGGGGACATGTTCCCTTGTAGCCAGTATGCATGTGGATAATTCTGGCCTCACACACATGTGTTACACCCCTCCTGTCTCAGGGCACTGCTGTTAGTGATAGGCACCCACCCCTCCTGTCTCAGGGCACTGCTGGGAGGACTCTGCACACACCCCTCCTGTCTCAGGGCACTGCTGGGAGTGATAGGCACCCACCCCTCCTGTCTCAGGGCACTGCTGGGAGGACTCCACACCCACCCCTCCTGTCTCAGGGCACTGCTGGGAGTGATAGGCACCCACCCCTCCTGTCTCAGGGCACTGCTGGGAGTGATAGGCACCCACCCCTCCTGTCTCAGGGCACTGCTGGGAGGACTCTGCACACACCCCTCCTGTCTCAGGGCACTGCTGGGAGGACTCTGCACACACCCCTCCTGTCTCAGGGCACTGCTGGGAGTGATAGGCACCCACCCCTCCTGTCTCAGGGCACTGCTGGGAGGACTCTGCACCCACCCCTCCTGTCTCCGGGCACTGCTGGGAGGACTCTGCACACACCCCTCCTGTCTCAGGGCACTGCTGGGAGTGATAGGCACCCACCCCTCCTGTCTCAGGGCACTGCTGGGTGGACTCTGCACACACACCTCCGATTTCAGGATATGTACGCTTGGAACATACACGGTGGGGGTACGCTCAATGCATTCGAGGTAAGGGTACGAGTCTACTTACACTGGTGTGGTGGGGGTACGCTCCATGCATACGCGGGTGAGGGTACGGGTCGAACTTACACTGTTGGACCGGGGGGTACGCTCCTTGCATACGCGGGTGGGGGTACGGGTCGTACTTACACTGTTGGGGTGGGGGTACGCTCCGTATGTCCGCGGGTGGGGGTACGGGTCGTACTTACACTGTTGGGCTGGGGGGTACGCTCCTTGCATACGCGGGTGGGGGTACGGGTCGTACTTACACTGTTGGGCTGGGGGGTACGCTCCTTGCATACGCGGGTGGGGGTACGGGTCGTACTTACACTGTTGGGGTGGGGGGTATGCTCCTTGCATACGCGGGTGAGGGTTCGAGTCGTACTTACACTGTTGGGCTGGGGGGTACGCTCCTTGCATACGCGGGTGGGGGTACGGGTCGTACTTACACTGTTGGGCTGGGGGGTACGCTCCTTGCATACGCGGGTGGGGGTACGGGTCGTACTTACACTGTTGGGGTGGGGGTACGGTCCGTGAGTCCGTGGGTGGGGGTACGGGTCGTACTTACACTGTTGGCATGGGGGGTACGCTCCATGCATACGCGGGTGGGGGTACGGGTCGTACTTACACTGTTGGGGTGGGGGGTACGCTCCATGCATACGCGGGTGGGGGTACGGGTCGTACTTTCACTGTTGGGGTGGGGGGTACGCTCCTTGCATACGGGGTGGGGGTAGGGTCCGTACATATCCGTCCCCACGCTATGTGATGTTTGTGCGGCCCGTACCCAGGCCTTTGCCACGTGGGTGCGATCCGTCCCGCCATTGTGGGGGTGACGTGTGTGGGCATGGTCCGACTCGTACCCACGCTCTTCAGGCGTGGGTACGGGACGTACCTGTCTGGTTGTGTTGCCGGATCGCGTGGTGACGGACTTCCGTTGTGGCGGTCGCTGGCTTATCAGGACACGCCCCCACCCCCTCGTGGTGACCAGGGCATGGGAGTCAGGTATGTCCAGGCCATGTGTGGTGTGTGACTTATGTGGTTGTTTTGTGGCCTGCCCTGGTCGTGCCACCCCCACCCCACCCCACTTTCCCCCCTCCCTTAGTTATTCTGACCTTCTGCGGCGTCTGCGTCGTAACCTGTAGAGGAGGTGGACTGCTATGAGGGTAGGGATGACTCGTAGGTTCGGGTCCATGTCTGTCCGTCGCGTACTGGTCGTCCTGTCGCGTACGGGTCCTCCTTGATCGCGTCGTCCTGTCACGTACGGGTCCTCCTTGGTGGCGTCGTCCTGTGTGTCCGTCACGTACTGGTCCTCCTTGTTCGCGTCGTCGTCTGTCCGTCGCGTACTGGTGGTCCTTGTTCGCGTCGTCCTGATTTCCCGGCAGTTTTTGGCTGCCGCAAAATATTCACCGTGCGGGGTGACGTCGGTGCGAATCGTGATTCCTGGGTCGTGAATGGCTGGCTGCGAGCGTCCCGACGTCAGGTCGGCGCTTTCCCGGATCGCATTGGTAGGTGTTTTTTTGTTCGGTCGGGCTTTTTTACGATTCGTACGGTAATGGTGTACCCGTGCGAATCGTAATTCCTTGTTTGTAAAAATTGACGACCGGGTACGCGTCGGGCGGAGATTGTGCTCCGTCCGACGGTTCGTACCCGGTTTTTACCGGATCGTGATCGGCACCTTGGTCTCTGCGCATGCTATTAAAATGGCAACAGACCCTCTTTGGCTTCAGAGACAAGTTTACAATGGACTATATCTTTATTTCAGATCACCTGGCAACATATTTTAACAACTTCGAAGTGGTTAACAGGGACGAGAGTGACCACAGGCCGCTGAGGACAACCCTTCAGTTAAATGGGAAAACTGCAGCTCAACTGCAAACACTAGGGGCCACAACTGGAGAAGAGCACCATGAAGTTCTTAGTAGAATAAAATGGACAACAAATCTTGGCCCAAAACTTTCGGAGTGGATTACATATGAAGAGTCGAACTCCACAGTCTTATGCATTATTACTACTCCCGGAGCACTGGAAAGCAATCCTGGAGGAATTAAAACCTGCCCTAAGGGGGGATCGGGAAACGCCAAAATGCAGGCCACCCACACTTACCGACTCCCTACACAAATTCACCCAAGAGGACTTCACCCAACCAAACGCAGCCTCTTAAAGGTCTTGAAGGCAAGAAGAAAGGGAACCAAAAATCTGCAAACACAGGCAGTAACAGTTCTTCGAGCGGAATATAGAAAGAACGTCTGGGAAATACGAGTCAAGAAAATTGAATCAGAATGGTTGAAAATAATCATTCTCCTCAAAGCAAGGGGACACATTCAACTTTGGAAACGTATTAATCAATATAGTAATACCGGTCAGACAAAAGGGAACGGAGTGGCAGCTGCGGAATGGGTCAAACACGCAAAGCTGCTATACTCTCACACTCAACCACAACAACTTTTCACGGTGACAAACAAAGCCGACAAAATACCTAACACCACAGGAGACCGAGGTAACCATCGTAGTCAAATAAATGAGGACAGACCCAGGACCCAATGGGATCCCTGCATCAGTGTTTAAAGCATCACATGTATTCTGGGCAAAACAGCTAACACCACTCACAGGTATGCTTACGCTACTTCAAGTGTCCCATCGCCATGGAAAGGCTCTATTCTTTTCCCCATTTACAAAAAAGGGGACTGTACGAAGCCAGAAAATTACCGTCTTATTGCTTTATTAGACATTGAAGTGAAAGCCTACGCAAGAATACTACTGAAAGAACTAGAAGACTGGGCAAAAGAAAACAACATCCTCCGCCTCTTTCAATCTGGTTTTAGGCCCGAATGCTCCACTCTGGATAACATCCCAGTACTGGGTCATCTGTCACATCGAGCAACCCAGCCAGCACAATTACCCCTCTTTTGCTGCTTCCTGGACTGCAGCACAGCATTTGACCGGGTTGATCGAGGGAAGCTGTGGGAAAAACTTTACTCCTGGGGAATCCCCCAACAGTTACTAAAGGCCATAATGGCACTACCTCAGGGGACCTGGGTCTGCATCAAGACCAGCCAAACCACGTGTACAGCCATGGGGCCGTCCAACAACGGCCTGAAACAAGGGTGTGTGCTCACCCCTCTTCTTTTTAATCTTTATACAGCAGACCTGGAAAAAGCCCTGGAAGGAGCAAGCTTACTAACACCAAAGCTGGTGGAAAGTTCAACTTCAAATCCTTCAGTATGCCGATGACATTGCAATAATGGATCATACGCGGTCTGGCCTACAGACAGCCTTAAACGCCCTTCATAGATACAATCAAAAGAACAGCCTTTCTTCTAACCAGGAGAAGACCAGGATACTTATTTTTGGGAAGTATCACCGAAAGCAAACAGCACGATGTTGCCTAGACGATCTGCAAATCAAAACATGCACGAATCATAACTACCTGGGCGTCAGGCTATCGGAAGGGGAAAAGCCAACAACCCACCTGAAACCTCTAAGAAGCAAGGGGGCTGGCATTATTTACAGCTTGCGACGCCTAAACCAGCGACTTCACAGTCCAACAGCAGAAGCAATTCTGAAAGTTTTAAGAGCAAAACTTGTCCCCTCTCTTAACTATGGACACTTAGTCTTCCCCGGTGACTTCAACAAGCTCCTCGCGCACCTCCAAATCTCTGCCTACAAGAAGGTTCTAGCTCTCCCACGACAGACCAGAAGAGCTAGAGGAAGGCTGGAGCTGGGCCTTATCTGGCCGGATATCACCTGCGTAGGGGACTTATTAAAATACTATATTCGTACTTAGCGTGCCTCTGCATCTTCACTCAAATCCCATATCAAAACAATCTTTGAAGAGAATGGCTCCCCATGGCAGGTACAGTTGGCAGCAGCTATAAGACTACTTGAAATACAAGCCCAAAATCTGCACAATCTGGACATCCGGGCAACAGCCTGGAAAAAGACAGTGAATACACAGGTTAAGAGAATATCCTTCGTAAAGGACCAGGAGATCCTACACCATCAATCCAATCTTTCCACACTGGATGTCTCCTATATCCTGGGAAAACCTCAGCCTTTTTTTGAGCAAGCCCTGACAGTTCTGGCCCGGAAAAGAATCACTTACATGAGACTTCTAGCACTGCTTATTGCAGACTTTAATCCATCTTGGGCCCGGCAAGACAATTAAATTGCCTGTCGTCTTTGCAGTTACCACTGTGAATCTTGGCTTCATCTGCTGTGTTGCTTCCCAAAGTTAGCTAGGGAGCGGCACTGCCTGGTACTCCCAATTTGCATGTCTCACGGCTCTGGATGATGCAGAGAAGTTTCAGACTTGTGCTTCTCTGTTAATACAACTCAAACAGTGGCTCGACTAGGGAAATTCACAGATGTAATCCGGGCAACACTGATACAAACCATCAAGATACAAGACGTAACTAGTCGGCCACCGAGCTAGAGCGACTAGGACCAGATCATTTCTAAAAACATAACACCAGTCTTGTGTCTACAATAAACTCAGAGTCCTGCTTCGGACTACAGTCATTACAAAGCCCAGGCACACAAGTGAACAATAAAGGTCAAGACCAGTGGACTAAGTAAGTTAAACAAGGAAAACTCAGTTGTTCTAAATTGCCCATCATCAAATGAATCATTATTTTATTGGACACAGGGCCCACTTAAAAAGACGTACAAACCGGGCCCCCAATTGCAGAAGCAATTTCTATGCACCAGCACTCACTTCCAGCCAGGACAATTGTTTTTAAGACTCAAGATTTTTAAGTTTTAAGCAAACCCAGTGAGTCCTTTTAAATTTCTCTTTCCTTTTCGCTTTTATAGCATCTTGTAATGATGGTATATTGTAATGATTTTAATTAATTAAACAATAAAGCACAATAAAAATGAATACCTGGTGGAGTGTGAGTTCTCTGACCCCAGGGAGCTCACACCAGAGACAGACATTTCAGTGGATTCCAGAGGGTCTGAAGAAACATCTGGGGGTGATCCTGAAGGAGGTGGCTCAGGTTTTCCCCAAGCAAGTAAGTGGGGAAGGTTGTGGTGGGTCAGATAGGTCCCAGAGTAAAGGGAGGGGTGTAGGGTCACATGGCCTGTCTCAGAGGAGAAGGAGTGGGAGTGGGCTGTGTCCCGAGGTGCCCGAAACCCAGTCTCAAGGCCTGGTTGGTTCCATGAGGGAACATCAGGAGGGGGGCCTGGTCTGTACCAGGAGGCCATCCCCTGAGGGGGATCCCAGGGTGTCAGTTGAGCTGGGGAAGACGGCTGCAACCAGCATTCCACCAGCTCTGGTGTCTGGCAGCACCTCTCCAGTTGGGAGAGGGCATGTGTCCTGTGTGAGGGGGGGATGCAGTCCCCAGTGGAAGGACCAGTGGGTCAGGGGTTGCCATCTCTGAGGTTAGAAGACCCCAGGACTGACCCTGGTGAGGCCATTTCTGGCCGGGGGGGGGGGTCTTCATACTCTGTCAGGGGGACAGGAGGCTGGAGACCTGTGCCAAGCAGACTCTTGCACAACTCCAGAGCAGTGTGTTTACCTTTGGGGGGGGGGGGAGGGTGTAGTCCCCCAGAAGTCCTGAGTTGCCAGGCACATGTCCAGCCTAAGGGTACAGACTCTGGGTTGGAGGGCCAGGTTCAGGGTGTCTGCCCTGACCTGGAGGAAGTAGTGACTGCTAACAGTGCCCCTACCAGTTTGTCATCTGGGGATACCGCTCCATGTGGGAGGGTGCAGGGCCCTAGTAGGGGGGGCGGGGAGAGGGCAGCCTCACCCCTGACCCCTGCCCACTCTAAAGGTACAGACCCTAGGATGGGATCCCAGTTGCAGGATAGAACCCCTGAGTTGGTGGGCGAATTGTGCAGGACACCTGCCACAGGTGCCCGGACAATTCTGGAATGGGGTACCGCTTCAGGTGGGAGGGTGCAGACTTCCAAGGAAAAGAACCGGGTGTGGGAGGGTTCATCACAGTCCCCTGTCCAGTCTCAGGGTACAGGCTGGTCTGTCAGTGTCAGGATGTCATCCCTGACCTGACAGGAGGGAGAGGGGACAAACTGTGCAAGGCACCTGTGGCTACTGCCCCCCACTCAGTGACGCCACAGAGGTTTGAGAACCCTGATAGGCATAAGGCCTGGGTATCATCACTGACAACTGTCAGTGGCCACTCTGGCTTGCTGTCCTGGGGGTCAGAGTGGCCCCTGGGGGGTTGGGGGAGTGGACAGGATTCACACCCCTGTGGTAGACTGGCCCACATCACTGTCTTATCCATATGGGTACTGTCTGCCTGCTGGGACACACCTGTAAGCAAGGTACGGTTAGGTGCTGCACAGATGGGGTCCCCAGGTGAGAAGGAGGGTTCCCCATGGGTTAGCTTAGTAGGCCCTGAGATTATGGACAGGGAGATCCAACTGGGTTCAGCACGGCGTAAAACCAGAAGGTGCCCCCGCTGTTGTGAGCCAGGTCTAGGTTCTATTACCCCAAGCAGGAAAGTTCATCAAGGGATTGATTATCCTACCCTGGCTTTAGGCTGGAAGGGTGTTGTGTTAGACCTGACTTTTCCAGTGGGTTTATCCCCAGACTTTTTGCTTTTTGGCCTCCTGTTTTGGACCCTGTTTTTGTTGGTTTTATGACTCTAGGCACTTTACCACTGCTGATCTGTGCTAAAGGGCATATGCTCTCCCTGTAAATTGTGTTTATGAATTGGCGATTCCATGATGCCTCCTCTCAGGTTCATGCTCAGGCTTTATCTACAGCCCCACCACAACCACCCCGGAGGTCTGGTCCCAACCATCAATCTGCCCTAATCTGCATTGCCAAAGTCTTTTTGGACAGCAAGCTGAGTCACAGTTGATCACTCAGTGCAGATGTTCCAACACATGTCCTAACCCAGTCTCAATCGTTCCATTTGCTTCTCAGACTGTATCGTTAGTGACTCAGTCCTCCCATGTTACCATCCAACTGCCCCCGGCGGTTACCCCATACATTGTGCCTTTGGGGATTGACACAAAGGAACATTTTGCCCAACTCAAAAATAAAGTAATCCACTGGTTGGCAACTCGTGTGAATGCTTTCCAGCCCCTCACCCAGATCCTGACTGAAGAAATCATAATGGCTCAGAGGGTAGGATGGATGGGACTGTCACACAAAACATCTCTGGGTGACTGTAGAATAGTGAACTTCGACAACCCTGTAGGAGCGGGTCTGATTCTGCGTGCCATGAGGGCACAAGGTGCACCAATGGACCGCATATCAATTCTTCCTTTGTGTTTTTTCTATCCGCCTGTAAATCCTGATGCCCTGGTGAGGAGAGACTAGGAACTGATCCAGAAAAAGTCAGGTCGTGAGCCAACTATTCCTTCCGCCTTAATTGACACTACCACTGTACAACTAAGTAACCGCTTTCTACCTTTGAGTGAGTTGGAAGATCCTGACTGACTGGGTCTTACTTTTACTACTGATACTCTGAATTCTGTTACTCCGAATCAGGAACTGGACAACATAAGTATAGACACTGTTGTAGTCCTTATCTGGAACATTGCTGGGGTCCCCCGCAAGCTTACAGATGCCAGTTGGCTATGCATGATGAAGAATTTTGATTTTATTTGTTTTCAGGAGATGTGGGATATTGATGTTTGTTTACATCTTGAGGGTTTTTCCTCGTATTCAGTTCCAGCTACCCGTTCCACCAGTTGGCGAGCTAGTGGTGGCTTACTAACTATAGTCAAACTAGAGCACAAATGTAAGGTAGGGGTCCTTAAGTCTAATTTTAAGACTATTCCGGGTATCCTCCTAACATTTCCCAATAAGCATAGACTGCTTTTAATTAATTTCTATTATGCAATTACACCTAGGATTGACCCAGATGCTAATATTTATCTTAAAGCTTTTATTGATGATTTTTACCAACCTGAACTCCGTTTTACTATCATGGTGGCTGGGGATTTTAACTTTCACCACTGTCACTCTTGTATAACTTATAGGGATTCTGATTCTGAAGGCTCATTTGGTAACCAGGTGCATTTTTCACATACTTACCAGGGTGATATTGCGAAGAACCTTATAGCTGAACTTAGTGACTCTAATGGCCAGCAACCAGGATCCATCAAGAGAGCTAATACCTACTTTCAAGGGTGGTGGGGGGGGGTCATAGTTCTGTTATTGGTTATATCTTTGTCTCAGGGTGGTTCTTTTCTGCTTTATCTGATATTAAGGTCCTAAAACACATCTTGAGCAACCATAATCTATTAATAGCTTCAAATGTTGGGAGAATAAATCATTGGGAGCGGTATCGCTTTATAAGGAGCCCATTACCTTGATTAATCAGGGCAGAAGAGTGAGGTGGGCCAGTATTGTTCCCTCAGCCTTTGCCCAAACGTTGATTGCCTCGTGCTATTCTAATCTCCTTATTTGTCTGTCTGAAGAAGAGTCACCACAGAATATCTTGGCATCATTCTCTATCATTAGCAGGTTTATTAAATCTGCGCTTTGTAAACTTTCTCACCGCTGGCATCACATGTTGAAAGATGGTTTGATAGCCAGAGCTCAAACCCATAAGGATCTCTGGAATCTCCTGCATGTGAAGTCCCGGTGCCAAGAGAAGGTTAAAAGGGCCAGGGCAGGGTATAAAATGGCCTGCAAGGAACGCAAAACCAAGCTCAAAGAGGAAGCCTGGGATAAGCGGTTAACTGCCAACCGGCTGCGCGACAGTTCTGCTTTATGGAGTGTCATTAATTCGCCTTTTTTCAGTAAAGATCACCTCACTAATCAGGCCTGTACTCTTCCTTCTCAGGCCTGGGTTGATCACTTTAAGGCTATCTACAGCCTAGATGGGGAGCCGGAGTCGTCGGAAGTTCTTAGGACTACCCATTATTTAATTTTTAGCTTATCAGAGGTTAGAGCCACCATTTCCCAGCTGCCATTAAATAAAGCTCCAGGGCCTGATGGGGTACCAGGGGACCTCTTTAAAACATGTATAGATTTATTGGCCCCGTTGTTAACAATGCACTTAAATTCTGTAGCCTCCGGTCCTCTTCCGCTAAGTTGGTCTCGCTCAATAATAGTTCCTGTTTTTAAAAAGGGTAACCGGTTACACCCCGCATGATTTAGGCCCATCTTTCTCATAGATTCATTCTTGAAGATTGTCGGACGAATTTTATTAAACCGTCTAGATGATTGGGCAGAAGAGAGAAGCTTTTTATCTGACCTTCAGTATGGGTTCCGCCCTGGTTGGGGCACCCTAGAGCTAACTTTAAATTTTTTATTTATTGGTCCGTAAATACACTAAGGCCAAGAAGGGGGCAGTACATCTGGCCTTCATGGACCTTAGCTCTGCTTTCGATAGTCAATTGCTCTAAGCTTTGGTCCTTGATGGAACAGACGGGTGCCGACCCAGTTTTAATACATTTTTTGTGGGATTTGCACAGTAATCTATCAGCTAGTGTCAGGTTTGGCGCTAATGGGGAATGTACTGAGCACTTTAAACTGCAGTGTGGGGTCTGCCAAGGCTGTATTTTAGCCCCCTTCTTATTTATTTATTATATCAACCACATAGAGCAAGCCTCGGTTGCTCCAGGTGTAGACGTTCCTACAGTAGGAGGTAGTTCTCTACCTTGCTTGCTCTATCTGGATGATACCGTTCTGATTGCTCGTACGGCCAAAGGTTTGCACAAACGTCTTAACCTCTTTATTAGTTTTATGAGTAGCCTGGACTTAATGACACATTTTTCTAAGTCACATGTTACGATGATTGGCCTACCAAATACGAAAATTATGAAACATTTAGTAGATGAAACACAAAGAGAGTGAGGAGAGGGTCCAAGGGAGACAGTTTAAAGACCTGCGAGAAGTGATTCTCCGTATACTGTAATCATAACACTTCTCGGGTCTATGCTGGAGTGTGACCTGTGTTTTAACAAGGAAAAAGGTGAAATTGTGTCTCTCGGTAAGGCCCCAAAGGGGAGCAATCCTTTTAAGGACAAATGCCCTCACCCACCATAGGTGGCATGCTTCATCATATGGGCTTTTCCTCCTAGTGGGAAAACCTAGTCCCACTGAAGGCTACAACTCCCTCACTGAGATGTTTTAGAATGTCCTAATGACCTGGAATATGGCACAACATCAACGCTGTATATTGATTTACTTCAGGCTAAATTTATTGCCTCGCTTAATCCCTTTTAATCATGGATGTTTTACGTAATCTGACTTGCCCTTGTGTAACTGGGGCAATACATCAATCAATGAACATTACATATTGGTATGCTCTGCCCAAAATACAATAATCTGAGACATTAATATTTATGCCCAATTTTAAAATTAATGAATTTTTCTCTAGTGCGCTTTTTGATGGGGGTGTTAAAATAGTATGAATTTGGTAATGAGAAATCCTATGTCATTTTTATGACTTGGCTTTTATGATTTTATTTATAAAATCGAATAAAGATTATGAATTGAATTGATTGGCATATTTGATTTACTGGTAAGTCCCTAGTACAGTGCACTCTGTGTGCCCAGGGCCTGTAAAAGAAATGCTGCTAGTGGGCCTGCAGCACTGATTGTGACACCCACATGAGCAGCCTGTAAATGTAACTCAGACCTGCCACTGCAGTGTCTGTGCGCAGTTTGGTACTGCCATGTCGACCTGACAAGTGAAGCCACTTGCCAGTCCCTAACCTTCCCTTTTCTTAAAAGTAAGACACCCCTAGCTAGGCCCAAGGTAGCTCCATGGGCAGGGTGCCGTGTATGTGAAAGGTAGGACCTGTACTGAGGTGTGTGACATGTCCTGATAGTGAAATACAGTGTATTTTATTTTTTCACTATTGAAAGGCTATCTGTCCCATGGGATAGAATGGGAGTTTATTGATAACCTCTTATAAATATAATTTTACCATTGGGACAAGATGGAAAGATGGAGTCAGACTATAAAAATGCATCTTTTAGGAAAGATGATTTTTATATTGTGTGTTTGAAAATACCACTTTTTGAAAGTAGGTATTTTCTTGCTTAGCCATTCTGTATGCCTCTGCTAGGTTTGTGTATTGACTGTCTGACTTTGGAGTGACAGGGGCTGGGGGTGTGTATTCTGTTCAGACAGCCACTTGGGGGGGTTGAGGTGTGTCCTGCCTTTCCAGGGTGAGTCAGGGCTGGGCTGAATAGACCAGGGCTGCATTCAGAGTAGGGGGAGGAGATTTCCTTCACACCTGAATGGGCCTGGTCTGCTTGGAACAATGCTGTCTCCACCTCCTGCCAGGAAGCTGCACCATGGAGGACAGAACTGGTTTGGCTGGGCAAGGAGCTTCTCTGCCACCAGAAAACAAAGGAATTTGTGCTATAAAAAGTGGGGCCCAGACCCCAGACTTTTAGACTACTTCTGGAATTCAAGAGGAACCTCTGCCAAGGAGGAGAGCTGGGAAAGCTGAAAGAGAAGTACTGCCCCTTTGCTGTGTGCTGTCTGGGGTTGGCCTGAGGTGGCTGATTTTTGCCTAGGAGAGCACCGTGTGTGTATCCTGTTTCTAAAGTGTCTCCAAGGGCTTGAAGTGGAGCTTGCCCCCTGTTCAAGAGGTCTCAGGAACAGCAAAGACCTAACCATCCTTCTGGGCACCTTCTCTAGAACCGCTAGTTTCAGTTGCCGCAGAAGAAAGGAACAGCCGACTCTGTCACCGAGTCCTTTGCAGGTTTCTGTGTCATAAAGGCACCGCAGAAGGCCCCGCCGCACTTCACACCACCCTCCTTCATCCTGCCTGGATGTCACCGACACAGTCGCTGCACGATCCAAAAATCGACCGTCTCCTGCACTGCAACCTGCCAGCACCGCATTGAGCACCGCCTCACCCCGCACCATAAACCTTGGTCTCACCGATGCCGTCTGGGCGATCTTCACTGAGCCACTGCACCGCTTCCATTTTGCAATGCAACCGCAACGGTTGCCCCAACCGACTCTCACCAAGGTGTCGGCCGCAACGAGAAATTTACTATTCACGAGTCTGTCAATGCTTTAGCTGAACCGTACCAACGCGGTCGGCTGGAACTGTTAAACTCTATTGTTTTTAGCATCGCGGTAGCCCTGTACGGAGCTGCCGACTCTGAAGAACCATGTTTTGTGGGTATTTCTACAATTTGAAGGGTTTCTTGCAAACTGCACATTTTTCAGAACTGTATTGTGGGTTTTTGTTGTGTTGGTCTTGTTTAGTTTCGATAAAGAATTGCTTACTTTTCTAAACTGGTGTGGTGTCCATTTGTAGTATTTTCACTGTATTACTGTATACATGCACAAATGCTTTACATACTGCCTCTGAGATAAGCCTGTCTGCTTGTGCCAAGCTACCAAGGGGGTGAACAGAGGTTATTTTAGAAGTGCATCCCCCTTACCCTGTCTAGGAAAAAGGGTCCCTACTTGGACAAAGGTGTAAACCATTGCCAACTAAAGACCCCCATTCCTAACAATGTCCATTTCTTAAGTAAGTACATAAAACAGTTTTACTGACAAAGCAACATTCGCCCCTCGGTCATAGCACAGAGGGGGAGAAAAGTAGATTTGCTGAATGCACATTTACCAGCTGAATCTGGTAGTATATGATGCGATGCTGGATGTTAGCATTTGTTTCTATTTCATTATTGACCTGGGGCTAAAGCTGTGCTGTGTGTGTCTCAGCGGTCTAGCAGGGGTACGTTTCACTAAGGGGTCTCCAACCAGTAGCTCGTGAGCTACTGTAGCACTTCAGCTACCTCCGAGTAGCTCACCTCTGTGAATGCAGCATCCCATTCCAAGACGCAATTCCTGGTTGGTACAGGGCAGGTGCAGAGCAAGGCAGAAAGTGACAGGATAAGGATGTCCCCTGCCATCAATGCATGCCCATGTACGAACATGAACTGTGTGGTACAGAATTTCAGGTCATCAAAGAAGCTAGATGTAGAGATCTATTTCAAGTCATTGACAATGTGCAGGCCATTCTAATAAAAAGACAAAGACAAGAAGACACACTCCATTTGGTGAATGAGAGGAAGCCTAATTACATGAGCAGGCGACATCTAGCTACCAATGTGACTCATGGACGTCAAACTCATTAGAGTAGCTTGCACACACCTCTTCTCTAGTTTACATTGTGCATAGTAAGTGCAACAACACATTTAAAATGCATTTTCGGTTAGTTGGTTTATGCCATTATTTTACCAAAAGGTTTCAAATCCCCAGTAATCATTTGTAGCAAATTAATATGCCCTTTATCCCCACAGGATTTTTCTCTTTTGACTACTCATTTTGTTAAAATTTGCTGTGAGTGAGTCTTGAATACTGGGGGGCAGATTTACAAGCCCCTTGCACCTCATTTGCGCCGCCGTTGCGTCACTTCTGTGACGCAGCGGCGGCGTAAACCTTGCGCCATGTTGCGCCCTATTTACAATGTGACGCTTCTAGGGAGATGAGCGTTCCCTCGCAGGTACGCCTCGTAAACGTGACGCAGTGAAATATACAAGATTTCACTGAGTCACTTTTACGGCCATGCTGCGTCAAAACCCTGTGCCTGCTTGAAGCAGGCACAAGGAGTGACGCAGCATGTTAGGCATAGGGCGCTCCGAGCCTTGCTGGAGCCGCATCTGCCTATCCGTGCGCCACGGCGCTCCGCATTGTAAATGCGGCATATCAGTGGTGGCGCACGGGTGGTTTTGCCTGTCGCAAGTGTTCTGGCGTATCCCTGCTGATTTGCAGAGATGCGCCAGACCTTGTAAAAATGCCCCTGAGTGTCGTTCCCAGTGAATTCACGGACATAGGACTCAGTGTGTTACCCACCAGTGTATGCCTTTTAAGATAAGACCACTGCTTCACAGCTAAAGTAAAAGGCTCTGGGCTAGTTATACATGAACATGTATGCACACATGAGTGTGGGAGGCTACCGCCTTGCGCAACCCGGTATCAAAGCACACAGGTAGCCTGTCGCAGAAGGGAATGTTCAGCGATTAGTGCTGACCGATGGTAGGCCATATAATGTGAGTGGGTGTTCATAGTGTAGGACTGTAGTGCTTACTGAAAGTGTGTGGTGCTTTTGCTGTACACACATTATATACACTAAAGTACAGATCTGCTCCACTTAGGCTTACAAGGTCCAGCACGGCACCAAACTGGGTGAGAACATGCATCCTGAGTGGAAAATTCCAGTGCCCATTCAAGGGTTCCATCCACCCTACTGCAGTGGCGTAACGAAAATTGAAGGGGCCCCCCTCAAAGGTACACAGAGGGGCCGCCACTCCGGATTGAATCCAGAGCTGTCAGGCCCGAGTACAGTGCTGAGGGGACCCCCTGCAGCTTGGGGGTCCCCCCGCTCGGCGGCGGCTGCGGGGACCTGTGTTACGCCCATGCCCTACTGGGCAAGTAAATAACTCTGTTCCCCAGGAGATGGATCAATGTCCTCATCACACAATAGGAAAATTAACAGTGCTTGACATTTTGGTGTTTTCGGTCTCCACCAGCCCTATTCATTTTCTGTATAAAACCTGTATGTTATCGCATAAATTGAAAGAAACGAGCTGTTCACACTCGATGGTGAATATCCACATTTTAAGGCAGGAAAAGGACGAAAATTGCTCTTTTGCAGACTAAAAAATTTATTATGTTGCATTTATTTTACCAAAAACAACGAATTGTACTTCATTTTATATCACTCATCCAATACCCACTTGCTAAGGTCACAAATAGATGAAAATCAAATCAAAATTTGAAAGAGTTGGCGATGAAAGATGCTGGCTTTTTTTGTCGTTATTTCCCCAAACTGCATTTTGTAAAAACGTTATTAGCTGCCACTCATTCTTCCGTGTTTCACAGTTAATGTCCACTAGCCAATGTCAAAAATAGACCAAATATGAACGCTTGTGATATTAACTCTATTAGCAAATCTCGGGTTTTTAACCAGTACCAGTAGTCATAAACATTTCATTCACTGTTTTCATGTATGAAAGTACTTGTTTTATAGCTCACTTTGAACATCTAGTTATTAAAGTCTTTAATTGGATGACCTAATAGTCAGTTTTACAGATTAAAATAATTTAGAATGTGTTTTAATTAGTGTTACCCCCCGCCCTCGATAACTACTCATATATTTAGCAATGAGCGTCGAATTAATTGTTAATGATGATAATTAAGCAGAGAGTTCGGTATTTGAGAAAACAGGATAAACCTAGAGTACGTGGCATCAAAGATAGAGAAAGGAATTTTGCAATATGAACGTGCTTCAGCTTTATGTATTAGGTATTCTTTGGATGTTTTTTAGGAGGAGGAAAATAATGTTTTATTGTCTGACTTGAAAAGATATGCTGCACTAGAATCTGGGTGCAAAGTCAGACAAACACTGACAAGGCAAACAGGTCTGCTGTTGGCTGCAAAGCTTTTGAATTTGTCTAGGCTTGTTTTGTTCTGTCATGATTTTTGTAAAAAACTTAGGGAAGTTTCATCGACCTCTGCAATTTATAAAACAAATTGTCTACAAGCAAAAATATTTTGGGGATTTTTTTTGGTGTCAAAAAGCACACTTTGCCATAGTAGTCACAGCCTCTGAAGGGAATTATTTGTATGTGATGGGCTCCTTGCGAAAGAGCATAATTCCATCACTCACACAGAAGTTAGCCAATGGCCGAAGTGGGTTTGTCCATTGTCCCATGTTTTATGCAACAGCGGCAGGTGAAAAATGTGAATGACTCAACACATCAATGGATGAAGAGGGATGGCTGAAATCCCTTATAAGTATACCTTATATAAAAACGTAATAGGTGGTTGTAAGCTTTATTTCGCCAGCTCATGTCATAGAAGCTGTACAAACACCATTTTGAATAAAAAAGATAAAAGTAAACAATTCATACAGCAGCATATTAGAGATAAGTATATATGAATGATCCGTCCTAGTACCCGACTGCGACCAAGGTAAAATATGCAGTTCGACAGATCAGCGATAAAGCAGGTAGTATAACATGGTACGATAAGAACATACATTGAACACATTATAAATGAGGAGGGATGAGTGTTACCATGCTTCCTAATATATAGTTCATCTACTGTTGAACCCAATTTACACTCCCCGGAAGGCCTAGTTAAAATATCCAACTCTCCTCGGGGCAACATCATGGAGAGACTAAAAGCAATAAAGTGCATGTGCATTATATATATATATTTATATAAAACATAGATTGCCAGCTTATGAGCCCTACGGCAGCTGTGTGTAATCCTCACACTACTGAGTGCTGTAGTGTTCCTGTATGGATCTTTCGTCTGATGAGCCATGCATGGCTTCAGAAATTAGCCATGCTGCATGCAAAGAGTGGTATTGGATCTGACTTAAGGAAGCACAGGGCAACCCGGTAGTCCTGGGTGCCCAGCTGCTGGCAGATCGGTTTTAACCATTTCATCCTCTGCATGGTGTATACCTGGCAGAAAAACATGACATGGGCAATACTTTCTACCGGGGCTCTGCAGCATTGGCAGTCCTTTGGTGTTGGGTTGCACGAATGCCAATTAGCTGTTGTCTCACAGACCGGGAGTGTGCCAAACTTAAAATGGATGTATAACATCCTGTCCCGAGGGACCTGGATTATATCTAAAAAGGGCTCTTTCTGGTCTGTTTAGTCTCCCCAAGTTTGGTTTGCTGGATTCTTGTTAATCTACCCATTCCCAGTAGAGACGTTTAAGCTCTTCTTTCCTAGGAGGGTCCTGCTGATCCCAGTACGCTTTAAGCCCTAATGCCGACATCAATTTCCTAACGCTTGAGATCCAGGCTACACTGCTGCTTGTGTCAATCCGAATAACCTCAGAGACGGATTCCCCATAAGATAGAAGCTCTGGGGTCCGCCTAATACGACCCCCAAAGAGCGGTGGGCAGAGCCTTGCTATATCACCAATGGATCGCCTACCCATATCAAGCATAATGGGAGTGAGGGGAATGTTTTGAGGTAGCATCACTAAATCCCTTAGGAATTTATGCTCAGACCTGCAGAGGTTGTGGGCCTTATTGAATCCCACAACTCTGCTCCGCAAAGTGCTGTACTGACTAGTTTTGCGTCGTAGACCTGAAAGGCTGGAGCTACCGGTCTACTATGTGAAGAACGATGTTTCTTCCCAAGAGATCCTGCTACCCACTTGTGACCCATCAGCATCTTTGTTAGGTAGGGCTTCCATGACATTTTATCTGAGAGTTGGACACTAAGGTAGTCAAAAGTGCTAACTCTTTCCAAGGAAGTCCCACCTAGCAAGGGGCTGTCTTTATATGACTGATGGGGGTTAAAGGCCTTGAATTTGGTTTTTGAGGTGTTAATAACCAGCCCTGTATTGTCGCAGAAAAATTGGAACCTATCAAGTAACCGCTGCAACCCCGCTGGTGTCTTTGACACCAGCAGGTTGTCATCTGCGAACAAAAGGGTCGGTACCTTATCACCCCCTTTGGTGCACCTGCTGGATCTTCTTGCAGGAAGCTGACCACTCCATTCATATAAAGGGAGAATAGAGTGGGAGCCAAAACGCAACCCTGTCAAACTCCCCTGCTCACAGGAATGTGAATGGTCAGTTGTCCTTGCGCCCCCCACCTAATCTGTGCGTATTTCTCTTCATGTAACGAACTACCAGATTAAGAATGAATGAGGGGATGCCCATGTCTTGAGTGCCAACCATAGTTTTCTCCTGGGGACTAAGTCAACGGCAGTCTTCAAGTCAATGAATGCTAGGTAAAGACTGCCCTTACCAATCACCACCACTTTCCAATAGATAAGTAGGGGCCGAAATGCCTGGTCAATGGTCCTTGCCCTAAAGCCAGCCTGATACTGCGATAGAGTGGCATTATCGTCTGCTCCTGACTGGATCCTCTGCAGCAGAACTCTGCTGAAGACCTTCTGCAGGGCATTGATCAGGCTTATGGGCCTATAGTTTGAGGGATCATCTCTAGCTCTTTTTTTGTAGATCGGCACCACCGCTGCTCCTTTCTAAGACCCAGGGACTGAGGCGCCCTTGGTTATTGCATTTGCCAAAAGAAGAATATAGCGGGCCCAGCTTGGAATATCGGCTAAGAATAAGTCTCCCGGAATACCGTCTGGTCCTGCTGCTTTAGACTGCACTACTCTGCCTATTGTGGCCTCAATTTCACCCAGGGTAAAAATGTTGTCATCCGAGGGATGCCCACAAAATTCAGCAACCTCCACTGGGGGCTTGTCCTCAGACGTTGAGTGGAGCTTCCAAAAGTGGTCGTACCATTCCTGGCCAGTAATCTAATTAGGGGTGCACCTGATTTACTACCCCAGGTGACTAGGGACCAAAATAACTTGGTGTCCTTAGCTGCACTTGCTTCCTTAAGTTGCTGCCAGCAGGATTCATTCCATGCTAACTTTGCTGAATGCAAAGCTGCCTTATAGCGCTTTCTGGCACTTCTGATAAAGGGGCACTTCTTATCTTTAATTGCTGCAGCTAAGAGGGATTGCTCGTGCCTACAATCTTTGGTGTACCATGAGTGAGCCCCTCTTGTTGACATACTGGACTTACGGTCCGACCTAGGAGCTAAAAAGTATACATTAGGTCGGCCATAAGTACGGGAATGAACGAGAGCTACATCGGCCAGCCCACTTTCGCTAGCGACCACAGACTGGAGCTCAAGTGTGTCTACTGGCAGGTCGCACCGTATGCCTGTGATCTTATTTTCTTGCAGCGCCACCTTTCGCCATTTTAAGGATCTGTTATTATTCAAGGACACAATCTCCCTAGTGTGGATCAAAGGTATGTTGCTCTCGAGGTGGTTGAGGGCTTCCCACAAAGGGTTCATGCTTAAACAGAGGGGATTATGCTCACTCTCTGTAGTGGTACCCACACTCTTATCCATCAAGTTTCCCCAAAGCCTCAAATTGAGGAGAATATAATCAATGCCAGACGGGCAGCTAACTCTGTTGTATGTGTTTGCGCCCTACCTGTCTGAGGGAGTTCTGCCATTTACTGACCTCAGGCCAAACTCGACATTAAGGGCGTTAAGTTGGAGCGCCGTCTGCGTCCATCTTTTAACAGGGGATAGATTTAAGGAGGGGACAGCTCATTTAATGTCGTCATCCTCAGTGCCTAGCGGATCTTATTTGTCAAGTGGTTCGAAGGTACTATTAAGGTCGCCTGCTACTATTACTCTAGAATGTGGTCAGCATTTAACTAAGCTCTCTTTCAATAGGGTTGATGGTAGGGGAGGGTCTACCCCCTTTTAGTCCCCCTCACATAAACATTGAACAGGTCAATGGGGTCTCCCCCATCTGGGTCCCATGATGCTGATCCCAGGATATCCGGGCTAGAGCTTGGATGGAGGGTGATCCTGCATCCCACGGCTATGCTCGCCCAGATAATCAACCCCCCTGCCGAACGCCCTCTCCCTATAGTCATTGCTGGTGAGCAGAAGCACACAAAACCTGATTTAAATAAAGAAACCAAACTCCAAGTCTCCTGGAAAATGTTAATGTTGTATCTCTCAATTAAATCACTCCAGTGAGGGAGTGACAGTTTGCTATTTAACCCAACCACATACTATGATATTACCCTAAGCTGTCGATGGGAACCTGGGCTAGGGGCAGCATTTGAATTGGGAAGACAATGGCTAATAGGAACCTGTAATGGGGCTTGGAAGTTGTGACTTGTGCAAGAATCCACACCCGTCAACTGGCTAAGGTTGCAAGGGGCGCTGCTCGTGCCTGCTTCTGCTAGGGGTCTAACTTCCCTTTGTTGAGACACAGTCTGCTGAGCCTCAGTGTTTGGAAGGCTATCTACATTGTTAGAAGGGGTACAGCATAACCCGAAATGCTGATGGTCTTCCATTGGGAGTCAATCATTAACGTCTAAATTCGAGCCACTAGCTAATCGGCCAGGTGGTTGGGGTGCAAATAGCTTGCTCTGGTCATGGGGTGTAGAGCGCTTAAACTGGATTAAAGAGGCGTAAGGGGAACAGGTTCGGTATTCCAGGGCAAGGAGGTTTTTAGCCAAATCTATCCCTTTTAGGGTAAGTTCAATACAATCGAATGGTTGGGCAGGAAAAGTACACCTCCCTGCCCTAATAATGTCTTGAATTACTGAGCGACAACCCCTGACATTGTGAATCCAGTGAATTGCTTTGTTGGTCAAAGAATCTTCCCCCTCGTACCCCTTCCTTTTGTCGAGTTTCGGGACATTGACCATATAGATTTTCTGTGGGGGTGGCATGCATGGAATAGCTGGTTGAGTCAGTTGGTTCCAGTCGTTACATGGCAGTTGATGTCCCTGGGGAGGAGAGGTGTTTCTAGCTCCAGAACAATTAAAGGGACCATGCGCGACCACTGGATTAGTAGAATGATTGACTCGCTTGGGAGTGGGTTCAGATAATGCTTGGGTGTAGGAAGTAATAGCAGGATGGAGCAGGGTAGGCCCGTGGGTAGCAGTGTCCCTTCCACAGATGACTGCCTGGTGGGGCATATGATGGTTACAAATGGGATGCGTGTGAGCTCCTAACCCAGGTTTAACGTTTAATTGGGGAGATGAGCCATTCTGCATTAATGATTTATTTAGGATGGTAGGGCCCTCAATCATAGATCGCATGGTCCCTATTTCAGCCATAAGCATATTAATAAATTGATGTGTGTTCTGGGGTCTGAATTTGGTGCTGATGCGATCGCATTGGTAATCTCAGGAGGCTGCTGGGGAATATCTTCCTTGGGGTCATCAGACAGGTCAGTAAAGGAGTGAACCTGTTTGCACATGAGATAATAGATTCTGGGTGTGATGAGGTATTGCTAAAGGTATCATGGGAATTAGTAAGGGGAGAGTGAACCCTCACATGTGAGATTGTGCCTCCAAATTGTGTGTAAGGGTCCCCTTCGAGAGTGATATATTTTTTTTGGGAATGTATTTATTTGCATTTTTTCTGTTACATTACAAAAACACTTCAAATAATCAGAGCAACTCATTTTCTTGTTCCTCGCATGCAGAGCGGAGTTCAACAGTACTGTTACACAATCAATTAACATTACCAAAATATTGCGTGTCAACGTCATCTCTTGTTTCCCTCTCCCCCTCCTCACATCCCCTCTCTCCCTCAATTCACTGTGAGTCCGTCAGTGTAAGTCCGTAGTAAGTCCACCAAGGCTTCCATATTTTTCGAAATTTTTTCGGGCACCCCCTTGCTTTATAAGTTGTTTTTCCCCCCAACATATACATGTCCATACTCCTCCGCCATTCTTCTAGCGTTGGATTAGATACAGCACCCCACGCTTTTGCCAAGTCCCTTTTGGCCACCACCAGTCCCAGCTGGAGCAATGTTAGTTTTGCCTTGGGGAGATCAATGTCCGTAGGTACGCCCAACAGAATAAACAGAGGATCTGGGGGTATTGAGTCTTGCAATATATGCTCCAGCTCCTTCAACAGTTTTCCCCAATATGCCTGCACTTGTGGGCACCCCCAAACAGTGTGGAAGAAGGTACCTTCCATGGTTTGACATTTCAGGCAATTGGGAGATTCCGCTCTTCCAATCCTATGCAGTCGGACTCTGTCATAGTACATTCTGTGTAGGTACTTGAATTGAATCAATCGAAGTCTGGACCTAATAGCTACCTCCCTAGGATGCATCAGAGCCATTTCCCAGTCCAAGTTATCTATGTCCCCCAGATCGGCTTCCCAGTGTGACCTCAGTGTCTGCAAAGGGTCCGGTGTGTTATCAATTATTGTTCTATAGGTCCAGGACACTGCTTTCCCCCCCAATTTTGTCCATCAACAGCCTACCCTCCAGTGTGGAGTATTCCGGGAGGCCCTCCATATCAATACGCTGCGCTCTCCATGCATGCCTCAGTTGTAAATATTTAAAATGCTGCGTCCTGCTCATGTCCTATTCATTCTGGAGGCGCGAAAACGTCACCAGCTCCTTATGATATACTATATCTTTAAGCTGGGAAATGCCTACCAAGTCCCATTTCTGGAAACCTGTCAGCTTAGCAAATTCCGTGAGTCGTGTTCCCACCCACAGCGGAGTTTCCTTGGTTACCCGGCCTTCCCATTTCGTCCGCCTCTCCTCCCATTTCGTCCGCCTCTCCACTTTCTTCCAGGCCATTATTACAGTCTGTGTAGCTGGCAACAATCTCGCGACACCATTACCTCCATAGAGATAGTGCAAAAATGTTTTTTCGAAGAATTGTGTGTGTTCAAGCTCGTAGGTAGGGTGATCCCTTTCCCTGAATACCCAGTTGTTGATAACTATCAAGTGGGCAGCCCAGTAATAGGAGGGAAGGTCCGGCAGGGAAATGCCGCCACTGTATTGGTTGCATTGTAGCTTCCCCAGCGCTACCCTAGGGGGTTTCCATCCCCAAAGAAACTTTCTTAGGATGTCATCAATCTTGATAAACACCTCTTCCGGGATTGGATGATAAGTATTTTGCAGCACATATAAAAATTTTGGTAGAGTTATCATTTTGAAGAGTGCCGCTAATACAAACAAGCAGCGTCAAGGGCAGAGAGGCCCATCATTCTGCGTCTAAGCAGAATTCTCCTAATATCTTGAACAGGTTTCGCTCCAGTGCCAGCGGCTTGTCCAGCGTGACATGAAGACCCAGGTATTTTATCCCTCTGGGTGCAACCTGGAGTTGGCTGGGATACAGTGCGGTCCCAACATCTTGTCCTGCCGGATAGATGCACGACTTTTCCCAGTTAATTCTGTACCCCTGCGTGCTTGCCATATTCCTCGCAGCTCGTCATAATGTTAGGGAGTGTCTTGTCGGGGTTTGTGACATATGGAAGTATATCATCGGCATACAATGAAATACGCTCATCGAGATTGTCGTTGTCATTCACTCGGAAACCCGTTATGCTCGGATGCGCTCGAATTATACATGCAAGGGGCTTTAGGACGATTGCAAAAAGTCAGAGGTGACAGGGGGCAGCCCTGTCTGGTGCCCCATTCAATCGGAAACTTCAGAGACGTAACCTCATTGACCCTGACCCTGACCCTCGCCACAGGTCGTTCATACAGTATGGCTATCCACTTCCTGAACTCAGGACCAAATCCCAGTCTATCCAGGACTGCCATGAGAAATGACCAGTGGACGGTGTCGAAGGCCTTCTCGGCATCCAGGGAGAGTATGAGATGGGGCTCGGTTCTATGTTTTACCATCTCCAACCAGTTAGAGACGCGTCTAAGGTTGTGTCTCGTCGATCTCTTAGGCATAAAGCCAGACTTTGAGAGTGATTTTTTTAACATTGCTGGGATGGCAGGTGAACAACTGGGACTAATGTTTCCGGGAGAAGGTTGGCCAGTGGGGATAGCTGGTTCAGCATCTAAAATACCTTCGCACTCGCTAATTAAGCTATCGATACAGTCTAGGACACAATTACTGCCTGGGTGTTTCGACGATTTTCTAACCTTTTTCCCTTTCCTCGCTTGTTCACCACCAGTACCTTCCATGGTTTTTCTCTTCCCCATCGCTCGAACCTCAGGTGACGTGGGCCAAGGCAGATGGAGACTAGCTACAACCTGTCTCTTTTCCAGCAATGTGTATCAAAATATCCAAGCAGAGCAATGATGGTGCAGACGCGCAGCTCAGCAAGTAGCCTACACAGTCACACAATCAATGGGCTGTAGCCCAGTAGCTGATTAATAAGGGATTAAAGCAAGACAGGGGGATTTGTTCTCCAGGCAGCACAAAGCAGAGGGTGCCTAAATAACTACCCCCCCTCCACCCCACGCCCCTCAACTGCTAAAACACCTTTTAAAACTAGAAAAGAGAACTGCCACTAGGTGATGTCTGGTTTGGCAGAAGCGGGACCCAGGGAGTGGCAGAAATAAAAACAAGCAACAAGCGTCAATAGTCAACAGTGACGTGGAATGGGTCAGCAGACAATCCCAGTTTGCTTATGATCAGGAGAGTGCAGGACCAGACCTTGCACAGAGCCAACAAGTGGAAAGGGAAGAGAAACAAGCATTGGCATAGCCAATAGGTCTCGCCTTTGGGACCTTATAAGTGTTTAGCCATGCAACAGTTGCATAACTAAATACTTATAGGGTCCCAAAAGCGAGACCTATTGGCTATGCCAAGCGGTCGTGAAAGTGATCGCAATCAAACATCAAAGCGGCTGCGAAAGTGAAAGTGATCACGGTAAAAGCGGCGCGCGTGCCCACATGCACTGTAGCTCTAGGCTGGCCTGGTAGCACTTTTTCAAGCACTCTCGATAAGTCTCCCCAGACCAGCGCATGCGCTGGGTCAGGCGAGACCTAAAAAGGGCACAAAACCTAATAAAATCAAAAGGTCTTAGCAAACGCAGGACCTAAAAAGGAATGCAGTAATGTGAATTTTTCATTTAAACTGGTGGTTTGCGGGCAGAGTGTAGTTTACATCTCAACTTGCAGGAGATTTTTACTTTACATGTTAGGTAGCTATTTGTATTTTGTTTTAGGGCTTTCTAGACGATGCAGGCTACTCTGAAGGTAGCCATGTTTAGAGGGTGCAATTCAGATTGCTGTCAGAGCCATGCGAACAGAGAAGGTATACAGACTGTGAAACATCTACAGAGACTGTATAATTTTCAAACCCTCTAAGTAGGCGCATCTTTAACTTCTCTAAAGGAAAGGCCAGATTCACACGTTTGGCCGATGAGGAAAATACATTTTGTGGATCATATGAGAAAAAGAAGACATTTATGCAACTATGCAAATATGGCAAAAGTGCAAACCTGTGCTCCATGTGTGAAATAGTTCCTTTAAGTGGAGAAACACCATGGCATCAAATGTTCGCCAGAGAGTTGGTTAAGGGTTTGGGGTAAGCAAACCTATTGCTCTATCCCTGATCATAAAGGGATTGAGCCAGGTGTGTGCCTGGTACTCATCTGTCTCCTGAGCAATCCCAGCTTGCTACAGGGTTGGTGCAAAGGAATAGGCAAAGCTCTCTAGAACAGAAAGGTCACTTCCATCATTACATGTCACCTATACTATGGCCAGTAGAGTTATAATGTTATTTCTGGCTCAGTCTGTGACGGCTACTGGCCCTTCAGCGCATGTGCATGTCAATGTCCCTTCAATGAGTGATATAAGGAATGTGTGGCAGGACCTGTTCCTAAGGGCACAAGTCAAGGGTAGATGGCATCCATTTGGATGGGCGGCGTCTACCCTGCCAAGAGGTTGGGCTCCACAGAAATATGCTAAACTTGTCCAGGTGTAATTTTTAGACTCCGGCACACATTCAGCAGCACCTGCACGTTATCTGCTTTCCTTGTGAGCAGCAACATTCAGGCGAGAGGAGGCTTATCAGATTCCAGCCGGGCCCATAACAAAGGCCGAAGTTAAAGGGGCATCAGGCCTCCTTTTGTTGGAGTATCCTGGCTGAGAGCAATCTGGAGCCTTACGCCTAAATGCAATGAGGGGAAACAAAGGCACACAGCTTGTTATCACTTCACAGGTAGTTTAGAAAGGCATGCTTTTTTATTACTTAGTTCTATCCCTGTATATAAGATATATGCATTCATTGTAAGAGTGTCACGTGTGTTGGTCTGTCCCAGTATTTATATAAATCACAATTTAAATACCAATATTTTGTTTCATTTCTTTAATAGCGCTCTAACGCTGCTTATCCAAATGCAGGGTGCCAGATTTTACATCATACTTACACATTGACAATAAATCATATGTGTGCAAATCAATGTATGGGATGTGTTGCATAGGACAGTGAGGACTACAAAGTGTAGTAGCCACATGTCCTTCATAGCTCACTGTTATATTATAAGGATTACGATTTATGAACCCAAAGTAAGAAAAGGATCTGTTAAAAGCCGTAACCCACTAACATAAAATAAAATCCGTCATTCTCGTGGTACATACTTGCCTTGCAGGAGATATATTAACACTCTGTGCTACTTGGATTTAAAACTGGGCCTAGACAAACCACAGATCTCTCTAGCAAATACGTTAACTTTCAGAGTAATTTTACCATTACTATTATTATTCCCTGAGATTTGCCGGGCACACAAAGATCTCTGCAGCAGGTGTCTTAACCCCAATTAGGCAGAACAGATTTACTGCCACGTGTCTCCTTGCTTCCAATTTCTTTGTGGCAGGGTTTTAAAAAGTAAGGGGCAGGTTTATAAGCCCTTTGCTGTGCCGGTGCATCACGTTGCGTGACGCAGCGGTGGCGCAGCCTGCTAAGTGATATTTACAAGAACAGGTAAAGTCACCCTGTGTGACTTATCCTGTGCTTGTAAATATTGCCGCTGTTCACGCAACACTTTGCGTGTTAGGGATGTGACATGGGTGTTGCTGTGGGTGTTCCCACACAACACCCATGTCCACTAATACATTTGCATGGTGCAAGGGTGCCTGCGCCGGCGCATGGCAGCAGTTTGTGTGCCAGCGCAGGGGGAAGCACAGAGATGCGACATATTGTTGTAAATATGTTGCATCCCTGCGCTTCGAAACTAACGCAGCGCGGCGCAGCAAAATGACTTGTGGCACGCGCTGCGTTAGTTTCTTGTAGATATGCCCCTGAATATATAAGTTGAGGGCCAGATTTTGCATTGGGGATGCGTCCCTTTTTTGGCACATCCACGAAGCAAAATCTCATTTGTTAAAAATTGTAATATGCGCCGATGACCTTCTAAACATGTGTGTTAGGTCTTAAGATCTGATGTCACTTCTTGTGAAGCCATGTGCGATGCCACGCGTCCTGATGTCACTTGCATTCTTCCTAACTTGATTTGTCCCCCCACTTCTTTTTTTAGGACTTGTGAACTCACTGTTTCCCATCCGCTTTGGTCATACAAGAAAGTATGTATCAGTGCAGCACGTGGATGCACAATGGTGCAGTATGCTAGCTTGAATCTGAGAGCAGCACCTATGCTCCCTACCTGACTCTCCTCCAATCTGCAGGCCTTGATTTCGAACGTGACCTTTTAACTCTCATTGCACACTGTCGAGCCATTTTACTTCTCCTAAATGTCCTATTTTCAATTGCCCCCTATAAAAAGAATATGCAGGTATTTACGTTGACGTTTTGTGACTCAAAGTATCTTCTAATGTGTTTCATTTTAGATCCTGCTGTGAACAATTTTGTTTGTTTGTTGAAATCCCACACACCACTGATGCTTTTTGATTAGGAATATTTTTGGTAATTTTTTTGCCATTTTTGTAAATTTACTTTATTGCTAGTATTGATTTATTTAATTTTATTGGGAATTAGTAAAATTGGATGTACTATCTGGAGTTCCTGAGGTGTACAGAAACAAGTGATTGCTGGCCACATTGAGAGGCGTTGATTATTTTAATGCCAATAACTGGCAGAGACTTACCTGATTTTTAAAACATGGACTACTGTTCTCGATTAATGCGGATGCCAACATTTTAAGTAAAAGAAAATCTCGAAGAGATGGCTGCCAATGGTACTACATAGCGATTAAAGGAAATCTAATAAAGCATGATTTAATTGGGTCAATGTAACTATCTAACGCCAACTAAAGTTAAATAAAATTCATCTTGAGTGTTTCACCTGCCTATGGTGCCGGGAACCCAAAACATTCTTTCTCTTCATAGCACGCATTGATCCCATACACAAACTTACAGGTCAGAAATGATAGGGAAATTGCAACCTATCATATGCAGAAATAATGACTGTTGAGGCTACGCACAGATGAGAAGAAAAACAGATGAAACTCAATTTTGCAGCCACTGGGGGAAGAGTTGGCCAAACATTGATTAGCCATTCATTGTCTGAGCCCTCAAGCACCCAAAACTTCTCTCTTGGGCGAGAACGATGGTAGAATGGGCCACGACTTAAGAGGGTTTCATGAAAGATGATAAACCTCCTGAAGGTCTGGGGGATCTGCAGCTTTGCTTCAGGAGCTAAGCAAGCTCCCAGAGAGTAGCCTGCTGTGAAGGGTTGAACAGCGGGCACTGGTAAAACAACTTGCTGATCAGATGATCTTAGAAATAAAGCGATTGCAGAAAGAAGCAGTTGAGGCCTGAATGTGGCTCAGTAGTCTCTCGAGATTAATATGGCACACTTATGTGTACTTGTCAATTTAAATCTACATTCTAAATGATCATTTATAGCCAATGTATTATGTGCATTGGTTGAACAATCCTTTTTTTCTGTACACTTGCAGCATCTATTTTGTGTTCTATATTGAAAAAATACAATTCTTTTTTAAATTAAAAAAATACTAATATGACACACAAAACCTATCTGGACCCCGCAGCTTTTTCTGCAACACTCAGCGCATGTGATACAAGACTGATCATTTTGTTCCGAGACATTAGCATATGAATGCACTCTACCATATGTGTACCAAAAGAGTTGATTGCAGTACCACATGTTCAACAGTTCTCATTGGTATTAGAGTAAATATGTTGTAAGTGGTGGGGCATTATGTACCAAAGCATCATAAGTTTGTTGACATTTCCACATGTCTTAAACATGTGAGGCGTTTGGGCATATTTAACCAAATGCTCCCCAAGTCTTCCTCAGATATTTCTTTGCTCAGCTCTTCGGCCTACCTCGCCTATCATGGCCTCTTGCGAACATGCCTTGCGCAACACAAGGGGAGCCCTCCCTCCACCGGTTGAAACACTCCTCATTGTCACCAGAGAGAACTAGAGGTTGAAATTGATGGCTTGATGGGTGTGTGGAGGATGGGAACGAAGTGAGCCATTCTGTAAATACCTTCTGCTCCCTTCAATTCCAGGGGTCTAGGTAACTTCTGATCGGTATATGGTCTTGTTGGACAAACCCTGGCTTTGGCGAGACCTTCCATGTGGAGCCACTTCTTTGCAGATTCTCCGCCTGACCATTCAATGATATCACTTAAGTGAGAGGCCTGATAGTATTTCAAGATATTCAGACAAGCCAGTCCCACGCCTGACCATGGAACTATAAGTATCTTTTTGCTTATCCAAGCCCTTCCTCATGCCCATATTAGCTTGAAGGTGAAATGCTGCAGTACCTTAATTTCTACTATAGGCAAAGAAGTCAGTGATGACTGTAACAAATATACCAGGGTTGGAAGGATATTCCTCTTTCTCACATGAATGCACCATATCATGTGATAAGGCAGATCTGCCCCTTGAACAGCTCAACAGCAATTAAAACTCTCAACACTGGCCAATTTGTACTGACCTCCCATCTCTCTCGTAATCTTTACTATCACATACTTTATCATGAGCTTTGCCCACTGGAAGGGGGTGGAGGCCTTCAGAACCTCAGGAGCAAGAGGCTGCTTTGAAGTGGTAAAGACCTCAGATGTCATGGTATTGATTCTGAATCCAGAGACACCCTTAAACTTGACTAGCACGTGCTGCGCTGCTCAGATGGCTGTCTCTGTAGATGACATATCCTTTACCCTTTCAGAGTCAAAGAGGCTAACTGTATGTTTTGTATTTCCAAACCGTGTGCCCTTTAATGCAATAGCAGACATGAGTGGCCAGGCGCTCTATAATGATGGAGCTCTATAATGAGGAAACAGAGCCCTTTGGAGTATCAGTTTATCAGAAAGCATGGCGCCAACCCTTACTCTTGTCTCAATTGCATGGTAGTTGGCGAAGATCAAACCCTTCATTTGTGAACCCCTCCTCCCTATTTTATCAATGAGTAACCTCATGAAAGTCTAAACTCACGCCATCAAATGCTTTTTCTGCGTCTAGCACCATCAGGAGAGCTGGGGCCCCCTTTTGTTGGAATTTTTCCACAGGATGTGTGATTTTGTTTCTGAAACGATTTTTACTGTACTAGATATAGGATGTTCTAGGTCTTATCCGGTCTCAGCTTCTTCCTCAGAGATCAGACCTGGCCCAAACTTTTTATTTTATTTCAGAATGTTTTCTTGTTTTTGTACAGAAAAAGAGTACGCATAAATAATAAAATACAACCATATTATAAATACATATGTGGAGAGCAGACATGATCAAAAGTTCTAAAGTATAGAAAGATCCTGGGCAACAATCAGTAATGACAACCAACCAGACCACATTATGTTGTAGAATTTACAGGAAATATTTTTAGTAGTGAATTTTAAAGATCCAGGGTCTAAGGAAACTAAAATGAAGTAGGGGAATATAGAAATTAGTGCTAAGAATGTTATTTTCAGGGTGGAACACAAGGCGTATATGTTCAAGCAGGGATGACACCTTATGGCTAAATTGCATTTAAAAGGGCATTGCGAGAAAATAAGTAACTGGTATAGGCAGTCATCAGGAAAGACAGGTGACCAGGTATCTGTCAGGTTTTTTAGGTCGGACATTCAAGACCTCTTGTATATGCTTTAGTATATACTTCTCTTGTGGTTTTAAAGCCACCCCCCTGCTTTTCATTTGTTTGTTTCAGTGTCCTTTAAAAATACTTGCTTGCTAGTGGCCAGTCCTGCCTTTTTTGTCGAGGGAGAGACGTCCCTCCCACAGAGCAGGGACTAAGTACTGTACCATTACACTTTGGTTGTGTATCTGTTTCTTGGGGGACTATTTTTTTTATTTCTTTCCTACTTGTGTTACACTGTGGGTGTGTGTCTAGCTTCTGCATCTGTCTATCAAAGCATCTTTCTTCCTGCTCCTCCTCCTGACCCCCTTACAGTATGTCCACATACACCCACCCTGCCCCCATATATCTATTGTTGCTTCCCCCCTCATGGTATGAGCTGTCTCCCCTTTCTCCTCCTTATTGCGTGCAGACAGGAAGAGCTGCACACATTTGGGGTTGTCATGATTTTCCAACCACAGGTGGCCCCAAGTGTGCACGTTGACCTTTTCTCTTTCTTCGAGGTCTCACAATTTTGTTGCTTCCCCGGCTTTCTTTGGTTGCTCCAGTCATGCCCACCCCTCCCCCCACCCTGAACCCCAAGTCAGCGCACCTAGTAGCTTTGGGACACCATCTTGGGCTCCCACGCCGCCACCTGAAGAGGCAGAGCAGCCACTGTGTATCAGTCCAGTAAATGCAATTAGTTCACCTATTATTGTGAAGGCAGTCACTGACTAGTCTGGTGGGATGGGTGCGTCGTATACATAAGCTGGTGATGAAGTGTTGCGATGGTAGGCATGGTCCCGCCATGCTCAGGTCCTACAGGAGTGTTGGGAAGGTAGCAGCTGCATGATGCTGTAGTGGGGAAGGGGGCACTGTGTAGTAGTCTATGCTTGTTGTAGAATGTTCTTTGTAATTATAGTGTGAGCGTTCCGGTCTGAGCGTTGGAGCGGCAGAAGGTTGGAATTTGTGTATGCCTCTGCCGCTCTGCCTTGTTGGTCCAGCTTACAAATAAAGCGTTGCGTTCAATTTACCTGCTTGCTGTGCTTTCTTCACGACATCGTTTTTGTGGCGACGGGCTCTGGGCCAACAACACGAACCCGCGTGCAAGAGAGCGGGCTTCGCTGGAATACAAAAGTGGCAGATCTGCATTTAAAGCGTGACTCTTCAGTCAATGGACAGGAGCAGACACATTTCGGCAGCACCGTGGGCAGAGCGGAAAAAAAAGAATAAGGTCAGTGCGCGACGTAAAACGCATGGATGGTTACTCGTTTCAGTGCACATGGCGTGGAGGCAAGAGTGATGACAGTACGTCAACGCACTTGAGTACGGCGCTACGTTTAAAGACTAGAATGCACACCTCACGGTCCTGAGCATCAGTATCCTGCTGAACACAAGGTCTTCAGAACGTTTTCAATTTCTAATGTCCGATGTCACAGTGCAATCTCTCAAGAGAGAAACGACACAGAGTCTGTTTTTTTTATTCTCGGGTGTGCAGCACTGTCAAGCAGCAAACTCATCGCAGCAACAGTGGGGAAGTTCCTTTACAGTCACAGCGTTTTTAAAGTGAACCAGTTATTTTCACCTTGTCTGAGGTACTGTTACATTCTGGTTTGGACGCTGCAATTTGGCAAATAAGTATCTTATCTTACTATTAGTTCTATTTGGAAAATGTACATTTTACAGTGGAATTACTTTGTTTTTCACAATTTACATTTTTACTTCTACAATTAATTTTTTCTGGTATTTCATTCTCTCTGTATTTCGTGCAAAATTGTTTTTTTAATAGTTAGTTGTTTTCACTTTGTGCAGTTTGTTTTGTATGTATTTTCTTTAAAATGCTAGCTGTAACGCCTCCTCCACCATTTTTGGAAACGCCTGGTGATTCATCCATCAAATGGAAACAGTGGTTTGATGGGTTTGAGATGTATCTTGGTGCTATTGGGGCAAATCGTTTCAGATCCGAGCGGAGGAAGTACCTCTTACTTCATTCCTTGGATTTTGAAGGGAGAGCAATCTTGAAACATCTTCCGCCACCTGTTATTGAAGGAGAACATGTTCTGGATGAATATCAAGACACTGTTAAAAGACTTCAAACCAGGTTTGATGTACAACCCAGTTTAGTTGTTTTGCATCACAAGTTTTTTTTGCGTGTATAGCACACCGCTAGAGGATATTGACACGTTCCAATCCAATCCAATCCAGAAAGCTTTATTCGATTTTGAAATTAAAATCATAAAAGCGTACATCAGAATATTCATACATATACATATAAAGATAAAAATTCTAAAAAAGATTCGATTATACATACTCAAAGCCAATCAGTGTAATCCCAAGTTAATGAAAAGTTCATCAAATTACAAGAGAATCTATTTAAAATTAGTACATTGAGCTCCGAAACTTAACAGCCAGCTTTAAAAAGCTTGTTAGTGCGATAGTAGTACATTTGTTGTCCAACTGTAATAACCTGATCATAGCCAACCTACAAGAACGTAATCCCCAAGACTTTAAAAGTGGTTTCAGAAATGCCCCCCTGGGAAGATGATAGAATTTGCAGAAGAGGACACAATGGGTATTAGATTGAGCAGAGGTGTCATCACAGGGGCAGGGTGGGAGTTCATTCGACCAGGAGTTGCAAAGAGGGAAAGCAATCATACGATAGAAACTTCCAAATCTAAGGCGAGTGAGAAGCATTCGGGCATAACAAGAAGGCTGAGTTAATAAATAGTTTTGGAGACCTTCTTGCATGGTTATTTTTTGGTAGTTGAGAACTGAATTTTTTATTTTTTTCAAATTCCATCTTTTAGTTATAAGATGGTTTGAAGCCAGCTCTCTTAAGGTCTTTCTAGAAACCGACTCGATGGTTGAAGGCTCCATAAAAAACTCAGGATGGCCAAGGTCAATCATCATATTTTTTACATATGTGAGCCATTTAATGTTGGTTACTCCGTCGAGACTGAGACAATCAGTGATCAAGTCTCTATTAAGTTTGGTCTGCGGAGTAGTCCAAATCTTATGCCACAAAAGTAGAGGCGCAATTTTAATAGTGTCTAGTATGTACAGCAGGCCCAATTCAATATGTATAAAAAAGGTCGATGTAGATTTTGAAACTCCTAATAAGTAGCACAAAAATTGATTTTCAGTTTTTTGTAATAGTTGTGCGTTTGCAATACCCCAGAGACCAGCTCCATAGGTGGCAGTAGAAATACATTTGGCCTTATAAAGAACAATAAGCTCTTTAACTGGTCTGCCACCTAGTTTAGCTGAGAACTGTTTTAGCGCGCCAATAGCTCGGGTGAGGGCCAAATTTCTAGCGTTTATCGCGGTGTGCCAATTTCCCCTCCGGTCAAAATGTATTCCTAGATAGGAGAAGTTGTCCGTGGTCTCAATTCTGCTGTTATCTAAAAAGATAGAGCAGGGCAATTTCTTTGTTCCCGGACCGCATGCCATCGTGTAAGTTTTTGCAATATTAATTTTTAGCCCTCGTTCATTCATATAAGTTGCAAACTTCAAGACGGCCCTCTGTAGGCCTATCTTGTTCCGAGACATAATGGCGGCATCATCAGCGTAGAGCAATATTGGTGTCGGAGCTCCTAAAATTTTTGGATAGTCATGCTGTGATTCTATTAAATATTGTCCAATAGAGTTTATGTATAGGGTAAAAAGAAGGGGGGCTAAAATGCACCCCTGTCGTACCCCTCTCTTAATAGAGAATTTATCAGAACACTCGCCTTTGTTTCCATAACGGACTCTAGCGCCTGCATCACGATACAGAGTTTTAATGAATACTAGGATGTTAGAATCTAAGCCCATTTCAGATAATATGGACCATAGTAACTCATGGTTCACGCAATCAAAAGCGGAACTCAGGTCCACGAATGTAACAAAAAGGTTTCCCTTTTTTGCCTCCGTATATTTAGATAAAACTAAGGCCAAGTTTAAACTCTGTTCTATAGTCCCTTTTCCTGGACTAAAACCATACTGTAGATGGGATAATACATTATTTTCCTCTGCCCAAAGTTGAATTCTATTTAAAATTGCCCTCGCTGCTACCTTCATTAAAGCATCTAAAAGTGAAATTGGGCGGTAGCAGGTTGGGACATTTCTGTCTCCTTTTTTAAAAATAGGGACGACTATAGCTTCAGACCAGGATGGTGGGAGCCCATGTCGATTAAAATTGTTTAAAACATTCGTTAGCATGGGAGCCCAAAGGTCAATTTCTGCCTTGTAGACATCCATCGGGACGCCATCAGGGCCTGGGGCTTTGCCTGAAGGACTGTCTTTAATTGCTTTAGTGATCTCCATGCAATTGAAGGAGATCGCTATTGGGAATATAATCGGTAAAATAGTGGGTGGTTGAAGGATGACTCCGTCAATCAGGGGGTAACCATAATTAGGGTTTCCTGAGTTGTCATATAAGTTTTTAAAGTGATCTACCCAGATTTCCCCGTTTATAGCCATGTCTATAACATCGGTCTGATTTCGCTGTAAATAAGGAGCGTTAACCGCTTTCCAGAAAGCTGTATTATCCCTCGATTTGGATGCAGCAATTAAGGCCGACCAGGCCTCTCTCTTTAAAATCTGTTTCCTGGTTTTTATGGCCAGATAATACAGTTTTCTTGCTTTACTAATCTCGGCCGGTGATCTGATAATTTCGTTCAAGGCCCTTTTTAGGTTTTGAAGAGCTTTAGTACAATTTTTGTCAAACCAACCATGGCCTATTTTAGTATTAGGTTGACGCTCTTTGGTTAATAATGTTTTCAGTTCAGATTGAATTTTTAAAAAGGGAGTCAAGAGTACTGATGACTCCTCTGTTTCTGTTAGACAGGCTAATATATCGGGTAGGCTAGTTCCCATTAAGGTACGTAGAAGAGCGGCAGGGTCAACCCTGTCCCATTTTATAGAATAGCCATTTTTTGTGGCCAAGTTTATATTGAAATGGTAATTAGTTATATCTACAGGGGTCTCCTGGACCGTTCTAATTTTAAGATTGAAAACAATTGGGTAGTGATCACTAAAGAAGACATTAAGCGTTTCCCAGGAGATAACAAATCCTTCATTAGGTGGAGATAGAAGAGTAAAATCAATAGTCGAATTGCATCCCCGCCCGTGAAAGGTTGGTTTAAAGGGGATATTTGGGGTGCAAAGTTCGTTAATAAAAGACAGGTTAAAATGAAAAAGCATGTGATTAAGAGTGTCGCCCAGTTTTGAATGAGCAAAATGTGTAGGGTTGTCGTCCTTATGTTTACCAAGGCCGCAAATGCCTTTGAAAACATGTGGGCAGATGGTACAATTGAAATCGCCCAACCAGATCAACACCGACTCACCCTTTCTCTGGGTCTTAAAAGCATTGACACTCGTCATGAGATTATCGATCTGGCTTTCTAGATTGCTACTAGGGATATTATTATAAAAATTTATGAGGGTTAGAGATATTTCCCGCCCCCAACTAACATTTAAAATCTGGTAAAACTCAGTGAATGTATGCCTCAGTACCTTAATGCCCTGCGTTATTGAAACATAAATGCTCAGACCTCCTTTATTTCTCCCCTGAGAGGTTATTTGTGCGGGAGCGTGGAAGGTCTGGTAACCCGGGATGTGGAGTTCATCTATAGCCCACGTTTCCTGGAGGCAGATAAGGCTGTAACAGGTAACTATGTCTAGCCACGGTTGGTGTGATATTTTATTAGAAAGGCCTGCGACGTTCCAAGAGATGATATTATCAGCATCCCCAATTTCCCTCATGACGAGAGCATTTTTATTTTCAGATCTTACTTTTAAGATTTGGGGGAGAGGGGAGCTGAGAGGTATTGAACGATCACAAATGGGAGTAGTCGCAGGGTGTAGATTATCACCACTGGCTTGTGGCTGTTCAAAGGGGGCCACACAGTTTAGAATTCCCGTATTACAAGTATTAGCAATATCCGTTCCAGGATATGAGGTTACAGCATGGGTATTAGAAGTCAAGATAGGAACTCCACATAAATCAGACCCCAGGCTGGAATCAATCTGTCAATCAGGATCTTCCAGATCTGTAAGTGCCTCAAAGCGATTTGTGACTGATATAGGCCAGGTTGAATACTGTGGTAAGCTATGAGTGTGCTGATGTTGGGGAGGATAAGGCCTGTCTGGAAAGGGTGAATAGGAAGGAGATGCCTTCCAGCGACTAGGGTTTCTAGGATGTTGGAACAAAGGGACAGTATTAATAGATCTTAAGTAGTGGGGCGCTGCAACTGATCTTATATATCTGGGCGGCCTACGGATAGTACTGTTCCCTTGAAGAGTAAGGAGGGATTGGGGATAAAAATAGCTCAAAACCCGTGTTGATATTCCTTCTACTCCTCTTTCTAGGAACCAGTCCGCTATGTAAGTGACTACTTTCTGATCTTTGAAATTTATAGTCACAATGTCACCTTCTATATCTTTAGGTCTACACCCAAGCCAGGTCAGCCTTCGCACAAATAAAATCTCACCATTAAGATCTGAGGGCAGAGGTCTGTTCTTACTTAACCAGTATATTACTTTGTTTTTAAGTTCCGCAAACCCCTCCTTCTTTCCTGGACTTAATTTAGGCACACCCGTAAGTATAATAACATATGGAGCAGATTCGGGTGGTAAGTCAATATATTCATCCACTTTGTTAGAAAACTGTCGAAGGTTTGGCTCCCCGGAAATTCTGGTGTTTATTCCTTCTAATGTTTTTTGCAGGGTTACTTTTTCCTTCTCTGCTAAGGAAGTAGGCACAGTTTCAGAGACAACTGAAATGGCTGAAGGCTGAGTGTTTGTGTCTTTAGCCAATGCTGCATCTCTGCCAGGGGTCATAACTGGATATTTCCTCTGGTCAACAGTTGTTTGATAAATAACCAGATCCTTCAATAAAGAACCGTTTGAGGAGGTTACAGTCGTTAGAGTGTCTAATTGCTCGGCTAGCCGTTTTGTTCTCTCATAGAGAGGTAAAAGAAGTGACTTTACAAGTTGTTCAAGTCTCTGGAATAGACAATCATTGGGGTCACGGGCAGAAGGAGGCATAGTGTCTTTACATTTTGAAGGGCCGGGGGATAACCTCGGTACCTTGGAACAGCTACCTATTGTTCCTGCACCGCCCCTCTTTCTTTTCAAAGTTGCCACAAGTCTGGGTTGTTTAGGAGAAGTCTTTTTCCTAATAGGCCTTGATTTTATTTTAAGAGGCGTATTCAGGGATTCCCCTTCCATGGCGAGGAGTGGAGAAGTCGTCGCACCTGTATTAATGGTAATTAAGTCCCGCTGAGAGTCCGTTGTCGGTGGCAGGTCCTGCAAAAGTAGCGGTATGCCCGGGTCGCTGAGTTGGGCAGAAGTATTTACCAGTTTGTTTGTTACAGGTAGGGGAGACGGAATCAACTGTATAGAACCCAGAGAGGAACGTTTGTCTGAAAGTAATCCATGGGACAGACGTCGTTCCGTGTCCGCTATTTCATTGTCCAACTTCGAAACAGCTTTGGCTAGGAAGTGGTCAAGAGTCCCTTTCCGTGGACCTCCCAGGAGTGTAGTCTTGCCTTTGGGTGGCTGTATAGGCGGGGTTATAGGCATACTTGATATATGGGCACAGGCAGTGAAGAGGTATAAATATACGTGTACTGTAAACACTGAAGCTGCAAGGATTAAGATATGGTGTTCACCGCGAACTATGAGAGGAGATATATGAAATATCTTACTTGTGGCTGTCAAGAGTGGTAGCCCAGCCCAGCCTCTTCCGGCCCCGGACGGCCACAGACGGTCCCGCCCTTGTCCCGGGCTTCTCCCGGGCTTCTCCCGGCGCTGCCCGCGCGCGGTCCCGCGACGCGGTTATCCCGGTGATCTTTTATTCATTACCGCATTGAGGAGGCTGATTTCAGAATGCCAATTTGAAAATTTTGCGGACCAGTTAGTGCGTGATCAATTCCTTTGTCATTGCATTGATAAAACGATTAAACAAAAACTACTTTCAATGGATAATAAAACTAAGTTGAGGGTTTTAGTAAGTAGGAAGTAGTGGCGCCCTGCAAGTATGCGTGTAGTAAGTTTTGGTGGACATATGAGTATGGTGCTAAACAGGAAGGGGAGACCCTATTAACGCCTCAAAGTGTGTAGGAAAAGCCCTACAACAAAACTGTACAACAAAGTCCTGTGCACACATACAAGTTCAAAAGCATAGAAGCAACATAATATACAAGTGGTACGATCCGAGTGCTAAGGTAACACTTGAAATTCTTTATTCTGTGACAAAAACGCAACCAGCCGACACGTGTTTCGTCGGGGAAATGAACCCCATGACTCTTCAGGGCTGGGGATGATACAAACAGATTGTATAAACATATCGCACAGGGTGACTGTTGGTGAAGAGCGTAAAACAAAAGCAAATGTCAAAAGATGTCAAAAAAACAAAACAGTGGTCACCCTATTTGGCATAGAAAACCCCACATTTGACAGAGACCAAGTGAACAAAACCAATTAAGGAGTACAAAGTTATTGAAACATCACTACGTGTATTTATTGATACATTCATCAAGTGACCATAAAGATGCGACAGAGTGTAACCGCTTGGTGAGACAGAAATCAGGATAAGAAAAGACCAGTAAAGTCCAAGTGAAACAAAAAGTGAGAAAATGAAAATAAAATTGAAAGGATTTCAATGGATAATCCAACTTTGGAAGAAACTATTAGGTTAGCCAAAAGCATTGAAACCTCACAGTTGTCGGCAAAGGAACTAGAGACTAAAAACAGTGAATGTGTCTCTGCTGTTAAAGCGAAGGAGATTAAGGAAACTAAAGACAATAAAACCTCTGTCAGACAACGTTTTGGTAATGGAGAAAGGATGAATGCTTTTCCCAACAAAACATTTGTTTTCGGTGTGGGTACAAATCTCACATGAATGGCAGTAGATGCCCGCCAAGTTTGTGACTTGTAGAATTTGTAACAAAAGTGGTCACTTTGCGAATGTGGGTCAAGATGGTAGAAGCAAATCTTCTCCACATTCCTCATCTGACAAGTGTGTTGTTGATGAGAGTTTGCCTTGTGATGAAGATTAATTTATTACTAATGATCTCAGGGACATGGTGGCGGTTGTACAGGATGACTGGGTCAGGGTAGGCAATCCAGAGATATGTGTGGACCCCCATGTGGAGATCCTAGTTGGGTATAAGGTTTTGAAGCTTTTAGTAGACTGGTGCTTGCATTTCTATGATCACGCAAGAGCTTTTTGACAAGACGTGGCCTTCCAGGTCACTCTTACCACCGGATCGTAAAGCAGTTTCGTATGAAGGGCGTGAGATTAATCTGTCAGGGTACATTGAAGACATAATGGAGTTCAAGGGGAGGAGAATTGATTGCAGGGAAGATCTATGTTGCACACAGAGGTTTGAACATTCTGGGCTGGTTTCACCAGGGGCTTTTTGGTGTGGTACTCAGGCCTGGAACTGCTGAACAAGTTCTTGAGGTAAGAGATAATCCTGATCTTGAAGAAATTGTCAATAAGTTCCCTCATGTATTTTTGGGAGAGCTGGGGAAGATCAAGAATTTTCAGCATAAGATTATAGTGAAAGATGGTGAGAGACCCATCAAACACAAGCTAAGGAATGTTCCTTTTAATATAAGGAATGATTTGGAAAATGAACTTAATTCCCTGTGCGCAAAAGGAATAATTGAGCCTGTTGACTCCTCCTTGTGGTTATCACCCTTAGTGGTTGCACGTAAACAGAATGGGGAGTTAAGAGTCTGTGTTGATCTCCGCTGCTTGAACAAAGAGATGTGGGTGGATTCACATCCCCTTCCGAACATCAATGAACTTTTAACAGGTTTGAAGGATGCAAAAGTTTTTTCAAAGTTAGACTTGGCCACTGCCTACCACCAGGTGAAGTTAGCTCCTGAATCTAGGCATCTAGCTGCATTTGTTTTTCCTTCCGGCACTTACCAGTACATCTGCATGCCGTTTGGCCGTGCGTCAGCGGCATCTGTTTTCCAGCGGTTGATGAACAACATGCTAAAGGGAATTGATGATCTGTTTTTCAAGATGATGTCTTGGTCTTTGCCCCAAACAGAGATGTCCAATCAATCAGTTAATTTCTAGAGTGCACTACTTACCCGTGAGGGTCTCAAGGCGCTGGGTGGGGGCAGGGGTGCTGCTACCGCTCGAACAGCCAGGTCTTGAGGAGGCCAGCAGGTCCTGGGTCTGTCGTAGGCAGATGGGGAGGGTGTTCCAGGTTTTTGCGGCGAGGTGGGAAAACGATCTGCCGCCGGCGGTTGCTCGACGGATGCGGGGGACGGTGGCAAGGGCGAGGTCAGCGGAGCAAAGCTGGCGGTTCGGCGTGTAGGAGCTGAGTCAGTTGTTGAGGTACGCTGGTCCAGTGTTGGGGAGTGCTTTGTGAGCGTGGGTGAGGAGCTTGAAGGTGATCCTCTTGTTGACAGGGAGCCAGTGCAGGTTTTTCAGGTGGACTGTGATGTGGCTGTGGTGAAGGATGTCCAGGATGAGGCATGCAGAGGCGTTCTGTATGTGTTGTAGTCGTTTCTGGAGTTTGGCTGAGGTTCCTGCATGGAGAGCGTTGCCGTAGTCCAGTCTGCTGCTGACGAGGGCCTGGGTGACCATCCTTCTGGTTCCGGTGGGGATCCATCTGTAGATCTTGCGGAGCATGCGGAGGGTGTTGAAGCAGGAGGAGGAGACGGCGTTTACTTGCTGGGTCATTGACAACACGGAGTCCAGGATGACTCCCAGGTTGCGTCCATGGTCAGTGGGCGTTGGTGCAGCTCCCAGTGTGGCCGGCCACCATGAGTCGTACCAGGCAGAGGGGGTGGATCCGATGATGAAGACCTCCGTCTTGTCCGAGTTCAGTTTCAGGCGGCTGTTCATCATCCATTCAGCGGTGGCCTTCATTCCTTCATGGAGGTTGGATTTGGCGTTGGTGGGGGCCTTGGTGAGGGAGAGGATCAGCTGGGTGTCGTCGGCGTATGAGATGATGTTGAGGTCCTGCGATCGAACGATGTTGGCGAGCGGTGCCATGTAGACGTTGAAGAGTGTCGGGCTGAGGGTCGATCCTTGGGGTACGCCGCAGATGATCTTGGTGTCTTTAGAGTGGAATGGGGTGAGGCGGACACTCTGGGTTCTGCCGGTGAGGAAGGAGATGGTCCAGTCCAGTGCTTTGTCGCGGATCCCTGCGTTGTGGAGGCATGTGCAGAGGGTGTGGTGGCAGATGGTGTCGAAGGCAGCCGAGTGGTCCAGGAGGATGAGGGCCGAGGTTTCTCCATTGTCCAGCATGGCCCTGATGTCGTCGGTGGCGGCAATGAGGGCTGTTTCGGTGCTGTGGTTGCTGCGGAATCCAGATTGGGACGGGTCCAGGATGTTGTTCTTTTCGAGGAAGGAGGTCAGTTGCCTGTTGACAGTCTTCTCGATAACTTTCGCCGGGAACGGGAGGAGAGAGATGGGCCGAAAGTTCTTGAGGTCCTTGGGGTCTGCCTTGGGTTTCTTGAGTAAGGCCCATGATACCATCCTTCATGAAGTGTTGTTGAGGTTCCAGTCTAATGGTGTGGTGCTGCGCAGAGACAAATGTGTCTTTCTTACCAAAGAGGTTGAATATTTGGGGCACTTAGTTAACCAACAGGGGATTCACCCTAAGTCTAGTCTTGTAGATTCCATAGTTAAGTTGAAGGTTCCTTCTGATAAAGCCAGTCTCAAGTCCTTTCTAGGGCTATGTGATTTTATTCACATTTTATTCAAAATTTTGCAAGCAAGTTGAGGCCTCTTTCACAAATGCTTATGAAGGGTGTTGTGTTTGAGTAGCGTGTTGAGTGTCAAAACGTGTTTGTATGGGTGAAGCAACAACTTATTTCACCAAAGGTGTCAAAGCATTCTGATCCTGCTCTTCCTTCCACTTTGACTGTGGATGCAAGAAATGTTGGTGTGGGGGCTGTCTTCTGTCAAAACGAAGGTGGGGAGGTCAGAACGATTGGTTTTGCCTCTAGGGTGCTATCTTCGACTGAAATGAAGTATTCTGTCATCGAAAAAGAGCTGTTGGCTTGTTGGTGGACGGTCATGAAGTTTCGGAATTTTATTTGGGGAAGAAGGTTTTGTCTGAAGACTGACCACAAGCCTTTGATTTTTATTTTGAGTGGGAAGAATGTCAGAGGATTCACTCCTCGTATAGCTCGTTTGTCTTCCAAACTTCTTTCATTTGATTTTAGTGCCGAGTACATTCCTGGAACTAAGAATGGTTGTGCAGACTACCTTTCATGGTCCTCTGACATTGTGGAAAGGGAGCAGGTTTTGGGTGAAGAGGACAAGGAGGAGTTTATTGTTGTGGCTGTAGACCTTCCAGAGTTGTGTGCTATTTCTGGAAGTGAATGGCGTCAGGCTCTCAGTACCGATGTTTCCCTGGCTTTGGTCATGAAGTATATTGCGATGGGGTGGCCTAGGGAGAGGAATTTGAGTTTTGAGTTTAACACGTTTCTTCAGGTTGCTGATGATTTTCTCAATCGATGATGGTTTGTTGATGAGGGCTGATGAGTTAGTTCCACCTGTAAGTTTGAGACCTGATTAAATTAGGCGTGCACATGAGGGGCATTTGGGAGCCACAATGGCAAAAAAGGGTGCGTCTTTCTTTTTGGTGGCCCTCCATGGGCAGGGAGGTGGATGAAATTGTTAAGTCATGTGTGATTTGTTCCAGTTGCGACAAGACTGCAAAGTTGCGCACGCCTCCTCTTTCTCCCAATGAATTGCCATCTGCACCTTGGGTAAACTTGGGTCTTGACATTGGTGGTCCGTTTTATGCACTTGATGTCCCTTCAAGGTTTGCGCTAGTTTTGATGGACTATTAATTGAAGTGGCCAGAGGTTAAGTTTGTCAGGGAAGTGACCTCAAGGACTGTTGTTGAGTTCTTAAATGATGTGTTCTTGAAGGAAGGTTTTCCTGAGTTTCTTGTGACTGACAATGGTGCTCAATTTGTTGCCAGAGAGGTTGAAGATTTTCTTAATTCTGTTGGAATCAAACATCACAAGAGCTTATTGTATCACCCCCAAACCAACGGTTTAGTTGTTGAACGCATTAACAGGGTGCTGGGGGAGTGCATACAGTGGGCACTTGCCAACAAATGTGTTGTTGCTAATTCCTTGAAGGGCATGCTTTGGTTTTATCCTACCACCCCTCATTCGACGACTGGTGTTTCACCTTTTGAGTTGTTGCGTGGTTGGAGGGCCACCACCACTTTTTGTCCAAGTTGGATGAATAAATGGGTCAGAGGTGGACAGTGGTCTGATGTCTGTGTGAGGAGTCGTGTAAGTTTGACTCAAGAAAAGCAGAAGAGATACTTTGATTCCAAGAAGAATGTTACGGAATTGAAGGCGTTCACTGGTGATCATGTTTGTGTTAAAAATCCTGTCCATGTAAGGAAGGGGTGTTCAAAGTTTGGTCCTCCTGCAAGGTTTGTGGAAGTTAAAGGAGATTCTGTGAAGCTTGAGAATGGACAGTGGTGGAATAAATGCTTTCTAGTGAAGTGTGGTGTCTTTTGTTAAGGTTCCAGTGGTTTTAGTGTGAGTGGTGAAAGGAAGTCTGTGTGTGTTGGTCAGCCCAATTTGAGACGCAGCTCTCGGGTTAGGAAACTTCCTTCTCGTTACAGAGTTTGATTTCCTCTATATTATTCCTGTCTCTGCAGGTGTTGTAGTTTACCATTTTTTTTTATAATGTGCTTGGCTGTATTTGCTTTCCTTGTTTTCCTATTTCTCATTGTTTACTTTTTTTCCTTTGTTCTCCATTCTTTTGATCTTGTTTTCTCTCTTTTGTTTCCTTAAGGAAAGACCCATGTAATAGTCTATGCTTGTTGTAGAATGTTCTTTGTAATGGAACGTCACTGTGTGAACGTTCCGGTCTGAGCGGCAGACGGTTGGGATTTGTGTATGCCTCTGCCGCTCTGCCTTGTTGGTCCAGGTTGCAGATAAAGCGTTGAGCTCAACTTACCTGCTTGCTGTGCCATCTTCACGACACACAGCTGTCAGCGCCTCCATTTACAGTCAAAAGCCTGCTCGGCACTGCAGAAAACGGTCATCATAGAGGGTAGGGTGGTGCGGGCTCTTTGTATCTGCTCTTTTGTGCACCGCACATGGTCTCTTGAAGGCCTCTTTATGGAGGGGTTCTTCGCTCCCCGTCTCTGTTAAACACCACTTACCGCTAAATTGCGCTCTAACTTTTTAATATGAAAGAACATCCTTAACCGGGCAAATTACTATAGTACACAAAAGCTTTGATTGATTACATCTCTGTGGAGCCACATAATCCCTCAGTGTCGCAATACTTGGGGTTTATTTAAGGGAACCACTCTGCAGACCTAATGTGTACTCGGTTATTGAAGCTTTCTTGGTGTTCGATACTCTAAACTTTAAATGTGCCTTTCTCCTACCTCCTGAATTTGCAGTCCGATCACCTTATGGAACCAGAATAATTTGGGCATAATTAATCGGCTAAGCATCCCCACCTTTCCTCAAGGTGTACGCTGCTCTTTTGCAGGTGACTCTAAATCTGACGCTAAGGCGGGTGACAAGAAGAGGTGTGTCAAGAGGCCACGCGAAGATCATGGCAGTGGACACTTTCAGAGTATATTCAGGAAAACAAGTTTAGTCCGTGTGGATAAAAACACGTGTCTTTCCTGACTGATGTACTTCTGCATGTTAATGACATGCACTTTTGAATTTTGAAGAGACTATCATATTTTTACATGTTGTGTGATGTCTTTAAAGAATCTGGGGCTTATTTACAAGCCTCTTGTGCCACTGGTGCATAACTTTCAATATGGGGAAAATCTGACGCACCGGCGGCGCAAGGGGCTTGTAAATAAGCCCCAGTGTTTCTAAAGATAAATGGCCCAGGGCACCTTTGATTATTTTCCTTTACTTGAGTTAAAGTTCCTGAATGGTAGAGTTAGTAAAGTAAAGAGCAGCCTAGTGCAGCAGTTCAGCAGGGGTCATGTGTAAAGTTCAGGTGGGCCGCACTGAGAGGCAGATTTACAAGCCCCTTGCGCCACTTTTGCGTCAAGTTTAATATGGGAAAAGTGACGCAAGGGGCTTGTAAATCTGCCCCTGAGTATCCCTGCTATATAGCGCTCATTGCCTGTGGAGTGTAGAAATGAACAGACTAATGAGCGTTGCTTGTGTATCCCTGCCTGCCTGCACATGCAGGGCAACGTAGGGCTCCCGCTCCATTTGAAAGGCAAATTCTCTGGCTAAGAGGAATTAGACAGAAGCAATACTTTTTTGTTTCCAGGGGTTCTCCATCTGCATGAATTTATATTTGCCATGTTATTGAAACTAAACTTTGTTTAAAATCTAAGACAACCTTCTGCCTGCATTAGACACCATAAAGGACGAGGTAGCAACCCCTTATTGCAGAGTAGGAACCCAAAGCTCTTAATAATTTTTGCTGTTTTTGTTATTCTTTATTGAAAACAAAACCATGTTGCTGATGTACAATGCAGATCAGAGGACACATTGCAGTGGGTAGGGAGGGGAAGGGGAGTGAGGTGGGGTATGAGGGAAATCGCACAGTGCATGTATTGCTGACAAGTATAAATTGTACATCTTCAATGGACAGGTATTGGTGGTCCGGCAGCCCCAATGGGAAAGAGATCATGGTAAAACCGTCAGCAAGGGTAAGGAGGATGCCCTGGGAAGAGGAGTGGGGTGAGTGAAGAAGTAAGGAGAAAGTGTGGAGATCAAGAGAGGTGCCCCATGCCTCCAGCCTATTGCGTCTCGCGGGGCATAAGGTGGGGGGGGGGATGCCTGTATCAACAAGCATAGAAGAGAACGGGCGGTGGCAGAGGCCCATGGTATGGGAAGGGGTCGGGCGCGTCCAACGGAGAGAGTGGGTATGCAAAAGCACTTTATAATGTTAATGCACTTAAATGCACTTCGTTAAATGGGAAGATGTGGGTGCTCCTCCTGTTGGAAAGTCCTATCAAATAGCGACCTTTCTAACTTGCGTAAATATGGCCAGTACTCTCGCCTTGGTCTGTTTTCAATGCTTACATTTACAGTAGGTTACATATGTTTTGTCATTAATTTCTGGTTGCTAGAAACTAATAAAGGTGACCTGAATATCGACAGACCATCTGGTGATGTTAACTGAGGCGTGCATGTATTCATTATGGTGTTGGTTCCAACTGAAACGTTCTTGCACCCAGGAGCCTGTCTTGGGTGGCGTAATGTAGTTTGGTACGCTTGAGCGCGTGGAACCGCACTAACATAAAGTGCCTTTGCATAAAACGCTATATGATAGTAAGCTCTGATACATTGGACTTTGTTTTGCAAAGCTTTTTAAGATGTTGATTTGTATATTCCATTGGCATCCTCATTGTATTGTGTGCCATTAATTAGTTGCATTGGGGCCTTTTCCACAATGCCAACAGTCTTACTTGAAATTGAATTGTTTAATCAAATGCACTTAAGATTTAATGTACTGACTTTGACGGTTTGTATTGCAAGTTTTACATCGCTTGCAATAATGTCAAAAAAAGTTACGCTGGAATGAATATCAAACGATCTTTGTGCAAATTTACTTCTGTTCCATAGTTGGTGTAGCATCAGATTGCTCCAGTCCTTGTTGACTGCTGGCTGGAATATGCTTAATCTGTGCAGTAGGATACTAGGACATATGCTTGTTAGAGGTGAACATTGCAAATACCAATGATTCTTTCTGTAAACTATAATCCAGGCATTTGAAGGGTTTGAGATTAAATAATCTGTCATCTTTATTGTCTTGACAGATAAGAGTGATCTTCACTTCACATTTCAAGAGATCTGCCTTCCTTTGGGTTGGCGGGAGGTGTTCCTATGGAGTTTATAGTCTGATCTTCACTTCGCATCTCAAGAGATGGCTTAAGTGCTTCTCCTCTGGCCATGGAAAGCTTTGCCTTCCTTTGGGTTGGAGGGAGGGATTCCTATGGAGCTTCCATTCTGATCTTCACTTCGTGTTGGACCTGTCAGCCCTAGGGTGGTCTCCCCTTCTATTTTTGATCGTGCCTCATTTTTTCCACCCTCATTTTTATGTTGGACTAGGTCTCCGAGTGCCTTTTCATTGCCAACCAGTGTTAAGGTGCAGGTGCTCCCTTCTCCCAAGATGGCTGCCACAGACCCCTGCTACTGCAGAGTGGTCTTTTATAGTAGCACCCTAGCTGCCAGGAGCTGGCTGGGACCCCACAACAGTGTTGCGACACCAGCCCGCCTTTTTGTCCCATAGGTAGAATGTGGAAGCTCCTGGAATGTGCTGGAACCTTCTAGAAGGGAGGTGGGGTTTTACTTTTGCCGCCTTGGCTAGAGATCACCTGACCTAGGGCTACTTAAGTGAGGGAGGGAACTTTTTGGAGTGAGTTGGCCAGTGGGGTGAAGCAGAGCTGGAAGAATCCACGCAGGAGTGTAGGCGGTAGGGCCTAGCCAGGGACTTATGCCTCTGAGAGTGACAGGATTTAGGTGCTGCCTCTTAAGTGAGTGAGGAACCCTGTGAAACCCACTGATCTTGCCCAGCAGTAGGAGGACCCAGAGAACCTCTGCCCAGCCTGACTAGGAAGGACCTAGTCGTCATCTCCATCCCTACCCCCCTCTAACAGAACCCCCTTAAGGGCGCCAGATACATCTGCGCCAACAAGACTTCATCTAACATCTGAGAACAGAAACTGAATGCTGAGACTGCGTGTCCAGACTGAACTCTAAACTTATATGCCAAGTGCTGAGACTGCGTGTCCAGACTGAACTCTAAACTTATATGCCAAGCGCTGAGACTGCGTGTCCAGACTGACCCCGGAAACCTGATGCAAAGCCGATTGGAGAACCACCGGGGATCGACCAGGTATTAGCGCTGTGACCCCCGCACTCCCTGACCTGGCCTGAGACCCCCGGCAGCGTGCTCCGCTGAGCGTGGAACTCCCTCCTTAACTTGAGCCCCCCCTGTGACGTGGAAGCCAGCGCGCTCACCGCAGCGGCCCGGAGGCCGGAAGAAGTGCCCTGCTGTGTCGCGAGGCCCGCGGAGAAGCCCGGGGCCCCGTCGCTGCCGTCGCAGCTGCGAGAGAGGTGCGCGAGGTCGAGGACGAGTTCTACCATCATCGCTGGAGCGGACGCCTTCCGACGTCGAGATCGAAGTAAGCCCGGAGGCTGGGATTGACCCCGGTGCGCCCCCTACTGGTTGGGAGCCACACCGCACCCTTAGCCCGGGTCCCCTCTCCGTGGGAGTCCCCCGGATCACCCCGACAGAGAGACCCCGCCGAGGGATCCTTTCCTGGTGCCCCCCTTGACTGTACTGAAGCGTGGTGCCCTACGAACTGCACCGGAGCCCGAGAGACTCGCTCCGCAAGTCCCGTGCGCTCCCTGCTAACAGCCCCGTGTGAAGCATTGACTGTCCTTGAGTACGAATAGCGCTCTGTGACTCATGCTCCGTGTTGAAGTGATAAATGTCACTGCTTACGAGTAGCGCTATGTTATTTAGGCTCCGTAGTGAAGTGCTAAATGTCATTGCTTACGCATAGCGCTCTGCTATTCATGTTCCATATTGAAGTGCTACGTGCCATTGATTACGAGTAGCGCTCTGTTATTCATGTTCCATATTGAAGTGCTACGTGCCATTGATTCCGAGTAGCGCTATGTTATTCATGTTCCATATTGAAGTGCTACGTGCCATTGATTACGAGTAGTGCTCTGTTATTCATGTTCCATATTGAAGTGCTACGTGCCATTGATTACGAGTAGCGCTCTGTTATGTATGTTCCGTTCTGGAGTGCCAATGTCATTGAGTACGAGTAGCTCTCTGTGCTAGATGCCCCGTTCTGAGGTCTGTCCTGGGTCCCTGCACGCCCCCAAGAGTGGCGCTACGTTCCCCCCAAACCCTACAGAGGGGAGCCTGAAGCGCGAGGGTGGGCTAGGGCCTGCAGCGAACCTGCTAATACATGGCGCGCTGGGGAAAGTGAGGCGCGCGCGTACATCGCATTGAATGGCCATTGTCTCTCAGGTAGTGTTGAGATCTTTCATGAATTGCATTTATGGTATGACCAACATTCCTAGCTCCTGATTGACATGTACACCACCAGGAATTGTATTACCAACTTATGAAATGTACTGCTACCTCATGAACTGCATCTAACGTGATCTACTTGGATAAACTTGAGTATTTACATAACTTCTACAGTGTGGCGTCCCTTATTGTGTGTGGTCCTCGTTTCATGAGAGGTGCGTGTTGTATGGTTGCTTTACACACACACCTTTGGTGGCCCGACCACTCGTGTCACGTTATAGCCCCATAGGGCCTGGAGACCCCAGGTCCTACACTTCGCATCTCAAGAGATGGCTTAAGTGCTTCTCCTCTGACCATGGAAAGCTTTGCCTTCCTATGGATTGGAGGGAGGGGTTCCTATGGAGCTTCCATTCTGATCTTCACTTCGCATCTCCAGAGGTAGCTTAAGTGCTTCTCCTCTGACCATGGAAAGCGTTGCCTTCCTTTGGGTTGGAGGGAGGGGTTCCTATGGAGTTTCTAAAGGCAAAGTCTGCTTTGAGATGAAGAAGGTTAGTTGTATTTATTTATTGGGTGGGGTTGATATTTGATTTGTGCGCTGCGTAGTGACTGTATTAGTGATTGTTGTAGTCTGCTGCACGATTGTAAAAGCATTTTTTTAATCCTATTTGGCACAGTGCACAAAACATACTGGAGCAGTTGCAACAGGTTTGTTTTCTCCTACTTTTTGTGCCTAGGACATAATGCGATCACTGGGTTATAATACTTGGCATTTAAGGTACGTAAGATTGCCTAGGGCCCGATTCACAGAACTAACAAGACAAAATCCTAAACTTACTACCATTTTGGTATTCACAGAAGGCACTTACTCATTTTGGTATTCACAGAAGGCACTTACTCATTTCGGTATTCACAGAAGTTAGGAGTCCTAACTTTAGGACTCCTAAATGCCTTCTGTGAATACCGAAAGCCTTAAAATTAGGATTTTTCTCAGTTTAGTAGTAGTATAGTTAGGACTCCTAACTTTAGGACTCCTAAATGCCTTCTGTGAATACCAAAAGTCTTAAAATAAGGATTTTTCTCAATTTAGTAGTCCTAAAGTTAGGACTCCTAACTTTAGGACTCCTAAATGCCTTCTGTGACTCCCGAAAGCCTTAAAATTAGGATTTTTCTCAGTTTAGTAGTAGTATAGTTAGGACTCCTAACTTTAGGACTCCTAAATGCCTTCTGTGAATACCAAAAGTCTTAAAATAAGGATTTTTCTCAATTTAGTAGTCCTAAAGTTAGGACTCCTAACTTTAGGACTCCTAAATGCCTTCTGTGACTCCCGAAAACCTTAAAATTAGGATTTTTCTCAGTTTAGTAGTAGTATAGTTAGGACTCCTAACTTTAGGACTCCTAAATGCCTTCTGTGAATACCGAAAGTCTTAAAATAAGGATTTTTCTCAATTCAGTAGTCCTAAAGTTAGGACTCCTAACTTTAGGACTCCTAAATGCCTTCTGTGACTCCCGAAAGCCTTAAAATTAGGATTTTTCTCAGTTTAGTAGTAGTAAAGTTAGGAGTCCTAACTTTAGGACTCCTAAACTGAGAAAAATCCTAATTTTAAGACTTTCGGTATTCACAGAATGCATTTAGGAGTCTTAAAGTTAGGACTCCTAACTTCTGTGAATACCGAAGTGAGTAAGTGCCTTCTGTGAATACGAAAATGGTAGTAAGTTTAGGATTTTGTCTTAAGTTAGTTCTGTGAATCGGGCCCCTAGTGTTTTGCTAACAAAGGCAATGGTACAAGCACCCGATAAATGTTTTTTTAAATACCTTGCGTGCTAAGGGAGTGGAGTAGCAATGTTTGAACTAGCTAAGTGTGGCCTGCACTTGTAAGATTAGTTTAGTCATATTTTTCCCTCATGCCATAGGATTTGACTTTGGAGCGTAGCGTTGATTAGAGCTATAGTTTGCAACCATTAAATATTTTTTGCATATCCTTAAAGCCCATCCGTGCTTGCTGCACTGTCTGACTGTCCAGCAGGTTGACCTTTGTTTTGAAGCATTTTTGAGCTTCCAGCACTCACATCTGGTTTGTGCCATTGCAGTGACTAACCGACAGCATGATTGGTGGCAATTATATTATGATTGTGGGGGTTAGGCACGTTTATAGTTTTGAGGGTGGTACTGATCAGGACAGTGTTGATCTCGCCCGTCCTGTTGAAGGGCTGAGTCGGCCATTTAAAATTTCTGGCATGATGGGTAATGTTCCCTTTAATCAAGATTCTGCACTGAAGCTAGCTTGACTCCCATTTTTTTCACCAGTTGACTGAGAGGATCCCAGTTAAACACGTGTATACTGAAGACATAGATATACATGAAGTGCTTCTTTATCGCGTATAGAAAGCACTTGCCGATATAGAAGTTCAGACTACTAGTGCAGGAAGGGACACTTTCCTGTACATAAACAATCACTAGAGGAGATTTCCTCTTTCTAGGCGTGCTGCAGAATAGAAAGTGACGCACCGGTGACGCAAGGGGCTTGTAAAGCTTCCCCTCGGTGTCTAGATTTATGAGGAAGATAGGCCCTTTGTTTTTGGTATATTTAAACATTTCTTTCAGGCTAATAGCAGGACGTGCTTCTGCTATTGATCCTATGATCTCTCCTGATTGTTCAAAGTGGTGAAATAACCCTGGTAGGGGAGCATTTATGCTATGCCAGAATATTTTGTAAAATTGGGCAATGAATCCATCAAGGTTTCGTGCTTTACGTTTTTTTTGTTTTTTTTTAAAGACTTTCAGCACTTTCTCAGTTTGATTGGAATAGTAAGCCCCTCCTTGTCTAATTCTGTGAGTGAGAGAAGATTAATTAGCTTTAGCTGTTTTAGAACTGGCCATAATTTTTGCAAGGTGGTTCTTGCAATCCTCATTTATATTTTTGTTTTTTTAATATAGTTTACCATAAAGGTTTTCAAATTTTAATCTACCAATTCTGCTTTTGTTTTTATTGTGCCTGATGTGTCTATGATTGCAGTGATAATGGACTTGACATGTTTGAATTTTAGATAGGAGGCTAGCATTTTCACTTCTGTGTCTGTCTCTCAAAGTTTCTGGAATTTTTGTTAGGCAATCTAGAAACCAACCCTAGAGCTTAGTATTTTGCTGTATTCATCCTTTTCCTTGTTTAAAATGTTATTTACTTTTTAAATGAAATATCTATATTGTATTTACATTCAATGTATTTCTTTTTACAAGTTGTATATGGGTGCAGTCACAAAGCATGACTTAGGAGGCAATAAATCAGATGTGGAGGTTTCTTTGAAGTAATTTACAACACCTGTTTTTATTGTCTCGATACATTTTAAAAGTGCTTAATATTTCTGTGAAATTCTCCAAATTTGTTTTCCGGTTTAGGTGAATTCCATGTCGGGGTTCAGGTAAAACCTGCAAGGTCCGAGACTAATCTCAGGTCAGGCTGTGCAGTGGCTAACAGATAGGGAGATAGTTAATTCTGGACTATGTTGATATGCAAAGGAGAAGAATGCAACCTAATTCGTGTTAGGGTGGTACAACTTCCACGCTGCTCTCAGTTTGTGTTTTTCACAGAGTTTGTACATTGCTTTGTGTTGTGGGCGGTTAGTATATACATATTGAGAGGCAATTAATAAAACTGTTATAATAAATACAACAATAAAAACGAAATAATACGAAATTACAGGGAAGTTCAAATAGAGGAATTACTACTATAAAACAAGTATAGTGCACAATTAGCATTGGTACACTTTTATTAATTGAACCAATAAACTCATTCATTCACTTTGAGAGTCTATATAGAGTGCAGTCTGAAGGTAGTTTGAAGTCACCGCTAAATAATTTTTGGGAGTGCTGTAGAAACAGGCTCATTTTCTTATTCATTTTCTGCAAAAATAGTGGAACATCAGCACTTGGGGCATCCTTTACAATATTGTGACACACAAGACGCGCAGCAAGCCTTCCTCCTGCACGCTCGTGCGTCAACATAAAAGGGCAGGAATGCGCCATTTCTACAAGATACGGCGCATTCCTGTCCTCTGCGCCGGCGCACAAACAGCAGCCGTGCACCAGTGCAGACATCCTTGCGTCAATTTGCAAGGGTGCCTGTGCTGAGGGGATGATTGTTTTTGTGCAGGAAGGGACACCTTCTTGCACAAAAACAATCATTAAAGGCATTTTAATGCAGCACACATAGAAAGAGGAAAAACGATAATTCCTGCAACGCAGGCACCCTTGCAGCATGACGTAAGGGTGTCTGCCGTTGGCGCGCAGCCGCTGTTTGTGCATCGCCGCAGGGGCGAAGTACTGGAATGCGCCGTATCTTCTAGATACGGCGCATTCCTGCCCTTTTCTTTTGACACATGGCAGTGGTGCAGGAAGGCCTGCTGCGCTGCCGTGCTTCGAAAGTTTGTAAAGGAGGCCCCGATTGGATAAAACTCGGTCACCTTTTGAAAGTCTTGCTATAATTGATCTCTGCTCCATATTGGTCCTAAATACTCTACATCATCTTTTAAAAGTCTTGATTATAGCTCATCTGTCCTCATCATTAGTTTTAGTAGAAATAACTAGTATATTTATTATTTATTGCAATTAACGTAATTACTCATTTTTCTTTGGTTTTGCTTGGGAGCAATTTACCTCATCTATCCAGCCACCGCTCAGCTTTATAGCTTCTTCAGACTAATATTTGTTTCTTGTAGGAAGATAATGTCCCCTTTAATTTATGAGTATAATCAACTATTTTCATCCTTTTTAGAGGATGGATAATGCCCTTAGTGTTAGGTGAGACTGAACTGAATCTTAGCATTAGGAGACATGTAGGTAATTAATTGAAAACATGTCTGTATGCCAGCGCGTTTGTAGCAGAATTGATGGATTACACTGCAGAATAAGCCGGATCGAGTAATATGTTTGTTGGGGTGTTTACATGTGCGGCAGGCAGACCGCATTAAAATAATTAATGCTTTTGACAGATACAGTGGAAAAAAAAAATAAGACTAAAGTGCTAAAACCAATAACAGACTAAAGTTCTAGGTTCTGTTGCCAATATCTTGGTCATTTCGTTTTTTTCCACAACATAGGAAGTGTCCTTTCTATTTCAACATGTTAACGTTAATTGTTTTTCAGTATATTCTGATTTAAGACTTTTACTTAAAATAAGTAGAATAGAGAAAATCAGCATTAGAATAATGGTAGTGGCAAATAATTGACAGGAATACATACACGTAAAAGTAAAGACATAATGGGGCTGATGTCAGTGTATGTAGTAATATTCAAGCAGGTAGGGAAGGAAACTAGCTTCAAGGGTACAACTACTGTTGAAGGAGAACCAAATTGTCTATCTGCTACACAACGGGTAACATAAAATAAGCTCTCTTTCCATTGTCCTGACTACTCATAAGTAAACCAGAGAAGAAAAGAAAAAAATAAAAAGTGGGAGAAATTACTGTTAATGTTTTGACAGAATACCACAGACATTGTTTCACATCTCACTATGAATGCCCAAAGTTTAAGAAAACTATGTAACCAAAATTGTCGGTTTGGCAGACAAAAGTCATATTAGTTAATTTGCTTCTTGACATTTTCCTGGCCAAACATGACTAATGCATATCTTAAAATTAACATTCTCTACCAAGGATGTACCTTTTGCAAATTATGACAGTCCAGTAGTGCTAATTTTCATCATTACTGTAATATTCCTTATGGCAAGAAATCTCATAGCTTAGTGAACATTAAACTCTCAACGCCTTGAAGTGACCAAAAGATTCAGGGGCATATGTACAAGGAGTTAATGCTGCCTTAGAGGCACTTTTCCAACGGTTTTGCGGAGAGATTTTTTATTGCCATATGTTCAAGCTGTTGCCAGCCTCTGTTAGCGGCAGTTTTCCGGCAAAAACGTGAAATTCTAAAGATCGCCACTTCTCTTAGTGGTAATGACACGCTAACCCCTCTTCGCCATATTAACAAGGGGATTCCTGAAATTTGGAGGACCAAAAAAACTGCCGATAACCGCAGTTAGAGGCAGTGTTTTTAAGAACAGAAAATAGCTGGTCTTAAAATGGACATACCACTTGCAGCTTCTTTTTAACAGGTTTTGGTGCTGGACAGCGCTGCAAGCAATGTTGTTATGCTGCCCTGCAACAAAACTACAGGACAGGAATGCGCACCATCAATAAGATAGTGTGCATTACTGGGACTCAGTCATGAAATGTTTTGCTGCGCTGCGTCAAGACGGCGTTGCAACACTTTTCACTACACCCTTCTTGCGACACCACAGATGCGCTGTATTCACGGGACAGCGCTCCATGATGCAAGTAATTACAGATACGTCTTGAATCCTGATGTATCTGTCTGCGCCAAAGTCACACATTGCTGCAGTCGTGTCACAAGCATGATGCAACTCCAGCAATGCATGGGGCCAGCCTATCCCTGTGGCACTGCGTCATCCTTACACCTACCATCAGGCAGGCATAAGGTTCTGACACAGTGCTGTCCTACAATTGGCGCAGTGAAATCTGAGGGATTTCACTGTGCCACTCCTATGGGCCTTTTTGCGTGGGAACGCACACCCTGCGTACATCATACCTGATGCAGGTATGATGTGGCACAGGGCTTCACAAGGTCATGCATATGCCTACATGTGTCACTTAGCAAATACGGCGCAAAGTGGTGCTAGTTTTGCCTGGTCCATTTTTGAGGGGTGCCAGGGTGTCGGCGCAGTTGGAGATCTATCGGTGGTGGTTGCACGCTGCGGTGTCATGGTCTGTAAGCGGAGAGGTGGTACTGAGGGAATTGACGAGATGTTCTTCGGTGGCCTTGATTCAGCTGCGAGGGGGGCCATGATGGCGGTAGTGTAAGGTGGGCATGGTGAAGACGTGATGTATACAATGATGGTCGGTCTAGGAGAGTCCGGTGGTGTGGCTGTAGTTGAAGTTACCGCTGGCGGAGGAGACGTGCTCGACCGTATGTCCTGCTATGTGGCTTGCCGCGGTGACTAGCTGCTTGAGTCTGATGTTGGGGAGCTTCCCCAGGAGGGGGTGGTGTTCTGGTCACTGGGGTTATCCAGGTGGTACTTGAGTTAACTGAGTAGGATGTTGTCAGTGGATGGGAGAGCCTGGGGTGCAATGAGGTCTACAATGGTATCGGAGAATGAGGGTCCATGGCCCGGCAGGCCTGCAGATGAGGGTGCTGCAGAGGATGGGGTTGGTCCAGATCTGGAAGTTGAGGTGTTCCCTGGTCACCTTTGGGCCATTAGAGTGCGTGGTCAGTCGGAGTGTGCTTCAATGGGTGATGGCAATGCCTCCTCCTGGATGGTCGGGGTGGTCCTTGTGGGTGATTTAGTAGCCGTCAGTGATAGCGATGGTGATGTCTGGTCCGGAGCAGAGGTTGGTCCTGGCAGGCGATGTGGCATCCAGGGTTGATGGCGAGAAGGGTGCTGGCATCGTAGTGGTGGAGTGTCCGAAAGGAAGGGTCCTTGGTGCTGAGCGCGGTCCAGGGGCAGACGGATGCAGACGGGCTTGCCAATGGCTTGCCTTTGGAACAGGAGATGTCCATTACAACGCAGGCATTACATCGTAATGCCTTTACAACGCAACTCCAACAACGCAGGTGTTTCACATCCCATTCCATTACAATGCATTCTGAGGTCAGTAATGGGGTATTTTTAAGTTTTATGCTGGGTATGGGTTTCGGAGATTAAATTTGGAGTGTGCATTTGGGGTCAATTATGAATTTTGGGGTGTGCATTTGGGTCAATTATGAAAACTGAGGTGTGCATGTGGGTCAAATATGAAAATTGGGGTGTGCATTTGGGTCAAAATGATTATTACGGTGTGTTTTGGGGGCTCCAAGATGAATTTTAGGGTTCAGGGTGTCCTTTGGGGTGCAAGGGTTAGTTTTAGGGTTGCACGCATTGAAGTGGGAATAGTAATTTTTTACAGCTGCGCTATCCAACACCTTCCCCACTGTTGCAATATGCAGCGTATTATTATGCATTTTATTGGAATGCAATGAATGGTTTGCATTGTAACTTCATATATACCTTTGGCATACCAGGGGTATGCCCGCTGCGCATGGGTGGACACTGGCAGCCATTGAGAAGTGCTGCGGGGGATGGGACTGGACAGCTGGGAAACGCCGGAAAGGACACTGGAAGGGGCGGGGGCAGAATTGGGATTGGTCATTGGCACCGGGCCAAGGCATTAGCCAGGGGCTAGAGGGGTGGGCATGTTCTCCATGCAGGCTGTAATGCAGCCTGCATTGCGAACAAGACAGAGCACATGACTGCTTCGGACGGCCTCAGCGGGCCGACCAAACAGTCATTGCGTACTTGAGTGGTCATGCCACTCTGCCCTGCTTCGTGAGTGGAGCAGCTCTACCCACCCTCCCGCCCGCAAAGGAAACATAGTACGATTACATCAGGAAGTCATCATCATGTGATTATTTTTCCTCTTCATGCACTGCTTGAAAGCAGTGGGGCGACGCTCTTCCACCATAGCAGACGAGCCGCCACTGGGGGTGCGTCATCTTCAGGTGCTAGGCCTGGGCGACTTGACCCCCGGGCCTCCTCCACTATGCGTCCCACCTTCTCCTTACCTGGACATTGACACTGTGGCGCAATCCTCTGCACTCTAGAAATCTGTGACTCAGCCAGCAGGAGCCTCAGCCAGGTGGGATTTCACTAGCGTGGGTACAGCAGTCGCTGCCAAGTCTGCTGGTAAACCTCAAGATACAGCTGATGCAGCAGAACCCCCTTAGGCGTGAAGTTGCAGCGCTCCCGCCACACTAGTTTGGTGCAGCTCAGGGGCCTCACCCTCCAAAGCATCCGGCCAGCACACCATTATCCATCCTGTGATGCAGAGAGGTGGCGCCCATCATTGGTAATCCCCTCCATGCACCCCGGTGTAGTGGTGGATCGTAGTATGCTTTCCAGACCTCCCTACGTTGGTGCAAAGGAGCGCCTCTACCATTCACAGCTCTATGGGGCTCAATGCGGTCTTCTCACACAGGTCAGCAACGTGTCTCCATACGACCTGCCAGACTTCACCACCAGGTAAGGGCGATCGCCGCGCCTCAATGTCTACCGCCATGGCTCATTGACTCCACAGCACCTTCGCATCACACTCCAGGCTCCAGACGCAGGTCCTGCAAGACATCCAGTCTCCAGACGCAGGTCCAACAAGGCATCCAGGCTCCAGACGCAGGTCCAGCGAGGCATCCAGGTTCTCATCCTGGTCATCCTGGATGTTGGGTGGCTTGAGGTTTTTTTTGATCTGTACTGCACTTGGCCCTGGCTGCTCCATTCTGCATTTCATTGTTTTTTTTTGCCATTTTTCCTATTGGAGGTCGACTGATAGGCTATTTTTTTCCAATAGAGGCAATAAAACCTCACGTCGGGCTGACTAACGTATGTTTTTTTGCCGCTAATGGGCCTTTCCTTAGTTTTCGCCCGCTAACGCCGGAATTCCTATCGCCATCATGCTAATGTTAGCAGCAGTTTTCACTGCCAATCCCCGAAGCTATCACCATGTAGCGACGTCTTGTAAATATGTAGCTGACATGGCGATAGGTTTCAGCGGTATGCGGCTGTAAGAAAACTGCTGCTAACTAGCGTTAGCGGTCGTTTTAAAAAAAAAAAATTATTTTCATTGAGATTTTGGTAAACATGTGTAATACACAGTATCATCAGCAACAGTCATATACAGACCAAGAAAAACAGCCTCGCCACTTGGCGACAGTTATAAACCATGAAGTACTGACATGTGATTGTATCTACAGTGAGGTGAATAGTATTATGATGTTGGGCTATACATCTGAAGGTTGACTTGCAACATCCTTTGAGGGCTCGTCTGTTGACACAGACCGCAAATATTGCAAAAAGGGTTCCCATATATCAGCAGGTCTAGATGAGGAGGGGAGTTCCTCTGCATAAAGAATGCGGTGAACATTGTAACTGTACCCTAATCATTGTGGACAGTATTCGGAGCACTCCCTCCCAGAAATGAGCCACTCTGGGGCATACCCACGATAAGTGCCAGAAATCAGCGTCCGGTGCCCCAGACCGATTACAGAGGTCAGTGTCTCGAAGTCCATATTTACATAGTCTACTGGGAGTATAGTATACTTGGTGTAGGTACTTGCAGTGTATGATTCGAAGATTACAGTTCGAGGACAGGGTTCCCGTGAGCTGACAGCATCGCTCCCAGTCAAGCAGTGACATCGGTGGGTCCAAATACGTGTTCCATACATCCAAGCTGCGGTTGGGGGGTGGTGGACTTTCCTCCTTGGCAGCACGATAGAGTTTGGTGAGTAGATGGCGTTGCGTTGGTCTAAGAAGGAGAACCTGGAGGGTGTTCAGGGTCGCAGGTTCAGTGGGAAAGGTATGGTAAAGCGTTTGCAGCGCTTTCTTTAGTCTATAGACAAGGAAATTAAATAATGGCGTTTTGTGCTGTATATAGTCCAGGTCGTCAGCCGTCAAGAAGGAGCCCTCCGGAAAGAGGTCCTGCATTTTAATCATACCGACTTGACGGAAGGTGCGTAACGCCCCTGTCTCCTGTGTGACCGAGAGATCCGCATGATAAGCAATAGGTAACAGAGGGGAGTACAGTGGGAGTTTACCGGGCCTTCCAGGCTTTGATAGTTGTGTCAATTGTATTAATTTCTGTGCGGGGGTCTCGCTTAGCGTGCGTCAGTATGGAGCTTAACGGGACCGGATGGGCGTCACCATCCTCTATCGCTACGTGTGGGATGAATTCATATGCGCCGATCCAGTAGTGGGCATATTGTGCCTGTGCACATAGATAGTATAAATATGGGTGGGGCACGCTAAAACCTCCATGCCTGTAGTCCATAATAAGCGTTTTCCATGACACGGGGGCCTGTCTACCCCCCCATACCAGCCGAGGGAGCTGTGTGCGCATAGTGCTACAGAAGTGCTGAGTGAGTTCAGATCGGTTTATATTACTAAAAAGATACAAGAACTGTGGTAGTATTACCATTTTGATTAGCGCGATGCGGTCAGCCAGGGACAATGGAAGACGCACCCATTTGTCGAGCTTTAGCGGTAGTTATCGCCAGTCCTTGTACATATGGCCCTCAGATTTCTAGTGTCAAATCGCTAATCAGCTATTTGTCGAATAGCGTTTTTTTGACTTATGACACTCTAATTATAGTTTAGTAGTCAACCCACAGCATAGATCATTTTATAAAGCCACATGAAAACTCAAAATGCGCATTATACAGTGGAGCCTTTTTTTTGTACAGATCTTTTTATTGTCATTACAATAAAAAAACAGGTCCAAAACCAAACTGTGCACTGTCAATTTCTTTGACATCGTCATTATTTCTGGAGTCGGTTTTTGTCATTTTGTCCACAATTATGGGAGTTACCTTAACTTGCAATCCCACAATTACGTGGATTGGTGTTTATCAAACCTGCCAGAATATAAGGATTGACAGATGCCCGTTAAATGCTAGGACATGCGTGTTTTGGCCCTAAAAATAGAGTTCTGCATCCGACAACCGGCCCTTATAATCCGGCCCTTTGGGTTTTATCTTCAGAAATGGAAGTGTACATTTTCATAAAAATTCTAATATTCTATCGTTGGCGGTAACTCACTATAATTGATTCTTAATCATTCCTTTGTGAATGTTTGCTTTGTTTATCAAGATACGATAGAGCAGAGTTTCCTGTTGTGCACCAATAATGCAAATATATACATATATTTTTTTTAATGGAGGTATTTTAGAACTGTCTGTAAGTTTCCCCTTGAATTGCAGCATGTGTACATTTTCTACAGTATATGGGAGATATTAATAATGAATGGAGGCATTAAATAGAATGTAAGACTCCTGCTTCCTGGACCATCACCCTTCATTGGCCAAATAAGTCACTAGATGTGACGAAAGGAGCTTTCCATGAGTACTTTTGAACTTGCTGGTGCCCTCTCGTGCAAAACGCTGCAATTTGTTTTAAAACATTGAGCGATCGTTAAAGGAGTCTTAGATTTAAGTTTCACGAAAACTACTAAAAAACCAAACCCAGAGATGTTCATACAGACCTCGTGCATCTCTCAAGGTAGACTTGAAAGAATCTTGGCTATTCGTTTATATGATGTGATGCCTAGGGTCATACATCTGTCCCAAGTTAGCTTCATAAAGAATAGAGGTTCCTAATTACTAATAGCTCATGCAACGCAGTGCAACAAGGCAAACTGCTGAACTGTGTTGCTTGGACAGGGTAGAGCCGAGCAGTGCTATATGTTTACCATGATATGGCTCCCTCTATGCTCTGGTGCACCTGTTGCAGCCTAAAGCATATGCAGGTTCCCTCCCGCAATGATGCAATAGCACCTGTATTACCATCAAGATGGATTATGTGCAGGAGGGAATACTTTTGTGCACAAAAATAATCCTTAGAGGCATATTCTCTTTATGTGTGTTGCAGAATGCAGCACACATGGGAAGAGGAAGTATCTATGTCACCTTGTAACTCCTCTGTAGGGTGTGTGCACAATTTTGACACAAAACAAGGTTTACAAGTGTTTGAATATTTGGGTTTGCTTCAAAATACCTAGGTGGATGCAAGGGAAAGCCCATGATCCACCTATGTAACACCTACCTGACGCAAAGCCACACAAACCAACTTTGCGTGTCTTGGTAAATATCAAACTGCATTTTATATCAGGGCTGGACAACAAAAGTGACACAACCCAATGCAAAATCCTAGTAAATCTGGGCAAGAATGACTATAGGTAGAATGAGGAAAAGTACTGGTCTAATCATTGTTGTGAAAACAGTAGGGTTCTTGGCAACACACTGGACGCAGAAAAAGCGATGACGAATTTTGAAGGTTCTGTCCTAAATTTACTAAACTATTTATGGAAACACGTGTATTAAAGCTAAGCATTAAAGTTACTGAATACCAGTGTATTGTAGTAACAATACAGAACATATGTGGAATGAGTCAAGATAGTTACTTTTCGCCTATATTTGTGATTGCAAAAGAAAATTTGGTTAAAGAAAACACATGTAAAACATTACATAAAAGAGATCTAGAACCTAGAGGACAAATAATAAAATGCTTCTATTTGTAGGTCTTATGGAAAATTAAGAAAAGGTATCTCCTGTGTAATGGCAAAGTGAAGAAGCAAGGTATTTGTATAGATCCTAGACAAGTGAGTGCCTCCCTTACTATTGATCAAATACTTTTACTGCTGTTAGGAAGAAATACATATCACTGCTCCGACCATCACATCTAGACTTTGACCTTTCTTGTAAGCTGTTTAAACATTCATTTAAAAGTCTCAAATTCAATAATATAAAATGCTTTCACGTGTTTTCGTTAAGGCTAGCTTACCACTGTTAATGAAAATGAAAGTAAAAAGAAGCATCACATTCATTGGATACAAGAACACCTTTTACCTAGTATTTATATTAAGTTAGGGTTATTCACTGCTATAGTTAAGCCTTTACTAGTTCTTACGGTTCCAAACTTCAGCTGAATAGATACAAATCCTTTGTATTGGTTAGGAGTATCCATTTTGCATGGTGGTAAGCACTAGGTATAATTTACATAAATCATAATAATATTGCAATATATAGTAAGTAGTAAGTAGTAATATAACTTTATTCGATAAAACATTTTTTCATCATAAAAGTAAACAATAAACATGACATATAAAAATATCACAATGCAAGAAAATGCAGTTCAAACTCATCAGACTTAATATACAATATACATCATAAATTACACACTTCCCAATTTATTCTATATACCTGTAGCAACAATCATAGCCATAAGAACTTCCTTCTTGAGGGCCCTCTGACCTATAAGGTAAGTTGGGGCTTGAGTCTCCTCATACGTATCTTCCAAGCACTTCCAATATATTTGGCTACGCCACATACCATCGAGGAAGAAGATGTGTCGGTACAAAGGACCCGCAGGGCCATTACATGGCATCTAAGGCCCAATCCCTTACATAAAGGCTTTAGCCATATCCTCCGAGCCACCCTATAGGCTGGGCAGGCAAACATGAGGTGCGCCACAGATTCTAAAGGGGCTGCACAACACGGATACATATATATACATTTTACCAATTATTCTAATTTCTCAATACCATTTTAAATAAAATATAAATCTACCTATTCAGAGCAGTTACAAAAATAGTTGCTTTAAATCCTCCTCAAAACTTTGAGAAACGATTGGTTGGATTGCAGTAATTTAGGGGCATATTTACAAGCCCCTATTGCCACAGGAACGTTGTTTTTAGTGACGTTCCAGTGGCGATAAACCCTTTGCCTTATTTACAAGGCGGTGTTAAGTCACTTAACGAGGCTTAACGCCACCTTGCAAATAAGGCACCCTTTCACGCTACACTTAGCGTGAAAGGGGCGTGCAATGGGTGTTGTGGTGGGCATTCTGCTGCAACACCCATTGATTTTGACACTGCTTCCAATTTACAAGGGTGGCGTAAATAGAAGGCATTGCCAAAATGGTCTTAACATGGCAAAACTGGGAGAAATGCTTTATTTCTCCTTGTTTTTGCTGTTTCTGTGTGTGCTGCATTGTGCTGCACACATAGAAAGAGCAATTTGACATTAATGATTGTTTATGTGCAAGAAGGTGTCTCCTCCTGCACATAAACAATCAGTTCAAAATGACGATTTGCAACTTCTATGTATGCTTGCACAATGCAGCACACATACAAGTTACAAATCACCATTCTGGATTGTTTGTTCATGTGCAGGAAGGTGCCCCTTCCTGCACATAAACAATCATTCCCTCAACACAGGCATCCTTGCACTACGGTGCAAGGGTGCCTTCGTTTGCGCTAGGCAGCTGAATTTAGCGCCAGCGCAGGGAGAAACGCTGGGGTTATTGTAAATACTGCGCATCCCAGTGTTTCTAAAGTGACAGAGCGTGGCGTTAGCAATTTTGGAGCTAACCCGCGCTTTGCCACTTTCTTATGCATATGCCCCTTAGTTTTTTCTCAAATGATTACATGTACATCACTGCATGTATTCATAGTTGTGGAATAAGACCAGTTGAATTTCTCCGATGGTAAGCAATGATTAACCGTGAAATTACGACCAATAGAAAGACACACTTAGAAGTTGACACTCGGAGTTTGACCGTGGAAGATAAGTTGTGCAGGAAAGAGTTATTTCACATAATATTAAGTCTATCTGCAGCTGTTTTCTGACAGTGGGCATCAGGGGGTGGATCTTAGTTGCCATTTGCAAATTTTGGCTGCTGTAATATAACAAGGACATTTCAATAGAGCTATAACTTACATTTTAATAGAGCGGATAGAAGTAAGCGAGGCTATGAAATGTTCGACAGTGATGCTTGTATCTGTCCAGTTAGATGGCTTACTTGCCCAATATGCTAAGCTTTCACCAAATTCCTGATAGAGTCCAGGTCAGTTTGCATTAATAATGCACAGAAATGTGGTAGCACCTCGGGAGCCAGTGCTAAGCTGTTACATGTGAGGCAGGATCTGAGTTGTAGATATTGTAAAACTCTGAACGAGGTATAGCAAATTCTTTGACTATTTCAGTCAAACTTTTAAGTGTGTCTTTCTTATAGAGTTAAAAAAAATTATATTTTTTGCATTTTTGTTAAACAAACATAGAGGCATATTTACAGGAGAATGGTGTAGAGCGGCGTTAAGCCAAAATTGCTAACGCTGCGCCATTCTGAAAATGCAGTGATGCGCCGTATTTACAATAATACGGAGCACCTCTGCATTTTCCCTAGTGCTGATGCTAAATTCGGATGCTAAGCGCCAACGGGCACTCTTGCACCGTAGTGCAAAGGTGTCTGTGTTGAGGGAGTGAATGAAGGTGTCCCGTCCTACATATAAACAATCACTAATAGTGATTTGTAACACCTATGTCTGCTGCATTGTGCAGCACACATAGAAGCTGCAAATGGCCATTTTTTTTAATGATTTTTAGTGATTTACTGTTTCTATATGTGCTGCACAATGCCAGCGAATATGAATATATATATATTCACTGAAAAAGCAAAGGTTACAGGGCAGTATAGTTAGGTAATGGAATTAAAAAAACCTTAGAAATCCACTGAAAAAATACAAAGGTTACGGAGACGTCATCGTTAGACTGATATAGGGGCATATCAACAAGGGCTTTATCTCTGCTTTTTTGGCTTTAAAAGCCAAAAAAGGAGAGATAAAACTAGCGCCCTATCAACAACAGGGTGCTAACATGCAAATTTGCATGTTAGCACCCTTTTACTCTACGCTTCCCCTTGCATCTCTAATGAGATGCAAAGGGGCGTTCCAGAGTAAAATAATAGGAGAAATGTCGCTAAGCGACATTTCTCCTATTATCAAGAATGTCGCTAATCCTGTTAGAGACAAAAAAAGCAGCGCTAACCGCGGTTAACGCTGCTTTTTTACGTCTGGTATTTTTCAGACTTAGCCATGATATCCTATGGAAGGAGGATATCATGGCTAAGTTTGCCTGTCCCTATCAACAAGGTAACGTGAGATTATCGCTGGGTTTCCAGCGATAATCTCACGTTAGCCTGTTAGCGTGAGGATTTTTATCGCTATTGAGATAAGCGTTGCTAATAGCACGCTATCTCAGCGATAAAAATTCACGCTAGCCGGCGATAATTATCCTAGCGCTAAGTACGCTTAGAGATAATTATCGCAGGTTGCTGTTGATATGCCCCATAGTTAGTGAGCTAACTATAACTCGCGATCCCGCAATGCACTGCTTATGACCTCACATATTACATCACTCATGACATGGTCAGTGACATCACTGATGACAGGAGGTCTTGTTGGCCCCTAAGAACCCTCAGTAGCTAAGGGTACTTCATCCCCAACCAGCAGCACTCCAGGAGGCGAGTTTGCTGTGAAGTGGAGAAAGGGGTGGGACTTCCGGCGAGTTGCCAGGCTTAGTTTTCTTTCCTTTCAAAGGGAATGGGAGCTGCTTAGCCACCTTTCCCTGGGCCGATTTAGGTCCTGGGGACCCCCTCCCCTGGAACCAGGGATGTTATGAATGGGGACAGGGTCTGTGTGGCCCACTTCCCTGGGTTGATTTCGGCCCGGAGTTTTTTAAATAAAGGAAGGCGGGACATGTGGCCCCCATCCCAGGGCAATTTCAGCCCCGGAGACCCTAATCCCACGGGACCTGCCTTTTCTGTTTTTTTAAACAAACCTGTCTGTCATCTTTCGGGCACTGCTGCAGTTATGTAGGCCCAGCAACCACAATTGGGCAGTACACTCAAAGATCCTTTCCAAAGCTTGGCAAATAACTTGCAACACAGTAGCCCAATACAATGTTATGGTTGAAAAGGACCGAGGGCATGTCAACACCCCTCTAGGGAACATGGCATGTAGGCTTCAGGTAGTGAGATATGCCCTTTGCAAATAATAAAACTGAATGAGTGTAAAGCAAGCATTTCTGGACACCTAGGGAGTGAGCTCTAACGTTCCCCTTCAAGCTGTATATAGAAATGGTGAGCCTAAGCCCTCCTCCCAGTGCTGCCGCTACATTGTCAAGTCTGGCTGAGCCCCTTTCAATAAAGCAACGAGATTGCCCTCATTCGACCAGTAATGCGGAATAAATAACAGAGGCACTCATTTTCGGGAGGTTCCGCAGTGCCACACCCACTGGAAGGTCTTACGTTTTTCTCAACTCCAGAAAGGAACATCAGCCAGGATAGTGAGTCCCACCTCCGACCACCACTGCAGGTGTGACCAACTCCCTAGGCACCACAAGAACCGAACGACCTTCAAGGGTAGCTCGCTTGTGTATGGAGCCCTAGTGGATGTTCATTTTTGAATGCCTGAACTCAAACATATCAATCCATCCTGATCAGCACATTTGCGTCATGTACCATGGAGGCAGGGACAAGTTTCAATAAGATGCTAGTCAAAGATATTTGGATAGTAATCCACGTTTCATGGATGTCATTTGAGTCTCAGAGGAGGCAAAGGTTTTGCCCACTCTGAGGCCAGGGGTCGCAAAGGAAGTGCCAAGAGTAGAAGGGAGCAAGTTAGAGGCCAGAACTGCAACCCCTAACGAGCCTCAAACGACTTCCATGCCGCGTTAGCGGTGACCCACCTTATCCCAGAGCACTAATCGCCACTGAACCAAATATTGTAACTGTGCTTCCAAATAATAAAGTTCAAAATCTGGCACAGCTAGAACGCCCTCCTCCACTGGTAAATGCAATTTCAGCAGCACCACCCTACTCCCAGCGGTGGTTCCTCCTCTAGAGCGGAGGAGCGTTGCCCCACCTGCTGCCAGTGCAGCAATAAACCAATAACAAATGCATTATGAAAATGGACTCACCATTTCTATGATGTGAGGTGCTCAGCTTGGTACCGGTCAGTGTGGGGGGTGGGCCTGGGTTGATTAACAGCAGCAGGGATGACAGGAAAAGTGTGGAGTGATTCAAATTCAAATATTCTTTATTGTTTTAGTTAGTTAAAACCATAACATAGTGCTGTAGATAGTTCTACTCAATTTAAAAGAATTGTACAAAACTATTTTTTTTTTAAACATCAATTGATTCACAGTGCATTGGTTACACAGCTCATTTAAGTGCAACAAAAGTTGACAAAATGCAAAACAAATCAGGCCAACATAGTCTGTTATGTGAAGCATAGTCTCAAATCCTTGGACTTTTTAGCATATTAATGTAAAACCATAAACATGAATCAGGACTGGAAGAGGACCATTGTAAAGTATGTGCCCTCCAAGTTGCTATTCTGTAACTCCACTTGGACTGGACTTAACTAATTTTTCATACAGGGTTAAAAATGTCACCAAGTTACAATTGAGCTGTGGATCATTTGGATCAAGGCATTTTAATATTGCTGCTCTACAGGTGCGAATATCACTTATATAAAAATGTTGTTACAATAACAAAAGGCAACATGGTTTTAGGTTATGGCAGATTCAAATTAAATGAATTAGATCCTGCTTCAGTGCTCCGCAAAGACTGCATGCTTTCGGGCCTTTATATTGCCAGCTTGGTTGATCAGCATTTGATGGAATTGAGCCAAGATGTAGTGCTAAGAACTTTGGGGCATATTAGCAAGGGCCAGATCGCCGCTTTATCGGCACTCTTTGCCGATAAAGCGGCAATTTTTTTATCGCCCAATTACCAAGATGTCGCTAACAGCAGTTAGCGACAGCTTCCAGGCGATAGCGACCGGTTTGGGGCCCGCTTTGCATGTCAGCGATATTTATCGCTAATGACATGCAAAGTGGGCGTACCCAAACTGGTAGAGACTGAAAGCAGTCGCTACCACAGCTATCGCCTATTAGCAATTTCTGCGGCGCAATAAAAAACCGCGCGCTAACCGCGATTAGCTCCAGGATTTTACACCTGGTAAAATCCAACTTAGCCATAGAATCCACCTCCCATTGACTATTATGGCTAAGTCCCCACCTGCCTATTAGTGAGATTTTCCTTAGCGATAGGATTTTTATCGCTGGAAATCTCACGTTGAAGATGGGATTGCCGGTATCGCTGGATTTTTATCGCCGTGGAGATAAACGTTGGTAATACAGCATTATCTCCGCGATAGAATCCCACGATAGGAGGCGATGAAAAAAATCGCGCTAAGAACGGTTTGCGATAATTATCGCAAGTTGTTGCTAATATGGCCCTTTGTTTTTAAATGCGGGGCGTACATCTGACCTAAATACATTGTCGGTTGCAGTTTGGTATATGATTGCAGGACACTGCTGGGTCCCCGATTATCATGCCCTCATTGATGCACCATCAGAGCTGAGGTATGTGGTGGTTAACTGACATCAGTAGCGCTATTTGCATGATGAGCTACGTGATAGCTCTGTTGGGTGCCGGCGAGAACTCCACAAGTGCCTGCAGTTGCTGTGTTTCTTCTGGAGTCTAGGGGGCAGATTTACAAGCCTCTTGCGTCTATTTTTGTGCCGCTGTTGCGTCACTTTTTGTGAGGTAGCAGCAGCGTAAAAATGCGGCCCATTTACAACACGACGCATCTAGGAAGATGCATCACGTTGTAAAGCCCTGCATCACATTATACATGTATCAGGTATTATGTATGCAGGGTGGGCGTTCCAATGCAAAAATGTCTCGTAGAAGTGACACAGTGAAATCCTCAAAATTTCACTGCACCACTTCTAGGACGTCACTGTGTCAAATTCTTATGCCTGCTAGAAGCAGACGTAAGGAGTGACGCAGCACAGTGAGAATAGGCCTCCCCCTGCATGGCTGGAGTTGCGACACGACTCCAACAAAGCATGACTTTCGCGTCAACAGATGTGTCAGAATTTCTGACGCATCTGTCAATCCTTGCGCCATGTTGCTCTGTATTGTAAATATGGCACATCCATAGTCGCGCAAGGGTTTCTAATGTTGGCGCAGGGAAAGTGACGCATCTTTACAGATGCATCACATTCTTGTAAATCTGCCCCTAGATACCTCCAGTAGCCTGATTGAGTATATGCAGGAGCATTGTTGTGTGCCTGCTGCAGCTCAGTTTAGTGTCAGTAGTAGCCCTGTGTGTTTTCAACAACTTTGTGGGCGTTTCCAGGAGCTGCTGTAGTACCTCCCTCCGTTGGATACCTGCAGAATCACTGCTAATTGTGCCAGTAACTTCGTTGGGTGTCAGCCGCAGCTCCGATGGATGTCTGCCATGGCTCTGATTCTGTTTGTGGGAGTTCAGATGCTTACAGTAGCTCCGTTGGATGTCTGCAGATAGTGGCTCTATTTTGTCTGTTTGCAGGAGCTCAGATGCTTGCAGTAGTTCCAGTGGGTCGTAGATGTCTGCAGGAGCTCCGTTGGATGTCTGCTGCAGCTCTGGTTCTGTTTGCGGGCGTTCAGAGGCTTAAAGTAGTTACCGTGGCCAAGTTGGCCGGGTGTCTGCAGGAGCTTTGTTAGATGTCCTCAACGGCTCTGTTGTGTCTGTTGTTTGCGGGAGCTCTAATGCGTACAGCTGAGGTAGCTCAGTGGATGGATTGCAAATTCATGACACTAGCTGAAATGCATTCACGCTTGAATAATTTGACGTTCAGTAACTCTATGTCCTTCAAAACACAGAAGGGGGTACATGTTTGTCAAAAAAGAGGATTGAGGGCATTTTCAGCATTTTGCCCATGACAACATATTGCCTTGAAACTGCCCTGCTTTTAAGGTCCAGGGAACTGTTTGAGTGACCCGAGGTTAGGAGCGGAGAGGGCACAGACTCTAGGATTGAGGAGACACCAGGCACAAGTCACACTTCGAGACACCTAGGTCGGAGTAATGAGATGGGAGGTGTGTGGGGTGTGGAGGGGGCAGAGTGATGGCCGAGAAACCACCAGAGGATGGGTTCAAATAACAGGCTGAGACTGACAGACGTCATCGGACAGACAGAAGGCATGAGTCGACATGGGACTGGCCGTAAGGCTGAGGCAACAGCAGAGTAAGGTACTAAAGAAGCATCATGGAGCAGACTACGAGATGGCGGAAAGATCTAGAGGACGGGCTGGAAGAATCGATCAATCAGGCTGGAAGACTGGAGCAGAGAGAGCAAAGATGCCAGACAACAAAGGGGCATGTAGGGAGGACGGGGGCGGTGGGCAGCATCTATGTTTAATGAAACACCAGGCACCTCTGTTGAGAATTTACCTGCAGATGATGGGTTCATCGAAAACAAGTGCAAGGTTAGCAGCAGCATCATGAAAGGCTGCATGCCTGCAGCAGAAAAGGAAAATGCTACTTACCAGTATGCATCTGTTTTTGGCATGTAGAGCTGTAGATTCGTACACTTGTGCACAGATCTCCATCTGGTGTTTGACTCGGATGTTTGAACTTTGTTTTCGTCTTGGAAGAAGTCTTTTGTAGTCACGAGGTAGGTGACTCCTCCTTAGGACGATAGTGCGCATGGGCATAGAAAAGGATGTCTATGTGTAATGTATCTAAGTAAGATAGTACTGGAACAGATAGAGGTATCCGGGGAGGCCGGTGGGCATATACAAATCTACAGCTCTACATGCCAAGAACAGATGCATACTGGTAAGTAGCATTTTCCGTTCGAGGTATATGAGCTGTAGATCGTATACTTGTGCATAGACTACACAGCAGTTACCTCCTTAGCGGTGGCTACCTGTATCTGTTGCAGGGGTTTGAAAAAGTGTTCTTAATACAGCCTGGCCCACAGTAGCTTGTTGTTTTGCTTGCACGTCTACACAATAGTGTTTTGTGAACGTGTGTGGTGTAGACCAAGTTGCTGCTTTGCAGATGTCATCTATGGGAATGTTCCCTAAGAATGCCATGGATGCCCCTAGTTTACGTCTGGAGTGAGCTCTAGGGGGAATGGTTAAGGTGCATTTGGTTTTAGCACAGCATATTTGGATGCATTTAACAATCCACCTTGCAATCCCTTAGGGCTCGATTCACAGAACTAACTTAAGACAAAATCCTAAACTTACTACCATTTTGGTATTCACAGAAGGCACTTACTCATTTTGGTTTTCACAGAAGGCACTTACTCATTTCGGTATTCACAGAAGTTAGGAGTCCTAACTTTAGGACTCCTAAATGTCTTCTGTGAATACCGAAAGTCTTCAAGGTAGGATTTTTCTCAGTTTAGGAGTAGTAAAATTAGGACTCCTAACTTTAGGACTCCTAAATGCCTTCTGTGAATACCGAAAGTCTTAAAGTTAGTATTTTTCTCAGTTTAGGAGTTTGTTTTTAAAGATGCACGTCGAAAGGGATACACGATCGAGACAATACTGTAGAGTGTAGAGGGATTGCACGTCGAAGGGGGTTTCGAAACCGACACCGACCTGCAGCAAATCACATCCGAACCCAATGGCGGAAAAAAACAATCTGGAGATGGAGTCGATACCCATGCGCACTATAATCGTAAGGAGGAGTCACCCACCTCATGACTACAAAAGACTTCTTCCAAGACAAAAACAAAGTGCAAACATCCGAGCCCAACACCAGATGGCAATCTATGCACAAGTATACGATCTACAGCTCATATGCCTCAAACATAATGTTATGCGCCTGATGCCAGCATCCATTAATTGATATCCCAGAGCCCCTGCGCCCCTACCTCACATCCTTCACCCTTTGTGTCTCCTAGCTCCTTGTCGCCCCTGTCACCAGTGCTGGTGGACACATATCAGCTGGGCCCCTCAGTGTTAGTAATGCAGTGCCAGTGTTTCGCTGGGTACAGTCAGTGCCCTGCCTCTTGGAGGTTGTGTGCCCGTGCCAGAGAATTATGCCTGTCCTAGCACCTCTGTCACTGATATCTCCTCTCCTGCTCACTGTCCCTCCTCTTATACCCTCCACGTGCCCAGTCCCAGGCACATTCCGGCCTGCTATGAGGAGGGTGTGGTGCCCGTGCCCCAGCCTACTTCAGAAGTTGAATAACCTCCTGTCTGCCCTCGCCTGGAGGCCCTATCCTGCAAGGTCATATGGTCACATGCTCCTAAAATGACATTCATTTTAGTCCTTTGTTCCTACGTACATATTGTTGACATCTCTTTGCGTAGCGCTAAACTAAGGCACTATGAGCTAAAAACTCACACCCCAAACCAAAGATGAGGGACGATTGACTACAAACATGTGCGACGCACTATTCTAAACACCAAGAGAAATCCGTAGCAAACCTATACGACTATGGGGGATGTCAGTAGATAAGCACACGTATGCCCGATGGTGTACATAAATAGCTTCTAGGTGTATTCGTCATATAAATAAGTATAGGTGTTTTATGTGTGAGTGTGACCATATATTATGTCGCATGTGCGGTGTTACACAGGGGTGATAATTGATAAAAAAATAACTAGTTGAGGTCTTAATTTGACTGAGATTATGTGATAGATTAGGTTGTTGACAGCAGTTCTTCTATTAGAGAGACAAGCAGAACATATATATTAAAAAAATACAATTTTGTGTGCAACACAAATTAAAGTTATCCGCGTGTTTCTGTGAGTTGAAAATCTTAATGCGGGCTTGCCCCAAAAGCGTAGGTAGAGAGAGAGAGACGAGCACAACCATTTATCTGAAATTGCTAATCACTTGACAGCAAAAGTAGTTTATTTTGTTTTTAGTGCCGAAAATGCTATTTTACAGGGGCAGGAACCGTGCAGGTAACAGCGGTGGGCAGTGGGGGGATTTCGAGGGACGATGCAGAGGGAAAATTAAATAATTCATTTTCCCTCTGCATCGTCCCTCCAAATGCCCCCTTCCACTGCCCCACTGCCCACCACTGTTACCTGCACGGACCGCGGCTGGCAGGAACACGCTTCTTTAAATTTACACTCATTCAGGCTTACTTGGAGAGAAAGGCCGCGTCTTTCGTAACACCGGGTAATGAACATTCCATAAAGTTGTGAGGCCTGGGTCTTATTCTCAATACTGGAAGAGAAATCTTGTTCACATAACCTACCTGTGGATTTTACAGTGCTTGTTATTTTTGCTTTTATTGAAAGCAGTGAATGAACGTTTACAAAGTCAACGTTTCAAAGAGTGCAGAACAGAAGCTGAAGCAACACCTTTTGTCTGCATCTGCGTGCCTTTTCGACAAGACAAACCAGCATCGAATTTGTTGTCAAGCTTCACAACCAGGTGCTTTAACGCTGACCTTGTTAAGCGAGCCAACCGTTGAACCCCGCTGTCTAACTGCTGGCGGTGGATGGATTGGATTGGCCTTGCCCCTCCGGTGGGGCCCAACCGGGTGGGCACCTTGCGGCATAATGCCGCCATAAAGACTCTTGTTTCTGGGCGCTAGCCTGTCACAGCGAGACCCCGTCTTTAGTTTTCAATCCCCATGCACGGCGCCACTAGACTTGCCTCTGCTTGGGAATGTTTGTCCCCAATGTACCCAAATTAGTTTCACAGGCGTGTCCCCGACTGAGGCTCGGCTGAAGCAGATTATTCACCGCCCCGGCTCTGGTTGTCTCCTCGTAAACATTGTGGAAGCGGTTTCTATGATTATCCAAGTTACGGGCCCTCCGCTCCTGACTGCGTCACCCTCTGTTTGTGACACATGCTTGCCTCCCCGTGCGTCCGTGCGTGGTGCCCAGCCCTCCTCACTTTAGCTTACTGGGCTAACTGCGCAGCGGGTTAATATGCCTGCTGCAAAGCGCGTTTACCCAGTACATTACAGACTGTGTATGATGTAAACGGATCCGCAGATTACTGCTTTCGAAAGATACATCCTTTCGTTACTTGCGATTTAACCTTAAAGTCCCCATGTGGCATAGCGAGCTATTAATTTTCTTCCCCGAACTGCATGACCCCCGCCATATTTACCTTATTATAGCAAACCCTTAATGTTGCAACAGGGTTTATTTTGGCTATAGATCGATTCTTATCTTTAAAGAAAAGCTCCCGCCTATGCTGTTTCTTTTCCGCCTCTGCGTGCGTGCTTCTCCACCCTGAGCCCTCTTAAACTATACTGCCTACCGGTCTGAATGACCTGTGACTTCTACCCTTTCCGTCCCTTGGCCTATGTGTCCTTTCCTATACGCGGATTTACTCCTATGCTTGATAGCCTTTGACAAAGCATTCCTGACCGCTATTCGTCACTGCTATACCACCGCTATACCACCGGGTGCTGGCACCCTAAAGGCGCCGTGTTTGAAAGTTTCAGCTTTTTCAGCACCTGCTGCAGTGTTTCTCAGCGTTTCTTCCCGCCGGCAATTACCCGGCCTCACATAATTGACCAGAAAAATCGTGTGATTAATTCTCTTCTTGGCGAGAGAACAGTGCTTTGTAAACCCGGGATTTGACTTAGGTGAAGGTAGTGCAGAGGGCTAATATGCCTGCTGCAAAGCACGTGTACCAAGTAGATTGCAGACTGCATATGATGTGACTGCAGAAGTGTTGCATCGTTTATCAACAAAAGCCCGCCGTCAAGGAGGGGGGGGCCATCCTGCTAATAGTTTTTTAATTTGCGTGCCCTTGTTCAGAAAACGAATTCTTTTTTCAGCCCAGCATCCGGCACGCCAGGTCTAGTTTGTGGGCAACGATACCCTTAACGGCAGAATTGCTATAATATGCAGTAAACAAAATGCTATTGTAAGAAACCCACGGTTCTGTTCACAAAGAAACAGAATTCTAGAAAATAGGTTTGCGCATCAGACGATAGGAGCCATAGCTCAAAGGCAAGTCCCGTACCCCCGGCGCCAAAGGCCCTCACGGGACCAGGGTGCGAATCCCACCAATGCTGGAAAAGTGTCCCCAGGTGCCAAATTGCGTTCCCCGGCCCGGGTCCTGGTATGTGGGACCCATCTGGGACGGTCACAAGATGGATGCTGGCAATGGTTCTGAGCATGGGAGCTGGTGGTACTCTGGACTCTGCAAATCTCACAGACTAGCCTCTGGTCTGGAGAGAAGCTGGGGCCCACGGGTGTGCAGAGTAGAGCAGAAAAGATAGCAGCTCCCAACAGGAGGCCCCAACCCCGCCGCCACTTATCCTCGCTTCCATATGACTGAATGGTTTGTTGCTCTGCAGTCTTAATGCCTTGTTTTTTATACTGCATGGTCTTTTCACTACACAGACATTTGATTCACGCTACCTTTATCTGAACAGAGATAGTTTGAAGAGTGGTTTGATATCTGTGACAGAGGCGCAACTAAAGCCTAATTTCGGGGGGGGCTGAGCAAAAATTTCGGGGGGGGGGGGCTGAACTTTAAGCAATAGGCAGAGTGGAGCTGCAGGGGCTCTAGAAGGGGTGAAACAACAGCGAGGCCTCATTAACATGCAAATGGTCTTTTAAAGACCTGTGAAGTGCTCGGGTGCGGCTGTGTTCGCGCCGGGAAGCTGTCTCATCCCGGGCTGCCACACACGACGGGGGGGGGGGGGGGGGGCTGAAGCCCTTTGAGTCCAATGGGTGTTGCGCGCCTGATCTGTGACAACATACCATCTAAGATGGCTACTCGTTGGCCTCTTGAATTCCAGTTCTTGAGAGAAAGATACCATTTCTGGGTATTCTGCAGCCAGAGCACTTGGGGCGCAGAGCCTGAAGGGCATCGCCTCACTAGGCTGGACTATTCACTCAGTGTTAAAAAGAACCTTTTCAAGGACTGCATTCAGCTCCTGTGTCCGCCCCTGTGTGGCTGGGAGCACTGAACGATTCTCCCGCCACTGACAGAAGCTTCATGGCTTCCTGGTGAAGTGAAAGCACAGGTAACAGCAGGAGCCCTACCCCTGAAACAAGGCCCCCCACTACCTAAATCAGTGCACTGCACCCTTATCAGACACGTAATAGGCCTACATTTCTCCAACCACAGTGGAGACAGCACATCTCCCAGGGCCGGCACTCAGAGTCAGATGTTACAAACGCCCGCACCAACTGTGGGGGATTCACACCTAGTGCTTAATTTGTTTGAGCCAGAAGTCAAACGATTTTGGTGCGCTTGCGGGCATAGCCCATGCTATCAATAGTGCCCCCTCCGTCCCCCTTCGGTACCCCGCCCCGAGCTTACCTCAATTAGGTGCTTCTCCGCCGGGGGCACCTTCGCCCGCGCCGACCCTTCCTTTCGGTATCATAGGCTATGGCTCCTGCTTCCGCAAAGCACCGCCGTATTGGCTGCTTGTGCCTGCACCTTTCGCGCATTTGGTGATCCTCTGCATTTGGCTCCGTACACACTGCCCCCGTCCGCTTGACTGTGCAAGGCTGTAGTACCCGATCCACCGCCGATGTCGTCCAGTCGAAGGGATGCCGCTTCGGTGCTTCCCACAACGGCGGGCAACCTTCTTGTCGCTTTGCTATGGCGGAGGTGAAGGCTCTTTCCGCGCTGCCTCCCCCGAATCTGGCTGCACGCTGGGGATGGTGGGAGTGGTGGCTCCGTTTCCACCACCTGGGGGCCTGCTGCCCGCTGGAAATGGCCACAAAGCCCGTGGCCTCGGGGCTCTTTGTTCCGGGAAAGCGGCGTGAAACAAGCAGCCGTCCTAGATGCCAGCCTTTATTTGTCGTCTCCTCGCCCATGTCCCTGCATCTTCTCCAGCACGTTGATATCTTCCTCATTCCTTCTCCTCCCCGGCGCGGAGTCGTCCTTTCCGGCGGGGGTGGAGGCTGCATCCACACGCTGCTCCCGCCGATGTGGCCTCAGGTAAGGACATGCGTCCTCCATCCGGCGAGAGTGCAGGCGCGATTCCCAACGCTGCTTCCGCCGATGTAGACTCAGATCGGGCTTCTTCTCTCGCCAGGCTTCTCTTCTTCTTTTGCGGGGGGGGAAATTCGAAATGAGGTTTCCCGGGCCGTTGGCCCTTCTTAACCCCCCCCTTGCCTATCTTTCTCGCCCCCTGATTGGGGGGGGGAGCTTCCTTTGTTTTCGGGCCTATCCCTGCCCTCCCCGGCCTAGCCGGGTCTTTTAATTGCGGGGGGCGTGGCGTGGGGGGGTCCCGCCGCCGGCCGGCGTTTTACCCGGGCCTCGATCGGGTCCGGCTTTGCCTTCCCCGGCCCGGGTCCTAATCTTGATGAGGCTTTAATGTTTATTTTGTTAATGTTATATTTCGTTTCTGAATATCGATGTGTGCCTCATCCAATTGTCAATGTTTCCTAAGCATAGAGAAACATTATACAGTAGTGTTAGGACTGAAATGATGGCTCAGTGAGCTGATGGATGGACGTCAGGAAGGGCGTTTCAACAGTTACAAAGTCATAGCTGTCCAGGTGTGTTATTGTAATACTTACAGTTACATGGGTTTTGTATTCTGCCTTACAATAAGACCATGGATGCTCTCGTAATACAGAGTTGTTTTTTATTTAAATACCACCAGAGCCTTCATAATATGCAAAGTAGTATCAGACTGTCTCACACGTTACAGGCTTAAATTCTTTTGTGCCATAATGATGTCCAAACCGCAGAGCACCCCCCCGAACACTCCTTATGACCATCGGGCTCACTCGCCACAGGGCACTCATCCCAAACCTTTATGCACAACCACTATCAAACGTCACCAGCCGCCACTACTCGCTCTCCTTCCTTCATAATGCATGCCCCCACCCACCCTCCCTCCCGCTGCTTGCCCGCACCCGCCCTCGGGTTGCTTGCCCCCGCCCTCCCTCCTCCCTCGTGCTGATTGCCCCCACCTGCCCTCATGTTGCTTGCACCCTCCCTCTCTTGTGTTGCTTGCCCCCATTGTGTTGTTTTCCCCCTATGTGTTGCTTACCAACCCTTGTGTTGCCTGACCCCACACTCCCTCTCCCTCATGTTGCTTGCTCCCACCTACCCTGCCTCGTGTTGCTTGTAAGCCTCATGCTTGCCCCAACCACCCGAACTCCCTCGTGTGGCTTGCCCTCTCTCACCCACTCTCATGTTCCTTGCCCCCACCCACCCGCATTCCTTTGTGTTCCTTGCCCCCACCCACACGCCCTCCCTTGTGTTGCTTGTCCCCACCCACCGGCCCTCCCTTATGTTGCTTGCCCCCAACCACCCTCACTTCGTGTTACTTGCCCCATTGTATTGCTTTCCCTAACCCTCCATCATGTTGCTTACCAACCATTGTGTTGCTTGCCCCCACCCACCTGCCTTCCTTTGTGCTGCTTTCCCCCATCCACCTGCCCTCCCTTGTGTTGCTTGTCCCCAACCGCCCTCCCTCCCTCCCTCATGTTGCTTGCCACTTTTTGATTTAGTTCCTCAAAATTGGCAACTTGCTCTCTCTGAGTTGTTTTAATCTGCCACTTCCTCGAGGATGAGCATATCCTTAGCTGTGGTGAAATCTGGTTCATGTACATCTCCTTTAATACAGCACAATTTGTGTTAGAGTGAACTGATTTGCTGTGCAGATAGCTGCAACTTTTATTGCATCGCTTATTTGGTGCAGATTTATCTTCTATTTCACTGATACAGATGAAGTTGCAAGATTGATACAGTGTAATCCAGCGCACTGTACCTTGAGCCCACTTGAAGCAAATAGATTGCAAAACCAAGTGGTTGTTTTAGGTTCATCATGCCAGAATCACTAGATGGGCTGCACAGCTCCCCTGTCGATTAGGTCTTTACTTTGTCTGCCTTATCAATCTGGCAGAGTGAGGGTGTTTGATCTGTACTGCTCATAACTTTATTTGCTTCCATTTTCAAGCCAACCATACAATTAATAATTTCGGTCCTCATTAATGAGTACTTTTGTCTAGCTGGAACGTCTTTTTTTCAATGTTCCGGTGGCGCAATGTGCCCGGCATATTTACAAGGCCACGTAAAGCCACTTTACGTGGCTTTTCATGGCCTTGAAAATATGTGCCCCTTACATGCGGAACACTGCGTGAAAGTGGTGTTCTATGGGTGTAGCTGTGGGTGTTCCCACGCAACACCCATGGAATATGAAGCTACTCCCAGATTTATGGGGAATCGTAAACCTGGGAATGCATCAGAATCTAACGCCACCCCAGGGGTGGAGTTAGGGAGGCGTAACGAGGAGAAATGTTTTCATTTGTCCTCGTTTTTTCCTTATTCTATGTGTGCTTCACAAAGAAAGAGGAAATCACCTGAATTGATTGATTTTGTGCAAGAAGGTACCCTTCCTGCACCAAATCAATCAGCCCCACATTGCATACACCCTTGCACCTTGGTGTAAGGATGCCTGTGTTGGCGCATGACAGCCCATTGTGCGCTAGCGCAGGGGAAAAGGACAAGAATGTGCCGTATCTCAGCGATACGGCGCATTCCTGCTCTTTTTTTTGACGTAGGGAAGCGCAGTAAGATTCCTTGCAGAGCTGCCCTACGTCAAAACCTCATAAATGAGGCCCTTCATTGTTGTGAGTGGCATCAAATGCATCAAACGCAGGACCAGGCAGTGCTGCGGCTGGCACGTTAGTATTCTGATCCTCTTCGGTGCATATATCAGCCGCATTTGCGCCGCTGGGTCTCGGGCAGAAGGCATTAGCGTTTCCAATGGTATGTTGCAGTTTTTGTGTGGAGGTCCATAGAGCGGGCCCACTGTGGCCCGGTCCTTGGAGAGGACCAATTGCCAGTCCGATATTTAGAATGCAGTTTAAATGCAACAGACTTCAATATTGAACATGCTAAATGAGAATTGATATGGGAAAATTAAAGCATACTTAACTGTTAAAGGAACTTGGGACGGGGATGAGGGATCCCATAAAGGAACCTAGAATTGATCTTTCTAGAACAGTAGCACAGATGAATTTAGTGGAGGAGGAAGGGTTTCCTGCTTCTATTGCAGCAAATGGTAAGACAGGGCAGATCCTTGTATTCCGTGCATCGGAAGGCAGTCAAGCAACATGCGCGGGGACTGCGTGCCAGTGATGACCAAGGACCACAAGGAAAGCGTGGGGCTGCTCATGAGCTTTGCTTGCAGTCTGCCATAATTGGTCGGTTTCATGTTGAACATAAATCCTCACCTTAATCATGATACTCAGCAGCAGCTGAAAACACACAGGGGCATATTATCAAGCACGGCGTTAAAATTATCGCCGCTTTAGCGGCAGAAAACTGCCGCTAAAGCGGCGATAATGGGCTTGATAATATGGCGCAGAGAATTCCAATAGAAGCTCATGTTGACACCAGAACATGGGCTTCTATGGAAATTCCCAAGGGCATATTATCAAGCCCATTATCGCCACTTTAACAGCAGTTTTCTGTCGCTAAAGCCGTGATAATTTTAACACCGTTTCTTGATACTATGCCCCACAGAGCTTGTCTGCTCTTACAGTATGGTGGAATTGAGCCCCCTTGCTCACAATACACTCAAAGGCCAAAAGGATGTCTCCAATCGGTGCCACACCCAGAAAGATCAGACTCCCTGCTGGTGTCTCACCATGACCCGTACGTACTGTGGTATTGAAAACAAAATTGAAAGGCTGTGTTTTCCAAACTCTGGGGCAGATTTACCAGGAACTAACATAGCACTGTGCCGCAAGCCATTTTGCTGTGCCGTGCTGCGTTAGTTTTGAAGCACAGGGATGCGACATATTTACAACAATATGTTGCATCTCTGTGCTTCCCCCATGCGCTGGCGCACAAACTGCTGCTATGCGCCTGCACAGGCACCCTTGCACCATGGTGAAAGGATGCCTGCGTCGTGGGGAGATTGTTTTGTGCAGGAAGGGCCTCCTATTTATGTCTCCCTTGTAAATAGGGGCAGTGTCAGGATCAAAGGGTGTTGCGGTAGCACGCCCACAGCAACACCCATTGCCCACCCCTTTCACGCTAGGCACAGCGAGAAAGGGGGCCTTATTTACAAGGCAGCGTTAAGCCATCTTAAGTGCCTTAACACTGCGTTGTAAATAAGGCGAAGCCCCGTCACCACAGGAACTTAACAAAAAGTGACGTTCCTGTGGAGATAGGGGCATGTAAATATGCCCCTTAATATCTCTGTGGGCAGAGGACGATTCTCCCTGTTTTCTTTTTGTGGAAGAGGAGTGAGCTTTCTCCTCACGCTCAGAGCCTTAGTCTGGAGCCATAAAAGTAATCTGCCCTCTCTGTCCATAAGGGTTTGTGCAGAAACCGTATGGCAGTATGCACATTCTCTGGGTTTATGGTCCGGATAGAGTTAATATAGACATTCCTTATGAAGATCCGCAGAGAAGAGTCTGCTTTTTCCACAAGTCTTCCAGGGCCTAAACATCCCTTTTTTTGACTCTGACAATCTCCGAGAAATGTAGCCAAAACACACACTCCATCTGTAATTCAGAAGCTGGTATGGGATGAAGTGATATCTGGAAATTGGAGGTCAAAAGGGTAACAGGATACTCCCTAACACATGACGTGTGGTAATAAATCTGAGGAACGGTGTCTCTACAGGGGATGAGTACTCCAGGGTCTCAGCTTTGATTGGCTGAAGTTTGAATGTGTTAAAACAACGTAAATGGGTTACTAAATACTACTGTTTTTCAACAGAGTTAATGCTAATGCTTTAGCACTACTTTTATTACTGTTACCGTGGGACTCCCACCATGACGACGAGGAAGATTCAAGCATGTGAGTCTGTAAAAGATACAATACTGGAACATGTGTTCTTGCTTTTAGGAATATCACTTGGAGGTTATTAGGGACCACGAGGGGTGTACCATAAGCCAAATATATGGAGGGTTGAGCCAGATGATGTTTGATGATTTAGAAAAGCATTGTGAGAAATGGAAACAAAGACTAGGTAACAATAGTGTTGAGTTTCTAGACGAGCTAAAGTTTGGCCATTCCATTTTTAGGTCAGCTGGGTTGCAGGAGCAACACTATAAAACAATCTTCTCACTTTATTACACGCCGGCCAAGATTGCTCAATGGGGAAGCTCGACAGGGGTCCTCTCCCCCCAAACCTGTAGTACAGAAGCTGATATTGTTCATATAATTTTTACCTGTCCGATTTTAGAAACCCTGAAGCAGGATATAGAAACCTTCATAGAGCATTCCCCGAAGATTAAGGTAGTACTCACAGCTGAGTTAATGCTATTGGGGGTCACAAATGAAGGAACTCCAGGGGCCAACAACGTAATGGTAAACAACGTTTACCACAAATCTTTTTCCCCGCAGGGAATCACAACGCGGTTGTTACAATGACCGCGTTGTGATTCCGCATACCATTACTGCGCAAGTCGTAACAACGACGATTTAAAATCCAACACCTTCCCTATTGTCCGCACAGACTGGAGTTGGAATAGTAGATTATACTATTCCAACATCCAGCGCCCCTCCTCCGCAAGTCGTTGTTCCGACATGCGGAGTAATGGTATGCGGAATCACAACGCGGGCGTTGTGATTCCCTACGGGGGAAAAGAATGCGTCATAAGAACGTACATTCCCAACCAATACTTTGTTTTCCTGGCCATGGCAGTGGCAAGAATATGTATTTCCTCCACATGGTTGCCCCCCCCCCCATCCTCCTTTTCCAACAATGGCTCACACGACTTTTATCTATTTTAAATCTTGAAAAGGAGATGTACGAAAGGAAGGGATGGAGGGCAAAAAAAAGTAGGAAAATGCATTTGGGCCCCGCTTAACAATTGGAAAAATAACTGAGGTGGGCCGATAATAGTTTGAATAGCCTGCAACCCCTCGGATATGGGAATATATTCATTGTTGCTATTTTATTATTTAATATTAAAGATGAAATTTTACCTCTCTCTGTATAGTTTATTCATTCTTGGTTGTATCTCATCATGTATCCATGTATTTATTCATCTATATGTATATATTTGATGATGTTGCAAGAAAAAAAAAAGTAGGCAAAGCATTTGTCTAATCTACTCGCCAGAGCTTCATGTCCGAACACTTGAAGCCTGTAATGCTAAAATTAATATATGTTGGTGCTATATTTATAAACCTTTTCTCAAATCAAGTGAATGGAAGCAGGGATATGTGATAAAACAGAACCCTCCATATATGTGCTAATGAGTAAATGCCAGGCTCCTCTTGTGGCAAATATGCGAGAAACCCTTACGATGGAGATACATGTATTACGAGCAAGAGCTGACTCTATTTATTTCTACTTTCTAAACTTCTTGCTACAGTGTACCGACTTCAGAATGAGGCTATGCTTACTACAATGGTTTAGCTAAAATGTGCAGTGTACAACACAGGATAACAAAATAGAAATGTGTTTTAAATGTATTTAAGATTCAAGTGGGCAATAGCGCTAACACGTAATGTATTAATAAAATATAGTAGCACACTTTAAAAAAAAAAAAACAAGGAGTTTATGAAAACATCTGAAACAATGAAAAATGTTGACCCTTTTAGAGGGCATTTCAATAACTGCATGCACATCTGTGATTTAGGGTCTTTATAAGAATAAACCATTTTATTTTACCCGGACATAGAAGGTAGCAAACATTTCTTTATATATACACAGAGCATTTCATGAAATGGAATTACATATATTCTGTATTTACAGTTCACTGGATATCATAGCAACATCGACTGTGAATGTTCAAATCTTCATAACAAAATAAATTGTGGGTGAGTTTAAGGAGATGGTGCAAGTTCTCCCGGGGATACAAAACATTACAATGAAAATTTACAAAATGAACCTTGAGTAGCTGGTGAACAGTACAAAAGCGCTTCGCCAGTGTAAAAAGAGACATAAGACAGTGACTGGATTTTGTAAAAAAAAAAAAAAAAACAATATACTCAAACAAACCACCTTTTTACAAAAAAATGCACATTTATATAAAATAACACAAACTTTATTTCTATCAATATTTACACATATAAAGACCATTTTGGTCTACATCCAAGAAACCTGTGGCCCACTTGTGTAATTTTCAGAAAATATATATGTACATTATATCACAGCAGGTGTTCAGAAATTACTTTACATGGCAGCACATCACATTGTGATGAGAAGCAAGCTAACCTGGGACACATTGGAAGCTATGTATTACTGCTGTAGTGGGTGGATAAGGATTATGTACGACAACGGAGACATGTATTGACATCACGTATGGTGACACTGCAGCTTTGAAATACTCGTCTTCTGGGAGAAGGGTCTTGTGGAGGCAGCACAAAAAAGATAGAGGGAAACAGCAGAACCAGAGGGACACTTACGCCCACTTGAATAATCCAGTAACTCTGAAAATAAATAGGAATGCAGATAACAAAGAGTTGATATTGTGGCTTCCTCATTTGTTGCGCTGTTTGAAGGCAGTATGGTGAAGAAATGATGAAAAAAGAGAATTCAATTCCCTTTCTTGCCGGATCTATATCAATATCAAATATAATCATTAAAGGATGAGTGGCATCCTTTAATGATTATATTTAATATAAAAAAGGGCTTTATTTGAGTGTTGGGACACTGAGGTTATAGATTGAGATATTTTGTATACCACATTGACGACAGGTATACATTGAGCATATCTGTTTGCTCGCAGGTACGTTCACTCATCTAATATGTTCTGGATCTGGAAGAGGCCTTTTGAATTTATGCGTCAGGCCCACGCATGGTGTTTTGAGGATAGCAGCATACATGTGCGAGTAGAGGGGTGTGCTTGATACAGAAGAAATCTTAATTATATTGTCCTGAAGAAGGTGGACGAAAATATTGTGTTTTTTACTGAAATGCTGCATCGTCAACTTTGTAATTTTTTTAAATTATTAATATGGATGTACTATAAATGTATTTTAAATTACAATATTGCCACCTACAACAAGTAAAAGTGGTTGTTTGCTAATTCATTTTGCATGAGTTGTTTGGGTTTTTAATTGTATTTGGAAGTTTAGTAGTAGTATTGTAAAAATAATTTCTTAAAAAAATAAATAGGAATTTATCTACATCATTGTTTGTTGGTCTATGATATAGAGGGAAGGGTTTTTAATATATGTACTGTTGAAGAATATGATGTTTTAGTTACATGGTGTTAACAAGAGGATATGTCCATTTAGTTTTTAACTGTGCTCCCACTTCATTGATTTATTGATATAGATCCGGCAAGAAAGGGAATTGTATTCTTTTTTTCATTATTTATACTACCCTGTTCTTTTCTTTTGAAAAAGGGTGACTCTCTTTTAGTTTGGAGTATGGTGAAGAAAGCCAGTTTATCATAAAGGTAATCTGCAGAAGGTCTTTGAAAAACGTGGAGTTTTAGTGCTGTTCCTGTATCTTCGTCTTGGATTTTGAAAAAATCATTACATAAGAGTCATCTGTCTTTTCCACAAGTCCAACGTCCATAGATGAGTGGATTCACTGTTTTACAGGTGAATCCGTTCAGGAACTTGGTCAACTGTGCATTTGTGTGATACTGAATTAAATACTTTTTTGGGTTTATAACAATTTCTGATGGAATGCATCCAAGAGAACATGTGATCCTTCCTCCATTTCTTTAAAGTTACAATAATACTGAATTATATCAGTAAAGGAGAAAGGGATTATGAGATCTCAGAGGCAGTAAGTGTTCTTTGCTGGTCTGCAGGATGCATGTTGTTCATTTAAGGCTGCAGGTTTTCCATTGAGAGGATAAAGCATGTGAATCAATTTTTGTCCTCCACTGGGCTTCCTCTTTGAACAACATCAGTTTCTTGGCCGTTTAAAGTTCAAATCCTAACAGTCTATAAACAAGGAATCATTTTTGGTACTGGTCAATGGAAAAGTAAACTCTCTTTTGGCAGAGTGATGTCCTGAATTCCAGCACTCCTTTTTGGTAGAATTTTTTGTGTTTGTTGTTTTTTTGTTTTTGTTTTGTATTTTTTTTGCTTTTTTTTTTTTTTTTGCATTCAAAAATAAAACTCGGCAGTGAAGTTCATTTGAGGTCTCCGTGGTCCTCTTCCACCCAGGCAACTATTTTACCTTCCCACCCAGGAATGATGTCATCATCATGGAACACCTGAAAGAAAAAAGAATGACTTTACTTTTTATAGCATCCGGTAGCATAGGCACACTGCAAACAGGTTATGCTAATATCAAACTGATGAGCACTGTTGAGATTTGAACCTGTGACTTTCAACTTAAACTTCTCTATATACCAGCGCCAAGACGCTTCGGCATTCGTTGCGCTATATAAATGATTATCCTATCCTATCTCGATCAGGTGTCTTAAGCAACTCTAGTATATTATATTTTACCATTCAACAGAGAAACTTAAATAAGCAACTAAAGATACAAAACAGCTAAATGGTGACCATCCTTTAAAAAATAATCTTATTAAAATGTATAACGGTTTCACTGAACTAGGCAGCCCTTGCATATCTACGTAAATTAGTGTTCAGTGCAAGAAAATATTGAGGCTACCCTGATCGAAAAGGCTTTATATCAGTTAACATAAAAGTGGGTTGTCTTTCATATGTCCCGTTGGATTGATACTGGCTGATAATTTGCAGCTTAGTCATTTTGGTCCTCCTCGCCTCATGTAAATGATTATTTTCCCACAACATTCTTACAGGGTGTTTTCGTACCCTGAAATCTGCACGGTTCTTTGGCCTTGTGCTAGTGCGCTCTTTGTTTAGCTGCCCTTCCCACCTCACCACTGAGACAGCAGAGACGAGCCTTATTCGGATATGGTTGAGCCTATCAGTGAAGGGACAAGTGTTTTACAAGATGCTGGAATGGAATACTGCACAGTGGTTAAGATCCATTCAAACTTTGCACCCATCAGCTTTTAGGTTTTAAAGTGGGTGTGCTTATAATGGTGATAATGGCACATTAGTCAGCCCGGGCTCAACCTCTTTTTAACAGTTTAACAGTGGTTTTTTTCGTGGTTCTTTTGGTTGTGGGGAAGTGCTCCTCTTCTGTAAGACAGAGGAGCAAAAGGCCTGACAGCTAGAGGGTCAGGCATGGGTGGTTTGTAGGCCAGCAACTAACACTTGACAAAACACTACATTTTGTTACTAAAACACATATTTTTGCATGTACCTCCTCTTTCACAGTGCCAAATTCTGGGTCCAGTGCTTTGAAGTGGTACCGGTATGCTCCGTCCCGATCAATGGCTGCCTTAAAGTCACTTAGAGTCACATCTCCTAACCTGTGTGGGAGGCGGAACACAGAGATTGATACACAGTTAGAAAAGTTATAATTCCTAGATTTCTAACCCTCGCGTACACCACACTGGACAGAAGAAGCAAGGCAATAACAAAATACATTAAGAGATGCACAGTACCACTGCCAACTGTGTTGGGAGTCATGCTAAACAAATGGCAGGAGTCCAGTCACTGTGTCAAAAAATCTGATTAACTTCTTATCCACAAACCTGTGTGTGATCCTTCCTAATTACTGTCTCGCTGATGCTTAATTAATGCTGATTGACATTGGTAATAATGGTGCAGGACAAAATTCGTATTCTGTGTGATGCATAAGATTTGCTCTCGTGTCGGTGCCCAGATGTCACTGGCATAGCTGCTTGATGTACTTTAGAGGGTTTCTATAGAAAACACAATACTGTCCTTTAGGCTGTTGTGCATGTCTATAATGAGTATGCAGCAGAAGCAGATGTGAAGCTTTGTTCCATGGCTTGGTTCTCAGGAACTAGCCCCATGTCAGTGGAGTAGCGGGGTATGTTTACCTACTGGGAAAAAGTATTTGTTTCTTTTTCTTATTGAGAAAGTAGTAAGGACATACTCCATAAATCACAAAGCCAATTTTGAATAATTGCTTAGGTGAACCCGGTGAAAATTGTAAATAAAGGTGAAAACAGAAAAACATGCAAAAAAACGAAATAAACATTGATTAAAATGTTTTACAATTATTATTGTACCCAATATATATCTGAAAGCAAACACTCTGAAAAAGGCTGCCCCAGAGCCTGCTTTGTACCGTGTCATCATTACCTTTTAATTTGTAAGATGAGGCTTAAAGTTCATACAATTGGCATAGGGATGCCCGCCACTGTTCACACCTAGGAGTTCCTACAACTTCCCACACTTTAGTGATAAGCAAATGAGCTAAAGTAATGATGATAAAACAGACACCAGCACTGCAAGGCTCTCATCTGTACCAAACACGGTTGTTTAGGCGGCCATGACCAAATCCGTGCGTCATCTCACTTAACTCTTTAGTGACTGCCTCCCAGAACCGGCTCAGTGTAATACAAGGGACGAGCGTGTGCAGATTCATTTGCATATTTGGCAACTGCCATATTTAACTGAAAACCCTGCGAGTGACTATGGGAGTGGAATGTTGGGGGCTCTCCAGCTAATCCGAAAGCAAAATTTCATAATACAGCCCCCAAAAGGGATACTTTTTCATCTTGCAAGTTGCCAACACCCCTCCTGTGTACTATGGGCAGATGTGGGGTGCTCCTGGGGCACAAACAGCCTCTTAATTCAATGTCTGGGTTAAATAAATGGCGTTTTTCCTCCACGTGTGCCCCTCAGCCTCTTTTGTGGCAGTTGCCAGTTAACGCATGGTTGACGGGACTCCTCCCCTTGCTTTGGGTGAGATGGAAGCACAATTAACAAAAGCAGAAATATGTAAACTAACTCCTTCTCATTTTCTTTGGCTGGTTGGGCTCCCCCCTTCACCGAGAGAAATGGAAGGCGCCTAGCTCCACAGTCCTGCCGCCATTTTTCTCACAGCGCCTCGTCTCAGGATTCCGTTTGCACGGGTCACTTAAATGACCAAAAGACCACTACCCAAGTTTCATTAAGCCCCGACTTTAATTTTTGTATCAATGACAGGGGGGTCTCATAAACGTTAACAATGATGAATTGTGGTTTAGGCTGGATGTAATGTAGGTAGTCTGGTGTATGTTTGTGTTGCCGTATTGGCATATTCTCAAACAAAATGAAACTGAAACTGACTATGGAATGCTAGAACACAGAATAGCCGAGCCAAAGTGAACAATCAACAATCTATGCTGGTGATCGTTTCACCTTCAAGCTTTTGAGAGGGGGCTTTACACTGTTCTGCATTTTTTCCTGCTCGGGCATAACGCGCTCACTGTTTGTGAACTGCCGTTCATGATGCAAAAAATCAGAGAAAGATCAACATGACCTCTGCCTTTTCAGAGTACCAGTTCACAGAGCAGTGGAAGAATGTCCATTATGCCAAAACAACCAGGAAATTAGAAGTCTGTGAGATAAGGCACTTTCCAAGCCTGTTCTGAAAATGTTGTTGGAAGACCTCAGCAGAAAGTGAATCATTGAACTTCAGTGTGGTTTCGGAATTTCAGAAACCACCGTAAAGAGAAATGTGAAAACAATGTGTCGCCACATTACACCATGGGGGCAAATCTTCTTTGGTTCCTAAGCACTGATCAGGAGATGCAACAGGTGGCTGCCATAGTTTATCAAAATTATCACAAAATCTGGAACTATAGCGACACACAATGAGACCTTGAATGTCAGAGACCCTGCGGGGCTTACAACCAAGAGGGATTTTCTACCCCGATACCTGGAAGTGAATAGTGGTAGACGCAGGTCCAGGTGTACACACCAGAGCATGCACATTGGGAGTGGAAATGCACTAATCTGTGACAATGGTGCTTTTGGTGATTGGTGGGTGGTGGTGATGGTGCATGGTAGTGCACTGTGGTGATTGCAGCAGGACTGGGAGTGGTAGTGGAGTGCTGTGAGGTGGATGTCAAGCGCTGGTCAATTCTATGCAGTGATAGCAGGTGACTGGTTTAAAGGCGGTGGTATGCTGTGGAAGGAGGTAGTGCTATAAGGTGATATTGCAAGGGTGTGGAAGGTAGTGTAGTTTTGGGGATCACAGTGGGAGGTAGTCTAGTAGTAGAAGTAGTTGCACAGTTTTAAGAGTGGCTGTAACATTAAACGAGTATATATTTACACATTTCTGAAAGTTTAGCAAAGGTTTCTCTGCACATGCTGGGTTTTTAATTTTCTTTCACAGTGGTGAGCCCCCTGTCTGCCACACCCTCAGTTAATTTGGGGGGTGTTCCCTTCCCATTTCCCCAGTGGACAGGGATTTACTCCTGCCCCATACAGGAGTACATCTTCACTTGCATACAGGATGGGAATGTGACCTGCAGAACAATTGTGAATTGGGTCTCTGCTGTCTATCTTCATTCGTTTATTTGTAACGGATTCATTTTCAGGGTCCCCTGGTGAAAAGAATCACTTTAAGAAATGGAGTTAACTGAGCACGAAGAGGCTGCTGGAGACGGTGGAGCGTGACTGAATATCATATACAAATAAAGCACTAAGGAACTCGTTGGACCCACTCACCTCTTTGCTATGTTGACCATGAAGGGCGTCAGAGAGCGATCAGTGAAGTACAGCACCTTGGTGCAGGCCCCGCCACTCACAGCCGGGGTGCTGCGGGAGTGTGGCATCTCTGTAAATAAACGAAATGCATCACCATCCGGTACGACATCAGAATGGTAGTTGACAGCCCAGTCACGGATGCATGGTCCATTGCAAAAAAAATAAAAAATACAACCCATGCCTCTACCATTATCTGAAACTTGACCAGTTGCTCCAATTAAAATGTAATAAATTCCCCTAAACGATATTTATTTTTGCACTCTAATAAATTGGCAGTCTTTAAGGAGTTGAGAAACCTGCTTACTCACTACTCATATCAAGCAGTCAATTCGCTCTCAGCAATAAAATGTGATTAAAATGTACTCTTCTTAGTCACTGTTTCAATGACAAATCCCTACTAAGAATTTGTCATATTCTCTTCTCTCTAATTTTGAAGTGTGGTGGAAACAAATATTTGAATATGATCAAAACACATCAATACTCTAGGTGATCATATTTCCACACATTATCGTTTGTGTGCAGTAACACTGTATGTCGGTGCAAATGTAATGTTCATTTCAATTGAAAATGTGTTGTCTGTAATGGCATTGCACACACCATGCATACTCCACACTATGCCACTCCACTTCACACAACTCCACTCTACAACACTCTGCTCCACTCTGTGCCACTTCACTCTACAACATGCCACTCCACTCTAAGACACTCTGTGACATGCCACTAAACTCCACTCCATGTCACGCCACAGCATGCCCCTCTATTCTATGACTCTGACATGCCCCTCCAGTCTACACTACTCCGCTCCACACCACTTACCCCACTCCACTCCAATCTACCTCAAACTATCTCCCACTCCATTTCAATCTACCCCACTCCACTTCACTACAATGTACCCCACTCCACTCCACCCAATCTACTCTACTCCAGTCTACCCCACTCCACCCAGTTGAACCCAATTTACCCCACTCCACTCTAACCCAATTTACCCCAATCGAATCTACCTCCCTCCACCGCACCAGAAACTACCTCACCCCACTACAATCTACCTATTCCACTCCTTACCCCAATCTACCCCACTCCACTACAATCAACCACAATCCACTCCACGATCATCACATCTACCCTGTCTGCCCCACTGCAATTTAGCACACTCCTCTCCAAGTCACCTCACTCCATGCAATCTAACCCAATCTACCCCACTCCACTCTACCACAATCAAATGCTCGAATCTACCTCCCTCTGCTCCAATCTACCCTACATCACTCTAACTCAATCCACTCTACCCCACTCCACTCTATCCCACTCCACTCTATCCCACCCCACTCTATCCCACCCCACTCTATCCCACCCCACTCTATGCCACCTCGCTCTATCCCACCCCACTCCACACTACACTCTATTCAACTCCACTCCACCCATCTCTAAGTTGATCAACCCCACTCCAATCTACCACAATCTACCCCACCCCATCTACCCACTCTAATCCAAACCATCCCAATCAACCCCACTCAAATCGTACCCACTCTAATCTACCAGCTTCTACTCCACGCCAATAAAATCCACTACACTCCATTCCAAACGACTCCTCCCCACTCTAAACTATCACATTCCAATCTACCCCACTACACTCCAATCTAACCCGAGCAACCCCATTCCACACTGCAATGTACCCACCCCACCCTAATCTACCATACTTCAATTTACTCTACTCCACTCAAATCCACTCCACTCCTCCCCAATCTACCCCACTACACTCTAACCCAGTATATCTCTGCTCAGCCCCAGTTTACCCCACTCCAATCTACACCAGTCCACTCCAATCTACACTACACCAATCTACCCAGGTCAAACCCACTTCTCTCCAATCTACTCCACTCCAATTGAATCTACCCCACAGGACCCCGTCTACCACAATCCGCCCCACACCAATCTACCCCAATCCAGTCTACCCCACCCTACCCCACTCAACTACACTTCAATCTACCAAACTCCAATCAACCACACCCCAATCCAGTCTACTTCAAACTACCCCACTACAATCTACCTCATTCTACCTTACCCCACTCTACCACAATCTACCCCACTCCACTCTACTACAATCTACCCCACTACAATCTACCCCACCCCACTCCACAACAGTACCTTTTAGCAATGCTGAACAGTAGCTACACTGGTGTACAACATGGCTAAAACACATTTCCAACGACAATAGTTCTTGCACAGTTGAGACCTATTGGCTTTGCCAATGCTTGTTCAGTCACAGGAGCCTCCTGTTGGAATTTTCCAACCATTGCTCCAGATAATGTGCATTTTGACTAAGCGACATTTCTCCTATCATCAAGCCGCACGCTATGAAGCATAGCGGCAAGAAAAGTAGCGATAACCCCTGTTATCGCTACTTTCCTTACGCCTGCTTCAGGACTGACTTAGCCATGATATCCTATGGAAGGTGGATAACATGGCTAAGTTTGTGAGTCCCTATCATCAAGCTAATGCCACATTGCGTGAGATTATCGCTGGGTTTCCAGCGATAATCTCACGTTAGGCAGTTAGCGTGAGGATTTTTATCACTTTTGAGATAAGCGTTGCTAATAGCACGCTATCTCAGCGATAAAAATCCACGCTAGCCGGCGATAATTATCCTAGCGCTAAGTGCGCTTAGCAATAATTATCGCCGGTTGTTGCTGATATGCCACTTAGTTCCATAATCTGGAACACAACCACATTTCCAACAATCATTGGCAAAGCCAATAGGCTTGATGCTCACAATTGTGTGCTGACAAAAGCAATCAGAAATACCTGTTGCAGTGCAAAACACATTAAAAAGAATATTGTTTTGTGTATACAGAGCATGGATGAGATAAAGAATTAAGGGGCTTATTTATAAGCCCCTTGCAAAATGTGGCCCTTGACTTGTATCGAGGGCCTTAGAGTATGCATATAATAAAATATGTTTCTCAGGAATGTAACGTGTGCCATTATACGTCAAATCTCAAAATGCCTACTTTAGTTTCAAATGGTAAGTTGGGATCCTGATGATAGATACCCAACGTCCTCAAGGCTTAAATATGTTCAGCCACTGGCTTTTCCCCACAGAAGACAGTCTTTGGTCTTGAAAGTTCATTGTGTTGCAATTCTACTTGCCCAGATTTTAACTACAGGGATGTTCTGTTGCATGCCTTGCTTTATGCACCTGATATAAATTATTGTCTGCAGTATACCCCCGGAAGAAGGCTTTTTTGTCTGAAAAGTTTCCTTTACAGACCACCCACAACCATAGGATTCAGAAGAAAATATGTAAGCACAAACGTGCATACCCATTGAACTCTTTGCATTTGGATATCCGAAGCACACAAGAAACTTACACTTCAGAAACCTCACACCTCTGGGCCACTGAGCAATTTTCAACATTTTTCATATTTAAATCCTCTATTGTCTGCACAATATGCTTCGAACACCCCTCGATGGCATACAGGGAGTTTTACGCAGTGATTCGTAACTTCGAACAATGCTTACTTGAGTTTGGAGGCCAAGAATCTCTGTATTCGCTTGCTGTCCTGTTTCCAGGTGATCTGGCACGAGCCTAAAGAAACAAGGAGATCTCATGAAAATATCACGTGATTTCTGTGGGAATGCCTTGCCACTCTGCCAGTCCCTTCTGGCAAACACCAAGCACACGGTACACCTCTTGTTTTCTTTTCCTGTCTCCCTTCGTGGTCCCTTTCCATTTCTTGATGCAAAATGAGCTGGGTCTACAAGCAGGCTGCTGGAGGCAGAGCACAAGTAGGAGAAGTGGGGCTACCCTTGCAAGGCTGGTAGAATGTGTGTTTTTGTGTCTGTTTTGTGTGTATGTATTTCTTAAATACATGTGTTTTGAATTCCCCTGAAACATGTTGTGTATCTGTATGTTATGGAGCTGATTAGAGATCTTAGCATTATTAAGATACAGCCCAACACTATGCTTTGCTCTTTTAAGCACTGTTATAAAACAAATGCATGCTTAATATGGTGTGCAAAAAAAAATCCCCCCTCCCCAAGTTGAGTTCCGGCATCTTCCTCCATCTCCCCCTCAGTGCAAATTAGCAATGCCAACCTGCTACCTTTCCATATTTTCCAAAAGACACTGAGTAAATCAGGGTTTTCCATGTTTGACTTAAGCCAGGTTTTAGGGATATGTTTTCCAACAGTGGATCTGAATGGGAATCTTTCATATCGTCACTGGTGATCATGACAAACGGGCGTGGATCTGACCCGAATAGACCAATGTTAAAGCTCTCTGTACAAAACCTGATGCACTCATGAAGACCTTGCAAAGGGAGGGTTGAATGTACACAAGGGAGAACTGAGGCTGTCACTTGACTTGTGCAGCGAGAAAGTCCTACTATATTCATATTTAAAAGTAAACTATTGGGTGGGACACTCTACACGTGGGTTATAATTGAACAACTAGGCGCTGGCCGAAAGAAGCAATATGCGGATAAGAATGAGCTGTAATGGGCCATCACTAACCACTTTCGTCATTTATATTCTGGCTGGGAGAAGGTGTCAAAAGGGAAGGGTCTCCAAATATTCTTCAGAGCTCCCACCCCCGTTTCTAATAAACACACTGTGGATACTTTTACACGTTAGAAAGGTCTGCCTGACCAGAATGGTATGCTTGGCAATCATGTATTTGATTACACTTGTAAAAGAATAATAGAACCTAACTGCAATGTCTATACATATTTAAACATGGCCAGTTTAATAGAATAATTGTGAAAAATTGAGGGGGGCCCAGTTATTTTGTTCCCTACAGGGGGGCGAGCCATTAAGAAGTTTGAAGACTACTGCTCTCGAAGATCAAAGCCTCCTTTCCAACTCTTGGCTCTTATCCCACTCACCCGTTTGTCTTGCCTTCTCTGCGCCTCGATGGCATGCAGCCTCTCCATTAGGCTGGCGATGCCTTGCTCGAGGCTGTCAATGGTGTGATGCTGTGGGTCCTGGCTACTAAGTCCATTGCGGAGGCTGCGGAGGGAGTCGCGTACCAACTGCAGGTCATTAATCTAAAGAGCACAGAGACAATGACACTGTTAGCCTACTCCATTAAGGAGCAGTTAACAAATATTATTTATGTATAAATTGAATCTCAGATGCTTGGTCACTGTATGAACTTGACAGAACAACTCCATCTCATACAAATGATGCATGAAATCTAAATTCTATCTAAAAAAATTTTTTTTAAATTTCAATAAAAATTGCAACTAACGCCTAAATACACAGGGAGGATCTGCTGTCTCTGGGACACATTTCTAATCATTCTTACATTTCTTAAGCGCCAGACCGTCCAGATCGCCGCAGCCATACTGATCCTAGACATCCCTAGTCACAACCACATCACCGAACACCTATGCGATCTCCACTGGCTCCCCGTCGAAAGAAGAATAACCTTCAAGCTTTTCACGCACGCATACAAGGCCCTCCACAACATCAGAACAGTATACCTAAACAACCGTCTTTCCTTCCACGCACCAAAAATAAACCTCTGATCAGCTGACATTTCTCTGGCCACCATCCAACGCGTCTACAAGACCAGAACGGGTGGTAAGTCCTCCTACCGTGCAGCCAAGACCTGGAACGACCTTCCCCTCCACCTCCAGCAAAGCCCTACACTTCTCCAGTTCAGGAAGGACCTCAAGACTTGGCTCTTCAGATGACCACAGCACCCTCTGAAGCTGCCACCCGCCAGCACCTTGAGATCCTCACAGGTGAGTAGTCCCACTTTACAAAGCCCTGATTGATTAATTATATGAGCTGTTGCCCATGGCAAAGGCGGTGGCTGAGCAAAGGAACAGCTGCTATGCACAACAGTTATAAACATGGCATGACATACGCGTCATGGCAAGAGAGTACTCACAACTCTCGGAGCGGTGGAGCCAGTGGCTGGTGCTTTACGAAGGATACCATTGCTGTGTGAGGAGTGACTGTTGTAGCCAAGAACCTGTAGTAAAAAGAATAAGATCACAGGTAGTAGCAAACATTAGAGAAGAGTCCCTTGGACAAAATTAACACCCCAATGTCATAAAAAACACCTCATGCACTGGGAATCGGGATGACTTCTGAATAGGCACGAAAATAGAAAAAAACAAATGAAGCAATGCAAACAGAAGGGTTACATCAAATTGTGATTTGTAAGACATACAAAGTCCAGTTGTATGTATAATGCTTTAGAATAGGCGATTCCTTATTTATGAGTGCTTACAGTTCTTGAAGCTCAGGGAAGGCATCATAGCATGATGAAAGGCCTCAGGGTATATTTGTGGCCTTAGAAGGAGACAGCAGCCTAAGTTCACTACTTTGCCCAGATGCTCCCAATCTGCCTCTGGGCCTCAAATATTTAGACCGGACAAAGTAAAACCAACAATTGGATGGTGGAACCCACTAGCCTGTCAACCCCCCACCATACTTAATTTGCATTGCCAACATGCCCAGGTGGCTAACATGTCCCCTTTCAATCCACTCCTACTTGGGTCTTTATGGGTTCTCGACGTTACGTCGGGTGTTCTGTGGATGTGTACTGGGTAGCTTTGGGGACTCAGATGCTAGGGAGGGGAAAATGGGCACCCCTAAGCCACACATTCTCGGACACCTCGTTCATCCTACGATTAGGTTTCCTATGGGTCATTAGCATCCTCTGACAAAAGGCAAATGTCTGAGATTTCTGTTCTGACAGCTCATGGCTACACAGCTCAGGGACAGTCATCTTAGTAGGGTATGCTAAACCATGATGATGTCAATCATGCCCCTACCATGGCTCGCTTGTCTGCTTAGCAGAGGGTTAAACCTGCCAACCAGCTGCCCTTATGTGATGTGGATTAGCCATGGGTTGAGGGGGGTACCTAGTGCAGGCAGCCAGCTTGCACCGTTTTTCCATGTCTAAATGAAGGTCAACCTTGGTTACTGGCAATCAAAGTTTTTGATCAATTCCGAACAGCCAAGTTTAGACACAATATTAGGATTAGGGAAGAATTTAGGATCCTGGTTTAACCCCACGTCTCACTAACGAGGTACCGATACTTGGTGAATTTGGCATAAAGTGCTTCATCCAGGCTAATACACCTTGTTGTTAATTAAAATGTGCTCCGTTGTTTCCTAAAGTATGCCAATCATATAATGTAGTCAACTAGCAAACGTTACTTTTTTGTAGAACTACGCAAACATGGAGACTGGTGGAGAAGATTATTATGAAGAAAAGTTCTGAATCTAGACGCAAACTGCCACAAGTTTGTAGCTTCATGAAGCTGTAAATAAAAGTGTAATCAATTACCTCAGATTAAGGGTAATTATTTTATATACCCCATATGGATGAAAGGCTAAATAAGTCTACAGTAATTTGAATTTATGATTTGCTGGTTGTAGACTGACCTCAGCAAACTGATGGTTTACTCACAGAGTTATCTTACCACTGAAATAACTTACCAGCTTACCGCTGTTCTCACATTGCACCTGTATCGGCACTAATGCTGGTCCTTACTTTACAAGACCCGCTCCTACTCTCTTAGTGACCCATGCGGCAGCAGATTGGAAGAAACGGGAGGTCATCCTGCACCAAGTAATGGCATGTTCATGGCTCATTACTTCTTCGCTAAACAAATTTCAAGTCCCCAGTGAGCTCTTGTATTTGTTTCACTTCATGGTATTATATGCCCACCACACAAGGATATTTTTCCAGGAACTCACTGTACTAAATTTTACAAGGCGGCTAACTTTATGGTTAAACAGGACTCCTGCATTCCTTGGTGTCCAATTATAATGCGTACACTACTTGTAAAGTGTCTTTCTTTTGAACATACCTGGTCTTGTTCGCGGTTCATCAGATGACGCAGAAGCAAGCCTTTGTGGTCAAGGACCTTCTCGAAATCAGTCTGAAAAGTAGACATAACCAAATTACATAATCAAGGGAGCAGGCCCATGAGGCTTCTCAGGGAAATGATTTATGGTCGATGGTGGTTTTGGCAATGGTATTGCCTGTCATTGTGAACGAATCCAACACAATATGTACACCAACAGGCAACATTACAAGTACTACTGCCGTGTTACAGACGCCACTCACCTGCTCTTTTCTCTCGTCACTTCACATCACTCAGACCTCATTTCCTCACCTACTGAATAGTTACTAGGCCAGGTAGATGGAAGAACCTTCCGCCATTGGCTCTCTTGATCAGATGACTATTGCTAATCAAATACCTTATACCCGCACAGCTAACAAGAGATCTAAACTTGCACTCTGACATGGCTGTAAGGCTGCATGTAGTGCTTAACATATTTAAATATTTGAAGCATTCTCATGCCCAATTGATCTGATGTGCATTCTCAGTCCTCATTAAAATATGAATAAATGCCGGTTGTAGTTAGAACACTGGTGCTTGTATACAATGCGTCCGTGTGATGTTTGAGAATACGTAAAGATGCAAATTGGTGCTTAATGCATTGCACAGCAAGCGCTCCATGCGAGGTGGAGTGACACACCAAACACCAATAGCATTTCACACAGCCTCCCTTTTCTTCAGCATCACATGCAAGAGCACCTTCAAAAACATTAATCAAGGATGTGCCCCATACAAAAACCTTTCTTGTGTTTGATTTAATAGCCTACAATGTTGTCCCACCTATTTTAAGAACCCAAGGCCACATTTAAAGTATAATGACAACTGACTTGCTTCTTACCGAACTAATGGCATTGATGTCAAGGTAGGAGGCCGGGGCAGGAAAGTTTCTAGGTTCATGTTTAAAAACTGTCCCTTTTAATAACTACCTCCCAATGTGGAGATATAATCTGAGAAAATAAGGTGAAACGCTTCTACATGTTAATTCATTTTTTTTTTTTACTTTGAAGAGGCTTTCCATGATGTTTATTGCTTGAGTTGCATGCCAAATATTTGCATGGGATCAGCTTTGGCATTGGCTCTTAGCGCCAAGCCAGACCCTTAACTTGACTAGGCTCTGGCTCGACTCTCTCTGCTACTGTGTGAGCTTGTCCACCTCTATACACAAAAAAACACACACACACACACACACACACACACACACACACACACCCAACACTTTGGGAAGTCACTAATCTACAACTGAACAGGAGATTTAAGAAGTCACTTGAGGGGTCTGAATGAATTGCATCACAATAGGTGTCATACCTCATAAGACACCGTGAAACAAAAGAACATTCTGGAATCCAAAAGGCAGACAGAAGTTCTTAAATAGGCATTCTAGAATCTGAAACTTTCCCAGACAACATCAATCTAGAATCCAAAGCTGAACCAGATGCTATGAAGCAAGGGGACATTTTGGAATCTCAAGCTCACCCAAAGACTGTGAAACGAAAAAACATTCTGGACTCCAAAATATAACTAGAAGTGGTCAGACAACACTATATTCTGGAGTCTAAAAGTAGACATTTTCGCATTAATGGACATTCTTCGATTAAAAACCAAATCAGACATTAGGGGGTATTCTAGAATCTACAACCCAAACAGACATCATTGAACAAAGGGGAATTCTGAAATCCAGAACCAAGCCAGGGATCACCAAAGGGATGTTCCGTAATTTAAAGTCCAACCATGTAACCAAACACCAAAAAAACAGAACACCCTGGAATCCAAAGTAGAGACCCAATGTAGCAAAGGGACATTCAGGATTCGAAAACACAACTTGATATCATTAGACGAGCAATATTTTGGAATCTAAATCTCAACTAGACATCTCCAAAAATGGGGAATTCAAAACCCAAACAGACACCATCAAACACAAAGTAAACTGTTTAAATGGGGCCTGTCCACTGATGGGGACTGAAATAGCTGTTTGGAGGAATATGACTCATTACAACGCGAGCCATTACTCCGCGTGCCATTACAACGCGGTCGTTACAACGACTGCGTTGTTACCACACAAAGCCATTACTACGCAAGTCGTTACATCGACTTGCAGTAGATGGCGCGCTGACATTAGAAATGTATAATTTACTATTCTAACTCCAGCCTACGTAACAGTAGGGAAGGTGTTGGAATGGTAAACTATAATATTTCTAATGTTAGCACGCCATCTTCTGCAAGTCGATGTAACGACTTGCGTAGTAATGGCATTGCGAGGTTACAACGCGGTTGTTATAACGCACGCGTTATAATGGCATCGCGATGTGATGCCCGCATTGTTAGGGTTGTTTCCCGTTTGGAGAAACAGAAAGCCCTTTGTCATGGTGGCACATATTTGGAGCCTACAGCTTGAACACAGCAGCAGTTTTAAGGAGATTTTAGAAATAGAAATCAAAGGAATAATGTCACACTAGGTCTCAAAAATCAAACAGAGGAAGATTCTGGGCTCTAAAACCAACAAGACATCAGTAGACAACATCCATTTCAGAACCCTTATTGTTGATCCATTGGTAAGCTCTCATTGTACTAAGTACCTTATGTCTGCTAGACTCTGAAAGTTTCTTCGTGGATTCATCCAGTTTAGCCTGAAGCTGCTGTAAAAGGCGTTCATTTTGGCCAATTTCTTTCTGAAAAGGAAACAGATTAATGCATGTCAAACACCATCACAGTGAGGACAGCTCTATCCGGGGCAATCGGGAGAGGAATGGCTAAAAGAAGGTATGCCCATAAGAGGTGCTATTTCACTGCTCGTTTTTTCACACGCTTGAAATTCAACGACTGCAATGTAAGTCAGGTGAGACTCAGAGATGTTCTGCAATGAAAAGGAGATCAGTCAAATAAAAGTCTAAATTTGATCTTGGCTTCTAATGGATTTTTGTAATGGCACAGATGTGTGTAAATTTGACTCCTTCACAATAGTAGAAATTAATATGTATGTGTGTTTCATTCACTCTTTTTGGAAATTCGCAGAATCCAATGGGGTTGCACCCGGGAATCAGCAACATTAATTGGTTTACAGGATTAAGCCTTGTATATTTATTTATTTATAGAGCGCAACATTCATCCAATAGGATATCACGGCGCTAGAGGAGCAGGATCTAATAGTAAAAGTAGGGTGCTGCTTGTACACTAGCTCTCCTAAAGCTTACCCAGTTTCACGACTGATATCGGAGTGATTTTCACTTTCTGGTAAAATCCTCTACAGGGAATGGAGGTAACATCCTTACAAAAGACGGGAGTGTTCCCATCCCTTTCCCACCCATGACAAACCCTTAATATTGACCCTAGTTTTCCATGGTGCGAAAATTATATGGAAAACACTTATGACCGCCCAAAATGGGTCATTTTTAGGTCTCGCTGAGCCAGCGCATGCCCTGCTCTGAGACACTTTGTATCGGGGTTTTCAAAGTGCTGCCAGTGGCCTAGCGCCTGCGTTCACACAAGCGTGCACGCGCGCAGCCGCCATCTGCCAGCACGATCACTTTCTCGTGCTGCAGCGCGCGCGCACACATCACTAGCGTGTTTTTTAAAATTCATTCCTACAAGCTTCGCGCGGCCAATGCTTGTTTCTCTCTGGCCCTTATCTCTGCCTCTCTCCCCTCATCTTCCCCAACTCTTGTCTCCCTCTTATCGACTGAATTCATCACTCTATCGGTCCCTTTTTCAGAATACGTCTTTGCTGTCTCTTTCCTTGGTTTATCTGCGACTGTGTATTTCTCTGTCTCATCTGCATGTCTTTTTCTTCCTTCTTTTCTCGGTCTTTTCCTTTTCTCTCCCTCTCTACTTTTGTCCTAGCTTCCAAATTTCCTGTCCTAGAGTTAACATCTTTCCACGCCAGCCTCGTCCTCCAGCTTCCCCCTATGTGGGTTCAATGTTGCTCTTTGCCGTGTCTGTCTGTCTCTTGCTCCTCCTCCTCCGCTTCTCTCTCTCCCTCCACCCCTCTTTTCCAGGCCTGTACAAACTCTGTCTCACAGAGACCGACATTTCTCCACCTGTCTATTAAACAGGACGGTCTCTTCCCGTTAGAGCCCTTTTTAGGCTTCATTCAAATTCAATTAATGACTCCTGCTGCACCCCAGCACCACCAGCAAGGGGAGGGCCTGAGGGCGGGGGCCCGTGAAGCCGAGAAACCCCCCCCCCCCCCCCGTGCCCCCGGCCTACAGTGGTAAACAGACAGTTTTATCGTATATTTCAGGACATGTTTTATTCCGGGAGCGTTTCGTTTCATCACCGCCTACAGCTTTTAAATATTTTTGGTCTTAGCTCGGGGGGAGGAGGGGGTCCTTTTTTATTTTCATCCCTCCCCTATCCCCCCACTCCTAGTGCAGGGTGCTCAGGTCCTGCAGGGGTGAGTTGGGTACATTAACCCCTTGCATGCCCGCCCCTTTCCCCGCCCAGTGCCGCGCTTAACATTAGCGGGCGGAGTTCATGACGAGCTGGACTCGTCATGGGCACAGCGCCACCGCAGCCCATGACGAGTCCAGCTCGTCATGGGCACTGAAGGGGTTAAAGACCAGAAATGAAAGCCCCCAATAATTAATAATTGAAGGGCCGGGCGGGCTCGGAGTCAGGCACAGCAAATGTTACATACTCTTCCCCGTGTGTGTGCGCACCCGTTTCTTTTTGTGACAGTGTGGGGGTCCTTTTCTATTTTCATCCCTCCCCGACTCCTAGTGCGGGGTGCTCAGGTCTTGCAGGGGTGAGTGGGGTACATTAAAGACCAGAAATGAAGGCCCCCAATAATTAATAATTGAAGGGCCGGGCTGGCTCGGGGTCAGGCACAGTAAATGTTACATATCTTCCCCGTGTGTGTGCGCGCCCGTTTCTTTATGTGACAGTGTATGTTTGCGAGTGTATATCTAGACGTATATGTGTAAATCAATGCATGTGTGCCTCGCTTGTTTATGTGTCTGTGCATGTCTTAGCATGTGTCTGTATGTCTGTCAGTGTGTAATGTGTGTGCGTGCTTCTACTACAGAAACAAACAAGCATTGGCAAAGACAATAAAGCAATACTTTAAGCAACCTTTGCCAATGCTTGTTTTGTGTGTAACAGTACACGTAAAATGATGGTATTCTCATCATACAAGCCAAGTGGCCCTATGTTAGGAATCATATCTCATGTCAGCTCTATTTAAATTAGTTTACAAGACTTTGCTTGCTGTGATTTTTGGCGCGTGCTAATAATGTTAATATGAGAATACAAGTTTCAGAATCCAAAACGTCATTTTGTAAAATAATGAACTAGTGCCACACGGTCTAGGGCCATTTGCCACCTTTGCTTGAGTAACAGCCCATTTTCTTGTAAAAAAAAGACCATGTGTTGGCAAATACGATCTCTGGTATAATCTGAAACAAGCATTGGCATAGCCAATAGGTCTCGCCTTTGGGACCTTATAAGTGTTTAGTTATGCAGCACAATATCCTTGGTGCAACAACATCAACTGTTGCATGGCTAAACACTTATAAGGTCCCAAAGGCGAGACCTATTGGCTATGCCAATGCTTGTTTATACATTTGATTACGTTTACATAGTCACAAGACATGTAAAATCCCATTCCCTCCTCTGTTACACAGACCTATGCTGCTCGAAAACACTAACCACTGGGGGACTTTTTGCGTGGGTTAGGGGAATTTATGTTTGTAATACTTCTAAAATCCTTATTTTGCCAGTTGGAATTGAGAACATATCAATGTTAACTCAGCACTGTCATTGTATTATGGTGTGACCTAAGTTTTGTGAAGGAGTTCCTTTGTTCTGCTTTTTTTGGTAGACCATGGCACAATGAATTGAATAAAGATTTATGTGAGGCTATGGTGAGTGGGAGATTGGGGAAGTATTTTCTGAAGATTGGTTTAGAGGGTAGCTACTATGTCTTTATATGAGCATCCATTCCAATTCAGAATTGAACTGAAGTAGAAGTGTTTACACATTCTTTTTCGGGTGAGGAAGAGCGATGAAGGTGTGTTTGAGAATGATCATTGTCAACGATATTTGATTTTGTGATTATTTTTTTTACTGTGCAAGGAAAGCTCAACCCTATTTCTGAACACAACCGGCTCGTTTAGTGTCCATCTGTTATATAATGGATGCAACTGGACCGTAAGGATAGTTTCATAGTCTTGTTTAGTACACTTTACAGTGCTTAATTTGTTCCAGTGGTTTCTGGTGCCCGGCACTGGCACTTAATTGTCAGCACTGGCTCTAGTGACAGACCACCACATGGTGGCGCTGTCTTTTTTTAATTTTGAGATGAGCACAACAACCCTGTTTATTAAGTCAATACATTGGAAATGAATAATACCAGCCTCTCATGCTCATATTATTGCTTTGTGTGGCCTGAAATAGTCTAAATTGTCACACTTGTAGGAGTGCAAGGGTTAAGTGTTATGTTGGTACTGCTATTGGCAGCGCTGGCAGGGTATTGGTGGTGCAGGCTTTAGTAGCATTCTGAGAAGGGTCCTGGCACTTCCTTTTTCACAAATTAAACACTGGCTTTTTATGAGTGCCCATAAATCAAAAAAACGTTCTAATGCACTTCAATCTGAAATTTTAAAACTCGTCCCAACTATTTCTGTTAATGACATGTGGCCAGTTTCAGAATTTGAACTTTACAATTACACCAAAAAATGTTTTTTGCAGGCCATAATGTGGCAGCCAGATGTTTGCAGTTGAAAACAAATGCTGCCCCTTTCATCATAAACATACCACACCTCAACCAGTTATCCTTTATTTAAGGCTCTTGTTCTAAGACTAAAGCCCAAGAGAAGGATATGAATATGCAAATTTTGAAATTCAATGCTCGAGCCCCGTGGTTCTCTTCATTTTATGTTAAATCCCCCAATAGGGAACAGCAGGAGTTGTGTATGGCGCGTCGGAGATCACAGAAATCAGATCTCCCAACTGCACGCCACAATTTGTTTTTCAACTCACTCTATCATTGGAGTTGTTTAATAATCACCAGTCTTTAAAACTCCCCACAGAGGCTGATTGCAAGCTGCCGCTCGTGTATGTGCTCAAGAGGTTACTTGAACATACAGCAGAGATTTTATGAATCCTACAATGCCACTAAATGCTTTTGGTAATAGCATTCAAGCGCTAACACGTCAACATTTTAAACTAAAAATGAGGCAAAAGTACAAACCAAAATGGACCTTACGTTTGAAAGTGAATATTTCTAAGGTTACGCTTGTGAAACAGTCCTGTTGTTGCCTATGCTGCCAGACATGGTATAAAAAGCAGGGCGATTGTAGTCTTTGTGCACAAATCCTTGAATGCCTCTATTTTTTTGGGGGCAGAATCAAGCACAGCCCATTTATATATCATTGGAAGGGGAATGCACCTACTTCTACCAGAAATGGACGACGTGTTTTGCCAGTATCAATGGCAATTCACAATACTAAAGAGGCAAAAGGCACACTGATTGGCAAGAATCGGACGGTATTCCTCATTCAAGCCATAAGGGTTGAGAGATTCGAGCTGACAAATTCACACAAGGAAATGCAATGCTCAGAAAAAAAGAAACAAACAGGAAAGGACTGTGGAGGCGTCTTACTTTATATTCTCCAAGCAGGCTGCTTCTCTCGTCAAGCTTCCTTTGCAATTCGTCCTGCAACAAAATACAATAAATAATAGTACAGAAAGGAAGGATATTAAACTGCCTCAAATGGGTTGCAACACAGAATAAAAATCTAGGAATACAAAAAAAGAGTATGGCATGGTGGTGATACTGAAAGAAGAAGTGGGATGGAACTAATGTCCAGGGAGACATCCCATGTGGGGCATTTTGTGTTCAGGAAAAGTTTTTTACCCGCGCCTGGAGCTTTAAAAGTTCAAGCTCGGCTTCTGTTTATAAACTGCACAGTGAGGACATACCTTAGATCTCGGCTTGATTTAAAGTGGGGTAAAACACATGCATGACTAGACTCTGGGAGGCAGCAGGGAGGAATTGTTGTTATTCCACTGACTGCTGAAACCACTGAGCTTAACAGCAAATGGCTGCAGCACAAGCGCTTTGAGGCTGCAAACCTTTCCATGAAACCTAGCAGCCCAAGTACAATGATCTATGTGAGAAGGAGGCAGGACCCAGAATGAGGTGCACAACTAAGGGGCTGCACCCCAACTGCCGCTCCCAGTAACTAGCACATCACCCATTAAGGAATGACCAGCGTGATACCCCCAGCGGAGATGACACCTTTTTGTCTTAAAACTGGAATCTCTCCTGTGGGTCTTTTTGTTGGACGGGTTTGAGAGTACGGATTGCCCTGCATCTGCCCAGTATGTGAAAAGAGTGCAACAGAGGCTGGTCAGCCAGCCTAAAGCAGGCATGGGCAATACTTTGATGGGTCGTCTCGCATAGTCGGCAGCGCGTTTTTTATAATTTCACAGTGATGCACTGTTGCAAGTACACACTTTTTTTTGTTTCAAATCTTTCTTTGTTCCTGTAAACCCTCCTACACACTTCTCCCAACTGTGCTGCATTTGGTTAAAGGCCAAAACTAAGTCAATTCTCTAGATGGAGAGGACATGATGGAATAGATCAAAGAGCCTGGAATTAAACACTACACCTCGAAAGATGCACAGGTGTATTGACAAATTGGGAAGTTTATTTAAGGGCTGGAGCTCCCAAATGGTGGACACGCTAGGCAGAGTAAGCCAAATGTCAGGGAACAATTTTGTATTGCTGACTCAGCAAAACAAGTATGACCATAAAGAGTACATTGCAGGGCAAAGTTGCGCTTAGTGCTGGGGAGGCTTCTTTCAAAAACTTTTTTTATGATTTCATGTTTCTTTGGTAGGGTCTCCGCACTAAGGAGTGTAATTCAGGCCCCTGTATCCCCCAACCCTACAGGGGGCCCCCAATGAGACCAAGACCAATGAATATGTGTCAGATATGAGACTCTTGGAGGCCCCTCCTCACATTCTGCAGGAGGGCCCCCTCAGTTTGCATTACGCCACTGCCTACGTCATAATAGCAAAGCATGTCTCAGTGACCCTATTTTGTGGATGTGGAAGACCACAAACAATTTAGTTAAAGGCTACTTTAATTCTGGTATGGCTCAGTTTTTTGTGAATTATCACTCAACACTCGAGACCGGAAGTGAACATAAGACTTGGGTGAATCCATTCCTTAAGAAAGGTATTATTAAACTTTAGCACACACTGATGGTTTTAATACTAGCTTATAACTTTAATGGTAAAAAATCATGGCTCAAATTACTCCTACCGCAGCTTAAAGGATTTCGTCCAACTTAATTGTAAGCTGTTCTTATAAGCAAATGTTGACAGCCTAGAGAAGCAAATGGATTCCAAGATCTCCTGGTAAAATGATGGTCGAAGATGTTTAACCAGAATAATGATATACATTGACCTGTACTATGATTTTATGCACTTCAGAGTTGTATCTGTGTATGTCAGGCATTACGTATTTTGTTAAACCGTTTCCCTTCACTACTAGATGACAGATCTAACATTGATGGTATTAACATACTTGTTACAATAGCTTTCAACCAATGAGATGATGCCATTCGTTATGGTTTGAGTGCAACAAAACACTGTACATATAAAAATCTACGCGAAAGCCTTGCATTATACACAGATGCAGACTTACATTCTGGCTGCGCAGCTCGTCTTTGTCCAAGTTCGCCCTCAGCAATTCCTGCTTGAGCTGGAGAACAGAACTTTCCTGCTGGGCCATTCTCTGCTGCAAGGCATCCTGGGAAAAAAGTTGATATCAGAAGGGTTTGCTGCCCTTAATTAAATGACTTCGACAACCAATGTGAATTCTGATTGAGACGGATCCATGTGTAAGGAACTTTAATCTAATGTTATAATTTATTTTTCTCTGTACATTGGGATAAAGACGTAATCAAGATGTCACCAATGCTCTGATGCTAAGATGTTCAGTGAAAGTAATTGAAATATCTCATTTTCCTCAAATCCAAATAACTGTATACATCTTACCTTTATTCCCTGTAGATTTCTGGCTTCCTCTTTGGATTTCTGCAGCTCTTTCTGTGAATTTAACAAAATCTAATTAATACTTTGAAAAATGATTGAGAGAATACATTGAGTGGTATCAGAATAGAGAAATACTGAAATGTGCAAGCAATATCAACTGGCTGGTAGTCAAATACTAATTATTAATACATTGGTAATTGAGTGACTATGAAATATCAGTTGAGAGAAAATAAATATTAAGTAGGTGTCTGTGAAATATCAATTGATAGCCAATAAAATACAAATCGAGTGACTGTGAAATACTGCAATGAAATGGGGTGCCCCCTAACCTACTGAAACTTTCGTGCGTTTTTTGTTTAACTACCACTCCAAGATTGGCATTTGCCAGCTTGAAATTGTAAATTGAATAAACAAACGTAATAGCCACCACATCCGGACACGCTCGAACTCAAGTGTGGTGGTGAATGCTGCATGCATCTGCATACGTCATCACGCTGGCACAGCTGTAGCTTTATGACGCACACGTGCTCCCACGGGGCTCTCAGACCCCCGGGGATTCCGGAGGGGTAGACCAGGGGCTGTCAGCAAAGAAGACTGCAGCTGCGGGACTTTAACAATAACTACACAGCCCGCAAAAAGCATTCCAAGAGGCGGCCCGCACCCAACTTTCTATCTAGAGGGCTAACGTAATTTACAACATGGCATCAAGGCACAATGTTTTATATTTAAAAGGGTTTAGCGGACAAACGCTGAGGACATATATTGGCTATCATTGTCATCAATGAAGCTGAGAACTTTATAATGTTGTAATGCTGAACACGAACTCGACTCGCGAATCGCCATGTAAAATAAAGAAACACCGGTCTGAAATCCAGCTCATCTTACCTTCAAGTGTCGGTTGTCCTCCATGCTCTGGTCGAGGCGGCTCCTGACGATCACCTGCAGGAGAAACGAAGAAGCGACGTCAGGTCTGAGGAGGTGACGCGCGCGCGCTGCCAGGCCCAAGGGCGCCGAGCGGCCATGGCATGGAGATGGGCACACTTACCAGCTGGTCCTCGACGTTCACCCCTTCCTCGGTGAGGGCGAGGGCAACCTGCTCCTCTCCAGGCAGACGGCCGCTCAGGAGCAGGGCCTGCGCGGGAACAAAAAAGAGCGAAAGAAACTCAACACCGGCTGAGTCCAGGTAGGGACACAATAAGAAACCTTATCCAGGCACAGGGCATGCTGCCAGGGGCCGCCAGGGATCATGGGAACAGGAAAAACATTACAACTGGCCCAAGCCTCTGTATGGCCGTGTAGGGCCGGGGCAAAGTCGGTTACATGGTCACGTCTAAAAGATTAAGGAGCAGATTTATGAGCCCCTTGCGCCACTTTTGCGTCACTTTTAACATGGGAAAAGTGACGCAAAAGTGGCGCAAGGGGCTCATAAATCTGCCCCTAAGTGTGTGAGAAAGAAGGGTAGAACAGACCATAGACGCATAAAAGAGGGAGGTTTTGCGTATGCAGAAGAGTAGGAGAAGAAGGTGGGTTTGAGGAAGGGAAACTTTGAAAAGTGACAGGATAGAAACTGGGCCTGAAGACCTGAAGTTAACCATATGAGAGAGGCGTAAATAGGGCGTGAGAGAGCCAGAGAGATGGGTGAGAGTACCAGAAAGAGAGAGAGATAGGGGGACAAGAGACATGATCCTCTTAGTCCACGGCCTGTCCAGGCCTTGCCAGGAATTCCCCCTCTGAGCCATCGCTGTTGCCTTGTGGTCGGGCACAGTGCTTAATTTGAGCAGGTGGTTTCCGGTGCTCGGCACCAACACTTAATTGTCATCACCACACTTATGACACTCTGCCACATGGTGGTGCTACTCTTCTAATTTACAGATGAGCAGAACTACTGTTGTTTATTAATACAAAATACATTTAAAAAAATGCTAATACCTGCATCCCTAGGCATTCCTTTAGCTTTGGGGACCCGGAATAATCTGAAATGTCCCACTTGCAGGTGAAAGAGACGGTTAGAAGTTGTTTGGTACCATCATTGGCAGCGATGATGGGGCAATGGGTGGTGCGAGCTGCAGTGGCCTCCTGGTCAGAGCCCTGGCACTTGATATTTTACAAATAAGCACTGGTCGGGAAGGGTGTGGAGAGATCCCTGGCACTGTTTGACGCCAGTGGTGAAGGTCACCCCGTGCAACGGCAAGTGAGCCACTAGCCTGGTCAGGGCAGCTTATCTCTTTCACTATACTAAAGTGTATACATATAGCTCAAGCCTGCGTGTATGCTGACCTCTAATATTATTGCACCCACTACATCGCCTAGTACTTGATCGTTAATCCTAGTATAAAACTGCTATTTTTACCTCTATTTGCAGAGAATTACCTTGCGATGTAGTGTTTAAGTTGATGTAGCTGGAGCGAATACAGTGCTTAATTTGAGCCGGTGGTTTCCGGTGCTTGGCACCGGCACTAATTGGTTTCCGGTGCTAGGCACCAGCACTTAATTGTCATCACCACACTTATGACACTCTGCCACATGGCGGTGCTGCTTATCTAATTTAGAGATGAGTAGAACAAGAATTGTTTATGAATACAATATACATTAGAAATACTAATTCCTGCCTCCCCAGCCATACCTTTAGCTTTGGGGACCGGAATTTATTTATTTGTGCGTTTTTATATAGCGTGTACATTACCCTAAGGTGTCAGAGCGCTTTACAATAGAACCAGATACATTACATAAGGACTTCAGGGTACATGAATTACATAAAAGATATGCAACAGATAAACTCTAAACTCAAAAAGAATGGTAGTCAGTGGCAATACATAGGAATAATCTGAACTGCCGCACTTGCAAGCGAGATGGTTAGTAGTTGTTTTGGCAGCGATGACATGGGAATGGGTGGTGCAAGCTGCAGTGGTCTCCGGGTAAGGGCCCTGGCACTTATTATTTTACAAATTAAGCACTGCTTTTATGCCCAGTAGGGCTGAAACAGATTCAGTCGCACAGTACAGCAGAAGACTTCACTCAGCCCGTCAGAGGCACCAGCGGCTAGAATTCTTTCAGTTCACTTAGGAGCGGTTCGCACCTGTCACAGCAAAGCGAGACTAGTTCTGGGACCACAGTTCCAGTGCTTAATTTGTGCCTGTGCTTTCCGGTGCTAAGCACCGGCACTTCTTTCTCAGGGCCGGGTCTATTGAATTTTTCTCCCACGCACATAGTTGGTGCACTGGCCTGCACTGTGCACGGGCCATTAAAACGCCCCTCTGGAGCGAGGCTTGTGCAGATGCATGTTAATATTTGGTGCATACTAGTGTGCTTGCTTTGGCGTGCGCTGATGCGTGGTCTTCAGGGTGGGGGCAAGGCGGATGAGTTGTGTCATGCGTAGTTTAAACTACACGAACGATGAGCTGGGAACTTCATATATGTGGCGCCAGACAGCAGTCTTTGCTTGCCAGAGTAAAAAAAGCTGCAAGGTTAGGTGAGTAGGCACCGGCCGGCGGAACAAACACACGGGAGGACAGATTAGAAAACTGCCCAGCCCCAGCAGAAATATCAGTTTAACTTATGATAATTTAATAATAGGCATTGCTGTTTGAAGGGAGGTCTCGGCCTTCGGGGGCCAGGAGCTCCCTCCGTGTTGAATCTAAATCCTGGAAAGGATTTTATGCGATTCTGAGTGGTTTGGGAATAGCTCGCGCCAGCTCACACATCATCTGGTGCGTGAACAATAATTGTGGCCAGCGTTTAAAAATAAGCCCAGACAGCTCCAAGACACGGCCGTGTGACAAACTGCAGAGGCTGCGAGGTTACCAGCCCACCGAGCCCCCAGAGGGTGTTTTTATTACATTCTGACAATCCTCTCGCTCGACAGGGGCTGCTGTACACCCGCATGGGGGAGTAATCCCAAGGCACAAAGCTCCACCCTTGTGTTACACGAGCACAGTGTACACATGGAGGAGTAGGCGCTGTGAGCCTCTGTCCACCCTGCAGCATGCAATCACGCACCGCACACTGCCCAGCACCGTGCACAGGTAGCAGGCCTCTGGCCTGATATCTCCTGACCGAGCCCAAGTGTAAAAGGGGCACCTCCATGTCTTTGCAGGGGGCCCCCTCAAGTTTTCTTTTACACCACTGAGTGCTTTGCCTGCGCATGAGAAGGCAGGGGGACTAGGCTGGCGGGGCTGTCTAACGCTCTTCAGGTCTGCATTTTTTCCATTTTTGTCTACCACAGGCCACATGTGCACCTGCCATGTTTATGTACTCAACTTGTTGGAAACTCTGATGCACGAGTTTCATGTACGTATATATTGTCCTGAGCTTTGAAGCAGTTTCCAGTTATCAGCAGCAGTGTAAGAAAGTCAGAAAATAAAAATCTAATTCTTACTTGATTCTGGCAATGTGCATATGGATTCTAAAACTTGATCATGTTGTTTTGGGTGACCAGCAGCTGGGCATCAGACGGGCAGCTTTTAGGGTGCTGAGCACCTGGCATTGATTTTGGGGGCGCTGAGTTGAGGCCAGGGGCACTGTGTTAGTAAATAACTTGGATTGAAAGCGCCTGCTACAGAGTTTCTTGTGTGTTCCAGCAAGATTCAGGCTACAATAAAAATGTGAAGATAATGCTGCACACTGGTGATTAAATGTTATGTCCCTGCTGGAGAGAGATCAGTGTTTTGTCTAGTGGTAGTTTTAACTGCAGCACAGAGAGTTAATGTGCCTTCTGCAAAGAACATGTACAATGCAGATGACAGAACTGTATTTTTGCGGATAGCTCAGTGGGTTTCTGTTTTTGTCCTAGAGATCCTTTTGTTACTTGCTCTTCATAAATTACAATCCTAATATATCACAGACGGCAAACTCAGTTGAATTAGTTCAAGAGTGCTTGTGGAAGCCTCTCTGAATGGAGTTGAATTTCTGACTTCATTTGAAAATAGGTGGAAGTGGGATTTTGTGACTTGTAGCCTGATCATGTAATAGAACTGTTTGTTTGAAGCATGAGAGCCTGATTCTCCATCAAAGCTTAATCCCGATGGTATAACTGACACTTTATTATCTTTTATTAGGAATACTTTTTGTGATTCCACAAAACATCTTTTGATGGCATAAAACCTTAACACAGTTAAAGAATCCCTATTCGGTGTCTTGGACAGCACAGCTATGCATTGGTGAGACAGGCCATGAATGATACTGCCCCGTCACCCCTCAACTTTACATAATTAATAACTGTATATTTAATAAAGCAGAGGTGTGCTCTTTTCTTTCTGTCCCTCAGTATCTGCTTTTCTTCCTCCCTTTCACCTCTATCTCCTTCCCTTCTCTCCATTCTTCTTTAACGTTCTGCCCTACATCCGCGTTTCCTCTTAATCGCCGCCTCCCCTCATTAAATGCTTCTTATTGTTCACCTTTCCCTTCCACTCTACTTTCACACACTGCACGCTGTCCGCTCTTCTTCCCTTGCCTTTCTCCCATTTCCACTTTTCATTCTAATCATGTTACACTCCAATCTTGCACTCTCAATCTCTACTTGCCACTGGAGGAAGTGGGTGTGGCCTCTTAACAAAATGTGAGCACCTGCACTTCATATTTTACAAATTAAGCACTGCACAGTTCGGAGGTACCTAATATGTATCCCTACATAACACCTATCCCTATGTCAAGGGGGAAATGTTTCTGAAGTGAATGGCATGCAAACCCTCCTTATATAGATGAAAAATATAAGATTAGCTATTAAGATAGCTCAGAAGGTTGGGCGCCTAGTTCCGATAACAGTTTTCAAACTGAAGGTTACAGGTTCGATTCACAGAACAGCAGACTCGTCTTTTCCTCTTTCCAGGACAGACCGAAAAATTATCATTTAGTTAGGTTAAAAATAAAACAAATTGTTTAACCGATCTAAAAGGCCACAAGTGAGGATTCAGTTGGGCTGCAACACGGAATAATTCATCAAATTATATGCATCCCGCTTCAAAAGATAGTTGTGAGGTTCCATTAACAAGGGGGGAGAGCTCTGGGCATCATTTCTGATTTTGTTTGGCTGCAGAAATATTTCCGCGCTCCAGTGCTTTATTATGCAAATGCTTTCGTGCCGCGATTGTGGTTTATGCTCTCTTGTGCCCCCGTCCCTCTCCATCTCGCCCCTCCTTGCTTTCTTCAAGGCTCTGGCCGAGCAGAATTTGACTTGGAGACAACGGTGGCTTTGTTTGCATCGTACAAAAACATTGCCACAATAGGGCGAGGGTGCCAACCGCCCCCCCCCCCCATGCAAACAGTAGCTGAGAATGCCAGCCAGGCGGCGGGACCGGGGGCTCGATTAGTGCTTTCTGTCTCAGCCATTCTGACTGGCAGAACAGCAGCCAATCAGAATGGGTCTGCCATAGCGAGTAGTCCCGATTGCCTGGAAAGCCAACAGAAATGTCTGAGTGTCTATCCCAGTTCAGATAACAGAGGCAAACAGCAGAAAAGTAAAACCAATCTAAAATGAACCCCTGTGATATTGAAACTTTGTCTCCCACTCAACCGCCCCTCACTGCACCACAAGGGTTACCTTTTATTCTCTCTGTCTTTCTCTCACTCTGTTGCACTCTCTTTACCCCAACACATCCGTTTTAGGCCCTTGGAGCATTAATAGGAAATAACGTTTGTTGAAATGTGAACACAGCAGCATCTGAATGCACCTCAGTGAACTACAAAATGATTCATAGAGAAGAAGGCCCACTAGGCCCTAGGTCTGGCTAGACTCACACCTGCTCAGCACCAGGATACTCTCCCACTCTACAAATATGCATAACATAAAATAACAGAGTCACTGTCTCACCAGCAGCCAATCAAAATGCGTTAAACATACAGACCAATTTAGGTTAACTGAAACACTGCCTATCAGATTATCGAACACTGCCAGTTGTTCCAGACATTTGACTGGCACCATTTCAATCAGTCAGAACTACTAGCTGTGTTTGATCAATTCCGATTGGCTGCTGTGCAAGCAATCAGAATGTCTGGGGCAGCCTGAGTCAGTGGCTGTTGCACAGGTAATAGGATGGTTAGGAATCCCAAAGAAGGTGTGTATTGCAGAAGAATACTTTTATTACAGGGGTGAATTTATTTAGTGGCAAGTTTTAAAGTTGAGCTGACCTCTTCCTGCACTATATGAAACTGTTTAGATGAGGGCCATAGTATTAAATGTGCCCTGTGTACGTTTATCAGTGAAACTGTACTTCTGTGCAAGTATAATGATGATTTCAATTGAACATGTGTTGTCTGTAATGGAAGTGTGCTACACCATGCATATTACACTCTACACCACTCAACTCTGCACCCCTCCACACCACTGTTCTCTACTCTGCACCACGCCATTGCGCTCTACCCCACTCTGCTCTACCCCAGTCTATTCCACTTCACTCTAGGCATCTCCACTCTATTCTACGCCAATGCACTCTATGCCACTCTAATCTACACCACTGCAGGAGGTACACTGAGGAGTTAAAGGTCTGTTGTCCACTCTCTGTAAAAGTACAAACACTCCAGTAGTACAAAAGTCCTGGTAGAAAGAACTAAACCACCGATGGAATTACCACACATTCATGTACTTCCGTAGGTTGATGAACCTGCTTAGTGTGGTATGCTCCATCACTGGTTATCACGTGGAGAGTACTACTGTTCACTGGTTGTACAATCTCCTAGCTATAGGTTCAATAGTTGTGGAGATGGTATTCCCTTATTTTGACATTTATTTTCTTCCTTTCATAAACTGTAAGACCTATAGAAAAACTGTGTATGGGTGATCTCGAATTTCCTTTTACTAATGCCTCACTACCATAAGATTAAATCCAAAAAGGTCGAGCAACGGACCCCATCTGCTCCACGGATATGTTTCAGGGCTCAAATACTGCCCCGTTAGGTCTTCGTCAGGGCTATAGGCCTTCGTATCTCAAACCAAATATTGTGAAACACACCCCGGTTCATACGGTATGTTACGCAACCGTATTCAATATGCCATTCTTTCATAAAATGGTGCAAAAGTATTGGAAACACAGCTTCTTCCTCACAGAACTGGTGAGAATGGCAGTAGCAAAGACAAGTAAACTGCAAGACCGATATCAAACTGTATATGTGTGAGCTAAACATGATTTTTACTAATATCTCACTACCACATGTTTAAATCCAAGAAGGTTGGGCAACAGACCCTGCCCAGAAGGCAGCAAGTGCAATCTCCTATTCTCCATGGAACAAATTCAGCAGGGCAGACTAGTACAAGGTTTCACCACTGACCGAAGTGAGAGATAGGTTACAGATGGTCTCGGGAGTGGGTGTTAAACTCACTGAAAGCTATATATACATAGGGGGATGAGTGAGTGAATATTGCTATTCTCACTAAGGTGAAATTCCAAGTCAGCAACCTGAACATCCTGCTGCTGTCACCTGGAAACCGCTGCTGCTTGTGTTGATCCTTTGGATTTTCACAAATTGAGAAGTAGCCATTAACTATTGCGTCATTGTTATTTGGAGCAGCCTTGTCACACCTAAGTAGCTTTGATCTAGACAAGCACACGAGTGCCAGCCTCTTCGAAAAGGTTTTGAATGCCGGCACACCAGGCAATGCGCAGTCTCAGCCTTGGTGCTGAACATGTTCAAAATGAAGGGTCAAGCACACTGAGGGCACATTTGGAGAGTGCAGACACGCTGTAAGGTTCATGGAAAGTGTTTAGGGTACACTAAGAGGATTAAGGCTTCCGCTTCAAGCCCACTCCAGTGAGGGACTCCTATTAGTCTCACTCTGTGTACTAATTGCACCCAGGAAGGGTGGTTGAGCTGGTTTTCTTCACTGATACTGCAAATGTACTACATGTTTAAAAGGTCACTTGCCTGTTGTACTGTGGGTGGAAAAACCTTGCCAGTGTAGTTCTGGCTCCTTGGAGGACCGGTCTTATTTTGCCAGGGTTTCAATACCTAGGGAGCCACTCACTGGTGTTAAATAAAAACTACGCTAAATGGAAACTATGCTATAAAAAGTTTCAAAGAAAAGAAAGGGAATAGGGAAAACGGTAAAGATCTGAAACGGTTGGACTTTAAGGCAGTCACAGACGGTGGAAAATCATGGCTTGTGGCTACACAGGTGCTTCCACTTTGCTGCTAATTTAATGTTATTACACCCATTGATGACATGCCTACCACAAGAAAATACCATTCCTGGCTCCCATGAATACATGAAGATAACCTACCTTTTCCTGTTAACTCCCTCCTCAAATGTCCCCAGGTCACTATCAGTGCCCCTAGACCAAAGGACTGACATAGGTAGACACCCCAATGGCAAATATTGGGTATGCCTTTGCAGTGACCAGTGTGTGGATACACACTGGAGATTAACACATTCAGTGTGTGGTGTGCCTTGAGCACCACAGGTAACATTTGATAAGGACACTCTTTGGATAAAAAGATTATTACTATGAGATTTATTTTAAAAAGTTGCTCCTTTTCTAATTTTTCCATAACCCTTCCCCATTATGAAATCTATTTTGCAGAAAAAAATTGACCATCGGTAAAATAATAAGAAAACAAGGACCATTGAAAGAAATGGGCACTGTGGGAAAATATTGTACGGTGGGACTAGCTTATTCACAAATAAAACTGAAAACAAGTGATACCTGCAGTTCAAAGAGCGAGTTCTTCATCTCCTGCACCTCCCCCTCCAGCTCGTCGTGTCGTTCTACATGCTGTTTTTTCCATGATGTCTCACGGGCCGGCGCTGGTGACGCAGGTGAATCGGATTTCCAATCTGGGAGGAAGATGGAGTCTGACTCATCTGGAACACCAAAACAAGACATGTTTATGGAACCACCAAAGGAGATGAAGGACTCAATATCCACACTGTCCTGGAGTCCTGGGACTGTCCAGGCCACCTGACAACCCCCCACATTGCTGTATGCCGTTAGCACCCAACCTTGCTATACACAGAGCTGTGGGCAGGGTCTGCACCCCCTCCACAATGCACAGACCATGGACTTACACAGTGGAGGCTGTGTTCAAGGCCAAGGGTCCCATCAGATTCTACATTCAACATACAATATGGGTTGGAAGTAGTGCCTCCCCAGTGGTCAGGCCATGCACCCACTCCTCCATGCCACCTAACACTTTACTTGCTCAGCCTTCAGCCCTTCACAGCAAAGGTTGACCAAAGGTTCTAGTACTCAATGATGGTCTGTGACCAACTCTTCGCAAGGGACCTACCCCGACTGCACCCATCCTTTGGGTGAATACAAGTAAAAAGACACAGACATCTTTCTAAAGAAGTTCCTTTCTGAAATGTCATACGTCTTTTTTATCTTTTGAAAGATTACCGACCAGTCGATATACACAAATCTGCACGGAAATTGACATGCCAGATTTTAGTTGACTATAGAAATTGAAATCCACCCACAAAATTAAAAGTTAAAGGGAAATGAAAAACAATGCATTTTCGATACAACGTGAGGCTAAAATATAGGTACACAGTGGCGTATACGTATGCAGATGCTATTCCCGCTGTTGACTATGAGGAGGAACCATGACTCACTGGAGGCAAAATCTCAAATTTTCAACTGGGTCAAGAATAAAGATGCCTTATCCTCCTCTCAACATTGGGAAAGCAAATCTGCATACATAGTGTACGACAACCTAGCTTTATCATGGCCATCTGCGATCAACAAAGGAATGTAACAATAGCCAGAGCACAAGAGGTAAAACCTATGCAATGACAAAACAACACGATAACTAGTCCTTGTGAGGCTAGACCCAGTTATCTTCTTCTATAAAGTGATGCTAGACTGGAATCTGCGAGGCACTGTTTTCTCAGGTCAATTGCGGATTGCCGTGATAATAACAGGATAATTGGATCTCTGTGTACATATACACAATTTGATCTACTTATATAGACACACAATTGTCCAATTAGCTGAATACGTCTTTAATCATTATAGGCATGGAGTAAGGTTTTGTTTTGCCTTGATATTATACATAATACTTTAATATTTGGCGATAATAACCAGCCCCTAAGAAAAAGAATTACAAAAAAATTACAGTGTGACTAGAAATGCCAGTCTTGGATGTTGTGTATTTGAAAGGGCGTTTATTCACTGGTGCCATAAGTTGCCGCATATTTTGTTCTTGCACGAGAGCATGAGACTGAAATTCTGGAATAGTAAAAACGATTTAAAATGTCTGATTTAGGTGGGTGCTCTACCCGAAGGGGATGGCTGGTTAGTTCCCACACCATGATGTGACTGACTGGCTCGTTACACAGCGCGGCCAGCGAGCAATGCAGGCAGCCATGCATTAATAGCCAAGGTCACGAGCGGGGGAGGCGCCAAGGTCACGTGCAGCCCGGGGTCACACTGCAGGGGGCCGTCTCTAACATTCAGGCTTACAAACTGTACTATAGGCTGGAGCAGAAAAGGCGCCGTGACCAGCCATGGAAAAGAACAGGGCAAAAGAATGGAGTTGGCGCATAGGTTGATTGCAGAATCTGTACTGTGCGTACTCTGGGTGTGATCTGTGTCAGCTACATCATTCCATGGCATGGCACTGCTGCAAGGCTACATTAAAATGCCAGAGTTTCAAACGATTATCCTCCAGCTTTAGGGAGTTCCCCGATTTAGGATCGCGTAAGGGTAGCACATAGCACCACAGGAGTGTAAGCGGACCGTATCAAAGTGCTTGGCTGAGACCAGATTAATATTTTCCTTCCTATGCAGACCACCCATGGTCTTTCGTTCTCTTGTGGTGATAAGAAGCCACAAAAATCAACTGCATGCCATGCACCTTCAGCTGAGACGTTTTAAGGCGTGGGCAAAGTGGGCTCTGGCCCAGGGACCCAGCATTTCAGGGGGAGGGGGGCTGATCGAGCTAGCTATGTTCTGCAGAGTCTTGCTTCGATTACCTTGAGTAATTCGTAACCAGATTGTTTTAAATACCGTTTTCCTTTAATTTATTTTTTAATGTGGGTGGCGTGTGGGAGTCTATTGCAGACATTTTCCAGAGAAATGTTGTGTTTATGTTTCATGCAGCATCCTTACAAATTTTTCTTTTAGATCAAAACAGGACATGCCATGTGAGAAATGAGAGGGTGGCACAGAGATTATCTGCAGTAGTGTCAGTGAGCTGCTGCTGTGCTACAATATTGAAAACACGTCACTATCCATGAATATTAGATATAAGCACATTTAGAATTTGGATGAGTGCGCATGTGCACTGTCAGTGACCTGGCCAAAGAGTGCAGCACGGAAAAGCTGAAATTGGATCATAAATTCAAAGCTGTTCTAATGAGAGGACCCCAAAATCCTTAAGATGTCCCTGACTTTCAGTAGTGGGAGATTTTCTCTGGAACTCAGTGTTGAACTGAAACCAGCAGAAGGTTTTTGGAAAATGTTGGAATATCTGCCTGGGTAAAAAACGCCTCTGAGCTGTTCTAATTGCACAAGAGCCCACTACTGGCTTCCTGATGGACTACACAAATTCTGGAACATAAGGTGAAATTATATCATGGTGGAGTCACATTCTGCCAAAAGAATCTTATTTCTGAGTAACCTCAAACTGAAATCTGTTTCTGGCGAGCAGGCTTCATCCGAATTTATTATCAAGGCTGTATGTCACATTTTCGACCAACTTAAATATCCTACTACTAGAATATCTGCAACTTTCTCTGCAACAGTATTTCCATATAATAACTTTTCTTTATAGCACCTTTCCTCTGTAAAGATAATTTTCTGTAACAACTGTTGTCTGAAACAACTTTTCTCTGTTGTGCTTTCTGGGGAAGTGTATTGACTCTGCCCTCGGAAGTTAGAGTGTTTCTGGGGAGTGGTTGTTTGGTGCCCCTGTGTCACTCTTTCTAGGACTGTGGGGGCTCTGGTTTTCCTTTTCTGCCCTTGGGTCACTGTCCTGGATGTTGTTGCTTATTCACCTGGGCTGCTTCGGCCTTCCTGTCTTTGTGCCTGGCTTTCTGGTGGCCGGCAGGGGGTTCCTTCTCCTGCCTCTGCTGGCTGGTCTATGGTTCAGTCAGCTGACTTGTCGGGTGTCTCTGCGGACATCGCTTGTGTTGGGCTGGTGGTTGCCCGCTTGTCTGGTGTGCTTTCTGGCTCCCCTGTCCTTGTGGTTGTGGCATGGTGCTTGTTCTCTTGCCAGTGTTTGGTTTGGGGCTCTGGGGCCTGTGGCTGTCTGCATCTCCCGTTGCTCTGAGGCCATCGTAGGGCTTTGAGCTGGCCCTTCGGCCGCTGGTGTTGGGACTCGCTTAGGGTGGTTCCTTTGTGTTGTCCTTTGCCCTCCAGGCTGGTTGGTCAGCTTGTTGTTTGGTTGGGGCTTTCCTACTTCTCAGTTTGGGCTGGTTGACCCAGTGTCCCATTGCCCTTGTCCCAGCTGTCGGGTCATGGGTGTGCTGTGGATGTTTACTGTTGATGTTGTTCGGCTCGTCTCCAGCAGCCTCTGGGTATGTCTTTCTCCAGAGCTGTTTGTTGACCTTGGGTTGACCCTCGGGGTTCTATTTGGTGTCGTCCTTGGTGGGTGTTGTTCGAGGTGGGGTCTTCCTGGACTTCCTGTTTAGGTACCCCTGGTCTCTTGGCCTAGGGGGTTTGCCTCACTTCGCCCTCTCTGGTTTTTAGATCCTGGTCCAGTTTGGTCCAAGGACTTGTAGAGTCCATCCCTTGGAGATGTTGTTACCTAGTTTTGGGTTTGGGCCCTGTTGTTGGCCTCTTTTCCTGCTGGTGTGTTGTGCTTCGTTGGATTCTGTCCACTGGCTCCCCCCTGTCTTTTCCAGCCCAGGTGGGGTTCTGGCTGCCTGGTCCTCCTGGCTGGTCTTGGGGCAGCTGGGCTCCTGCCACTCATCTGGCCTGCTTCCTATCTGTGGCCGTAAGGGGGGAGGGGCGGTGACTTTGTTGGGCGGTGTTCCGGTTGTTGAGACCCGGTTTCTCCTCCGTTCTTTGTGAGTGCCGCTGACTTGGCCTGTTAGCTTGTCCCAGTGCCATGGCTCCAGCTCCTTCTCCTGGTCTGAGTGCATTGACGATCGTCCTGTGTCAGCGCTGGTGGTCAGTGCTGGAGTTTTCTGACATGGGGCCCGGTCCTTTTTTGGTGGCTATAGTGTCATCTGAACTCTCTGGTGGCCATGCCCGTCAAGTTGGTGGGGGTTTGCACATTGGTCGCTGCTTCCTCCCTTCCTGGTTTTGCCTTTTTCGGGTTTTTTTTTTCTCCTCGTGCACTTTTTCCCTGGTTTTCTGTCTGGGGTTTGTGTGTGGGAGTCTGGAGTGTGGCTGTGTTGTCCATTCCTTGACTGGTCCTCTGGGTGTGTGCCTTGGACCTGGTGGCTGGCCCTTCCCGGCTTTTTTGGGCTGCTCTGCTGTGGGTCTCCCCGGTGGTGGTGGGGTTGGTCCCGTCGTTGGTCCTGTCACTCTAGTTTCCTGGTTGGAGCATGTGGCTTTTGAGTGTTCCCCCTGCTTCTGCTCAGATCTCTTCTGGGTTTTGTTAAGGGGGCTTTCAGTGTTGTTGGGCGTTCATTCAGTTGTCTGCTTTGCAGTGCTCTCTGTCGGTGCTGGTGCATTGTCTCTGGGATGGATTGAGGGGCGTTTGCAGCCTTGTGGCCCAGTGGGAGCCCTTTCAGGCTTCTCAGGCCCCATGGGGAGCTCCGTCTGTTAAGGTTCTCTTTTGTGCCTGTTGTTCCGGTGGTGTGGTTGCTTCACACCATTTCCCTTCTGGGGATTTGCCTTTGGGCTTGAGGTCATTGTTGTGTGCCTCCTTTCCAGCATTAGGTGTTGGTTGTCATTGCCTTGTCGCTTTCGTGGTGGTTTTCTGGTCTAGCTCCTTCTGCTTGACCGTTTTGTGGTTAGGGGCTCTGGGGGCCGGGGTGCCCCGATTGTCGTTTTTCTGTGGTTGGATGGCTCGTTTGTGCCTGTGGTGGCTTCTCCTTTTCTTTTGTCTCTGGGGCTGGTGTTTCTGGCTGTGGTGTTGGGTCCTTGTTCTTCCGGTGCCTTGTGTTTTTTCCCTGCTGGTCTGTCCCTGGCTGGGCTGGCAATTCTGGCCGCTCTGGGCTTTCTGCTGTCTTTGGCCTCCTCGCTGTCTTTCTGTTGAGGGCTGTCTCTGGTGCTTCATTTGGCGGGTGCTCCTCCTCCGGTGTATGTACAGGGGTGTTCCCAGTGTGGGTTAGCTGACCCCTGGGTTGTGTGGTGTCCTTCACTGTGGTTGTGTGGCAGCGCCATGGCTTGCTGTTCTGCTTTAATGAGAGGAAATCATACAAAATCTGTGATGACAATGGTTTTGTACATAAATATTTGGATTATCTTTCATTGTGGTTACAACTGATGAATCTTTGATTTGGTGATTTCCTTGATCTAATAGGACTTACTTGTCCTTTCTTCTTTCCCAATTTGTAAATGTACTGTGTTGTATGATTATTGATGAAAAATTTAAAAAAATATTTTGATTTTATTTGTCATTAAGCCCTAAAGAATTTTAAATTAATATTATATACATTTTGTGTATAATGTCTGGATATTGTTAGCTTTTTATCAAATATCTGTGCTACTTTTTATATTTTGTGATATATGTGACCATTCGTGAACTTTGAATACATTTGTGTACCTTTTTACATTGTTTCTTTGATTACATTCTTGATGTCCATTCTCATCTTGTTAATGTGAGGTCTGTGTGGATTATTGGTTGGTGAAGTGGCATAGATCCAAAGGAGGTCTGTTTTTGTGACTAAGCTGCTTTTATGTTTGCCTTGATTGTCTCCTGCTTGTTTTGGGTGCTGAGGACCTTTTTTAGGTTGGAAGCGTTGTGGGCTGTATGTTCCTTCTTGTTTTTTCCTGTTGTTCTTTTGTATTTATTTTGGATGCTGCTTTCGGTGTGGTGTCCAGGGTATTCTTTGGGAGTTCGGAAGGCCGGGTTTCTGGCTTTGGTATGCTCCATAAGTCTTGAATGGGACGAGGAACGGAGGGACCTGGGGGTAATGCACTATTACTTACTTATGTAATCTTTATTAGTCCTGGTCCCCTTGTCCTTGTTCCATTCATGGTGTCCCTCCCGTCCTCCCGTCCGGCCTTCTTGTTGGTGGCTTGTTAGTTCAGACTGAATGCTGAGTAAGTACTGGTTAAGTACTCCCAGTGGGAGGGGGGTGGGGTAGAGGGTCCTAGCATTACTTTTGTTCGGTTTTCTTTCTGGGAGATGGTTATCTCCATAAGTCATGAATGGGACGAGGACAACGGGACCAGAAGTAATGAAGATTATAGATAAGTAATAGAGCAATATTCTTCCTTTGTGTCATCTGGTGCAATTGCATACAAACGTAATGCGAGAAACTGTCAATGTGCTTTGTTTGTTTATAGTTTCTAAAGTAAGGTAGGGAATGTTGGTCGAACAGCAACTGCTCCCGGACCACACAACCAGTTTCACAGTCCCCACAAGACACATTCTGCTCGAACCAGGTGAAATTATGAGAAAACGTGTAAGTATGAGAAAATAAAATTACATGAGATAGATGAGACCCATCAATCACGATCTGTCTGAGTAACGCTTGTGTAATAATAATATTAATAATAATAATAAAAATTTTAACCATCCCGAACTGTAAGATGCATGCTACTTACTGGGCCTATTAGAATTGACGCAATCATTCATTCACCGTCGTAAGGGTGCATTTAATTATAATGGTATAATGCATAATAAGATCATAATTCTGATATTTTTTGCTGGTCTCTCTGAGTATCACTTGGTTTAAAAGACGTTTGATGACAAGTAAGTCATTGGCCAAGAACAGCCGGAAAGTGAATGGGAATTTCTCTTTGTAATTGTAGCTACAAGAGATGCTGAATTTGGCTGCTCTGGAAAAGATTCCATACACGAGCAATGACAATATTCTGCTATTTGAAGACACTCGGTAATTCCATCAAGAACTTCACAGGGATGATTAAACGGCCTATGGGTCTGTATGGTTGCGTACATTTTGACTGTGTAAGTATGTGCTCTCAATATTTAAGCATATTTGTATATTTAATAATTTATTTATTAGATTGATTGTATATTTGTTGATATATTTTCCTGTGGACTAAGGTTTGATTATATAAGTGAATGTTATTGCCTTGAAAAAATGTACATTTAAAAAAAACTCTAAAATTACCAACCAGGTACAATGGGTGCCACATCTTGAAACCCACATCTGTGTGGGGCTATAAACTCAAGCTGTCAGACGCGATCTTACAAATGCATCAACTAGACATGTATGGAATTTAATTTAAAACAATGATTTCCAGATGTAACTCTTTTTGATAATTGGAAAAATTCGTAATGTACACTTATATTTTTTACAACGTATATTTAGATAACTAATCCACTCACTCATGAGAAGACTACGAAGTGGTAGCTTTAAATTTACATTTTACAGTGGTCATTCCCAGGGGTGCGTCTAGGGAATTTACTGCAAACAAGGTATACACCTACTCAAGCGTAACTTAGTGGCTAATCACAAACAAGTGAATGCATTTCTCACTACATTTCAAATAAAAGTTAGATCGCCTAGTGTACCTGCCACAGCAAGGAAGATAAAAGTGCTCCGGTTACTTCAGCTCTCACAGATATTGTGAGGGCAGGGTAGAAACATGTAGTAACATATTTCAAGTAGAAAAAAGAAAAAATACGTCAACAGTTCGAATGACAAATGTTCAAATTTCATAACTGCATTGAATTGTGCGTACCTGATTAAGTATTTGAAATGATTCAATAAGTGTCAAAATATTGGCCAATATTAACACTGGTCTTTATAGCAAACGGCATAAGAGTGGTATAAGGTGTTATTTTTCTTATTTATAAACTTTTATATCCTCATCTGGATATTCAAAAAGAAAGAAGAGGATGGGGTGCACTGAGGTGGGGGATGAAGTAGACCCATGTGCTATTTTGGAAATCACTATAAACCATTCTCTTAGAGCAGACATGAGATGGACAAACCAGGAATCTCTCACTTTTCTTATGGCAGCTGGCCATCTCCCTGTCACAGTCCCCAACTTTTTCAGTTGCAGACCAGCTCTTGAATAACCCCTTTGCCAAGTTTCAGGTGTCACGTACATGGCACCCGAATGCAAGACACCTGTTGAGTTTCTTAAAAACATGGACAAATCTCTTCTAGATAGGTCCACTTTACAAATGTATTCCTGTCCCTCTATTGGCACTTCTTTTTTTAAAATTGTAAACTCTTTTTATTGAACTTTGCTCATCACAAGATAGTTGCACAAAACCAGTTTTGTTCACAGTTTACATACATTGCAAGTGTATAGCCCCCTGAGGTGTGACAAATCTGTAGTACAGTAATCGGGTGCGCTTTTACGAGCCAACTCCAACATATCCTGCAGTCTGTTGAGTGCCCCGCGGCGAACGACCATCCCAACGCATACGTCACATCGCATGCGTTTACGTCGCATGCCGTCACAATGCACGCGACGTTACGACGCGTGCGTTCACTATGCACGACGTTACATTGCGGGCGCCATTAGATCGCGGGAGCTTTTAGAACGCAGGCGCCAGGACACGGACGGCGGGGAGACAACGCTGGAACCACGACGAGATATAGGGTTTAGGGTAGTTATGGGGAGTGTAGTGGAGGGGAGGGTTTTAGGCTTTAGGGCTTAGGGTCAATAGTAGGATATGGTAGTGTTTTAGGCTTTTGGGTTAGGGCTCAGGGTTAGGAGTCGAATTTGGTAGTGTTTAGGCTTTAGGGTTAGGGCTTAGGGTTAGGAGTCATATATGGTAGTGTTTAGGCTTTAGGGTTAGGAGTCGTATATGGTAGTGTTTAGGCTTTAGGGTTAGGGCTTAGGGTTAGGAGTCGTATTTGGTAGTGTTTTAGGCTTTAGGGTTAGGGCTTAGGGTTAGGAGTTGTATATGGTAGTGTTTTAGGTATTAGGGTTAATGTTAATGTATGATACTGTTTTTGCCTTGTCTGTTTACGTCTTAGGGTTGAGGCAAGTGTCAGGGCGTTGTACTGTGTTTGGGTGGCCGTTAGGGAGAATTGTGCGGTGTGATAGAATGCGTGGTCTTTGTGTGCGTTGTAAAGGTCTTTTACATGCATGTGAGGGCGCAGTGCGATGGAATGGTTTGCGTGGTGAATGCATGCAATGTAACGGTGCATGCGATGTGAGAAATGCGATGTTATGGTGTGCGTTGTGTTTGTTTGCGTTGCATCGTCATACATCCGTGCCCCGCACCCTGGAGTCTATTGGCACTTCTTAACACGCAGGAGCGGCCCGTGCAGGTAATAGAGGTGGGGCTGTGTAAGGGTGGATTCGACAGACGAGGGAAAATTAAATAAATAATTAAATTTCCCTCGTCGGCATCTGTCGAATCCACCCAACACCCCGCCCCACCGCTCTACGTAACATGATTTATTTTTACTACTGTGATTTTGATAGCATCTTACCCGTGGCATAGGGGCACTTCTTCCCACCACAATCAAACCTTACGATCTGCTGAACAGGACAGCTGAAGGGTCTACCATATCAGGGAACAGATGCTGTACCTAGTTCGAAGTCCGCTTCTTCTGCAGGATTGGCTCCAAAGTCTCCATGCTTCTCCGGCTGTGTAGTGACAGACTCAGTTTTCCCACTGTGTGCTGGGCTAGATGATGTGAGACTGCAACAAGAACAAGCAACACAGTGTTATATTCATGCACACATATGTTGTAAATCTGATGTTAAAAAAAGATAGATTCACAGATTTTAGGCGTCCTGAGAGTTTGAATGAACTAACTTAAGGCAACCTCTGTAAAAAGCCAGACTATTACTTTAACGATGGGTTTTACAATTTTTTGTGAGTTTATAATCATTTGCCTTTATTCATACATGTAATGTTTTAGAACAGTGGTTCTTAACCTGGGTTCGAGAAGCCTATTCAGGGGGTCCGCGATTGCTTAGAATAGTAAATATTCTTAACAGCAGTGGCAGCTCCTACGGAGGAGTGTCGCCCCACTGCCAGGAAGCAGCAAAAGAAAGGAAAAAATAAAATGATAAAAAGTAATGTTACTATCATTTTATTTAGTTCTACTGCTGCGGCAGCGTGCGTGAGGGACAGGGCGGGGCTGCAGAGCAAGGGAGGAGTGGTAGAACCCTCCTGTGTGCAATGACTGTTTGGTTGGCCCTCTCGGGCCGCCCATTACAGTCATGCGCACTTCCTTGTTCTCAATGCAGGCAGCCTGCATGGAGAACATGCCCACCCTTCCAGCCCCTGGCTGAGTGCTGTGTCACGGCACTCAGACCAATCACATTGCAGCATTGTGATTGGCTACGGGGAGCGTGGGAGCCCTGGTGCGTCCTCACAGGAAGCCAGGAAGAGTGCTGGTTGGGACACAGGAGAGGCGGTGGCAGCTGATCAGCAGGCCAGCCGGCTGGCCGGCCAGGCGAGAGGTGTGTGATTTGTTTTTTACCCGATTCCCATATCACACCCCCCACCTCTGCGCCCGAAGCCGCCCAACTGCTGCTTCTAGGCAGCAGCCACAACTGCTTACCAGATTCATAGAATGTATATAAAGAACCAAAGTGTAAAATAAAAAAAATTGAAGACGTTCTGTAAATCTGAAGGATTTTCAAATTGAACACTAAAAATCAAGTTAGTGTCCTAGATTGTTTAGTAGGATCCGTGCAAATGCATTAAACAGAATATAGTATGGACGATGAGTGAGCTTAATTGAATTTTGAAAAGCTCCAACCTCCTCACTAGAATTAAAAAAATATTTTTTTAATATTTGTTTGTGACTTAAGAAAAGTATTTCATAATTTGTGTATTTCTTTGATAAATGCTTGTTTCTGTATTGTTTGTGTATTATTTTGCGGGTCCTTGGCTTCCAGTATTGACTCAGGGCCCGATTACGAGTTTGGCAGTGTGGGAGTGGGCCGCCACGCTGCTGCCATGCTACTGCCCGCTCTCACACCACCAAAGAGGGCCACCACCCTCCAGATTCTGAGTATTATTGTGGTCTGTCGGGTGGGCGGCATGGCGGTCCAGAGGCATTGCAGTTTAAAGGCTCATATGTGAGCCTTAAACTGCACCACCGCAAGACTGCCAAAGCGTTCCCATATGGCATGGACTGTGCAGTCCATGACATGCAGGAATTAATTGCATACACACTGGGGGCACAACATGTGCCAACCTGCATGCACTCCCGTGCAGAGGGCCAAGAGGAGGCACCACTTTCTTTCCTCACAGCCAGCAGTTTCTTGGAGTAAGAACCTCTGTGAGACTGCTGGCAGTGAGGAAAGTCGTAACATGTTTGGCGGTACCGCAGGGCACCACCAAGAATAGATTGTGACCCTCAGACCGCCGGGCCACCACCAGGGATGTCTAATCTCTGATGGTTGTGACAGTGCCTAAGTTGTAAGCCGGCAGTCGAATAACCGGTGCAGCGGTGGCCAGACCGCCACCATGAGATTAGCGGTAAACTCATAATTAGGCCTTCAGTAGGGGTCTGAGGATTCAAATATTGATTCAGTAGGGGTCCTCGGGTTTCTGTAATGATTAAGTGGGGGGTCCACAGAAGTCAAAAGGTTAAGAAATGCTGATTTAGAACATTCATCACAATTAAAGTGTGCCATTATTCAAAGTTATTTGAATAAAAATGTATATAATTATTGATAAATATATTATGGCTATGAATATTGTATGAAGGTAGGATCTTTCTAGCATGTATACCCCCACTTTTTGCCTGGTGGCTGTGTGTTTTGACTGAAGTCTACTGGGATCCTGCTAATCAAGACCCCAGCAACTGTGCTCGCTCCCCTAAATTGGCCCTGGTAAGTATTTTGGTACATCCACAATTGGCTACTGGTGTACCCCTATAAGTCCCTAGTATATGGTACTGAGGTACCCAGGGCACAGGTACACCAGGGGACTCCCATGGGCTGCAGTATGTATTGTGCCATCCATTGAAGTGCACTTAATTTCTGACCTCAGGCCTGCCATTGCAGCCTGTGTGAGATGGTGCTTGCACCTCTCACTACAGATATGTTTTCTTATATCTGAGGTCACTGCACTTAAACCCTTTAAGTCACCCCTATGGCAGGCCATTCAGTTCTGAGGGGAGGTTGCTTGGTTACAAGTCTAATGGTGCATGAGCAGGACACGCCTACAAACCCTGGAGTCGATTCTCCAGGCTTTGTAAATGTGGTTAGCCATCTTAAGGTATAGCGTGGAAATCTGTCTATCTAAATAATGGCTGCACCGAACCTGATCTTGATTGGTTTCAAACGTGTTGAAACCATACCCCAACACTGATTCCAGTGCTGGAAGTATGATCCCATGTACTGTGAAGCTCCTTAAGGGACATCCTGTACTCCAGGTAACAGCCTTTCAGGGTCTGCCAGCAAGCTAGTGCTGCTGCCGACGACAGACACGATTCTGCCCTCCTGCTGCTAAGCTGGGCTCGAGGAGGGGAAGGTAGAACAATAGGTATCCTGTGACAGGGAGGTGCGATCACCTCCCAGACAGGACTTAGTGTATTGGGATGGGGGCACTTTCCAGTGCACCCAGACTGCATTGAAGGACACATTTGGTGCCCTCCTTGCATACCTCCTCTGGGAGGGACCCCAGAGTCGTTCCAACCCTTTTTCAAGGGTACTTAAGGGCTACCCTGCAGGCGAGTCCTCAGATTCGTCGTGGAACAAGACTCACCTCTGAAACCAAGACACTCTTCGACCGTCTTGACACTTGGACTCAGTTGGACTTCGAATGGAACCGAGACTGCATCAAGGAAGACTCCTGCTGCTCTTTGACTCACTGTTCCTCAAGTCTTCTGCCCTGCCTGTGTCCGTGCATCATCCAGGCTCTCTAGAAGACCTGTGGGCATCAAGGACATCCAAAGTAATCTCCCTTGGGGTGAAGGTATCACTCCCCTGCATCCGCAGGCACCGGAACAAAGCTGACCAGTTTCCTGTTCCTATCGTCCCACAGACTTCCAGAGGCCCAGCAACACAGGTGGTGGTTCTGCAGTTCTCAAGAGGCCTGACCTACCTTCTCTGCAATTTTGAGGAAAGTATTCCGCGTCGGAGCCGCTGTGCACTGTATCAACTTGCCGTTGACAAGGCTTGTTGGCTTGCACTCAAGAGATCTTCGGGTTGTAAGAAGCTCCAGCCTCCAGAACCTCACCCTTTAAGATCAGCATCCTCACTGCATCCCTTGCACTGTGGATCTCCATCTTTTGTGAGCTACTTGAGGTCCTCTTGCGACTACTGTGCCTTTGGCCTGGGGGTACTCTTGAGGGTCTTCCTCTACTTCAGTGGGATCCCATGCTTGCTCGGGCCTGCTCTGACTCTCATACACTTGGTGAGTCCTTTAGACCATGCTGGTCCCAAAGTTTGCATCTTTTGCTTTCCACACCAGTTGCAGCTACCAAGGCTTGTTGGTGCTCTCGCCGGACACCGACCACCTAGACACCGACATCTAAAGTGGGATAGCTCGTGCACTACTCCTAGTATTCCTCAGCATCGTCTGGTCCTCACAGCTGCAGTGACAAGGTCATTGTCTTAACTCCTTCACCTCCTGACATCAGTGGGCATTGTTCTTCCGTGCTTCTTGGTCGCCTCCGATTTGCATAGACTCTGTCCCCCCTGCTTGCAGGTTCTCCTGTTCAAGAATCCACACTTGGATTCCACCGGACTTCTTTATAGGCTGCTCCAGAAGCATTTTCTTCAAAGTTTTCCACTGTCGTCAACGGCAAGTTCTGACATCACTTCACCCCTATGCACCTGGCTTCCCTGGTGCAGGTAACCTAGGTCCTGGGGCATCCATGAATGGGCTGGCCTTCCAACCTCCCATATTCCAAGGGTTTCTTCTGGGTTCTTTGGGAAGGGTTCTTCTTGTTTAAAACTGCAACCGCAACTTCTCCCTTGACTTCCATTAGGCACGCAGCTTTGATTCCACTGTGCACACAGCCTCCGTGGGGATCCTGGGTACTTACCATGGGTGTTTCTATGGTCCCTCTGCTCCTCTGAGTCTTCTGTTCCAAGTCTTTCTTCCTTGCAGTTTGCATTCCACTTACTTAATGGTAAAAGGTTTGGTCTCCCCCTGGAGACCAGTGTATATTTTTGCTACTTACTTGATTATTTTAAAGTATTCTTGTGCATATTGTTAATCTCCGGCTAGGACATATACCAATGTGTTAGTGATTGTGTTGCATAATAAATTGATTTATTTTTATAAACACTGTGTGGCTCTTTTTCATCTAATCTACACTGTCGATTAAACGTGATAAAACAAGCTGCTTTACACTCCTTCAAGATAAGCCTGAAGGCTGCTCTCCACAGTTACCACTTTGAGATCTTTCTATGCTTACCAAAGATCACTAAAATCATCATATGGGTTGCCTGGATTATTGCAAGGTGCATCACTCCTTAGAGTGTGCAACATATACTAAGCCAGCCGCCTACACTGGTGTGCAGAGGTTGGGATTAACGCATGCACTGTTTTACCACTTAATCTAAGTGAAGGTTACATGAAAAACCAACACTAGCAAGGCACATATAAAATAATTTGATCAAGTAAGTTCTACTGAACTTTTTTGGTTTGGCTGTCAAGGCTCTTAGCTCAATCCTTTCACCAATCTTTGGAAGTTTAGTTCTCTAGAGTAGGCAGGAGAATTACACCACACTACATCTAGTACCATGTTTCAGGTTGGTTAGACAAGAAAGGCTCAATCCTCCAGGTACAGTGGTATTAAGCTTCAGAAATTCAGGATCCTGTGTGAATCTAGGAAACTTAAGAAAGGTAGCAACCCCCAACAAAGAGCAGCTCTTAGAGATGCTCCTGCAGGATGACTTCCAAAATCCTGATAGGTCAGATAGGCAGGATAACTTGGGTATGGGTGGTGATACACCAGAAGATGAGCCTGGGTTATGCAACACCCCTGACTCTGCTGAAGACCCCTTACTGGAAAAGTCTAATCCCCCAGGGAATAGTCCCAGTGATACAGAGGGAGGCCCTAGAGCTAGGTCCCCCTGTATTCCTCCTGGGAAGGTACAAAGGGTTCAGGGGAGGCCCAGGTCCTCCTCGGGTAATTTAACCTCCTCTGCCACTTCAATGGGGTCTCTAGCAAGAGGAAGGACTCCTTAGAAAGGGAATATCACCTACTCAAACTTGAGAGAGCCAAGCTCAGAAAAAAGAAAGAGCAGTTGGCCTTAGACAAGGAGACCCTAGAAGGTTAGAAGGCTAGGAAGAATTTGGGATTCAAATTCCATGGTGGCTGCACTAGTGGACCTACAGTTAGGGAACACTCTTGTGATACTCAGAACTTGAGCAGGATAGTCCCTCCTTATCAGGAGGGTGATGACATCCATAAGTGGATTACTACTTTAGAGAGGGCCTGTAAAGTTCAGAAGGCTCCTCAGGGGCCGTGGGCAGCTATCCCGTAGCTCTTCTTTGCTAACAAAGGTAGAGACAAACTCTTGACTGTAAAGGAAGAAGGTGCAGACAATTACAAAGTCTTGAAGAGTGCCCTCAAAGATGAGTTTGGATTAACCACTGAGCAATACAGGGTTATATTTAGAGACACACAGAAGGCACACACTCAAGACTGGGTACATTTTGTGGCTAGTGCTATTAAGGCTCTGGAAGGCTGGCTTCATGGAAGAAATGATCGTGAATATGAAGGACTGTACAAGTTACTAGTGAGGGAGCACACCCTTAACAGAATCAGCAACGGCACCAGTACCTGGTAGACTCAGATCTGACCTTTTCCCAAAAATTGGGTAGGAAGGCAGACAAATGGGTTTGTACCAGGGTGAAACAAGTCTCATGGTGGTGGTGACCAGAAGAAGCAAGATTTTTCAAAGGTCCAAGAGAAAGGTGGGGAGAAATCTAAAGAAAAGAAAGTCTTCTGAAGGTTCCCAAACATCTTTGTTTGGTGGCGGGTCCTAATCCTCTATATACCCTAACAAGAAACCTTGGTGCTATTTACGGCCTGGGGTCCTCTTGAGGGTCTTTTGTTTGCTTCAGTGGGCTCCCCTGCTCGCTAGGGCCTGCTCTGACTGTCCTGCACTTGGTGAGTACCTTGGACCTTGCTGGTCCCAACATTTGCATCTTTTCACTTTCCTCACTAGTTGCAGCTACTAAGGCTTGTTGGTGCTCCGCTGGACAACGACCGCTTAGACACTGACATCCGATGTGGGACTGCTTGTGCACAGCTCCTGGTCTTTCTCAGCATCGCCTGGTCCTCACAGCTGCAGCAACAAAGTCATCGTCTTTATCCTGAACCTCCTGACATCAGTGGGCATTGTGCTTTCGTGCCTCCTTGCCTACATCCGAGTGGCATAGATTCTGCCCCATCTGCTTGCAGGCTCTCATTCACTATATACTAAGCCAGCCTCCTATATTTATTACTTTATTCAGTCCCTTCTTTGCAACATGGATTTTTCCATCTTTCTAACACTCCCAGTAAAATAGAAATGTGGTCTGCCACTTCTGTTGTACTAAGCGGGAAGTACTTTTCTTTTTAATGTGACACATGTTTGTTTCTAACATGAGATGTTAATTTCTTTATTTTTCTCAATAAATTCAGAATTAAAAAGTAATTTGTGATAGTGAAAATTGTAATCTGCCACTTACTACAGGGCTCTCAAGTCACCCAACTCCACGTAAGTAGCTCGTCCTGCCCATATTTTATTTTTTATTTTTGCATACTGGGATTTTTTTGTCCAAGAATTGAAATAAAATTCTTGAACTGGATCACGCACGCCGGGAACGGAGAAAAGTGAGAGCTCTGTTGCTATAATTGTACACTGCAGTGCTACAAGCGAGTAGTACAATCAACTGGTGTCTTTGTTAAATCTGTCTTTATATTTTATCCATAGTTACATTCATCGGGATGTTTATTCATCTTTCCATTAACCATCCCTTTTAAGCATTTATCCAGGACCAGGGTGCATTCATTTTTGGGTGCAAAATGCTTGACATCTCATCAATAACTTGCTATTTAATTAAACAACCGCTGTGGTAAAATGTGTCAATTTCTAGCAATAGAATTTAGAATCAGGAGAATTTCCCCTCTGACTTTTTACAGATGGAGGGCAGGGGCTATGGTATATCAACGTTTAAACCAAGTTACTAGTTAGTCTTTCTGTGTCCATTAATTTGACACAGCGCCTAATTTGTAAAAAAAATAAGTTCCAGGGCCGTCATCAGGAAGCCGCTGCAGCTTGCACACCCGATTGACCCTGCTAGCTCCACCAATGACACAATCAACAGAAATACTAACTCCTCTCACCGTACAAGTGTGACAATTCAGATTATTCCAGGCCACCCAAGCTAGAAAAATAGCTTGGGCAGCAGGTATTTCTAATTTTAATGTATACTGAATTAATAAACAACTGTTGTTGTGTTCATCTCGATTTTAGAAAAAGAGCGCCGTCATGTGGCAGACTGTCATAAGTGCTAGTGTTGACAATTAAGTGCCTGTGCCAAGCACTAGAAATCACTGGCTCAAAATAAGCACCGGCTTGACAAGCAATCATTATCCCACATACTGAAGCAAAATCACTACATGGGCCTAAACATTCTACAGTCTAAGAAGACCACTTATCCCCGCCCCAGGCTTGACCACAATAACATAATCTAGCATAATTTGAGCATGCAAACTCAAACTTTGTATAAAATCACATTTGGGTATATCAACGTACGGGAAAGAGCTATATGACATGCAAAAGAGCAATCGGAGTTTCCCATGGCATAGCAGCATTATTTTTTTTATATAAATGCATTTTTCCCTCCAGAGGTATAATAGAATACTAAAGAGTGATCGTAGCGAAGACTGCTAAACTGTAGGGTATACAACTTCCACATTTTTAAAACGACCTTGTATTTGCAGCCTTTAAATACTAACAATGCAGGTTTGAGTGTTTCCTACAAGAGCACTGGGCAAGTCATACACAGTTTCATTTTTTACTTCACTGTATACGATGAGTCAACACAAATAAACAACCGAAAACAACTTTATTGACTTTCAATTTCTGAAAAAGCCACACAAGAGAATTAAGAATTTGAAACAAGGAGCCTAAAAACACACACTTTCATAGATGGCCCCTTCATTGGAGGGATGAGAAGAGGCCTCGCATGCGCAAACACCTGCTATGACCAGCCAAGGGGACTCAAGCTCGTATCATGGGGTTCAAGAGATCCTTAAGATGCCAACACAAATTCTCAGCAAATATCTGCATTTCACAACAGAAGCTCTTAATATACAAGCTGTTCTAAAAGTAACTTCATCCTCTGACCCACAAATTACTGCAAAAAGAACATATGTGAGGACATGAATTGAATACAATAAATGTAGAAGTCCAACCACAGTTAAACAGGGAACTTACAATATAACCTTTGAACTAAGAAATCCTTAAAAGACTGTAGTACCGGATAAATGAAACGAACGTGAGCTGTCACTCAATACTTTTGATACTGTTGACCAAACTATCTTTGCCATGCCTTGGGGGTGGGACTGCAGTAGAATGGTTTCAATGTAAGATTTTGTTCTGTCTTTTGAACAGCGACTTCATCACTTAGGGTGCTCTCTGGGATCCTCAACCATTTGTCAGTCATTTTTCATAGGTATGTTTAACAGTTCTCGATTATTATCCTCATATTAGTCTACCAATTGTACACCTACATACAGTGGCAGCTACTCCAAAGGGGCGCAAGGGTAGCGACTCCCCAAACCAACATGCCTCACTTTGCAAGCCATTGATTACGTATTACAGCTTTTCAACAAACTCACCAATCATTTGTAATATATATATATATATATATATATATATATATATATATATATCCAAAGAACGCCCACTCCGTAAAGAACAGGTAGAGGCCACTCGGGGGAAAAACGTTAGAAGACCTTTATTTTCAAAACAGCGTGTGCATAATGCATTTCACATTTCAGCCCTGCGGCCTTCCTCAGATGCTGCTGTATGCAAAGGGTAACTCCACCCCCACCTTTAAATGTCCAGGAACACTACCATTGGCGGAAGTCCGCTGAACAAAAGTCACATGTTGCAACTCCACTGCAGTTCTGCCACAACTACAGCTCCCAGAATGCTGTAGAACCGGGTGAGTGTTGCTAGGTAGTGACTGAATGTGGTAACCCCTATGAGTATAGGGTATTGTACTGGAACGGTGCAGAGTGTAAAATTGTGAGTCTATGCTATGAAATATCGAAGATCTTCCTCCGGTCCCCTTCAACGCTCCAGCCTCGTTGCGCGTGTGCCGGCTGGTCCGTAAGGCAGAGTTACAGTGAACCTGTCTCCTCGTCAATGACAAGCTGCATCCACAGCGGTCCAGGGTTCAGGCAAGCACAACAGGGCGGGCCGGAGTCATTCAATACCTTGAATCAGAAAGAAGCTGCACGCAGCGATGCCAGTGAAGCTCCGGCCTCTTGTCGGAACGGGGCCCCTCACGCACCTCTGGCTGGCGCGAAAACATCCAAAGAACACCCACTCTGTAAAGAACAGGTAGAGGCCACTCGGGGGAAAACGTTAGAAGACCTTTATTTTCAAAACAGCGTGTGCATAATGCATTTCAGCCCTGCGGCCTTCCTCAGATGCTGCTGTATGCAAAGGGTAACTCCACCCCCACCTTTAAATGTCCAGGAACACTACCATTGGCGGAAGTCCGCTGAACAAAAGTCACATGTTGCAACTCCACTGCAGTTCTGCCACAACTACAGCTCCCAGAATGCTGTAGAACCGGGTGAGTGTTGCTAGGTAGTGACTGAATGTGGTAACCCCTATGAGTATAGGGTATTGTACTGGAACGGTGCGGAGTGTAAAATTGTGAGTCTATGCTATGAAATATCGAAGATCTTCCTCCGGTCCCCTTCAACGCTCCAGCCTCGTTGCGCGTGTGCCGGCTGGTCCGTAAGGCAGAGTTACAGTGAACCTGTCTCCTCGTCAATGACAAGCTGCATCCACAGCGGTCCAGGGTTCAGGCAAGCACAACAGGGCGGGCCGGAGTCATTCAATACCTTGAATCAGAAAGAAGCTGCACGCAGCGATGCCAGTGAAGCTCCGGCCTCTTGTCGGAACGGGGCCCCTCACGCACCTCTGGCTGGCGCGAAAACATCCAAAGAACGCCCACTCCGTAAAGAACAGGTAGAGGCCACTCGGGGGAAAACGTTAGAAGACCTTTATTTTCAAAACAGCGTGTGCATAATGCATTTCAGCCCTGCGGCCTTCCTCGGATGCTGCTGTATGCAAAGGGTAACTCCACCCCCACCTTTAAATGTCCAGGAACACTACCATTGGCGGAAGTCCGCTGAACAAAAGTCACATGTTGCAACTCCACTGCAGTTCTGCCACAACTACAGCTCCCAGAATGCTGTAGAACCGGGTGAGTGTTGCTAGGTAGTGACTGAATGTGGTAACCCCTATGAGTATAGGGTATTGTACTGGAACGGTGCGGAGTGTAAAATTGTGAGTCTATGCTATGAAATATCGAAGATCTTCCTCCGGTCCCCTTCAACGCTCCAGCCTCGTTGCGCGTGTGCCGGCTGGTCCGTAAGGCAGAGTTACAGTGAACCTGTCTCCTCGTCAATGACAAGCTGCATCCACAGCGGTCCAGGGTTCAGGCAAGCACAACAGGGCGGGCCGGAGTCATTCAATACCTTGAATCAGAAAGAAGCTGCACGCAGCGATGCCAGTGAAGCTCCGGCCTCTTGTCGGAACGGGGCCCCTCACGCACCTCTGGCTGGCGCGAAAACATCCAAAGAACGCCCACTCCGTAAAGAACAGGTAGAGGCCACTCGGGGGAAAACGTTAGAAGACCTTTATTTTCAAAACAGCGTGTGCATAATGCATTTCAGCCCTGCGGCCTTCCTCAGATGCTGCTGTATGCAAAGGGTAACTCCACCCCCACCTTTAAATGTCCAGGAACACTACCATTGGCGGAAGTCCGCTGAACAAAAGTCACATGTTGCAACTCCACTGCAGTTCTGCCACAACTACAGCTCCCAGAATGCTGTAGAACCGGGTGAGTGTTGCTAGGTAGTGACTGAATGTGGTAACCCCTATGAGTATAGGGTATTGTACTGGAACGGTGCGGAGTGTAAAATTGTGAGTCTATGCTATGAAATATCGAAGATCTTCCTTCGGTCCCCTTCAACGCTCCAGCCTCGTTGCGCGTGTGCCGGCTGGTCCGTAAGGCAGAGTTACAGTGAACCTGTCTCCTCGTCAATGACAAGCTGCATCCACAGCGGTCCAGGGTTCAGGCAAGCACAACAGGGCGGGCCGGAGTCATTCAATACCTTGAATCAGAAAGAAGCTGCACGCAGCGATGCCAGTGAAGCTCCGGCCTCTTGTCGGAACGGGGCCCCTCACGCACCTCTGGCTGGCGCGAAAACATCCAAAGAACGCCCACTCCGTAAAGAACAGGTAGAGGCCACTCGGGGGAAAACGTTAGAAGACCTTTATTTTCAAAACAGCGTGTGCATAATGCATTTCAGCCCTGCGGCCTTCCTCAGATGCTGCTGTATGCAAAGGGTAACTCCACCCCCACCTTTAAATGTCCAGGAACACTACCATTGGCGGAAGTCCGCTGAACAAAAGTCACATGTTGCAACTCCACTGCAGTTCTGCCACAACTACAGCTCCCAGAATGCTGTAGAACCGGGTGAGTGTTGCTAGGTAGTGACTGAATGTGGTAACCCCTATGAGTATAGGGTATTGTACTGGAACGGTGCGGAGTGTAAAATTGTGAGTCTATGCTATGAAATATCGAAGATCTTCCTCCGGTCCCCTTCAACGCTCCAGCCTCGTTGCGCGTGTGCCGGCTGGTCCGTAAGGCAGAGTTACAGTGAACCTGTCTCCTCGTCAATGACAAGCTGCATCCACAGCGGTCCAGGGTTCAGGCAAGCACAACAGGGCGGGCCGGAGTCATTCAATACCTTGAATCAGAAAGAAGCTGCACGCAGCGATGCCAGTGAAGCTCCGGCCTCTTGTCGGAACGGGGCCCCTCACGCACCTCTGGCTGGCGCGAAAACATCCAAAGAACGCCCACTCCGTAAAGAACAGGTAGAGGCCACTCGGGGGAAAACGTTAGAAGACCTTTATTTTCAAAACAGCGTGTGCATAATGCATTTCAGCCCTGCGGCCTTCCTCAGATGCTGCTGTATGCAAAGGGTAACTCCACCCCCACCTTTAAATGTCCAGGAACACTACCATTGGCGGAAGTCCGCTGAACAAAAGTCACATGTTGCAACTCCACTGCAGTTCTGCCACAACTACAGCTCCCAGAATGCTGTAGAACCGGGTGAGTGTTGCTAGGTAGTGACTGAATGTGGTAACCCCTATGAGTATAGGGTATTGTACTGGAACGGTGCGGAGTGTAAAATTGTGAGTCTATGCTATATATATATATATATATATATAGAGGCCACCGCTGGCTGTACTGTGCATGTGTCAGACGGAGACTGATAAAGCCTATCCTCACACAGACAATACATATCTGACTTGCTGCACTAACTTCAGGCAGTGCAGCATGCCAGATAATGGTGATTTGGGGCCTGTTGAAGTCATGCGCCCTTAGCCACGATGAAGAAAAAAGGACAGCCTCCCATTCTGTCTGAGCTTCTTATTGGGCTATGAGCTTCGCTCTGGCACCCTGTTTGTTGAATCTGGAAGATGGGAGTCATAGAACTCTCCCAGGTAAGTTTCCACCCTCTGTGTATGAATGAGAGCATATTTATAAAGTTATTGTGTTGTTTTTCTGTCTGTGAGTGTGCACTTATTTGTGTGCATGTGTAAGTGTGTGTATGAGCATTTGTATGTGTGAGATGTTTCAGCATTCTGTTGCTAAAAGGAAGAAATAATAGAGGTGGGCGACATCAAATAAAAAGGGAGAGCAGATGGGAGCCTTTAAAAGGTTTGGCATGCAAATCCTGAAGCACGATCATAGAGGCAATAGAGACCATGTGTACCCTATATGTGGACTAGATGTTATCAGGCATGGAGCACATTATAATCTAGCATATCAGAAGACAGGATTTTGTACAGTGCGCATCCTGAAGAACAAGTTATCTACCTACGGTAATGCCTTATCTGGTAGACACACTCTCTAGCCGTCACTGTTAGAACTGGTTGGGGAAGGGAGAGGAGTCTGCCACTGACCCAATACTAGTTTGTAAACCACCACTGCAGGTCCTTCACAGTTACCGCCGAGATCTGGACCATGTTGGTAAGTATTCCATTGATGCTACGCCTACTAGAATTTGACGTCCCACTACACAGCTAATATGTGTCACAAGCAGGATGCAGGAGGCCATGAGCCCCAGCAGCCTCAGGGTCAGTCTCACCGAAACCCACGATAGAGGCTGAAACATCAGTATCAGAGTCTGAGTATCCTGAACTTGCCATTTGGGAGAATAGGCCCGACACTGCACCATGTCCAGAACAGCTCCGATGAAAGGGAGCGTCTGAGAGGGAGTCAGGTGTGAATTTGGCACGTTTGGTCGGGCCCACCTTTAACATCCTGTCGTCAAGATAGGGAAAGACTGACACCTCTGATCCCCACAGATGAGCTGCAACCACCACCATCAACTTGGTGAACACCCAAGTGGAGCTGGTGAGACCAAAAGGGAGAAACTGCTTGTGGCCCACCGTGAACTGCAGGTAACGTGGAAGTATGCATCCTGCAAGTCGAACGCTACAGCCAGTCTTTTGGGTCCAGAGTAGGCAGGACCTGAGCAACAGTGAGCATCTTGAAATTCTCCTTCTTGAGGAAGAAATTGAGGGAGCGCAGGTCGAGGATTCAAAGAAGACCTCTGATCTTCCTGGATACCAGAAAGTAGCATGAATAGCAACCAGGAACTACTTCTGGCGCCGGCACTATCTCTATGGATCCTATGGCCAAAAGAGCCATCATTTCCTGGTGGAGAAGAGATAGGTGGTCCTCCATCAGCCTGTCGTAAGTAGGTGGCATGGAGGAAAGTTTGGCTCGAAGGGAAGGAAGTAGCCCTTTTGGACAATCTACAAAATCCACCTGTGCGATGTTATGGTTTGCCAGTGGGGCAGGTGATGGCAAATCTTGCTGCCCACTAGGTGCCCATGATGATAAGGAGGCAGACTAGGAGTGTTTGGAGGCTGCGGCTGCAGGGGGGTTGGTAAACTGACCTGACTACTGGCCACCAGACCCACGGGGCCGGTAGGAACCACATTTGTGGCCACACAGAGGCTGGAAAGTTTACACGCCGAAGTGGCAGGGCGGGTAAAGATACGGCCCCACCCCCTTCAGTGGTCACGAAAGGAGTTAAAGGTTGATTGAGAGAGACAGGGGCCATAGAAAGGCCCAATGACCTGGCTGTAGCCCTGCTGTCCTTAAAAGGCTCCAGTGCCAAATCTGCCTTGCTTCCAAAAGATGTGAGCCATCAAAGGGCATTTCCATGAGTGAGAACCCTGGACATCTCCAGAAAAGCCAGTCGTCCTCAACCATGCATGACGTAATAGGGCCACTGTTGACGAAACCGCTCTGGCTAGTGAGACAGTGGTGTCAAGTCCACACAGCCTGGGAGAGCAAAGCCTGGGTCTCCTCTGGGACCCTAGGTAGCACCTGCACAACCAAATACCACAGAGTATGAAAATAGCGACTGCACCAGGATTTACATGGGACGTGGAGGCTTGGACAACGAAGCTCTCTGGGGGCGGGCACTCGTCCTGCTCAGGAGCCCCTGTGCTTTGCTTGTACCAAGTCCCAAGTAGGACATCAGTAATTCCCTCATTGAAAGGGAGAAGCAGTTCTAATGGGGACACTCCGGGCTGAAGCACTTCCATCAAGACATTTATCTTGACTGCCATGAGGGCAAGCTAAGGTCTAGGACCTCAGCCGCCCTCCACACCACCATTGCGAACGAAGTTCCCTCCTCCTAGAAGGCATAGCTTCAGTCAGTGCTGGCATCAGACAATGTCCTTCCAGCTCCATGTCAGCGATGAGAATGGGGAGGTCACTGCGGCTGGGCTGGGTGCCGGCGAGACAACCTGCACTGATCAGGATCCATCAATGTATCCTAGGGGCCCCACTGGTGCTGGACCCAAAGCTGCTGGCGTGGATCCAGTAGGGCCCCTCCCGAACATGCGGGCCCTAAGGTGCGCCGGAGAGAATGGGCCAGCCAAAAATGAGGTGCATGGCTTCATGAAACTCTCTATTGGGAGAGGGTCGCACTGACTCACAGAAACTTGGGGAGGCGCGAAGCCAACCTAGGTGCTGGCTCAACAGCCAATCCAGGTCTTAAGTGGCGATACTTCATCATCTCATTGGCCAAGAGATGAGGTGAAGTTAAGGCATGCTTCGACCTCTCCTTCTTTTGGGACTTGGACTTACCCAAGTGGCTCGACGACTTCGAATGCAATGACGACCTCGGGCTCTGTGACTGCTCCTGGGACCTTCCTCTTGACCGGGACTGTGATCTTCACAGCGTCGCACGTCGAGCCGCCATAAGCCTGAAGGAGTTCTCCCTCAAGGCTTTCTGGTGCATGGAGCAGGAGTCAGAGCTGGCCTTTGAGCCGTTATCCCGCTTGAGGCACCAGAGGCATACAAAGTGTGAGTGGTGCCGCATGAATTGAAGCCAGCCTTCTTGGAAGATATTCCTGCAACATCAGGAGGTAAATATCAAAGACTTTGATAAACGTTTGAAAAAAAACCTAGTCAAAAAATGACTAAGGGGTAGGTAGCCCTTCTTAGATCTGGGCTGGCTGAGTTGGAAATGGTTTGACATCAGCGTGCCAGGCGACTCCTATATAGGCACCCCAAATGCCACTTTCTGCACGGACAACGCCATGCGGAGCCAAACAATGCAACCTACCGGCATGCAGGTGCACTGCTCAAGAAACATTTCTGGATCCAGTCTGACGCCTAAAGAATCTGCAGCTAGAAGTCTCCATCAGATCTCACATATTTATAGGTGCTCTGATATAATAATAATAAAACAAAAAGGAAGCTTGGTGAAATAAAGTATTTGCCTAGGATCACACAATTTGGTCAAGTAGAGGGGACGAGATTGATCCCAGGCTTTTCAGTTTCAGGCAGCGCAATTCATTCACTGACATCAAATGTTAGTGCGGTATCCTTTATTCTTTGAGGATGATATTAGAGTGTTGGTGGCAAGGAGAATTTCCATTTTATCGTTTTTAAATAGAGTGAGCCTTGCCCAAGAACATAAGGGAGCTTCACAAAAGGCACTCACTAAGTTACATTTTTAGCACAGGCCGATTTGCAGAAATTAGAAACTGCTTCCCATTGTTGGCAGCTGTGGCCCCATGGTCACATCACCTTCTGTGCTTTTAAACATGATCTTAGGAACATACACGCCCACCCACCTCCCAAATGACAATGTCATTAGTGAACTAAAAGGCAAGTCTTTTTTTCAAATGTGCACTCTATATGTGGACAAGATTATACATGAAGCAAATTATAATCTATTAAACACACAAGAGAGTTTTCTACACCGCTCATTGAACACGCATACCTGAAGTTACAGGAGACCATCTGAAGAAATTTCGCTCATTCTTTTTGTTATTTTGCTCAGTCGAAATCAAACACTTTTTTACGCCCACCACTTTCTAAATTTACCAGGTAAGAAGGCCTTCAACTACTGAGGTTTGACCTGCAATTCCAATTGATTGATTAGAAGTTGCGTTTCCACTGGAGACAATAGTCCTCTGATCTCCACCTGCCACAGATGACAACCCCAAACCAGCAATGACTCCTCTGCACCACCATGAAGACTGGGTTGGGAAGGGAGAGGGGTCTGCTGCAGGTCAGGCTGTAGTAAAGTAGCCACCACTGCAGATCGTCTGCAGTCTCCTCCGAAACCTGGATGACTTCTGGCAGGTTTCCTTGGTGCTGGATGGCCTTGTTGTGATGGAGGAAGGACCTCGAACTGTACTGTGCGAAAACAGCTCCTATAAAAGGAGTCTCTTCAAAGAACTCCAATGATGTCAGGAGGTTCAACATCATCTGGAGGTGGTCTATCCAATCATTGAGGTATGAGATAACTAGTATATACAAACTCTAAAGACAGGTGATGACCACCGCGTGAACACCCTGGGGGCACTGGCAAGGCCGAAAAGGAGCAAGGCAAATTGAAAATGCTCTTGGCCAACCTTGAAGGGTAGGCAACATCTGTGAGACTGCAGGATGGTCATATGAAAGACAGGTCCTATAGGTCCAAGGCAACCATCCAGTCACCTGGATCCAGGGCAGAGAGAATCTGGGCTAATGTTAGCACTTTGAATTTGTCATTCCGTAGGGAGGTATTCAGAAGGAAAAGATTGAAAATAGGACAAAGCTCTTCATCTTTCTTTGGCATGAGGAAATAGCAAGAGTTACAACCCATCCCTATTTGCAACTAAACAACCCTCTTGATGGCCCCTTTGGCAAGTAAAGCTCACACCTACACCTACAAACCTAACAAACCTGTAAGTTGCATCCATGGAAGGCAACATATCACCACATTAGTGTCAACTGCTCCTCTCAAGCAATTGGTAGTATCCAGGCCAGCATGAATGCAGTATTTGGCCACTTCCCGACCACCTTATACATTTAGAGCCAGAGAGGCAAGAAATTCTTCCAGGCTGCCATGCCCTAGAGGGTGTGCCTATATTGGCCCAGTAAACAAGCACACTGACCGGCCTCAAGGCTTGGCTGGCTGAAGAGAATATTTGTTTTCAAAAAGGCTCAATCCTTATCCACTCCTGGTCTGAAGGAAGAGATTGTGGAGGAATGAATTGGGATTTACCTTGGTGTTGGAAGCTTGGACCACCAAACTGCCAGTAGTAGGATGCTGCATGATAATATCATGGTTGCCAGGGGCTGGTATATGGCATCTGGCCACCAGCCTGTTCACTGGTCGGCAAGAGCAAGGTTTAGAACACTTTGGCCCTTGGAGTGTCAGTTTGGTCTTCATTGATTGGGAATAAGGGCTCCGAAGAAGGAGACCCAGGTTGCAGAACCTCTGTAAGGATGTTCATCTTAACTTAAACAGAAGTCAGCTGTAGGTCCAGAACATCAAGCCGCATGTCCAGTTATCACAGCAAAGGAAACGCTGTCTTCCTTTGGAAGACTAAGGTGGGTGGGGGAACTCAACACTGTATCAGGGGAAATATCAAGACCACTGACCGCCTTTAAGTCCATGAATAAACTGTCATTGTGATAATTTGGGGGTAAAATCATCCTCATCATCAATAGTCGTCTCCTGGTGGTGGTGAACTGGGGTCAAAACTGGAACCAAAAAGATAATGTAGCCTCTGAGAATGGCTCCATAGTAGTGGAGTTATACTTTGTGAATCAGCCTGTATTTGAACAGGGTGCCCTGGTGTGCAGTTGCAGCATGATCTCAGTCTACGTCTAGACAGATTTGGCTTACGGGCGGCACTGACCCCCCTCAAGCACTGTTGTGACCGGGGCTGATGATAACCAGTGCAGGTTTTAGAGCCAGAAAGGAAGTTGCATAGGAAATGGTGCAGAACCAGCGACATGCTGTAGGGGCTCAAAAGGAGCGGAGACCAGTTCTGCCAGCAGTAACCCGACTGAAACTGTGGATCCTTGGGCACCGAAGGGGCACCGCAGGAAGACAGGAGATGCCAAAAATATGCAGTATGGTCTCCTTAAAAGACTCAACCTGCTGCAGAACTGTCAATGGACAGAATAACTGGGGATGCATTGGGATCAACTGCAGCATCAGTTCCTCCATTAGAGATCAGGAGTGAGACCGATTGGCACCGTGATGCTCTTCCACATTCTCCTTAGTTCCGTGGTACTCGTAGTACGGCCCGCGGGCCGGCCCAGCAAGCTTTCTTTGGCAGCCTGCGGACCTTGCAGGTAATGTACCTATAGCCCCCAGAGAGAGTGGAGAGGGAGAGAGAGAAAGTGAAGAGAGAGAGAGAGAGAGACAGTGGGGAGAGAGTGGAAAGAGTAGAGAGAGACTGACAGAGAGAGACTGACTGACAGAGAGAGAGACTGACTGACAGAGAGAGAAAGAGACTGACTGACAGAGAGATAGAGACTGACTGACAGAGAAAGAGACTGACTGACAGAGAGAGACTGACTGACAGATAGAGACTGACAGAGAGAGACTGACAGAGAGAGAGAGAGAGACTGACTGAGGGAGAGAGAGAATGACTGACAGTGAGAGACAGAGAGAGACTGACAGAGAGAGACTGACTGACAGACGGACTGAGAGAGAGAGAGAGACCGAGAGAGACAGGCTGAGACTGACAGAGAGAGACTGGCTGACTGACTGAGAGAGAGAGACTGACTGACTGAGATAGAGAGAGACTGACTGACTGACAGAGAGACTGACTGACTGAGAGAGACTAATTGACAGGGAGAGAGACTGACTGACAGGGAGAGAGACTGACTGGCGGAGAGAGAAAGAGATGGCCTGACTGAGAGAGAGAGAGAGACTGACCGACTGAGAGAGAGCGAGACTGACGGAGCGAGAGACTGACTGAGAGAGACTGACTGACTGACAGAGAGAAAGAGACTGACAGAGAGAAACTGACTGACTTTTTGACTGACAGAGAGAGTCTGACTGACTGAGAGAGACTGACTGACAGAGAGAGAGAAAGAGAGACTGACTGACCGAGAGAGAGAGAGAGAGAGAGAGACTGACTGAGAGAGAGAGACTGACTGACTGAGAGAGAGACAGACAGAGAGAGAAAAACTGTGATGGAATTGGGGTCAAAATGTGTATGAAGCTATCCAATGCCTCTTAAGATTGCTATTGTCTGCTAATAAAAATGTATTATCAAAATGTGCTCTTTGTAGTTACATCTGCTTTTGAAATACAGCATTGTCTAATGTTTTGAAACGGGTTTGATTTTTTTTTTACTCTAGCCCTGCCCCCCCTGACCCCGCCCCCCACTGACCCCACCCCTACTGGTGAGGCCGTCGGCCACAAACCACACTGTAATTATGGCCCCCTGACAGAAAGTTTGTGAGAACCCATGCCTGAGATAATGTCAGGATGGGGTAGAGTCCCGCTTTGCTCTCCTTTGTTTCCTCTTTGATTCGGACTTCAACTTACTGGGTGACTTTGACCGTGAAGAAAATTGGTCACAGGTTCTAGCTTGAGAGCCGCAGTGGGACGGCACCCGACTCGCAGTGATAGCGGGATTTACGTGAGACCTGTGACTTCTTTTTCTGGTCAGTGCTATACAGCTTTTCACTTCATGGTCTTGGATTGCCTCTGGGTGCAGGAGGGCACACTCATTGCACAACTTGGTGTTGTTCCTCAAGCCCAAACACCAAAGGTACATCTTTTGTGGGTGTATTGCTGACATCTGTTTTTGACCGTTCACAGCATGGTTTGAACTCTGTAGTTTTAGATTGGGACATAGTTTCCCTGCACACCGGATTTCAATTAGAAAATTGGTGAAAACTGATGAAAGAGGGAGAGGAGCTCTGGATCCGTGTTTGACGGCGAGGAAAGAAACCAACTGATGTTGGCACCAGTGGTGTCACTTACATGCGGTCCACCTCCACTCCGTCTGGGTGAGAACGCAGTCAACACAGAGCCACACGGCGCCATCAAACAGCACATTGGGGCACTGCTATGAAAACTTTCCAGCTCCAGTTTGGTGGCTGGGGAGTATTCGAAAGATGAGAAATCTGCGGTGTGAAGTATCCCTCAGAAGTAAATGCTTAAGTGTGTATCTGCATATGCTTAAGTGGGTTCAATTATGCAGAGTGGTTGCAAAATGAATAAATAGTTCTAATTGTGATGGTAGCATGCTGATTCAGATACGTAGGGTGTGTGCGTGTGCATAGAGCATATATGGAAGGCCTACATGAGGTTGTGTGCAGATATCTTTCCAATCATGGAAGCTTTTTTACCTCCATGCCGTACAACTACAACAAATATTTGTTAAATGAACATTCTTCAAATTGTACTTCGCTTGTCATGGTGTACTTTGTTTGCTTGATTATGTTGCGTGTGTTCTTGCACGAATGCTTGGCTGGGTATTGCAGATGTCCATGCGAACGGCTGTCAGACCATTACATATCTCTCTGACACTTAGTGATGCATGGGTCAACATGCATGTGTCTTAATTGGTAGGGATTTGTAGAGGATTCCTTAAGCAATGTGCATGTCACGGTGTATGGATTAACAAATACACATTGCAAGATGCAAATTATTTGTTCATTATTCTACACCTCACTGTGTACTGTTATAGTGTCAATATGTACATTTGTTTAGTGGTGCGAATGTTTTAATATTTGTATCACGAATTAATGTGTTAGTTTATGCACTAATGTCTCATGGGGTGGGTAAAGAACTAGTCAATGAATGTAAATTAGTCGATGCCCCGTGACTTATTTGACGGACGGTGACCAAAACCAACTTTGACCCGTTTCATTAAGTACTCTGCATGTCGGGTGAACGGTGGCAACGAAACACTAATACTTAATAGCTCTGTGTAGTACTGTGCATGTTATGACAAGATGATATTTACCAAAAACTGTTTTGTTAGTTAACATCGAATTAAATACATAAATGTATGCTTTAGGCTAATAGTGGCTATCCCACTTTTCACCATTTTTGAATCATGCACCAATGCCAATAAAGGTCTGTGGGTAAGAAATGTATGCAGATTCTTTTTTTTTTTTTTAAAGAGTCCTTGAAAGATGTTCTATGAAAGTACTTCACATTGCACCATCCTTTGTGAACAACAATAAAAAAAAGCCACCTTTTTATATTAACGGTGAAAAACTAGCTAAAAAATACTTGAGGAATAAAGCTGCATTAAACATCTTAACCATAAACTTTTAAAGAAAAGCGTTTAATTGGTTTCATTCTTGGAGAAATGTTTCCCAAATTCCACATGCACGAATTTAAGTCGCACAGCACAGCCTGTGCAAAATATGGCAAACTTTTGCTGGAAGAGTTTCACAGTTCTAAATCACACTAGGTTTTAGTTTTTCTATCAAATAAGCAACGTAATCTTATGCACAGAGGCATCAATGCAGCAATACAATGTAATATAATGCACTATAATAAAATATAGCGCCTTTAAGCAAATATCTGCCCACTTAATAACGCTATATTCCATGTTAAACGCCAACATGAAAGTAGAAAGACAAATGGCCAATAGAACAGGGGGTAAATCTACTCCCCTCCCCCATACAAACGCTCCCCCGACTATGGGTGAATAAATTGATGCAGAGAAGACACGGATCGAAAACATGACAGGCATCGATTTGGTGAAACGGCAATAAATATTAATAGGAGAGGTTGGCGGGGGGGATGGTTGGGTGAATGGAATTCACGTTAAATATGTGACGTGCGGGCCCAGCCCAGTTGGGGTGCAGCAGGGAGGGTCCTGCTTTTGGCTGGGACATTCTGCTGTCTTGGCACAGGTGTGTCACGAACAGGCAGTGCATCGTGGGAAATAACGAGCTTCTCGTTGGAGTGTACTGGGCATGGCACACAAACGTGACAGATAACGATTTTTGAAAATATACATTTTGGAAAATAATCATTGTGAATATTATCAAGGACAGCCAAGGACGGCTCTTAGCCAATAAGAACGCTGCGGCTCTCAAAGTGCAAAAACACCTGGCCATATGGCATACATTTGTCGTGAACGTGAAGGATACTTTTTATTATCTCATGAAGTCAGGGCTTTAAGTGGGCCGGGTCTGTCCGGGTCTGAGCACCGGCAGTTTTTTTTGGGGGCCCTCGAAACGGGTCTCTATTTTCGTGGCTACTAAAGGTAGTCCGTTCTTTATTTTTTTTTTTTTCGGACCCGTTTTGAGGGCCCAAAAAAAAACTGCCGGTGCTCAGACTCTGCCCACTGTTGCTGCACTGTTAGGTAACCTGACCCCGTCTCCCTTCGCCATCCTCCACTTTGCTGAACTTATTGGGAACCTATCAGCTCAGTGGTCACGGCCTCATGACGTCATGCCAGGTAAGCTTTGTTGGAGGAAGGGAAATCCTTTAAGAGAGCCATTTTCTCTCGGGATTTCCCTTCTCTTCTCTTTTTCCGGCGGGAGAGCAACGTCGTGGTGGTGCCAGCGCGGGACAAATCCAGGACCAGGAGCAACGTCGTGGTGGTGCCAGCGCGGGACGAATCCAGGAGCAACGTCGAGGTGGTGGCAGCGCGGGACAAATCCAGGAGCAACGTCGAGGTGGTGCCAGAGTGGGATGCTGAAAAACTGAAGAGGCAGAGGACCCCAGGCAGCCTGCTCCAGCACGAAAACCCGACCTTCAGCATTTTCACCTGTGGAGCCCCATCCTTTCTCGGTAAGTGCAGTTTATGGCAGGTTGTGCACTATATAAATGCTAATTATAGCCCTCTGACAGTCTGTCCAAGTATTTGTTGACTCCAAGCCCTCTTCATCACCCAGAGATGGTACCCGTTGAGAGTGCTTTATGCATGCAGTCACGTGTTACTTCATCTTGCATTCCCTAAGAGGAATTGTCGTCGTCGTCGTCGCCCCCCCCCAACCAGGAAGTAGTTTTTGTTTCGTGCAACACACAACTGTTGTGTACTGCATACTTTGAACTGAGTGATCTGTGGGCGTCGGAGTTTAAATTAGGGATCGGTGTTTATGATGTGGCAAGGTTGAGATGGTTGAAGCCGAGGCAGAATGCAGTGTGAGATTCTCAGTGTGTCAGTAGGTCATAGAGGCGTGCAGACTGCATGCACATCCAATCCGTGGCCTCTTTGTAGGCCACACGGAGTGACAGTCTCATATATGCCTATGGGAATAGTTGGATGATGTGAGATATGCAGATGGAGGATTTAAGGGGAGAGATGTTGGCCTAACGGCTAGGGTGCTCGACCTCGGACCTGGGGAACTGGGTTCGAGTCTCGGTAATGTCGCTAAAACATCCTGTGATTCTGGGCAAATCACTTAATCTCCCCGTGCCTAACAAAAATGAATGTGTGTCCTTATGTAACGTAACTGGTGCTATGTAAAGCGCTCTGATAACCTATTCGGTTCAAGTTCGCGCTATATAAAACTCTAAAAAACGAAAACAAAATAATACAGCCTTTCTATACTATTAGGGAACAAAGGTTAACATGGATATTTTTTTAACCAGTGTTTACAGTCAAAAAGTGCACAGCTAACCCTCAGATCTCCTCTTCCCCTAATCACGCTTAAGTGCTTTCAAACCATGGCACTTACAGGGCGAAGCACTTCAATTCATCCTGGCTTAGTAACGACTTTGCGGAACTGTGCAATGCTTCAGCCAGAGGCTAACACTGGCTGCACTCCCCCACCCCCCACTCTCTCACCTTTCTTATGCGACCCATTTCTGTCAGAGTTCTTTAGTAGACATATATGGCCCTCATTGGCTCAGCCATAGCTTGCGCTCGCTTACCCAGAGTTCGCAGTTCTGCACTCCCTTACCCATTTAAATCCAGAACTTGTGCTTTAAAAGAACAAACAACCTATGTTGAAAGTGGCAGGGTCATCACTAGTCTTTGCATCAAAGTTAAGAGTAAGTGAAACCGATAGTTATTTTCTCTATTCGATCAATCCACACTACCCTGCTGCGCTCAAAGAATTAACGCTTCTAGAAGACTGCACGTTTGAACTGTACCACCATAAAGTCATGCAGCACATTTGATCAATTTCAGCAGGGTTGGATTGGTATAACAAATTGCCCCGGGCACGCAAAAAAAAGTGGCCCACATTTGCATATTGCCTTTCCGCAAAGCACTGCTTCGGCAAAGTTTTTATAAAAAGAGCTGGGGGGGGGTCTCTGACAGAGGCATGTTTTCTAAACTTAATTTGGATAAGAAATGTGTGAATTAGTTCACACTGGTGAGGCCACTTCTGCTCAGGTCCACTTTGCGCAATCTGCATACACTAATGGGCCGGCCCACTGGCTAAACGAAAATTGAGGGGGCCTCCCTGCAATGTACGTGGAGGGGCCCCGCCGGGCTCAATCAGAAGCTCTACGGCCAGAGTGCTGTGCTGAGGGGGCCCCCTAGAGCTTGGGGGGCCCCTCTGCACCGCGGGGGCCTGTGTTACGCCCCTGTGCCGGCCCAGCAAGAGGAAGGGAGAGACACCGCTGCCTGTTGATTAATGGGAGGTAATGGACGCCCATCTGCCTCCAGAAAGCCCACTCAGGCACCTACTGGGCCGCTGGCGGCATCTAAACAGCGCAGATACGGCCCAAATCAGCCCCCAAGCTGCCCAAAAAAGCAGCCCACAGCCGGAACTCGGATACCAGCCCCTCGGCCATTGCCAGAGTGCCCGCCTTGCTATGTAAGAGCAAGGCATACTCAATACTCAGGGCCATCTTGTGTCTAGATCTATTACAACGTTCGATTGCTAAGTGTGGCGGCTGGTCCTCTGTCATACGTTTGAGGTACCCCGAGGTTAATTTGAGCCAAGGGTTGCAGGTGGGGCTCACTGGCACTTATTTTTGTGTACCAGTATTTATTTGTTTACTATCAGTCTTCAACCAGAACAAGAGAGAGACAGGAAGAAAACGGACAAAGGAGAAAGAAATATAAAAATAAAACTGTCTCAAAAAGTGAAACAGGGGATGAAACAGCCTGCAAGAGCGAGATAAAGGGGCAGGAAGTCTCTGGTGATGGAAGAAAAAGGTATAAAATGTAGGTAAGAACAGTGCTTAAAAGCACAAAGCGTAAACTGTAGTTATCTGGTCGCGCTTGACCAGGACAAACTCACAAGTTCAGGTCGACCATGATAGAGCGCAGGCTGGATACAGGGACCCAGTAAGGCCCGCTGAGGGTTGTAGCACATGGTCTTGATTTGCGGTGCTGCGCAAACCCGCTGCAGTTCTGAGGAACAATGCGTGATCCTGCGTCGAGGTCTGGCATGCTGTGTTGGCAATGATAGAGACCACAACTGGGATGACCGAGCACCTTTTTCCTCACCTCCAAGGATCGAGGACTGTGTAGACACCACATGGGGACTAGGGCTCACAGCTGACAGGCAGAGTCCAGATGCAAGATCAAGGTGATTGTAGCCTTTTCTGTCCTTGAGGCTCTGATCAGAAGGTCAGCCAACTAGCCCTTGGAGTCACTCTGGTGGTTCCGGGTTCAAGGTGCAGTCCCAATCCTTTTTTATCGGTGAAGTCCCAGTCCTCCTTCATCAGGTAGCTGGGCAGCCGAGTAGTCCCTCGCGTGGCACAGCAGCAGGGCAGCAGAGCAGTCCTTCTTCTGAGTCTTCCACAGTTCCAGAAGTGATCTGAAGAGTTGGGTATAGGGCAGTGCTTAATTTGAGCCAGTTGTTTCTGGTGCTCAGCACCGGCTCGTAATCATGAACATCGGCGCTTATAGTGCGAACTCGACCCATAGGTACTGGAGCACGGTTTCATTCATTTTTGGTCAACACAGGAGTTCTGTTTTAGGCTGCACTTACAGAGGAAATGGGCTGGTGCAAGCTGCCTCCTCACGAGAGCCCCAGCAAGTTTTTGGTTTACAAATTAAGCACTGGTCTGGGGTTGGAATATTTATACCTGGTGCTAGCTTTGAAGTGGGAGAACTTTGATATTGTGACAAGCTCTCTTACAACTGTCTCCTTCATGCTTATGCATGGCAACAAGCTCACCGCTACATGTTAGAAGCACTCCTCCTACCCTTACACCTAACAACCAAACTCCTCTCACAACAACAACTCTATTAAAATGCATTCTAACAACCATGCGCAACACAAAGAGGTGCCCACTTGAAAATACGTCTATGCCATTGAGGATCGTCAGGGGCATGAAACAAGATAAAAAGGCTTGAATATGAAACAGTTGTGCTAATTGCCTGCCTAGTGCTAACCAAATGCTACTTCGGGGCATAAAATGGGCCGGGTTCCTAAGAGTCTCAGACCCTGTAGTAATCAAAAGCAGACATTGCAACGGGTCCCAGAAAAAAGGCTGATGAGAGGCAACACACAGAATCAACAGGTTACAGTATACACAAAACAAAGTTCAGTCTTCAGATGTTGGTTGCAAGTCTTTTTATTATTCAAAAGTCCTTTGTATACATGTGGCAAACAGCCAACGTGTTTCACCCTTCACAAGGGCTTCTTCAGGGCAATACAAGGTAGCTAGATTTGTGTATCAATGTATTGGTACCAGTAATGAGTGAAGTCACAAACCGTACCATTTGATGGACATAGACTCCACAAATGAGGCCTAAGGCCAATGGTAAGTATCCTTGTGTCCTCAGTCCAAATCAAAGCATACGTTGCCTTCAAATGGCGAAGAAATAACTCTTTAAGGCAATTGGTAAGCCTCCAGTGTAATTAGTAATAGTACTATCGCAATCCTGCGTAGAGTCCCGAACGGGCCTGTGTCCGGCAGCAGCAGCGGTAACACCTCTCACAACGACCACTCCATTAAAATACACTCTACCGACCATTCGCAACACAAAGAGATGCCCAATTAAAAACACTTTTAGGCCATTGAGGATCGTCAGGGGCATGAAACAAGATAAAAAGGCTAGAATATGAAACAGTTTTGCTAATTGCCAGCCTAGTGCTACCAAATGCTACTAAAGGGCATAAAATTGGCCGGGTTCCTACGAGTCTCAGACCCAGTAGTAATGAAATGCAGACATTGCAACGGGTCCCCATCAGGTCCAATATTCATGTCCCTAACTTGAATGGCAAAAACAGTGATCGATTTCTGAACACTGAACTTCATCCACGTCAGCGATTTAGTTCCTGTTCATATTTCACATGTTTTAGTTATTGTGTAACAGGTTTAGTGTAACTAGTTTGCACTGTGAGCAAACAACCGATGGGTCACTATTATCATATGATAAAAAGTGATGGGTCGCTATTGTCATATGATAATAGTGACACATGGGTTGTTTGCTCACAGTACAATACGTCCAGCCACACACTATCATTGGGGTATAAAGAGTACCAATTAAACATTTCCTTTCCCACAGCACTAAAAGACAATTACATTGCACAAGGCAAATATGGTAGTTGTGTGTGGGATATTTCCTCATAGCGTGTATAAAACACGGTATGTAGAGTGGAATAAATGTATTCCAATCCTTCAATGTAATGTACTTATAAACTGATTTTTTTGTTCACTGTATTTAGCACACAGAAATGTATTGTGCATGGGTTTCCATAAATTATTTTAATTTTGTCTGCACTAAAGGAAAGATATTGCACACTGCTGTTTTTAAGTGTGGGGCGTGTGATTATTTGCTTCTACAGGATCTGTATACAAAACTGCAACGGTAGTTGTTTCTATTGTTCTTTGCCTTGATAAAGTCGTAGGGTTAATCCCCCAAATGCCGAAACACGTGTTAAATAAATCTACAGGTCGAGAAAATATGTCTTCTTTGTTTCTCAAACTGAACACTATACTTCCATATGAAACAAACTGCGTGTACTTCATATTGATAATTATTTTGATAAATCCTAGAATTGAAATTTGGGGAGTTGGGTGTATCTCCCCTCTTTGAGAGCACCGCGGGCGAGAACCCTTGTGAATGAAATTGCATGCGACTGTCGTATGAGTGCCCCAGTCCTATCAAACACCCATCCGAACGAATAAACACCATTGTAACGAGCTATCACTGAAGACAGTCTCTAGACCAACCTACCACACCATGGAGTGAGGTGCATACGTCGCCAACAACGTATCAAGAAAGAGTGCTTGCACCAAACCAGCAATGGATCATAGAACTGATAACTGCACCAAACCACATGCTACTGGAAGACATACTGAACCAAGCCCACGGCATACATTGGAAAGAACGGCTGCACCAAACGAGCGACATGCCAAGGAGTGTCTGCATCAGACCAGCCGTAAACCCGGGCAATACGTCATGCACCACAACACCAACAGAAACAGCAACAAACCACACAACTACTACCCAATCCAGCTGTGGCGGAGCAAGGATGCCACGGGCCCTAGTGCAAGTAAGGACATTTCACCCCCAAGTACTTTTTGAGTACTACATTACTGAAACAATTAGGGTTTGGTGGGCACCTCGTGCCTCTGGGCCCCTTTGCCACTGCGCCCCTTTGCCACTGCATGTGCTGTGCCACTAATAGACCGGACATAGTGCACACTCCTTGTTTCTGCTGTAGCAGGGCAGCCAAGAAAAGCACAATTAGTTAAATTTCAAGCGATTTGAGTTTGCGTGTGGTTTGCAATCACTCATAGAAAGTGTATGTTTGGTGTACATTGGAACAAATTATTACTTTAAATGTATAACACATTTTGAAAATGACCACTGGAAACAAAGGTATAATTATCTTTCTCAGATCTGAGTCTGAAACACAAACACGCCAGCGGATCACAGATTTTGAATCCAGTCTTGATTTTCCCACATTCGTCTTCCTGCTCCAAGTAAAGCCCCGGACTCAGGAGACCCGCATACATTGTGCTGTGGCGCTGAAAGGGAGGACAGATTGGTGTCGGGGTGCCCTGCTGGGAAGTTGGCAGAACTGCCACCAGGTCATGATTGTTCTCATGCAGCAAGGGCGAAGACAAAGGCAGCTTCACTCATCATCATACAGGCAGCATTGGGACCGCTCATTCAGACAGTGACCCGGGGTGTTCGAGAGTCCTGCCCTCACGGCAGAGGCTGGAATGCAGGCACGCAGAGGGTGGGACTCCTGAGAGATGTGGGCAGCCTGCACCTGGCTACCACCCTGCATACTAACCGGGGAAGACTGACAGCCTGACACAGACACCAGGATCCACGTGCTTAGACACCCACAATGCCATGCAGATAAAAGCAGAGACAGGCAGGCTGAACGGTCGCCTGAGACTTCACCACAAGGTATGCAGCAGAGAGGCAGACTGATAGGATGAAACGCAAACATAAACAGTGACCAACCACCACACATAATCAATGCTAGACAGATAAAACACGCTGATAGATGTGTAGACAATCGTCACATAAAAACCGGCACACGATTATTAACCACAAAAGCACAACGAACAGACATAAAGACCATCCTGCGCACACAAAACACAGAAACCACCTTAAGGCTTAAAATGGATTTATTAGACAGTCCAGAATCAAACACACAGGTAGCAAAGCCGGAAGACACACGTACCCTGCAAGTGTGCGTGTGCAGACACGCATATACAGTCAACAAAATCACAGGCAGACAGGTAGCCTTCAAGGTAGACTGACAGCCATATATGCAGATTGGCATGCACATGTGCAAACAAAGACATACACATAATGTAGACAGACACAAAAAAGCAGTGGCAAGACCAGTAGGTCTCGCCTATGAGCTATGGGCCATGTAAATGTGTTCAGCCATGTTGTACAGCTGGGAAGAATGGCTGAAAGTAAAAAAAAAAAAGAAAAAAAAGATATGACGAGGCCAGCGTTAATTGCGTAATGACGCTATTTTTGTTATATCCTCAGCCACGCTGCACAACAGCCGGGCAGCGTACAACATGGCTAAAACCATACTGACAAAGTCAATAGATCTCTCATGGGCGAGACTTATTGGCTTTGCCAATGCCTTCTTTTTCTGGAAAGAATGTGCAGGGAGGTAAGAGGTAGTCAATAATGTGAGAGGGGGTTGGAGGGACAGTGTAAGCAATGACTGGAGGAGGGGTGTTGGGGTAAGGGTCAAGCATCGGCAGCGGGACTGAAAAAATAACTATGATGCAGCCAGCCCTTGCAGTGTCATATCGCTTTTTTCCTGGTGGGAATGTACAGGGAAAAGGACAAGCAACAACTGGGGATGGGTAATCAAAAACAAGAGGGGGGGGGAGGGTCACAGGACAACATAGGGAAAGGTGGGTAGGGGCAAACAACGACAGTGGGTGGAGGAGGGGTACTGAGCAAGCAAAATGTGGGAGGGGGTGGGAGGGGAGGGGCAAGCAACATTAATGGAAAGTGGGAGGGATTGGGAGGGGCGGGGGAAACAACAACAGAATTGGGAAAGGGCAGAAGGTATGGGGAAAGCAGCCATAGCTGAATAGGGCAGGGGTGGGAGGGACAGGGCAAGCAACAACAGAATGTGGGAGGAGGTGGGAGGGAGAAGGGCAAGCAACAACGGAAAGCAAGAGGGGGTGGGAGGGAAGGGGCAGGTGCAAGCAGCAACTCAGGAAAAGGGCGGGAGAGAGATGGCCTGCAAACACATATACTCTTATGGAGTGCTGCAACTAAAATTGCAATAAAGTACCTCTGAAAGCGTGTAAGCAGGGGAAGGATGATGGACATCGAAAGAAAGCAGTACTTGGTTCATCTTCGGACAGGGAGAACCACACAAAGAAGAAGTGAACCTGACGTGCTGACCAATGAGAAGCAGGAAAATGAGAGTGACAATGAAGCAAACCAAGGGTAAGTAATGTGCAGGCTCTAAACCCCGTTCAAGCTAACAAAATGTCTTGCAAGCCACAGCGCATACACTTTCTCAGGCATGACCTAAAAAAAAACCAGGTCAGGTAAGATGTAGAGCGAAACAGGCAGCACTTTAAGAGGAAAGAAAAAGGTGTGCTGTCTCTAAAAGGGTATTAGCCTAAGAAGCATAACCAGGAATCACTTCCATGAGGTTAATAACACCTTAATTGTGGGTGTCGGCTATTGTCCGACAAGGGTGAGGCACATAAAGGGCCCTCTGAGCTCTTTTACTTTCACTGCATCAATGCTTGGGGGTGGGAGGGGAGAACGATCCCCAGGAATCTACACACTAGACACCAAGGATATCGGGGTTGTTGCTCTTCCCACCCCTTTAATGCATCAGTCTTTGTGCCCCCCTGGAGGGTACATGGGGGCGATTACCCCATCCCACTAGGGACATATAAAAAAAACTATACGGGTGGAGGCTGCCCATAATAAGCACAGGCATCCCCCCACCCCAACAAAATATGCAGGCAGTCTTTTTGACACCCCCTCCATTCCCCCTGGGGTGCAGTTGGGGTGATTATCCCTGTTCTGCCCCCAGGAGGGGGAGGGCAGGAAACCCACTACACATCAAGAACATAAAAAGATAGTGGTGGGGGCTGCCATGCCCCCACCCCACCAAAAAACATGCTGACAGTCTTTCTGCCCCACCTAGGGGGCAGATGAGGAGGATTACCCCCAATCAGCCCCTCCCCCCAGGGGCCGAAAGTCCACTAGACACACAAAGATATAAGGGTAGATGCTGCCCATCATGAGCATGGCTATGGCCCATCCCCACCACAAACCTCTGCTGCTAGTCATTCTGCCCCTCCTGGGGGCAGATGGGGGTGATTACTCCCTATCTGCCGGGGGGATAGAAAACCCACTAAACACCAGGGACATATACATAACAAATATACAGGGGTGGGGGCTGTTACCACCCACAGAAATATGCTGGAAGTCTTTCTGCCCCACACCCCCGTGGACAGATGAGGGTGATTACCCCAATGTGCCCTGACAGGGGTGGGGGGGGGGGTAGAAAGCCCACTAGACACCAGGGACTGTATTTATGCAGTATTTGTTTGGGGTGGGGATTGCACCCCTGGGCATGGGCCTGCACACTCCCCTACCCCGCTGCCAATAGACTTTCTGCCCCCCCCCCACCACCGTGGAGTCTTTACTCCCAACTTTACCACCCCTTGGGGGGCAGAAAGCCCACTGAACACCATGGATTTCAAAACAGTGCCAAAACAAACAAAAGGACGGGTGGCCTACCCTGGCATCGAGCAATACCCCTGCTCCAGAAGGGGCAATTGAATTTTTCTGCCCAAGAAGGGGTAGACAGATTTATCGCAATTGGGGAGGTTGCCCCAAATCCGCCCCCCCAGCGGTGTGGGGGGGGTGGGGTAGAAAGTTCACCTGACACCCGGGATTTTACCTTTGGGGCAAAAAGAACGTGGTGCATGTGTTGCACTCTAGCATTGGTCTCAGCCCCACCCCAAAAGGGACAAACCAGCCTTTTTACCCCTCCCCTTGGTGAGACAGGAGATTTGCCCCCAATTTGCACCAAGGGGTGGCAAAAAGCACACTGTATAGCATACATAAATTTGGTGGATCTGGCCCATCCTAACATCAGCCCCCACCCTCACCCCTAAAGCATCAATCCTTCTGCTCCTCTGCAGTCTAAAGAACCCCATCCCAATGGCAAGCAGGAGGACATTTGATTCATTTGTGTGTCATTTTTACATATGGGCAAGGAGAGTGCAACTAACTCCCAATATTGTCCCACTTACAATTGTGAAGGGCTTCAGTTCTGAAACCTAGACATCTGGGGGAGTCCAGGGTGGTGTGCTTCGAAGGGGATCCCACAACAGTTTCTTACCTATAATGCTCTGCAAACCTCAAACTTTGACTAAAAGCACACATTTTGCTCACATTTCTGTGTGGAAAACATCTGAAATATGTGGCGAGCCACAAATTTCCTGCCACCTTGAGTTCCCACATGTCTTTTGATAAGAACGCTGGCCTACTTGCGTGGTTGGGTCAAGAGACCACAACACAAAAGGCCCTAAAGTGCCACGTGAAGAGATCAGCGATAGGGGTAGCTGCGGGATTTGAGGCTGTGCTCAACCACCATTCATGGAAACCTACCAACCGCAGACATTTTTTAAAACTAGACAACCAGAAGATTCCAGGGCGGTGTGCCTTAAAGGGATCCAATTAGGTTTCCTTACCCACAATGCCCTGCAAATCTCAAACTTTGACTGAAACCATGTATTTTCCTTATATTTCTGTGATGAAAACTTCCAGAATACACAAAAGTCCTACCACTTGTGCCGATAAAAACATTGAGCGACTTGTGTGGTTGGGCCTAGTATATGTGACAGGTACGGATCAAACCAAAATCAATCTCGGAGTCCCCAGCAAGGGGTCTCATTGACCTTGGTTTGATCTGTTTCTGTTGTGGGCACTAGCTAGCCAAACAAGTGATGCAGCCTTTTTATTGGTAAAAGTGGGGTAACACTGGGTGGTATAAATTTTATGGATTCCAGAAGTTTCCTTCACAGAAATGTAAGGAAAATGTGTGATTTCAGTCAAAGTTTGAGGTTTGCAGAGCTTCTTTGTAAAATGACTTAGTGAGAGCCATGCAAGTCACCCACCTGTATACTCACCTGGTTGTCTAGTTTGAAAAGATTCACAGGTTTCCTAGGTGGCAGCTGAGCTGGGGTTCAAAATCCACAGCTACCAACTGTGCAAAAAAGGGCCAGTTTTGAGTGGAAAAATTTGATGTATCCATGTTGTGTTTTGGGTCATTTCCTTTCACGGGAACTAGGCCTACCCACACAAGTGAGGTACCCATTTTATCGGGAGACTTAGGGGAATGCTTGGTGGAAGGAAGTTTGTAGCTCCCCACGGATTCCAGAACTTTCCATCACAGAAATGTGAGCAAAATGTTATTTTTGTTGTCATACTTTGAGTCTTGCAAGGGACTCTGGGCAAAATAAACCTGGTGAGAGCCAGGCAATTCACCCTACCCTGGATTCCTCCAGGTGTCTAGTTTTTTAAAATGTGCACGTTTGCAAGGTTTCCCTAGGGGCTGGCTGTGCTAGAGCCCAAAATCCACAGCTACTCACTTTGCAAGAAAAGGATTTGTTTTGAGTGGAAAAACGTGATGTATTCATGTTGCGTTTTGGGCATTTCCTGTCGTTGACACTAGGCCTACATACACAAGTGAGGTACAATTTTTACTGGGAGACGGTGAGGAATGCTGAGTGAAAGGAATTTTTTAGCTTCCAGCACACTCCATAATTGTCCATCAAAGAAAAGTGAGGAAATGTGTTCTTGTCAAAGTTTGAGGTTTGCAAGGGATTCTGGGTAAAAATACCTTGTGAGAGCAACACAAGCCATCCCAACACTGGATTCACCCAGGTTTCTAGTTTTCAAAAATGTGCAAGTTTGCTAGGTTTCCCTAGGTGCCAGCTAGGCTAAGGAACAAATTCCACAGCTAACTACTTTGCATAAAAAGGGTACGTTTTGAGCTGAAAATGTGATGTATCTATGTTGCATTTCGGGCCCTTTCCTCCCACAAGCAGGAGGCCTACCCATACAAGTGAGGTACCATTTTTATTGGAAGACATGTGGGAACATACAATAGTAGAATGTTTGGTATTATATAAGTCAGTGTGTCAGAAAGAAGACATTTTGAAAAATACCCTCAATCTTATGCTAGTATGGGTACCCACAAATTCAGACATGTACAAATAACCACTTGTGCCCATTTCAGACATACACGGGTTTCCTTGATACCTATTTTTCACTCTACATATTTCACCATATGGATTGATCTATACTTGGTGCACAAAACCATTGTACAGTGCACCTCAGTTGTTTTTTCTGGGTACCTTGGGTTCTTGGAGAACCTACAAACCCTATATATCCCCTCGACCAGAAGGGTCTAGCAGATGTAATGATATATTGTGTTTGTAAATTGCCCATTGTGACAATAAGTTACAGATGAAAACGTCATCACAAAGGGCCATTTTTTCCTACCCGTTTGCAATATCTCTTCATTTCAGCAGTTTCTTCTGGAAAACCTTGAGGTACCTACAAATATGATCCCTTTCTGAATTCAGAATTTTTTGTTTATTTCAGAAATCTATAGCATTTCTGGATCACCCATGGGTTTCACACTGGTCTCCACTACAAACTGGAAGTAGGTTGGGAGCACACAAAAAAATAGGAAAATGGGCTACCGCTTTGAAAAATGTCAAACCTTTGGTAAAAAATAAATGTTTTTTTTATTCTTGATGTTATGTTCTTGAAAACTGGAAATATTGTGATTTTAGCACAGCAAACTGTTTGTCAGTATTTCAACTGCCGTGTATACGGCCATCACACAAGATGGTAATTCCACATGACACATCAGTGGCCATCGCTCTCTGAGCTCAGCAGAGTAGATTGGATTTGTCATAAGGGTACACCTTCATGACCCTCTGACAGGCAGGGAGAGAAACTTGCGCTGCTTTCAGCCTCAACGAAGATCTCATTCGTACATCGTAAGAGACACCCATTTAGACCATAATATCACCCAGGCGCCTAGAGTTGACGCGGTTCATAGTGTGCGCTACATAAGATCATGAGTTGTATGAGGAAAACTACAGAAAGAAAGCATCTCGAAAAAGTAAATACTAAGAGAATACAAGAAGTAGTGAAATGCGCAAGTTAAGAGGGGCAGCATTACAGACGTGAATTAACTTAATGGTTTTTATAGCCATTGTTGGTCAATAAAACAGTTGTATTTTGCTGCATTTACGCCTTCCAAATGTAAGCCAGTGGGTAAGAAAGAAGATATTTTGAAAAATACCCTCTACATCGTATGCTAGTATGGGTACCCACAGATTTGGAGATGTACAAATAACCACTTATGCCTGTTCCAGAAATACATAGGTTTGCTTGATACCTATTTTCCACTCTACTTATTTCACCTTTTGAATGTGTCTATACTTGGTACTCAATGAAAAACCATTGTACATGTTGTTTGCTCTGGGCACCTTGGGTTCTTGGAGAACCTATAAACCCTATATATCCCCGCAACCAGAAGGATCTAGCAGACGTAACGGTATATTGCTTATGTAAATCGCCATCGTGACAAAAAGTTACAGATGAAAACATTGTTACAAATGGCCATTTTTCCCTACTCATTTACAATATTTATTTATTTCGACAGTTTCTTTGGGAAACCAGGACATGAATGAAGGGCCCAGCAGAGTAGGTTCCCATAACAGATTTTAACTACTGCAGGGTCCTAGACCTAACATTTTCCCGCATCTCCAAAGGCCTGGAAGATGCACATTGTTGAGAGACACGCACTCTCGGCTAATCAGCAGAAGCAAGCAGAGAGATGTGACCAGCCAGCCAAGCATACATAGAAGGTAAAGGCGTCCATTCGCCCCTGTCCCCACAGCCCCACCTCCCCCTGCCCTCCATAAACACACACACACTGGGAGACAGCCAGGCAGAAATAATACCAAACCACGCACCCAAACAAACGCAGGCAGATTGACATATTTCCTTGTCAGAAAGCTACTAACAGGAGACAAACATAGTCACATAAAACCAAAACCAGCGAGGCTGATAAAAATGAACAGCAAGACAGACACACAGTCAGGAAGACACACAGACAAGCCTGCTCCACCACACACAGACACCGAGGAAGGTAGCCAGATTGATATATAAAATCAGCCACCCATGCACAAGACAGACGCAGCCCAGCTCACCAACACACACAGACCCACAATTATCTGCAAGCTCTTTGAAATGCATATGAAGCAGCTGCTCGGGTCACGTGGCCGCGTTACTCACAGGCGGAGAGCAGACGCGGTCCACTTGCCATTTAATAAGCAGGCCCGTGTAATGCAAAGCCGGGCTTCTGTTTTTATTTTGAAAACGCTGCCCGTGATGGATCAACATCTCTTCCAGTGGTCGCCAGCAGCCCTTGCAAACAGCTGCAGAGTTTGGCCATGGATGGCGAGGATCACACGTGGTCTTCGTGTGTCACCCGCTACACCTGTAATGCTATGCTCTGGACTGAAGGGCTGCCCACGTGCTATATTTAGGCCGCTGACCCTCCACTTGGCTGACCGCTGGTCTGTCCCTACGAGTTTGCAGGCAGGAACGTCACAGTAATTATTATAGTCTGTAATTGATAGCACCGACTGTTATTTGCGGCGTTCAGGGACAGCAACACTGCTGTATTTCTGTATAAAAAATGAGTTAATACTTTGCAGTTATTAAGGATAACTATCATATATTACTGACAGAAAATATTGTCTGTGGATCAATAACGCTGATTCCATAGACTCTAGAAGGATGAAAGACGGAGTCAGCCTCAATTAGAATCAAACCTGCGAAATTCTGGTTATTGGCACCCCACTTGGTTTTATACCTTGCTTAATATTATTAACATGTTTAAGTGGCTGAGATAGCTCAGTGGGTTCGGCAGAGACTCTTCTCACTAACTGAAGAAAAAGATACTTAAGTTCACACAAGGTGTAGTGTTTCACGATAATTCACTGTCTTCTCCAGCTGTTTAAGAAGCTGCGTTGTGGCCCCAGCTCTCAGTTAATAAACAAATGTTATATATAAACCAGTGTAAATAGTATAAATCAGTGAACCATCTTGGCTGATAATGTTATTTTTCCTTCTTCTTCCGGGTCTGGTCTTGAGTGCCTTCTGGTTACACTTTTCCAGACACTGCCACAGCAGCAAGACCCATGCGACTGTGAGGGAGCATTAATGCTATATTAGCATCAACATAATGGACATAGCGTTAAATATCACAACACAACCACAAATAACGAAACATAATGGCACACAACATGCAGCATATGGAATACATGACAGATAGCACAATAATACAAGGCATGAGATGACATCATCCCTAAAGGGCTTTTCCCGGGGACAGACCAGAGAACCTTGTGTCCGGTGCTCACCCCGGCCTGGCTTACCGGGTCCACTCACCATTTCACCTGCTTAGCTCCCATGGTCCACGGTGACCTTTCACCTCACCAGGCCTGCCTTCTCGTGTTCCCTGGGGCCGCGTGCCCCTCCACTCCGGCCATGATCGCCTCAGGTGGGTAAGTCCGACGAAGGTGGGGACCCTTAACTAAAGCAGGACCACAAACTCCCCCAAATCTGTCCAGACTGGACTGGGTCTTCTTCTTCTGGCGTCAACGAAATGCAGATGAATATCAAAGAACATCTCATGTATGAAAAATACTCAAACGTCCTAATTCCTGGTTTATCTGGTTTGCAGACGTTGCCCACTCAAATAAGAAATGCACACAGAAAAATAATCTCGCATATAAGCGAAAGATATACACGGAAGTCTCAGCCAGTGCAGGAAAATGCACGCTGATGAGATCAAACCAGAGAAAATATGTTTTCGAATTTCGTTATTCTAAGAAAGATCGTGATATACCCGGATATACAAAAATACACATTGAAAAAATGTCCTTTAAAATCCGAATGAAAGCAACCATTAACGTGGACACCTCTCCCTTTTATACGAAAAACATCCGCTGGAGACCTCGCTACCACGGGAAAAATACACGTTGACAGATCCTGAGAAACGTGTCTTCCAGGCGAGGCAGCACAGGCTGGTCGCTCCTCAGCTCTCTTTCCATATGGGGGTTAACCCCTCGCCTGCCGCACTGCTTCTTCCAGAATACCCCATTTTTGCTGCCCGTGGCCTCGTCGCTGCTGGGGTCTCCCGGGCCCCTTTCAGAGCGGCCCGTCAATCCTCCTGGGCCATTCCCACGGTGACCTCTCGTCGGCGGAGCCCAGAAACGCCGCCATTCGCGCGCCGTTCGCCGCCAGACCCCAGCATCGCCTCCGGTGTGTTGTCGGTCGATAGCGCCCCCACCCCCGGTTTTCATTCATTCCCCGTCCTCCAGAAACGGCCCCCCTCTTCCGCAGCCTCTCATGCTTTCCCTCTGTCAGACAGCCTCTGCGCGACGGTCTCTATTCTCCGCCACAGCCCTGTCACAAGATGATTTTTTTCCCTTTTTAGCTGGGGGAGGGTGGTCTGATCCAAAGGGGAGGGGGCTGGGGGTGCAGTTTGACGGCCTGGGAATAAGTACATTTTTTAGGCATTCTGGCTGAATTATTCATGCAGTGTGCAACCTATAGAAATCTACAGCCTGGGTTTTTAAAGGGCTGAGATTGAGAAATGTGTTTTTTTTTAATATATCTCTTGGGCTTTATCGGGTTATGATTGAGTCAGTTGCAGAAGTCTGCAGTTGGTCGACTCAAATCCTGTCTGAGACTCTAATCCTCAGACCCGAAGCTACAAAACTGTGGTACGAAGTGTGGGCAGAAACCACGTTTTTTATTTTTCAAAGCCAGTAAAATAGTGAAATGGGCTAATGCGCCTGTTGCAGATACAGGTTAAAATATGCAGGTCGAGGTGTTGTTACCAGGGGACTGCCTGTGTATTTCAGCCTTCCGGGGCAGATACTTGGAGTTGAGTGACCGTAAAACCTGTGTTTACACTACAAGGAAGCTAGCGCTGAACTAAATTACACCGTAATAAAGTATGAAGTTGCAAACATTCTGTTTTGTAATGGAGACATTTTTGTGCAGTTAAAAAAATATTTGCAGTTTGTTTTCAGGCGACATAACGTACAGATTACGTCATACCACGATGTTATTGCCAAGCTGTACCAAATCAGCTTAATACCCCGGCACGCTTGGGATTAGTATTAATGCCAGCCTGCCCTATAACACCAGCTACGGAAGCCCACAGGCCACAGTTCTGGCGCGTAGGGGCCGGGGTCTGATTATGAGAACGCTGTCTGCGGAAATGGCACCAATCCTCAGCCAATCCTCTTTAAGCGCACAATGAGCATTCAGGGCCAGGGGGCGTCTGCAGATGTCGGGAGATTATTGCATGTTTTTTCAGACACCTTGGTTAGGCCTGGACCGCTGTACTGTGCTAATATGGGGCAGCCGCTAAGAAACTAGTTCATACAGGTTGGCTTGGTTGGGATATGTAGACATAAAATGGACACACACTAAAAACTCACCTGTATTCGACCTTATTTTTGCATCGTCCTTACATGTCTTTTTGCTGGAGTAGTGAAACATGTAATACATGTTCTTCCACATCTCCTCATTTCTCCCCTAGGCCAGTGCTTTCAGGCGGCCACAGGGCTGCATTAGGCGCTTTAAAAAAGCAGCCTTGCTTACCACTGCTATAGTAAGGCCTTGAAGTCAAACCTGTTCGCCTTTACAGTTCTTTTGTGGATAACACTGTAGGTGGATCGTAGTGGAATCCCTCAATTTGAGGGCCTTTAAAGGGAGAAGGTAAACACGGAGCACCGAATTACGACTCTGGTGGTCCCAGAACTGCCAGACTCACCATGGCGCGGTGGTGGCGTTTCGACCACCACCCCAATATGACTTGGGCGGCCGAACCGCCCTGGGACTGCCGCTGTCTGGAAACTGCTGTTCCCTGGTGGTGGTGAGGCGGTCAGAGGCCGCAATATGCTTGGCGGGACCACCGTCGTCCCGCCAAGCATATCAGGAGGAGTTTCCTCTACACCAGGGTTTTCATGGCTGTACAACTGCAATGAAAACCCTGGTGGAGAGGAAACAAAGGGGGCGATAAAGGACCCTCTTGCGCCTCTGCACCCTGTATATGCACACGGGGGGCACAGCATGTGCCCCCCGTGTGCATGCACACCAGTTCCTGCACGGCATGGACATTTCAGTCCCATCCGTGCAGGAACCTTGTGAGGCATTCCCATTGCGGTGCCTTTACAAAGGCACCATCATATTTGATAGATGCACTGCAGGGGGAATTGCCATGCCACCCGCCCACCAGAAATCTGGCAGGTGGGCGGCAGCAACTCGTCAGTGCGGAGCGCGGTGGTGGCGGCATGCCCGCCCCGCCAAAAGTTGTAATTGGGCCCCATGTGTTGTCAGTTGACATTCCCAACCAGGAATTGATATATCCATGCCATTTTCTGTGGCAGATCTATTGGTTAGTAGCATTAACAAGGATGTCTGAACCATAGCACTCTTTACAATTCTGCCATGTTAGATTTTAATGATACCATTAGTACCTGCAAATGAAAGGAATGTTTCCTAGAGTTACCTTGAGGTATCTGGGTTCCTCCTATATACAGTAGCTCTTATAAGGAACTCCCTAAAGTAGAATTTCCGTCAACTCTGAGAATACCATCTCACCAGGGAGGGCTGAGGTTGGCTGTGATGAAGCATGCAACTAAAATGTGGGTGAGGCTTCCTCAACCAGAACGCATCAGAGAACTTGGATGGATTGGTCATCAATACTGAATCATCACATTGTTTGGCTAGTAGTGTTTGATACAGGGAGGAAATGCAATGATGTCCTTTCTCTCACTCTCTTCTTGTGATATGATAGATATAAAGGTTGCCAGCCTGCACTATGCGGCTCCTGTTTCTATGCACAAAACTTCCTTTCATGAAAATTTACTGAGACTGTCATGCAAGAGAGAGCGCCACATCAGGAAGGAACCAGGTTGGCCTCCCAAAGGGGTGAATTCTGCATTGATTCATCCCTGCCAGATAGGATCCGGTTATTTGTTGGGAGTCACTTTCCAGATCCTTGTCTTCCCACAGCATGACCGGAGAGCCACTCAGCACCATGCCCCTTGCACAAACAGTGCCACTGGATTCAAGCTAGCCTGGCTGATGAGGGGTGAAACATCGAAACCGGTCCTAGGATGCTTGTTTCCGGTCCAGGGAGGACCTGTCTTGGCAGTTCGTGCTGGACTGTTCCCATGAGGCACAGGGTCAAGACTGATTTGCATATGGCCAGGTCTAAACTGGGGTAGCATGGTGAGCAAAAGAATGATGGATCTAACCCAGATCTCTTGACTGGGGGTGAATGTTTTGATTTGTTCTGCATTCCGTCCATCAATTGTGTGTCTTTTGCTCTTGCACAAACAGTGTCACACTCACTGCTTCCAGGAGCAGCTACTGTAGACATACATATACAACTATTCCTTTTTTTCTCTCGTCTGTCCTCCCTCTCCAAAACCCTTGCAAGTTGATGTATTCATGGACTAATGAAGGACTAAATTGCAGAAGCAGGAAATGCTGTGTTTCTATTAAGTGAAACTAGAACATTTTGTGCTGCACTTTGAGGCTTGAACACTGCACCCAGGAGTGGTCTGTATTCTTAAAACCTCGCACCCTGGGCCTGGTAGCTGGAACATCACTCATTTTTGGGAAGTCATGCCTCATTCAGTACCAGCTGGCTGTGATTTCAATGCTCCCAGCTTCTGGCCCCAAATTCTGTTCTGTAAGACAGCTATTTCTAATTCAGCAATAAAACAAGCATTTGCAAATTCATGAACACAACATTTCTGCATGCCTCGGTTTGCATGCATTACCACATTAAAGACAGACCTATTGGTATTTGTAAACCCAGTAGGGCAGAGAATTCTGATAATGTTACGTGCTACTGGAGAGAGCAGCCCTGATAAACAATTATCTGCTAGCTACACCGGTGGCCTATGGAACGCCGTGCTTGGGTAAGTTGCAGTGAACGCAAAGGATGTATGCCTTGCATTACTCCAAATAGTACTGGTCTGAGAGGAGGCAAATCAGCAAACCTCATGAAGTTAAATTCACAGATCTGCGTTCTGCAAAGATGTTTGAGGCAGCTACGAATCTTCTGTGAGGTTTTGTGACGTAACACTGGAATTGCATACTTCAGGGCAAGAGGGCACACACCTTTATGGCCAACTCAGAGGGATCCACTAAAGCAAACGAGAAAATAATTTGATAGAGGGTCCTAGCAGAAACATTTTGGAGTTATTTCATGTTCAATCCCATTGACCTTCTGGGGCAAAGAAAGTTATTATCCAATTCAAAAGACCTTTATTCGAATTACTTAAAATTCATAAAAGTACACACATAAAAACAATTCATTATTACAATGTTTCAGAATACAATTTCTTAAAGATTAAAAAAGAAGAACTAATACAGCAGTCATTCAGGGATTTTCCATCATTTTGCGTACACGTGTTATAAGTCTTAAGAAGGTGCTGGTGCGAAAAATCAATTCATCCGTATCCAGGGAGAACAACATTAAACGGGACTCCTCCAAAGAAAGGGGTCTTTGTTTTCTAAAATAAGGTGTTAAAAACCAATTGATATATTTTAAATAAAATTTACAGAAGAGTAGAAAATGCAACTCATTCTGTGTACTAATACCATCACACGGGCAGGGATTATATTCTGTAGGGCGGTGGTAACCCAAAGGGAAACCCAAAAGGAATTTAATGGAGCCTGCCCTTAGGCGAAATAACAAAGACCTTTCCCAGTCAGACATAGGAAGGGTGAGGTAAAGTGGGAAAGGTTGTTTACACAGATCGTTCTCCATATATCTGACAGTAGTAGATTTGGATATTTCCCTTTCCATTCTTTCTGTATCAAAAAGTGCATATAGTACTTGTTTAACCTCTACCTTATCTTTAGGTTAAATTCTGAATGGATCAGAAAAGAGATCGCCTCTGTTCACAGCACTTAGTGTTTTTAAAACTCCAGCGAGCCAGGGAATTGATGAGCCGTGATCACATTTGAGGCAGTCAGTCTTTAATTATATCTTGTGTTAGGGTGGCTGCATTGTTCCTCCAAATTCTCAGCCAGAATAAAGCTGATCTGGATCTAATAAAATCACAGATATAGGGGAGATTTAGCTCTTTATGACAAATAAATTCAGAGGACGAGATTGGGGCGCCCAATAATTTCCTACAGAAGCGGCTCTCTTCGCGTTGAATACCGGGACTTTTACCCGAACCCCAAACCTCAGCCCCGTAGGTAGCAACAGGGATGCACTGTAATCTAAATTTTTTTAAAATGGCTCTGGTAGCACCTAATTTCTTTGGGCGTGTGAGGCTCAATATGGAATTGGTGGCTTTCGAGAACTTGCTCATGGCGTGGGCAGAGTGCCCACTCCATGAGCCGTTCGCAGCGAAAACCACCCCTAGGTATGTAAAGGAATTTACAGAATTTAATTTGTCGGGGCCTATGTGTATAGTGTTGAGTTTCCGTTTCCCAGGTCCACATGACATTATAAAAGATTTTTTAAAATTTACACGCAGATCTAGGCCCTCCATGTGGTGGACAAAGTTTTCCACAAGCAAACGGAGGGCATTTGGAGTGCGGCCCATAAGGACCGCATCGTCGGCATATAGTAAAACTGGCAAGGGATGCCCCTGAATAATTGGCACATCTTTGGTTGCTTGTTTTAATACTTTTGCTATACCATTGATATAAATAATAAACAGCAGGGGTGCTAAAACGCACCCCTGACGATTTTTATGGCTCCGAATACTTCGCCACCCAACCCAATCCTAACTTGTGCCCTGAGATCAGCGTGGAGGTATGCCAGAAAGTGTACGAGGGCCTCATCCAAGCCATAGTTAAGAAGCATGGTCCACAATTTAGATCTATTGACTAGATCAAAAGCAGATGAAAGATCCATAAAAGCAAGGTAGATGGGAGACGATCGAGCAACGTTGTACTTGTCAATTATCAATTTTAAGTTCAAACTTTGCTCGACTGTGCCCACCCTGCTCCTGAATCCCATCTGACACGGATCCAGTAGGTCTGAGTCTTCTGTCCACTCTAACACCCTATTGTAAATAACTCGCCCAAGTATTTTTAAGGTGTTATCCAAGAGCGAGATTGGGCGGTAGTTGGCTGAATCTGATCTGTCGCCCTTTTTGTAGATTGGGACTATAATACTAGAAGACCACGTCTTAGGGATGGGTGCTTTTGACAGACTGTTAAAAACATTGTGAAGGATTGGTGCCCATAAATCCGGACTATGCTTTATAATATCTATAGGGAATCCATCTGGGCCTGGTGCCTTGTTACCAAGGCTCTCTCTAATGGCTGCTTCTTCCTCATGAAGGTCAATCTGCAAGTTTCGCAGCTGTCTCAGATCTGGGGTGGTTAACTCCTCAATGGGGGCAGCATATATTTTAGAAAAATGGGCTTCCCAAGTGCTGCTGATTATATTACAGCTAGTTGAGGATAAAAGTTTGCCCATGTCGCGCGGTTTCCTAACGGCAGACCAAAATGGGCCACTACTCTTCAAGTTGGCGCTGTCAACCAACAGTTCCCACTGTTCCATCAGAAGTGCCGCCTTCCTTTCAGCTATTTTTACCTCTACTGGATTCCTTGGCTTGGTGGTTAATGCCCTACGTAGTTCCCTGTTTGCAATAGAACAGGCAGAGTCAAACCACCTTGGGTCCTTCTCTTTTGTAGATAGTGGGGCTGACAAAGAAGTTTTAATTACCACACATAGTTTGCCAAAGTCAGTAATTATTCTATGGCAATTCCCGTCAGATAATAAACAAGAGTTTATTAATTCTAGGTGGTCATTTTTTACACTATCGAGTATGGCTCCACAGTCAATTCCCCTCCATTTTAAACGGAAACCACCACCAGATGGTGTGATGTCTCTTGCTCCGTTTAAGTTAACATAAACCGGGCTAGGGCCTAAATGTAAGGTGACTGTAAGGGGATTATGGTCTCCAAATAGTGTCTCTACCACATTAGAGTCAGTGACACAATCTGTTAATAAGGGGATGTGAAGATAAAATCGATGGTTGAGCGAGAGTCCCTCCCTCTGAACGTAGGGGCACAAGCCATCCTAGGGGTTTGGCTTGCTTCCATTACATTACTGAGGATGTGTTCATTTAATATGTTAACTAGTTCAATGCCCCTTCGTTCTGCTTGATCCAAATGGTTTTTATCCTCGTGCCGATGCTTCCTTAAAATTTTCGCGTTAAAATCTCCCCCGATAAGAATCCCTGAGTTCTCTTCTAGACCTATGTTTGTTTCAAGGTGTACCAAAATGTTGGAAAGTGCTGTGTAGTTCCTATTCGGTGCAGAATGAAAATCATTATTATAAAAATTAATTAAATAGATCTTGGTCTTTCGCTTGTATTCAAGAACCTGAATATTTGGGTTCCCTACTGATAAATCCTTAAAAATACCACCCGCCAATATCCTGATTCCGATGAAAAGTCCTCCCACTGCACGGCCAAAGGCAGGCTTAGATGCAAACACGCTAAAGCAATGGTAACCCTCTAGGTGCACATTCCCTACGGCCCAAGTCTCTTGGAACATGATGATGTCTTTGCCATCCAATAGCTGGACCCATTGGGGGTCAGACAATCTTGAGTCTAAGCCTGCAACATTCCAGCTAAGGATTGACAGGTCTGAACCACTAGGGGTACCTAAATGCTTGTCCCTTGCGCTCTGCCTAGGATTGGTTAGCAGGGTTATTGTATCCTCACATATAACTGGGGATGGGGCGATGACATCCTGTGTAACCATTGATTGGGTTATATTAGTTTGTATAAAGTCTGAAAATTCCCCAGTGGCGTCAGCTACCTCTACGCATTCAGTTTTGCTTGCGCTGTTCCCCAGTCAATCCTGTTATTCTAAATTTGAGAGAGCGTATTCAAATCGGTTATGGGTTGGGACATTATACATGTACCTCATCTCTTTCTGGGCCGTATTAAAATTTTGATTAATCCCTGCATGGGGCCTCTCCCTTGGGATATACTGGGGTGCAGCGGGAAAGGGTGGGTATAACATTTGATGTACTGGTGGTACAATCACATTACCTAATGAGGGGCCATTCCTAGAATCAGGATATTGATCCTGGTGGTGTCGTCGGCTATTGGTTCTAAAGTTGAGATTTGTATCCTGTTGGTATCCCAGGAAATTAATCCCAAAACTAGGGTTAGAGTCTGTTAAGTGCCTATAGAAGTACCCAGGAGGAAGGAGAGTGGTATTGTATTCCCATTGTGAGGGCTGTGGGGCTTTTGCAAGCGTACATTGCACCCATAGTGGGGACCTGAAATTTATGATTATACAGTCCCCCTCAAACTTTTTTCTCAATGGGCCCACCCACCCCACTCTTTGGGTATGAATAATCTCCCCAGCGCCTTCCATCGGAAAGTGGCAGTTTCTGGATAACCAGTGAAGAGTTCTATTTTTAAGATTTGTAAAGTTTTCCTCTTGGTCCTTCCTTTGTTTGGGCACGTTAGCTAAAACCAGGACATAGGCTCCACACTCTGGGGGTAAGCTAATGCGGGCCGGGATCTGTCTTGCCATAGTTGGTATAGGTTGGTCCAGCGTAGCTGGAGGGGAAGATGGAAGGTTTCGGGCACCAATATTGGTTTGTCTAGGTTGTGCCTTATTACCTTTAGAGACAGTTTGATCCATACCTTCAGGTGTTCTGCATTTAATGGGTTTTTGCTTGTACTTGGTTTTGAGGGTGACACGGGGTCGCTAATATTAATTTTGTTGTTCACATTAGTCACACTCGTTTGGGGTTTGTCTACAATGGTTACCCCCAAGCTTGGCGTGATTTTTTGATGACGTCCTGAACCCAATTTTATTACGTGATCATCTAATGCTCTCAGCCTCTTTTCTATATTCAATACTTGTTGGTTCATTGGCCCCAAGAGAGTAGTTATCAGTGTCTCCAGTCTCCCCCAAAATCCCACATCCCCTAACGCTGTGTTAATTTCTATAATTGAAGAATCCATCTCGCCAGCTTGGCCATCCCCCTTTACCTTATATGGCTCTACGGGGGCAACAGACCTCCGTGGTTGGTTATGCCCACCCTTGTGTTTATTTGGTGCTGGCTCAATGTGTTTCCGTTTACTCTTGGCTTTTTGCCTCTTAGCTTTCTGGCCCCTTGTTTGCATTGGTGCGCTGGTACTTTTATCCCCATCTGTGGCCAGTACATCGGAATCGGGGCATAGACCAATCCCTTCTATGTGTGTCTGATTATTAACTGGGGGTGACAAAAAGTCAGAGTCTCTATTTGTGCTTGGCTTTAACATAGTGGGGGTTGACGACAGCCTAGTATCCGTGGACAAATGGCCATGAGATACTGTATCTCCATTTATACGATTCTCATTAAAATCTGCACCCGGAAGCCCCGCATAAGATGTAGCAAGCAGGGAGTCCAATGATTTTTCCGAAGAGTTTTCATGATGCAAAAATAGGGGCAAACTTGATGGGAGCGATAAACGCCTTTCAGTGTTCTGGATGGCCGTGGCGACGACGCCAATAGTTCTTTGTAGCATTTTGTCTATGGCTGTCAGGCTGGGCAGTGGGGTGATAGGGGTTGCTACAGGTAGTTTCTGCTTACCCGTTCTTCTGGGTGCGGCTGGTATCTTTTTTCCCATGGTGGGTGTTTGTCCAAGAGTCCAACGGCAAATTATCAGCAAATTCTAAGGTGCACCCGCAAACCAGCGGCGTTAGAGGGAGGGCCCAGCCCTGCCTCTTCCTGGCGATGACGGGCAAGGACGGGCCCGCCCTTGGCCCGGGCTTCGCCCGGGCGCTGCCCGCGTGCGTCCCGCGCTGCGGAGAGCCTGCGGGGCTTAAGACAAGCCCGGGCGCTGCCTGATGTCGTCAGCGGCAGGCGCCCGGAGCTTGGGATGCTGGGGCTTGTAGTTTTGGCTTTTGGCCGGTCACCTCACGGCAATGAAAGAGGATTCCCGGTGCTCAAGCGAGGCGATTCTCCCCCAAGAAGGCCGTTTCCCTCACGGCAGGCTTCCAGCACGAAGTGAGCACAAGGTCTGTAAAGCGCGTAAGTTATTATCCATATTATCTAGGACTGGGCTTAAACACAAGGTTTGGGACCTCAGGACAGGTGTAGATATTCACACTTCATTGGCAAAGCAGATGGTGGAGGGCTGCTACATGTAGACAAATCAAAAATGAAAACAGATAAGAGGCTTGAAGAACTATCCCCCTAAGCAGACTGGATGTAAGGTTGCATGGGGAAGGCACTTTTGTTCCTTCGCCAAAGTTACAAGCTGCCTTCAACATTCTGGACAGAAGAGCAGTACCAGAATGTGAAAACAAGCAGATCAACCCCACAACATCAAGGAGGAGGTCAACCCTGACTCAAGACATCAAGGCAATTTTAATTTTTACCACATCTTATATTTCTGATCTCAAAAGATCAGCAGTTTAGGTTGACCATCTGAGGTTCCGTCTTGTTCTAGAACGCTACAGAATCCCCACATGCTCCCCAATAATAATCTGTATTAATGGTAACTCCTAGAGCTGATGGTGCTGACTTTCAGGGGTGTCTTTATTAACAACAGAACCACCCATTATGCCCATTATGAAAACAAGCATTGGCAAAGCCAATAGGTCTTGCCTATCTGAGAATTATTGGCTTTACTACATTTTTTTGACTATGTTGCATATATAATGTAAAACAACTGTATGACGCAGCCAGTACTGTCCATGTTATAACACTTGTTAGTTTCAGTTATGCTGCACTGAAGCTAGCGCTGCTGTATAATATGGCTAAAAAACATTCATTCACAAAGGGAATAGATCTCGCTTAGGTGAGAGCTATTGGCTTTGCCAAACCTTGGTATGGAATGCCAAATAGTAAGTTATAAGTATTTACATAGTGTTTACACCGGTTGAAGTGCTAATTTTATAGAAAATGCCCTTGCTAAAGTGTAATGTGTGTCCAGATTTGGAAGAATTTTATGATCATACAAAAACTGTGAAAATGTACCATATAAATGCACTGGATGTAAAATTTGTTAGAAAAGTCAAATAGGTTACAGCTTTTATTAGAGTAATGCTTTAGGCTATGTATCACTTTGGGAGCAATGATTACAAAAGAACCAAAAAAGTACCCCTGACTGCTTGTTCTGTAGTAAATTATAGCAATGATCGATGTTCAGTGGGTTTCCTAGACCGTTTGGCCCTTGTGCCACTGCACCTGTTGCACTATTCAAATCATGACCCTAGTGCCTGCTAGGTAACTGCACTAGTGATTGCTTATTTAGTAGTAACATATCACAATAATCCGTGCTCAGCGGGTTTCCTAAACCTTTTGGCCCCTGTGCCACTGTACCTGTGGCACCATTGAAATCATGACTCTGCCTGCAAGGACAAATGAGGAAATTGTTTATATCCAGCAATAAATGTGGTCCGAAGAAGGTGCAGTTGGAATACATAATTATTGCATAGGGACAACTAAACACAAAAGCTTTCATGAAAAGTGCCTTTAAAGGTATCCAACTCTCCAAAATGAGTTGCCACAGATGTCATAAATAAAGTATATGCTTTACACATCAAAGTGAAAACCAAGTATTGTTAAATTGTGTTACTATGTGGGTGGCTCTTTCCTGTGAAAAGATCTTATCCTGTCCTTGACAATGAATGGGACATAAATAGTGTAAACTGCATTACAGAAGGGACCATAGAAAAACAGCTAGCAGCACTGTCTAGAGGACTTAGAATGAGGAATTACTTACAGGACCAAAAATGCAGATGTAGCACTGTCTGGAGGACTTAGAATGAGGAATTACCGATGAAACCAGCACAGAAGCTTGCAGCACTGTCTAGAGGATTTAGAGTGAGGACTTATCGACGGGACCATAGAAGCAGCTAGCAGCACTCTCTAGAGGACAAAGGATGAGGAACTACCACTGTGACCAGTAACACAGCTGCAGCACTGCCTAGGGGATTAAGAACGGGTGAGTTGCTGACAGGACCAAAGAAGCAGCTAGCAGCACTAACCGGAGAACTACGAACGAGGAATTATTAACAGGACCAGAAAAGCAGCTAGAGGCACTGCCTAGAGGATTAAGAATGAGGAATTACCCCTGGGAACAGAAACACAGCTGCAGCACAGTTTAGAGGACGTGAAATGTAAGAATCTCCGAATGGATCAGAGTAGCATCTAGAAGCACTGTTTTGAGGACTAAGAAGGAGGAATTACCACTGGGACCAGAAAAGCAGCTAGCAGCACTGCCTAGAGGACTTAGAATGAGGAATTTCCAAAGGGATAAGAGAAGCAGCTAGCAGCCCTGTTTAGAGGACTTAGAAGGAGAAATTACTGACAGGACCAGAGAAGCAGCTAGCAGCACTGTCCAAATTATTTAGAATGAGGAATTACAGATGAGACCAAACAAGGAAGTAGCAGCACTGTGTAGAGGACTTAGAATGAGGAATTACCAACGGGACCAGAGAAGCAGCTCGCAGCACTGTCTCGAAGATTTATAATAAGGAATTACCACCTGGACCAGAGAAGCAGCTAGCAGCACTGGTTAGAGGACTAAGAATGAGGAATTAACAATGGGAAGAGATACTCAGCTGCAGCACTGCCTAGAAGACTTAGAATGAGGAATTACCCCAGAGACCACAGACACAGTTGCAGCACTGCCTAGAGGACTTTGAATGAGAAATTTCAACTGAGATCAGAGAAGTAGCTGCAGCACTGTGTAGAGGACTAAGAATGAGGAATTACCACTGGGAACAGAGGCACAGTTGCAGCACAGCCTAGAGGAATAATATTGGGGAATTACCACCTGGAACAGAGATAGAGCTGTTGTACTGTCTAGAGAACTTAAAATGAGGAATTGCCGATGAGACCAGAGAAACATCTAGCAGCAGCACTGTGTAAAGGACTTAGAATGAAGAATTACTGACTGGGACCAGAGAAGCAGGTATCAGCACTGTGTAGAGGACTAAGGATCTCCTAACTGACCTAACCCTACACGCGAGACCACACACAAATACCCCAGCATTTCCAACTGCTTCATACCTAACCCCTCCAAAGCCTGACCTAAAAAATGACGCCACCTGGTCTTCCTTTACCACCTATTCTGAAGAAAACATAGGCAAAATACTCAGTGCCCTGAACCCTGCCAACCACTTTGTCGATCCCCTCCCTGCTAATGCTGTCAAAGACCTTACTCCTCTGCTTCTACCGATCTGGACCAAGATCATAAACAGCTCACTTCAACAAGGCTGCATCCCAGACACCCTTAAAGCTGGGCAGGTATCACCCATCATAAAGAAGCCCACGGCCGACCCTATGGACTTAAATAACTACCGCCCCATTACCAACATCCCTACCGTGGCCAAATTATTGGAAAAATGTGTTCACCTCCAACTGACGAGGCATATTGATCACTTTGACCTCCTTAACAAGCACCAATCTGGCTTCCGAGCAGGTCATAGCACTGAATCAGCCATGACACATATAATTGATGATGCGCTACAAATCCTGGATCAAAATGGAGCCTGCTTACTCATTCTATTAGACCTATCCTCAGCCTTTGATACGATAAAACACGAGAACCTGTTAGACCTCCTGGAACACAGAATGGGATTCTCAGGTGCAGTGCTAAACTGGTTTACCTCTTTTCTCCATAATCGGACACAACAATTCAAGGTCAATAACTCCCTCTCCAAACCAGTACCAGTTACTTTAGGTGTCCCACAAGGTTCCTCACTCTCCCCAACGCTGTTTAATCCCTTCATGGAACCACTCACCGAAGTTCTGCAAGCATCGAACGTACAATATCACATGTACGCCGATGACACACAACTATACCTCAAGATCCACTCCTTAGAAGACATCAAATCACTTAACCTATCGCTTAGGAATACACAAACTTGGCTAGCAGAAAATCATCTCAAACTGAATGCCCTAAAAACAGAATTCCTCCTTATAGCTCCACCTGCCCAAGTCCCCATAATACAAGAGTGGATTAAAGATCTTACAGCACTCAAAGTTCAACCTACCATCGTGGACTCAGCGAAATCACTCGGAATTACTCTTGACTGTAACCTCAATATGCAAAAACACATCAGCATTGCTACAAAGGGAGCAAACTTCCAGATAAATACACTAAGGAAACTTAAACCTTTCCTACCACCCAACGACTTCAAACAGGCAGTACAAGCACTAGTCATACCAAAACTGGAATACGGTATTATCTCTCTTTGTGGCCTTCCCAAAGTATCAACTGCACCATTAAGAGCCTCTATCAATTCGGCAGCTAGACTCATCACTGGCTCCAAAAGAAACTCCCACATCACCCCGGATCTTCAATCCCTGAACTGGCTACCCCTTGAAGCCAGAATTCATCTGAAAATAGCGTGTATGACACACAAAGCCGTGCATCATAATGCACCCACATATCTGGCACAGAAACGGACTATCTCTGGCGGGATCAGACCTTCAAGAAGTGCGGCTAACCTACTACTGAAACCACAAAGGTTCCACAAGAAGAAAACATATAACAGATCCTTCTCCGGGATGGCACCCAGAATCTGGAGTGCCTTACCTCCTGAAACCATACTTAACCCCTCCACTGCTTCTTTCAAAAGGGAGGTAAAATCGATACTCATGGCCAAATTCACCTAACTATGGACTATAGACATCTGGGTTCCAATCACATTCGTGTCCCTAACAAGACGGTCATAATAGACCATCTAAGCAACTAGACTTTTTGTTTTTTCCTCAGGTTGATTATTGCTCTGCCTACACAAGATGCTCTGTTTATGTGCTATGTGTAAAATTCATTTGTTGTATAGTAACCTTTATTGATCGTATAGCGCTCTGATATCCGTTTAGGATCTTGTTCACGCTCTATAAATCTTTCTAAATAAATAAATAAATAAATAAGAATGAGGGATTACCGATGGGGACCAGAGAAACAGCTAGCAGCACTGTCTAGAGCACTTAAAATGAGAAATTACTGACAGGACCAAAGATGGAGCTGCAGCACCGCCTAGAGGACTTAGAATGAGGAATTACTGATGAGGCCAGAGAAACAGCTAGGAGCAGCACTGTCTAGAGGACTTAGAATGAGGAATTACCAGTGGGAACAGAGATGCAGCTGCAGCAGTGCAAAGAAGACTTATAATGAGGAATACACAGCTGCAGAACTGCCCATCAGACTAAGAATGAGGAATTACTGACAAGACCAGAGTAGCAGCCACCAGCACTGCCTAAAGGTCTTAGAATGAGAAATCACCACCGGGACCAGAGAAGCAGCTGTAGCACTGTCTAGAGGACCTAGAATGAAGAATTACCAATGAGATCAGAGAAGCAGTTAACAACACTGGTTAGAGGACTTAGAATGAGGAATTACCACTGTGACCAGCGACACAGCTGCAGCACTGCCTAAAGGATTTGGAACAGGGGAGTTCCAGATGGGATCAGAGAAGCAGTGAGAAGCACTGTCGAGAGGACTGAGAATGAAACATTACCAAGGTAAAGAAGCAGCTACCGGCACTGCCTAGAGGATTAAGAATGAGGAATAGCATTTGGGACCAGAAAAGCAGCTGGAGCACTGTCTAGAGCACTTAGAATGAGGAAATATGTCAGAGAGCAGAGAAGCAGGTGGTGGCAGCACTGTCTAGAGGACTTAGAATGAGGAATTACCGAAGGGACCAGCGAAACGGCTAGCAGGACTGTCCAGAGGACTAAGAATGGGGAATTATCACTGGAACTAGAGAAGTAGCTAGCAGCACTATCTAGAGAACTAAGAATGAGGGATTTCTCCTGGGAACCGAGATGCAGCTGCAGCACTGCATACGGGACTAAGAATAAAGAATTACCACTGGGACCAGAGAAGCAGCTAGCAGCACTGGCTAGAGGTCTAAGAATGAGGAATTACAGCTGGGAACAGAGAAGCAGCTGCAGCACTGTATAGAGGACTAAGACTGAGGACTTACCACTTGGACCAGAGAATCAGCTAGCAGCGCTGGCTAGAGGACTGAGAATGAGGAATTACCACTGGGAACAGAGACGCAACACTGCCTAGAGGACTAAGAATTGGGAATTATCACTGGGAACAGAGACACAGCTGCAGCACTGTCTAGAGGACTTAAAATGGAGTAATTAGTGACAGGACCAAAGAAGCAGCACTGGCTAGAGGACTAAGAATGAGGAATTACCACTGTCAACAGAGAACAGCTGTAGCACTGCCTAGAATACTAAGAATGGGTAATTACTGACAGAACCAAAGAAAGAGTTGCAGCACTGTGCAGTTGACTTAGAATTAGGAATTACTGAATAGACCAGAGAAGCAGCTAGCACCACTGCATAGAGGACCTTGGAATGAGGAATTACCACTGGGCCAGAGAAGCAGCTGCAGCACTGCATAGAGGACTTAAAACAAGGAATTACTGACAGTACCAAAGTAGCAGCTAGCACCACTGCCTAAAGTACTTAGAATTAGTAATTACAAACGGGACCAGAGAACAGCTAGCAGCACTGTCTAGAGGACTTAGAATGAGGAATTACAGACAGAAGCAGATAGAATCACTGCCTAGAGGACTAAGAATGAGGAATTATGACTGGGACCAGAGAAGCAGCTGCAGCACTGTCTAGAAGACATAGACTGAAGAATTGGCACTGGGACCAGAGAAGCAGCTGCAGCGCTGCCTAGAGGACTAAGAATGAGGAATTACCACTGGGACCAGATAAGCAGCTAGTAGCACTGGTTAGAGGACTAAGAATGAGAAATGTTCACTAGGAGCAGCTAGCAGCACTGCCTGGAGGACTAAAACATGAGGAATTGACCTTGAGACCAGAGAAGCAGCTGCAGCACTGTCTAGAAGACTTAGAATGAGAAATTACCACTTGGAGAAGAGAAGCAGTCAGCAGCACCGGCTAGAGGACCAAGAATGAGGATTTTGCACTAGGAATAGAGACACAGCTGCTTCACTTGCTAGAGAACTTGGAAAGAAGAATTACTGACTGGACCAGAGAAGCAGCTAGCAGCACTGCCTATAGGACTTAGAGTGAGGACTTACTGATGGGTCGAGAGCAGTAGCAAGCAGCACTTCCTACATGACTTAGAATGAGGAAATACAGATGGGACCAGAGAAATAGCTAGCAGCACTTCATAGAGGACTAAGAATGGGGAATTACAGATGAGAGAAGAGAAGCAGCTAGAAGCACCGTCTAGAGGACTTAGAATGGATAATTACCACTGGGACCAGTGACGCAGCTAGTAGCACTGGTTAGAGGACTAAGAATGAGGAATCTCCACTGGGAACAGAGATGCAGCTACAGCAATGTCTGGAGGACTAAGAATGGGGAATTACCACAGGAAACAGAGACACAGCTGTAGTGCTGCCTAGAGAAGTTACAATGAGGAATTACCGATGGGACCAGAGTTGCAGCTAGCAGCCGTGCTTAGAGGACTTAGAATGAGGAATTACCAACGGGATCAGAGAAGCAGCTAGCAGCAGTGTCTAGAGGACTGAGAATGAGGAATTAATGGTGGGAACAGAAGCAGTTAGCAGCACTACCTAGAGGACTGAGAATGAGGAATTACCAATGGGTACAGAGACGCATCTGCAGCACTGCGAGGATTTCAAATATGGAATTACTGACAGGGCCTAAGATGCAGCTGCATCACCTTCTAGAGGAGTTAGAATGAGGAATTTCCAAAGAGACCAGAGAAGCAGCTAGCAGCACTGTCTAGAGGACTTAGAATGAAGAATTACTGATGGAACCAGAGAAGCAGCTTGCTGCAATGCCTAGAAGACTTTAATGAGGAATTACTGACAGGACCAAAGATGCAGCTGCAGCAGCGTCAAGAGGACTTAGAATGAGGAATTACCAATGAGACCAGAGAAGCGGCTAGCAGCACTGTCTAGAGGACTGAGAATGAGGAACTTCCAACTGGACCTGAAAAGCAGCTAGCAGCACTGCCTAGGGAACGTAGAATTAGGAATTACCACTGAGAACAGAAACACATCTGCAGCACAGCCTAGAGGACTTAAAATGTTGGAATTTCTAATGAGACCAGAGTAGCAGCTAGCAGCACTGTCTGGAATATTTAGAAGTAGGAATTACCGTCAGGAGTAGAGTAGCAGCTAGCAGCACTGTCTAGAGGACTTAGAATGAGGAGTTACTGCTGCGACCAGAGAAGCAGCTAGCAGCATTGTCTAGAGGACTTAGAACGAGGAATTACTGGAAGTACCAAAGATGCAGCTGCAGCACTGCCTAGAGGATTTAGAATGAGGAATTACAGTTGAGACCAGAGAAGCAGCTAGAAGCACTGTCTTGAGGACTCAGAATGAGGAATTACCGAAGGGACAAGAGAAGCAGATAGCAGCACTAAGAGGACTAAGATTGAGGAATTTCCACTGTGAACTGAAACACAGCTGCAGCACGGCATAGAGGACTAAGAATGGGGAATTACCACTGGAAACAGAGACACAGATGCAGCGCTGCCTAGAGAACTTAGAATGAGGAATTACTGACGGGCTCAGGGAAGCAGCTAGGATCACTGTCTAGAAGACTTAGAATGAGCAATTACAACTGGACCAGAGAAGTAGCTGCAGGATGCCTAGAGGACTAAGAATGAGGAATTACCGAAAGGACCAAAGATGCAGCTAGCAGAACTGTCTAGAGGACTTAATATAAAGAATTACTGATGGGACCAGAGAAGCAGCTAGCAGCAGGGCCTAGAGGACTAAGAATGAGGAATGACTGATAATACCAGAGACTCGGCTAGCAGTACTGTGTAGAGGACTTAGAATGAGGAATTATCGGCAGGACCAGAGAAGCAGCTAGCAACACTGTCTAGAGCATGGGTACTCACAAACATTTGCCTAGGGGCCACTAAGTATGACCTGTGGTGTGACCGAGGGCCGCACAGATGCCAGCAGGGTGGCAGTAGGGTGTTTGGGTGGGTCAGGAATTGCATAACGAGGTCTAAAAACATGTTAACTAAACAGCCAAGCATTTATTTGCAGTTGAATAAATGCTTGTCCGTGTATTTAACATTTTTTTCTGAATATCAGGACTCAGCAACTAGTGCTGCTGTTCACCAGGGGAGGCTGCACGTAAAGGTCAAGAGGGCCACAGGCGGCCCCCGGGCCATACTTTGAGGATCACTGGTCTAGAGGACTAAGAATTAGAAATTTCCCCTGGGAACAGAGACGCAGCTGCAGCACTGCCTAGAGAACTTAGAATGAGGAATTACTGATGGGGCTAGTGTAGCAGCTAGCAGCATTGCCTAGAGGAATAAGAATGAGGAATTACCAACGGGACCGGGAAAGCAGCTAGCAGCACTGCCTAGGGGACAAGAATGAGGAATTACCACTGGGAACAGAGAGCAGCTGCAGCACTGCCTAGAGGACATCAAATGTGGGAATTTCCAACTGGACAAGAGTAGCAGCTAGCATCACGGTCTAGTGGACTTAGAATGAGGAATTACTACTGTGACCAGAGAAGCAGCTAGCAGCACTGTACAGAGGACTTAGAATGAGGAATTACTTAAAGTACCAAAGGTGCTGCTGCAGCACTGCCTAGGGAACTTAGAATGAGGAATTACCAATGAGACCATAGAAGCAGCTAGAGGCACTGTCTAGATGATTTAGAATGAGGAATTACTGAAGGGACCAGATAAGCAGATAGCAGCACTGGCTCGAGGATTAAAATTGAGGAATTGTGCTGGGAACAGAGACACAGCTGCCGCACGGCATAGAGGACAAAGAGTGAGGACTAACTGACAGTACCAGAGTAGCAGCACTGTCTAGAGGACTTAGATTGTGAAATTACAACTGGGACCAGAGAAGCATCTGAAGCACTGTCTAGAGGACTACAAATGGGGAATTAGCACTGGGATCAGAGACACAGCTGCAGCACTGTCTAGAGGGCTAAGAATTGATTCGGAATTACTGACAGGGACAAAGAAGCAGGTGCAGCACTGTGACGAGGACTCACAATGAGGAATTACTGATATCGGAGAAGAAGCTAGCAGCAGTGGATAGAGGACTAAGAATGAGGAATAACCAATGGGAACAGAGACGCAGCTACAGTAGTGCCTAGAAGACTTACAATGAGGAATTACCACTGTGACCAGAGAGACAGGAGCAGCACTGCCTAGAGGGCTTAGAATGAAGAATTACCCACAGGATCTGAGCAGCAGCTAGCAGCACTGCCCAGAGGACTTAAAATGAAAAATTACCAATGGAACCAGTAAAGCACCTAGTAGCACTGTCCAGAGGACTTAGAACGAGGAAATACTGATGGGACCAGAGTAGCAGCTAGCAGCACTACCTAGAGGACTAAGAATGAGGAATTACCACTGGGCTCATAAAAGCAGCTGCAGCACTCTGTAGAAGACTTAGAATGAGGAATTACTACTGGGTCCAGGAAAGCACCTAGCAGCACTGTCTAGAGGACTGAGAACGAGGAATTACCTCTGGGAACTGAGATGCACCTGCAGCACTTCTTAGAGGACTGAGAACTGGGAATTACCATTGGGAACAGAGACACAGCTGCAGCACTGTCTAGAGGAGTTAGAATGGAGGACCAAAGAAGTAGCATCAGCACTGTGCACTAAATTTAGAATGAGGAATTACTGATGAGACCAGAGAAACAGCTAGCAGCACTGACTAGAGAACGTAGCATGAGGAATTACCAACGGGACCACAGAGGCAGCTACAGCACTGCCTACAGGACTTATAATGAGGAATTTCGTATGGGAAAAGAGTAGCAGCTAGCATAACTGCCTAGAGGATCTACAATTAGAAATTACCAACAGGACCACAGAAACAGGTAGCAGCACTGTCTAGAGGAGTTAGAATGAGTACTTACCACCAGGAACAGAGAAGCAGCTAGCAACAGTAGCTAGAGGGCTTAGTATGAGGTATTACCAATGGGACAAGGGAAGCAGCTAGCAGCACTGTCTAGATGACTTAGAATGAGGAAATAATAACAGGACCAGAGAAGCAGCTAGCAGAACTGGCTAGAGGACTAATACTGAAGAATTACCACTCATGGCAGAGACACAGCTGCAGCACCGCCCTGAGGACAAAAAAAAAAGGAGTTCACTGGGACGGGAGAAGCAGCTGCAGCACTGTCTAGAGGACTACGAATGAGGAATTGCCACTGGGACCAGAGAAGCAGCTAGCAACACTGGCTAGAGGACTTAGAATGAGGAATTAACACTGTGACAAGAGACATTGCTGCGGCACTGCGTAGAAGACTTAGAATGAGGAATTACTACTGGGTCCAGGGAAGCACCTAGCAGCACTGGCTAGAGGACTAAGAATGAGGAATTTCCATTGGGAAAAGAGACGCAGCCACAGCACTGCCTCGGTGGGCCTAGCTGGGTCCAGAGAAGCATCTAGCAGCAGTGGCTAGAGGACTGAGATTGAGGAATTACCTCTGGTAACAGAGATGCAGCTGCAGCACTGTCTTGAGGAGTTAGAATGGAGGAATTACTGACAGGACCAAAGAAGCAGCTCCAGCACTATGCAGTGGATTTAGAATGAGGAATTACCGACCGGACCAGAGAAGCAGCTAGCAGCACTGGCTAGAGGACTAAGAATGAGAAATATCCACTGGGAACAGAGACCCAGCACTGCCCAGAGCACTAAGATTGGGGAATTGCCACTTGGAACAGATACACAGCTGCAGAACTGGCTAGGGGCTTACAATGAGGAATTACCAATAGGACCACAGAAGCAGCTGTGATAAATGGGACCACAGAAGCAGCTGCAGCACTGCCTAGAGGACTTACAATCAGGAATTACTGATGGGACAGAGTAGCAGCTAGCATCACTGCCTAGAAAACTTACAATTAGGAATTACCAATGGGACCAGAGAAGCAGCTGGCAGCACTGTCTAGAGGATTTAGAACTAAGAATTACCGACAAGAACAGAGAAGTGGATAGCAGCACTGGCTAGAGGACTTAGTATGAGGAATTACTGATGGGACCAGAGAAGCAGCTGCAGCACTGTCTAGAGGACTGAGAATGAGGAATTACAACTAGGACCAGAGAAGAACCTAGCAGCACTGGTTGGAGGACTAATAATGAGGAATTACCACTGGTATCAAAGAGATGCAGCACTGCCCAAAGGACTGAAGATGAGAAATTACAACTGGGAACAGAGAAGCAGCTACAGCACTGTATAGAGGACTAAGACTGAGGACTTGGACCAGAGAAGCAGCTAGCAGCGCTGGCTAGAGGACTGAGAATGAGGAATTACCACTGGGAACAGAGACACAGCACTGCCTAGAGGACTAAGAATGGGGAATTATCACTGGGAACAGAGACACAGCTGCAGCATTGTCTAGAGGACTTAAAATGGAGTAATTAGTGACAGGACCAAAGAAGCAGCACTGGCTAGAGGACTAAGAATGATGAATTACCACTGTCAACAGAGAACAGCTGTAGCACTGCCTAGAATACTAAGAATGGGTAATTACTGACAGAACCAAAGAAAGAGTTGCAGCACTGTGCAGTTGACTTAGAATTAGGAATTACTGAATAGACCAGAGAAGCAGCTAGCACCACTGCATAGAGGACCTTGGAATGAGGAATTACCACTGGGCCAGAGAAGCAGCTGCAGCACTGCATAGAGGACTTAAAACAAGGAATTACTGACAGGACCAGAGTAGCAGTTAGCACCACTGCCTAAAGTACTTAGAATTAGTAATTACGAACGGGACCAGAGAACAGCTAGCAGCACTGTCTAGAGTACTTAGAATGAGGAATTACAGACAAAAGCAGATAGAATCACTGCCTAGAGGACTAAGAATGATGAATTATGACTGGGACCAGAGAAGCAGCTGCAGCACTGTCTAGAGGACTAAGAATGAGGAGTTACCACTGGGAACAAAGATGCAGCTGCAGCGCTGCCTAGAAACCTAATAATGGGAAATTACCACTGGAAACAGAGACACAGCTGCAGCCCTGTTTAGAGGACTGAGAAGGAGGAATTACAACTAGGAACAGAGACACAGCTGCCACATATGTGAACAGATAAAGAAGATTTACAGCAGTGTCCACTCAAAGGGAGCAATGGGGTTCCGAGTGAGTGAAATATAATTAATGCTAAAAACGAAAGGTTGGGTGAAAAGGAGCTAGCTAGCAAAGTCAAATTCCTAACACTCTACCTTTGTGACTGCTCAGCTCGATCATCCAGTGACCCAGACTCTGTAGATCATAAGTGAAAGCTTAGGTCTGAAGGGGAGAACACATGGAGAAACAATGGGTGGGAGAGGAAAGTAGTAACACTGGTCTGCTGCTCACGTTTGCAACATTTCCAGAACATGAGGTAAACAATCAGAAAAAATAGTGCTCCAAAAGGAACTGAAATGGACAGAAGCAAAATGAGCCCTCTAACAGGGCCAGTCACTATTGGAGGGAACAACAGACAAAAGGAAGGACAAATGGGCACGATTTACAGTTCAAATGTAAGGAATTTAAAAAGGCACCAGGATCAACCAATGACATGCGATGGGCCAGCTTGAAGCCCATGTACTGAATACACCACATACTGAGTAGTAGACCAGTGCATGCACGCTGCTAGGCTCGACCTAAAAAAGAGCACAAGCAGGCCCCATGGAGAAAGTATGCTGCATTTCTCTTTCTTATAAACACTCTCACTTTGAAGTCAGCCAAAAGCTAAATAAACACCTGGCTCCCATGAAAACACAGCTTGACATTTGACCTTGGTCTTTGAATGCCCAGCAAATGGGAGGAGATAACTAGATTTAAAGGCCTGTTTATTACAGAATACAAGTTTGTGGAAGAATACTGTAAACTCAGCTTTAGCATGGGGAAGTACGAACCCAAGCTGACCAGCCTCATGCAAATAAAGGCAGCAAATGGAAAATCAGAAAACGTGAATTACAAACATTCAAAGCCAATAACAAGCAAGGGCCGGAATGCATTCCCTGGTCAACTTTCTGAAAGTACCATAAATTTGCCTTTTGCAAAACAGACCGCTGCACTGTCTGGTAGGCGGCGACCTATCCAGTGAGTAAATAACCAGCGCATGAACTTTATTATTCACAGTGATTCAAGAATTAGATGCAGTGACTTGGAGAACCACTGCAAAACTAGCAGTATCTTCCTACTGCATTCATTAGTTGTAGCTTAGTGATCCCCAGTGAAAAAACCTGTATTTCCATCAGCTTCTTGACCCCTCTTCCCTTACTCTACCTTTGAGGATTGCTTTTGACTTTCTCTTTCTCATCAATACTAGCTTTGTTTCTGGAAGTGAAAGAGAAGGGAATCAAACTGCACAAGAGGAGTGGCTACTTAGAGCTACATAATGCTAGTTTGTGGCAACCTAGTGCACTCAGATGCAGGTTCCATGTCGGAAGAAACCCGCACAGTTATGGGTCCGCAAACATGCACAAGATACGTGGGGATAAATCAGTCCGACACTGACTGACTCATCATGGCAGACATAGCTAACATTCGGGATGACTATGCTGGATGTCTCAGCTGCCATGCACGTGCAGCATCCATATTACTGTAAGGCCTTCGTCCAACACTAACAAAGTGAGGCTCTGAAATACATGGGGGACAGTTGTGGTTGCCCCAGTTACTGACTCTATTAATGCAATTTACATGTTACAGTGTGTCTGGCGGGGCAGGTTTTAGGTAATGAAGCCCAGGCTTCCAAGGTTAGCAGGTTTTGGTGGAGGACGACCTGCGTTTTAGAGTTTTTGAGAGCGAAAAAGGGTCTCTTAGCATATACATTTTTTGAGGTCTAGGATGAAGATTGCAAGCAGCATTGGGAGTGCAATGACTCTAGGGAGCAGGAAGTAGGAACAGAGGCAGGGGGTGAGGATGAGATCCAGAGATGAGAGGGAGGGGTTTGTAGAACCTGGAAAGTATACTTAATTGGAATAGTTAACATTTCCAAGGACAGAAGCTCTGCTCTTTCCCATCACTAGGACAGTGGGCAACCAAATGATTCCAAGGCATGGCTTTCTGACTTCGCTCATCAAGAACTGGCCACAGACATGGTCACAATGTTGTTCGCAATCGAGCGTGGGCACATTGGGAGGCAACCTACACCACACACACAGGCATTCTGTGTTATGCTACTCTAGGAACTACTTCCACCAGGGTAGGAATGCAGGTACTTTGTCAAACCGACTGATAACACCATTCACAAGGTACAAAAGCCCAAACCAGGAATCCCTCCTCTGCTTTCAAAAGGCTGAAAGAAAAGTTTGTAGTCACTTATTGATAAATTGCATGTCGCAGGCAGCACCAGTTGCCAAGGCGTTTCAATTCTGCTCCGTCTCTTAGGCTGTGATATGGGGTACTCTCTCGCATTCACAGAGAGACTATTTTAGTGGTGCAGCAGTAAAAGCTCTCTCACACCGCCAATACACCTTAGATTAAAAATCCTGACCTGAACATATTGAAGTGTTGAGGAAAGATTTTTAGTCCGATGTCAAGAATTACGCAACCAGGAAAATTATTGTATGGATGAGGGCAACTAACTTTAATTGGTATTATTCCGCTAAGTGAAAAAAAAATACTAATTACATTGTAACCAAATAAGCTAATTTCATTAACTTGAACCAACAAACAGCGGTACAAAAGATCTTGAAAATGTGAACATGAATGTTGCATAGACACTTTTTCATACTTGCCAACATTTCCGAAGAGGTAAGTATGAGATTTTATAAAACATAATCTGGAGAATGTATTTCCCTCATTGATTTCTATGGAAACGGAGGCAATTTCAGGCAGGAGACAATCAAAATAAAGCCCTTTTTGGCTTAAAAATCAGGAGTCTCCCGCCTGAATCAGGTCTATTGGCATGTGTGCTTTTTGGCATGTTAGGGAACAGGTTGAGTCGATTTTCAATTAATTCAACCCTTTTTTAGAAAAAATGATGGATGGAGCACTGATGAGGTATACATAACACAAACAGAAAGTTTCCCCAAGTTACTGGCTGCTGACTAAAATGGAGGAAGCTTATATTTTAAAAGTTCTAAATTCTACACGCCACAGAGTAAAATCTTAATGGATCGGTCATTTATATTAATGCATGATGTTCACTCATGAATTTCTTTGCATGGATTGCAAATAGTGCAAAAAACAAAACTTTTCTTGGAGTAATGGCACATGTATGGAATACAAGCAAAATGCCAATTAATTCCTATGTAAGATTTGCTTCTGCAACGCAGGAGGGAGATATACGTAGGGAATATATATCCAAATAACAGACTAACATGTCCACCGCTCAAATTAATTTCATATTTCCCTATATAAATTCCCCACTAATCCTGTTTGGGTTCCAGATTAGCATGCTACATGCCGAAAAGCGCTTCAACACCTTATCAGAGATAGCAAGCGCTATATAAATCCAAACCCTTCCCTCCACTATCCTTTCAATCCAAATAACAAACTAGCATGTCCACCTTTTAAATTAATTTCCTATTTCCCTATACTAATTCCCCACTAATCCTGTTTGGGTTCCGGAGTAACGTGCTACTCGCCAAAAAGTGCTTGAACACCTTATCAGAGATAGCAAGAGCTATATAAATCCAAACCCTTCCCTCTTCCAACCCTCCACTATCCTTTTAATCCAAATAACAAACTAACATGTCCACCGCTCAAATTAATTTCATATTTCCCTAGACTAATTCCCCACTAATCCTGTTTGGGTTCCGGAGTAACGTGCTACTCGCCAAAAATCAATACAACACCTCATCAGGGGTAGCAAGCGCTATATAAATGCAAAACTTTTCCTCTTCTATTCCTCCACTATCCTTCTCAATCCAAATAACAGACCAACATATCTACTGCTCCAATTAATCTCATATTTTACTATACTAATTCACCACTAATCCTGTTTGGGTTCAGAAGTAGCGTGCTACCCACCAAAAAACACTTCAACACCTCATCAGGGGTAGCAAGCGCTATATAAATGCAAACCTTTCCCTCTTCTATCCCTCCACCATCCTTCTCAATCCAAATAACAGAAAAACATATCCAATGCTCCAATTAATTTCATAGTTCACTATACTAATTCACTACAGATCCTTCTGGGTTCCGGAGTAGAATGCTACTCACCAAAAAAGCCTTGAACGCCTCATCTGGGGTCGTAAGCGCTATATAAATGCAATTACAATACAATATATTGTGGTCATATTACAAACATGTGACTACATAGAAAAAAAAGTTTACTGTAGCAAGACCTGCTATACAATATAATAGTAAACATCCATTGGTTGAGTAATAAAATCATTTACTAATAAACATAAAGAGTTAACTAAAGTGGTGAGTACAATGCATGCATATATCACGGTCATGTGTATGTGCGTGGACGTGTGCGACACTACTGAGCAGACCCTGTATATTCCCTGTCGCGCGGCAATGTTATCATTGCTTGTTAACCTGCACTGAGGCGCGTAACAGAAAATGGCGATCGATGGCGCGACATTATTGCAATCATCAAGGCGAAAATCTGTTTTAAGAGTGCACAGTCCAGGAAAACCAACATCTATGTTACAAGCAGGCATCAAAAGCCATGACACGTAATGCTGGAGCCCCGGGGGCTGCCCTTTTGTTCAATGAAGAAAGGGGCCCAATAGGGGCTTCGGCGCATAATGACAAATAAATCTCCCACTTACAGGAACAGTAGGGCAACTGGAAATTCACAACAGACTTCCATCGCTTGGCACTTCCAGGCCCATTTCAGCCGCCAACGATTGTCTATGCTCAGCGCCTTTACATATCGACGTCAAGTGCCTTTTTTTCCGGATTATACCCACAACTGGTTTTTGAACGTAGCAGCAATTGTATGGAGAAGGTTTCTGGGCCACAGCACGGCGGCAGCTGAAGTACACCGCTACCCAACTGGGCCATTGAATTTCGAAATCGAATGCAATTCAAGGCCCAATTTGCTGTTCCAGTGTGGAAAAAGCGTTTCAATCTTCGCAAGCTCCAAACTCACAATTTATAAACAACAATTTTTGTTTTTTTAGCAAGAAACCCATGTCTGAGGCCGTAGGAAGTAGTGTTGAGTGCACGCCAGTGATTAGGGAGTCCACTGTGGGACCATGAGCCCAGAGTTTAAAACCTAGCCTCCCCACTTGATTACTCTGTGTGATCCTGTGCAAATAGCACCATTTCCCATAGCTTGCAAACCCGTCGTCCTGCAGACCCTTATACTAGCTCTCACATCTACAACTCAAGCCATCTGAGAAATGACCCTCTGTAAATAACTCTGCGCTATTTCGATGCCTAAGCAACGTTATAGTTAGGCGAATAGACAACATTGACATGAGAAGGCTCAGGGAAGGTCCTCGAGCATCTTCTTCTAATTTTCAGACCGAGTTCTAGTTGAAGCCAAGATTACTTGCGATGGAGTGAGGTTGGTTAAAATGCCCGGTATACACCTGGTTCAACCCCTTGAAAGCTGCAAGTGTTTCTCTAGTTGAGACAGTCGAGGCTGCAGGCGACGAGAAAGCAGCATGGACCCAACCTCCACTACCCACAGCGTACTGCTACAAGGGACAATACATTGCTACTACATATATGCATGACCCAACTAGGCCTAAGGAACACGTGAGGACTCAAGCTTCTTGCCAAGATCAGTGCTGGCACTGGGATATTCTACTAGGTAAAGGTGGTAAACCATTTCAGATTCATAATATTAGTTACTGATATGCATATTTAACTGCATAACTTGTGTTTCTATTGTTGGATCTGCTTTTAAAGAACATCTCTTGATAAAAAATAAAATTATTGATGTTTCCGAAAAAGGTAGTATAAAGAATAATACTTTAAGTTATGATGGCAAGAATTTGGGTCATACTCTTCAAAAAGCGAAACAATAAGAGAGCAAAGAATCTAAAGACACACAAGTTGTATAAGAAAATATATTAGATGACTAGGTAAAGAATAAACAAGAAGATAAAATTGCTTTTAAAATGTCTTAGCCATACATTTCTGGTAGGAAGTATTTTGATAGGATCGATGTGAAATACTCAATTAAAATGAATTATCTTTGAGATATGTTTAGAAATTCCAAGGTGGTTTTTAGGTAGGGCTTGACAGCACATCCTTCTGCAATAGGCATTGTTATCAAGTCTCCACCCAGAGGAGTATTACAATCTCACCTCATGCTATAGGTTGTCTGGTGTATCACACCATCTTCTGTGGAGTGCTTGCATTGCATGAGAGACTGTTTTACATCTCTAAAATACTTTGCACCATGAAACAATCCATTCTTCATGTCATAGATCCATTGTATTCGGAAAGCAATCGTTTTGCTTTGTTTTTCCTTTTCAGCAGCCTTTTTTAATGCTTAAGTCGGAACTCGTGCGCATTGGCTCTGCCAATGCTTGTTTTTGCAGCCTGTGATGCATCGCACACATTGGAACAGACCACATCTTCCGGGGAGCGGCTTTGTTTTTGATCCTGTGCTACGAAGATGCTCATAGGGGATTCGAGGTTCCCTGCTGTGGCGGGAGATCTGCTTGAAGATGAGTTAGGGCTCCTCGCGCTTCAGCCTGATGTACTCCAGAGGTGCCGGTACCACTCACTGCCGCCATCCGGAGCACCGATAGATGGACTTACCTGCACTCAATTATTTAATCGAAGAGCTTTTCAGTAACTCCGTTCCCCAACATTGCATGAATCACTCATGCAGGGTTAATCACCCGAAATGAATAGTGAATTGAAAGGATTCCTTTGGTGGGTAGGTTTAGCGCTTGGTACTATTTTTCAAGGACTGTGACAGTTGTGGCTGGCAGACCGAAAAGGCCTCTATCTCTAAGAATAGGGATTCAATGCCCTAGTGAGGTGGAGGCGAGACGACCTACTTCTGAATATCTTCCTCATGCACTGCAGTCATCTGTGTTATTACCGTGAACCGCATGCACCTAGGGCTTACCTGGTGCATGCAAAAAAGAGTACATGGAAAGATAACTAGACAACGACAAACTCACAAATATCACAAGACGCAGATGAGCAGAGGCATGCTGTCACCTGCAGTGGTCAGTACCGACCTTCCGGTAGGTTGAAATTAGCATGTTATGGTCACCAACATAGATATGAAAGTCCTTCTGTCACAAAGGGGAGAAGAGACAGCGACTTTTGAGGACCACAGTCCTCGGTTCCTCAGCCACAGCGACTGTCGTTCTCAGGCTGCGGCCAGGGTACCAGAATGGTTTCGTCCGTATTACATATCACTACCAATATTAAAAGTGTAGGAAGTAACGTGCATGCTTCTGCAGTTTCAAATGATAGGAGCGACTCCTCTTCATAGCCCATGAGTCTTTAGGTTTTGAATGGCCATTTTACCTGGACTCAGTGGCAGGGCAAGTGCACTCATTATTGTGAAAAGCAATAAGTCTCATTATGGCGCAGGAATGTGGATGAACCGCCACCATACCTTCCACCCCTTGCAGATGGCAACAGCACATAACATGCATATCTGGGTGTGCACCCTTAGATGGACATTCAAAGCCGATGATGGGCATTTTTGCAATTCAGAACTGTGGCTGCACATCTGTAACACTTCTGTTTACTGGTGGACTATTTTTCATATAGTAGGTTTAGACCAGTGTCAAGATTTTTAACTGTAATTTTGTTTTGTGTATTTTCAGGCACTGCAGTGTTGTCCTGGCGAATGTAAGCCTTCCATTAACAATGATCTCATGTATATCCTTCAGAATTATGGTACAGTTGCGTCAAGACCTCCTTTCCAGGACATCAGGGTGTCATGCTCGAATGAATACACATTGACCTGTGCAGGACCATGACAAACTTGGTCAATGTAGGAAAAACCAAACCACAATGCTAGCGGTAGCCCTCTAGAGCAGCACCAGATTTAAGATAACTCAGTGTAATCGTTGGTGATACAGTCTATTCACCCTAAGTGTGCAATTTTGGTTGACACCCGCCAGCACAATGTCGTTCCAGTAACTGGAAAATACATGTACAAAAACAACACCAAATGCACCACTTAAACAATGTAATTCAAATAAGTCCAAGTTCTTAAGGTATTTTTCGTTTTTCAAAGAGCTTTTTTTTGAAAAACGAAAAATACCTTAAGAACTTGGACTTATTTGAATTACATTGTTTAAGTGGTGCATTTGGTGTTGTTTTTTTAAACTTGGTCAATGTGTAGCCGAAAGTTGTTGAACCACCAAGCTACAATCAGAATTTCAGATTGCATTATTGCACATATCTTAGCTAGCTTTATCGGCTCCCTGGATGCACTTTGACAGTCAATCCAGGCAAAGGAGAGCAGCTGGGGTGAAAGTGCGGCCTTATGGAACATCGAACACAAAATACTCTCTTAGCAGGCCCTATGCCGCATAGAGCACTTTTTGTTGGTGCTACAAATTCCAGGTCCTGCATCCAATTTTAACCAGAAGCTGGAGTCAGCCTCGTCTGGGTCAACAATGACGCAGGCCCTGCAGCCAGGGGTGGTGAGAAGACACAGCCGGTAGAGTACAGTGGTGGGGGCTGATAACCGGGGAATCTTTTGGGAGTCACAGGAGAGAAAGAGGGAGAAGCAGGAAGTGGGGTGGAGGAGCACTAGAGAGCAAAAAGTCAATCTTCCTGGAAAGCACAAGGAAACTAATTACTTGAGAAGGCAGTCAAGAGCCAGTAATGTACACAAGATATTGACCTGTTTCATGCCATTCGATTGGCTAAGCAACCTGAAAATTATATTAGCTGGTTTAATAAAGTGTTACTGATGGCAGATTTAAAGCCTAGCTCTGCCACTTTTCAGACACTCCACATAGGAGCATAAGCCGCAGGCAAGGGTGCATTAGGAGGGACAGGGACAAAGAACTTGCGTTATTGATCTCACTCGCAATCAATGACCTTGTTAGTGGAAGAATCGCTGAAATATGAACGCGAGCCAGATGTCTAACAAAAGAGGATCCTGGTGAGGGATACAAGAGAAATCAACAGCTTGCACAGCATACAACTCTCTTGGAACACGAGCTTGGCCCGATAACACTAAATATAGCCTGCATTAAAGGAATTTGAATTGGCATGAAATCTTCCAATGAACGTGCAACAGAGTTGATAGAAGAGTGACTCAGGTCCCAGAATAATCTCAGAACTCGTGGCACATGGTTCCACTTTGCAGGTAGTATAGAGCTTTTTAGATAGACCCATTTCTACACATTTCTTTTTAATTTTTTTAAGATATTCATACAAAAAGTTTCTAAAACACTTCAAAAGATCAGGGTGTTTTTGGACGCTGAGCACCTGCTATAATAAAGGCCATCTTGGACTTACCTTGCCCCTCACAATAAATTTCAGGTTATTGATTTAGGGCATGATTACAAGCTTGGCGAAGGGTGCCTGGTGAATAGAGGCCTGGGGGAGGAGGTATGGGATGTCTCTGCCACTGGAATGCACTTCACTGCTTTTTCTCATAGGCTGTTCAATACTCTAGTGATGCATTCGCACACGTTATTGTGCAGTTGACTTACATCTTTTTCCCAACAAACAAACACAAAAAAAGTAAATCAAAATATAAAGAGCATGACCATTAAGAGAAAGTGGGTAACTGGGTGAATGAGCAAGATCTTCTGAACAATTCACAGACTAGGATTATCAAAAGGAATACAAAGTGTGGTGCCAACAAAGGGCACAAGCTCTAGCATGTGCAAAGAATTGTGTGCCAGTCAGCTATCCCATCACCACCACCAGCATGCCTGAAATCACAAGGGTCTTCGGGCTGCGTCAAGTGATGAATTCTGGCTATCTTATTGGAGGCCAGCTTCTACTCACGTTTCTCATTGGCCGGTCAGTGGGACCACAAGTCGAGGTCAGGTCCACTGCCTGGGGCCTATTAAAGGTGCCCATAAAATCCTGATTCGGCCAGTAACAGGAGTTACCCGCTGAACTGGGTTACAAGATCTGCAATAACTTTGTGGATCTGTGGTGTTTCATCACCAGGTGGAGTCTCCAGGTTAAAAATAGAGAAATTACCCCAGAAATAGAACTTCCGATTCCTCCAATAATTAGTCATTACTCAGGTGAACCTTATAATCCCTATTCACTATGTATTGGGCGGGGGGTGCAAAATACACTGAAGAGGGATAAAATGCCCACAGAAATAGTGGCACAAGACAATGCAATACCCTGGAAATGTCATACCCATGATAAAGTAAAAGCTGCAACCATTACACATGTAATGATACCCATCATTTACACCAGTACTTCCTCATAAAGTGCACATTTTAATATTACCCACATTAGCCAACCAGTGCTGCACCCATAAATCCATTAAAGCTAAACCCATTACTCCAACAATGGTTCACCCAGTACTCCAGTAATGCTGTATCCAGTACTCCAAAAATGCAGTACCGTTACTTCACTAATGCTATACCCATTACTCCGCTGACACTACACCCATTACTCGATTAAAGCTGCACCCAAAACTCTATGAATGCCGAACCTGTTGCCTTATTAATGCTCCATCTTGTACTCCTCTACTACAGCACCTATCGCTCAATTAATGCTGCCCCTATAGCCCATTATTGCAGCCCTTTAATCTATTAAACATAATTAATGCTGCCTCCGTTACTCCATCAGTGCATCATGGTGCACCCACCACACCTTTAACATATTCGTATTTACATTATTATGCTTTATCAATAGCACATTTAGGTCTATGGTCATTATCCCACCAATATTGAACCATTACTCCATTAATGCTGCACTCATTAAGTCAATGTTGCTGCATCCGGAAGCCCATCAATGCTACACCCGTCACTCCATTATAACTCAACGGAGGGCTTCATTAATGCTGTAGCAATTACTGTATTACTGCTACACAGAATACTCCTTTAAAGCTGTGCTTATTGCTTTGTTAATGATGCGCCCATAACTGCATTAGTGCTTCAGGCAGCACGTTACCAACACTACACCCACTACTCACTATCAGCCTCATGTACAAAACTCTAAGGCATTTGTATGGCACGCAAATGTAAAAAACAAGCGCAGAGACCACAAAATAGTGTTTTGGTGTGCATAAAACCCCTTTTACACAAATTGGGTTTTATTCCAACCCATAGAAGGACTTTTGGTTTGTGACCCATTACAAATCATAAAAGAGGGGGGGCATGAAAGGGGCGTCCTCCCCCCTATATCGGAGGTGCAATACAATGCATCAATTTTTTGTGACTAATTTTGGTCACATACCAATGATCGGATACTGAATTCTCAAAGAGGGTGGTATCTGATTCGCAAAGAGAAGTTGTTCCTGTGGTACCATCACTTCCCTTGGTGCCTAATAAGTGAACGAATAATTGCAGAGGCCCAAAGTTTTGCTCAGAAGCACGCATCGGGCGCTATCGAAGGTCAGGGTGCCGAACACCAAGGATGCATAGTCTTGACTCCATCTCATGCCTCTTTAGTCTACCACCAGCCCCTGCCTCTTTATCTCGTTCTTGCGGGTTCTTTTTATCCCTACTTTCTTTCTTTGTCACTATTTTTGATATTCCTCTTCTTCCTTCTTTCCCCCTTTTGCATTTTCTCTCTTGCTCTGGATCAAACTCTGATGAGAAAAAATAAGTGTCGGTCCCCAGAAAAATTGAGTGCTGTGGGTCGCACTTGCAACCACCGGCTCAAAGAAAGCACTGGCTTGCTGTATCAAATGGGATACACTTTTTTTTTTAAACCGCACATCTGCTCTTTTAATGGTTTACTGTTAAAAAAACACATAAGTTCTTGTTTGGAGAATGCACGGGCAGGGGTCGTTGTCTACTGTCTCTTGCAGGTCTCTCATTTATGCATGCATTGCCTTTTTAGGAGGTCACACATTAAGCCCAGTCTCGTTAATATTCATTTGCCAGTCGGTGTGCAAATTGCACATCCTGGTTTGCAAATGCACCTTTGCACATCGTTTTCGATATTGTTTGTTCCTTGAGATGCCGAATGTGTAACGCGTTTGCCCAGATGCTGCTTACAGCTCCAGGTGCGCCTCGTCGATGAATCCCAATGAGCTGCATACAGTCCAATATCCAGCATTAAGGCATGTTCCTCAGAGTAATGACGTCTGCTTGGGCCCTGCCTGGCTGGGGCATACTACGACACCACTGACTGGTTGGCCTCTTTTAAGACACCTTAGGTTTTTTATTTCTAACTGACGCGTAGCCGTGCACATGAGGCACTGACATGACGCGCACAAATGATTTACCAAACCACATGTCCTCAAGCTAAAGTACACAGAGCGAGCACTGTTGGTGAATCTTCTTTGCCCGGTGGGGGAACGAGTCTAACAAACAGGGCCATACATAGGGCATGACGGAGAGCATCACGGGACGGCCTGCTCGCGCGCGCTCTCTCGCTCTGGACAGATGGCACGCTGAGATACACCGAGATGGCTTGAAGGGAAAAAGGCAATGGTTATTTTTAATCTAAGATGCCAAAGGAGCGCTGGCAAAATGTTCAATCCTGCCCCGCTGCCCTCCCCCTCCAATCCTCTTTCCGCCGATCAAATCTCTCTCCCCCTCTATCATGGTCCATCTCTCTGAAATCTCCCCTCGCTTTTCCCTGAAGCTGCTGCCCCACTTAACCCAGGGAGTGACATAAAGTGACAGGTGCTAGCAGCGGCCGCGGATCTTCAATGCACGCCCCCAAAGGCTTGCCCACTCCCGCCCACCTCCCCCAACAACACCCCAGGAAAGGACCACGGAGCTCAGCTCAGCTACTTTTTGGAAACTTGCGAAAATGTTTTCTGTCGAATGCTCGATATTCCTTTTAAAGTAAGGGAGAGAATGAGCGCATACTTCACGGTGCTCACCACTGAGTGACATACACCCCCCCCCCCTCCTTACTGGGAGACCCAGCGCGAGTCAGTATTCATTTACTGGCTCCGCGGGTTCTTTAGCTTTATTAAGCTGAACTAATTGATTGAAATCTTTCTAATTTCAGGGCATCGTTTGAATCAAATTCATTTTAATAACATAATCTCAGCTATAATTGAAATAATTATCAAATGGACCTTGAATTATTATTCCTCATGAGTAAGGGTGGAGGGACTGTACCCCCCACATGGAGGATTTGATGTGTTTTAATACTCGACGATAAACATACGAAAACCACCTTTTTTAAAACCTCATCTCTGAGCAGACTCAACAAATTCCTGTGTAAAAACTTGTCTTCATCATCACGATTTCCCAAGTATAAGATCACTGAGCTCTCTTCTGGGCCTGGCATGGACAACGCCACATGGAGACCAGAACACGCTGCCACGAGGGAACTGGTAGTGTGGTGATGTGCCGGCAAGATGTAGTGTGCAGTTTGAGGTTATCCTAGGCAGGGCCATTGTGACGCTTCCACACCATCACCAAAGGTACCTATGGAACCACCAGCAAGAAGACTTCGAGCGTCCCTGTCCCGAGCAGCTATACTACCATCCTCCAAAGTACCTACGGCAATATGGCTCACCACCAGGGTCCCGCTGTGCTGTACTGTCAGTTTCCACTCCTGCCCTGTGTCGCCCTGGCTGGTCAACGTGCTGCTTGTGCATGCTCCTGGGCTGTCATTCCTGGTGTGATGGCTGCCTGTTTGTGGAGTTCACGCCTCTTCCTCTGCATTGCGGTGCCTGTGTGCCACCGCTGCTTCCACTGGCCTGGTGCAGTGGTGCCTCTCTTCTCCTGGTTGCGATTCAGTGGGATGTTGGTGGCTGGCTTTCAGCGTCTCCGGGATGCGGGGCTCATGTGGTGGATGCTGGGTGGTGTCTTGTGCTTGTCCTTCTCCTGGTTTCTGCGCCTCCACTGTTCTCAGCTTGCCGGGGGCTGTGGCAGTGGGTGTCTTGAAGGGCTGTTGCACTCCAGACGGGGTCCCTGTTCGGTGCATCGGTGTCTGTTTGGGCTGCTGCACGTCGCTCTGGTGGATTCCCTGTTGTGGGGTTTCTCCCCCTTTGGTATGGCGCTGGTGTGTGACTTCAGCTTCCCCTGTTTGGCAGGGTGCCTTTGTTGCCGCCTTCCATCTTGATTCTTCCTTCATAGGCCCGCCTGTTGGCGGCTCCTTATTCTTTCCTGTCAGTCTTCTTCCTGGCCTCTGGTTTTGTGCCTGGTCTGCCCTGTGTGGGGTGTTGACGGCTTACTTCTTGGGGCGGGTTTTTTTGACTCTGGCGGTGGCTGCGCCAGTGGGACGTGTGTGTTGGATGTCCACCTATGGTTGTCTCGCCATGTGGTGTTCCTGGTGATTGTTTCTGCGGTTCTTGTTGAGGTGTCTGTGACATCCTCCTCTGCTGTCCTGTCACTTTCTCTGGGTGTGGCTAGCTGGACAACTCTGGCTGTCCCTCTTTGGTTGCCTTTGTGGGTGTCGTGCTGTTCGGTGGCCACCAGGGTCCCTGATTTCTTCAGCTGTCCTCTGCGTTGACAGTTGGGGTTGTGCTGTTTCCACCTTCCCTTGGGTTGTTTTCTTTTGGATCCTCTTTTTTGCTGACTCTCATTTTCTCCAGGGGGATGTGTGCCTTCGGATCCTGTGGTTCACCTGGCAGATGGTGGGCTGCTGCTGTCTGTCCCCCTCTCTTCTGTGGTGCCCAGGCAGCCTCGTTGGGGCCTTGCCTACTCGTTCCTTGGTGCTGGTTTTTGGGGGTTGTGGGGGTGGCCGGGCGTGTGGTGCCCAGGTGTAGGATGTCCTGGTATGTGCTGCCGGCTGCCTTCCCCATTGCGGTTCTTCAGAGTGGCAGTTCTGGATAAGCCTGTCCGGTGGGGCCTTCGTGGCCGACCTGGCCTGGTCTCCCTTTCGTCCAGGGCATTTGCTGTAGACGTTTCTGCTCCTGCTCTGTTGATTTGCCTTTTGGGGTCGCTTGTTCTCCCTTCGGCTATACCTTTTAGGGGGTTTTGCGTCTGGTGGGTGCGGTTTTGGGTGTTTCGCAATTCTGGCTTTCGTCTTGTCCTTGCTCTTGCTTGTGGCTTGGCCTTGTGTTGTTTTCTGTGTGGTTGTCCTGGCTGCTTTTTTGGCTTTGGTACATCTCATTGAGTGAGTCATCACAGCAAAAGGGATGAAGGGGTAATGCAGTGATTACTCCGAGTCCTTCTCTCGCTGTGATAACTCAGGTACCCTCCCTCCTGCCCTTTTTTGGCCAGTCTAACAATGGGGTGCTTTGGGCTTTGGTACGGAACAAGAGGTACGGAGGGGAGAGGGGAGGGATTTTTATCTGTAGAAAACGGTTGTGATTGGAGGCACCAGTGCCTCATTGAGTGAGCCATTATGGTGAGAGAAAGACTCCTAGTAATGCTATTACCGGTACGTAATGGCAGCAGTAACATGTGGGGTTGTTAGAGTTAAAGGATGGGTTTCGCCGCATCCCAAAATGTGCAGTGAGACTTCAAGTTCTGGCACTTTTCTTAAATAATGACGCATAGACAAGTCAAATAAATGCTTGATGTTCACAAATTCACACCGTGGGGTTCCCTGAAACTCTGCGAACGCATAAATTGACACCCGGTTTGGGAAATAAAGCAGAAGACAGATGTGTCCCTGATTCGCTGGGGCTCTCTCGACAGGATGCAGCATAAATGAGAGAAATTACAAGGGCGCCGGAGGATCCGTCAATTTTCTTCCTAAGGAGATCAAGCTTTCTGTGGACCAGAGCCTGTGTCTCATAATTCCCTTTTTCTTATACCCATAATTGACAGTAATTAACAGGAGGACAGCGCTGTGTACGGGAGAGAGCTATTTAGGCATAAATAAACAGAGTGACAGTCCAACACCATAGGCAGATAACGCCAATTTTCCTATGATTCATGTCTTTGACATTTCCAAGCGCTCTAAAGAGAAGCGATGGGATATTGTTGCTTAGCACATTGCAGATACTTTTTTAAATCTACTTGTTTAATCTTGAAGAGCATCTGTCAAAAAAATACATGGGCATCAGTATGAGAAATGTTGGCCAATGGATTGAGTATGGAAAGAAGAATGTCAGCTTACAGACAGTGAAGAAATACTTTACTTCTCACGTGCCAGAATTATGAAAAAGAGAATAATGACTGTGAGAGCAAGGAGCAAGTCAGTAAGGCAGGAGTCAGTACACGTCAGCGGGTGCCACCACATAGGACATGATCTCCAGGTGGGTCGATGTAGGAGAAAGACACTTTAAAGTCTGCGCAAAGAATATGGGTCAAGGAGATATGAGAGCAGTGCAGACCAAACTGCAGCTCTGAAGGCTTTATGGAGGGAAGAGGGTTCAGGAAGAAATCACATCTTTAGTCTTCCGAAGAGCGAAATTTCTAGTTGAAAATTTACTTCTGCTGCACCAGTGAATTGAGGAAGGCGGGGCCAGCATTGGCCCCGCCGCCATTATGGCGGTTGGCCGTGCCCCCGTATCCCGCTCGTGCCCCGGAAGCGATTGAATCGCTTCCGGGTCAAAATGAGGCTCTCCCGCGCCCCGGAAGTGATCGGATCACTTCCGGGGCGTGGGCGACTCTCCCGATCGTTTAAAGCTGGGGGGAGCGCGAAGTGCGGTCTCTTGCTCCCCCCGGCAGCACACCAGTCGCGTGTGCCTCCTCCATCGGGAGGACAACTAATTCTTTTTCCTTTTTTTCCCCTCTTAGGACAGTGTTGCGAAGGGGAACCTCGCCGCGTCAAGATTGCCTGATTTCCCCGTTGGTCGTCGGCTCACGCTTTCCGGAGCTCGCGAGGGAAACAATACGGGGGCGGTTTTAATCTGTGCCTTCTATTTTACAGCCCCTCACTTATTTTGAGCACTCGCCTGTAGATCGAGCAGCGGGACTGGGGCGTGCTTTGCCGCCGAGCACCTGATTTTGAGCACTCGCCGGAGATCGAGCAGCGGGACTGGGGCGCGCTTTTCAATGACGCGCTGGTGAAATTGAAGAGCGCCAAGCACCGAAGGACTCGGAGCAGCACAGCGACGCTCCCGCCCGCGGGGGCCTCACTAGATTGATCTTCCTTTCTATTTTCAGGACCAGTGCGCACGTCGCGAAAGGGGCCGTTGTTGTGGCAACAACAAGCACTGGAAATCGACGAGCTCTGGGGGAGTTGTTCGTGAGGCAGAATACAGCGTCTGGCATCAATCAGTACGAGTTCTTGGAGGGCTTACAGCTACGCTTGTGAGGGGCCTTCGACGACTCAGAGGGTGCCTGAGGACTCGACTGGGACCTGCATTCCGGCACTGCTGGGAGCCAAGCGGGTTGGAGCCTGTGCTCACCTGCCTTGCTGGACTAGCCAGTATTTGAGGCTCCGGTAGCGTGGGAGCTGTGGCCGGTCATGAATTCCTCCAACCAAATCCACGGTAACAGTACTGACAGGTTAGGTAGTGATGCCACCTAAATCTAAGCGCGGCGAGCGGCGCCCGGATATCGCAAGCGTGTTAGACGCCCTGATGTGTAAGATGGGGGAATGGATAACACCATGGCGCAGCTGGCAGAGAGGCTGGACGCACAGGAGGGTACATCGGGGAGGTCACGCAGGGACGCATTACCCCCCAGAGAGGCTTTCCCTCCCTTGCCAAAGAAGAGTAGGGCGAAAAAAGCGCTGCAGGTTGTTCCGGGGAATGGGGGCCCCCCAATTTTGCCGGCGGTACCCGCAGCTTCCGACACACCGGGAAGCGAACCTGCTCCTTTAGAACCAGCGGGGGGGTCTGTTCCTTTGGTTCCGCCAACGCCCTGTATCATACCACCGGCACCTGTGATTCCGGTGCCAGCACCGGCGGTGCCGGTGGTCCCTGGGGTGCCCGCTCTTTCACCCCCAGTACCTGCAAATCATATCCCCGCGCCAGCGCTGCCAGGGCCAGGGGTGCCAAATGTTCCGTTGCCTGCTCTGCCCACAACCGGAGGGGGACCAACGCTTCCTGCCGATTTTGTCTCCAGCTTAGCAGCCGTACTTCCCTGGCTTGGGGGCATGGGGTTGAATGTGAGTGCAGCGGGTATGGTCGGGGCGGACGCGTTGGAGAAGGCGAGGCAGCTTATCGATCAGACCAAGCCTAAAGAAGTGCCGGCGGTCGGGGCCCCCAAGGACACCGCGGGACCTGCGCAAGGTAAGCAACAGACGTTGCCATTCTTGGGCATGGGCGAGGCGCGCACATCTTACGAATCTCTCTCACGCCATTTGTCCCAGGAGGTGAAGGAAAGGATATGGAAGGGGACATACATTGACATATTTTTACTCCTGATAGATGAGGTTGAGAGGGAGGAGATGAGGAGGAAGAAGGATTATATGCCTGCGCGTGAATGGGCGACTGAGATGTTGAGGTACAGGGTGGAAGAAAACATCAGGCATTGGATGCTGGCCTACAATATTTACATGGCAGTGAGGACGGAGCATTTTCCAGAGGAAGCACCCGCAATGGCCTGTTATATGTCTAGGATTAGCACGGCGCAGGCGACTAAGGGAGGCTCAGGGTGGTTAGATTATGATAAAAAATTTAGGCGCATCAGGTCATCTGATCCAACGCTCAAATGGAACCAGGTAGAGGGGATTTCGTGGTGGGATCATGTGGGCGGTCTTACAGCAGAGGCTGTGAGTGTCCCGCCGAAGCCGCAGCCCTTTCGGTCGTTCCCCTCAGCTTCACCAGGTGGGGGGGCAGGGAAGAAGGGATGCTGCTGGGATTTTAACAGGCGCACCTGTTGTCGAGCACCAGGGACATGCAGATTTAGGCACGCGTGCAGTTTCTGTGGTAACTCAGGGCATGGCGAGGCAAAATGCCTTAAAAAGCAGAGGGATAGGGGGGCCAAGAAGTCAGATTGAGGGAGCTACGTCACCTATTCTCCTCCATGCAATGATACCCTGGTTAAACCGATATAAGTGTAAGACCGCAGCAAGGACGTTAATGAGGGGGTTCAGTGAGGGGTTTAGAATCCCAGTGGTAGATTTTGTTGGTCCCTCGTTTTGTAAGAACCAATTGTCAGTCAGTCAGAGTGCTGGGGTGGCGGCTGCCAAGATTGATAAAGAGTGCAGATTGGGCAGAGTGGCGGGGCCTTTTGACAAGATTCCTGTGCGTAACTTTGTGTGTTCCCCCCTTGGGGTAGTTCCAAAGAAGGAACCAGGGGAATTCAGGCTAATTCACAATCTATCAGCACCAAAGGGGCAGTCAGTGAATGATTCCATTGATGAGACAGTGTGCTCTGTGCGTTATGCATCTATTGACCAGGCGATTGAGATGTTGCAGGGCCTGGGCCCGGGGGCATTGATGGCTAAATCTGACATAGAGTCTGCTTTCAGGCTGCTGCCCGTTCATCCGAGCGATTTTCACCTGCTGGGGTTCCAGTTCGGGGGCAAGTTTTTCATGGACATGTGCATGCCAATGTGGTGTTCGGTGTCATGCGCCTATTTTGAATTGTTTAGTACTTTCTTGGAGTGGGCTTTCAGACAAATGACAGGGCATAGGCATGTGCTGCATTACCTAGATGACTTCCTCTTTCTGGGACCATCAGGGACCGCGGGGTGTAGGCAGGTGCTGGAGCACTTCTATGCGTTGATGAAGAGTTTTGGTGTACCGCTAGCTCCAGGGAAAACCGTGGGACCATCCCTGGTCATAGAGTTCCTAGGTATCGAGCTGGACTCACTCGCGGGTTGCTCACGGCTTCCAGCTGACAAAGTGATGAGGTTTGGGGATGTGCTGAGGCAATGCCTGGAAGCTAAAAGGGTAACGTTGCATCAGCTACAACAGGTTGTAGGGCAGTTACATTTTGCATTACGCATTATACCAATGGCGCGCCCCTTTTCAAGATCCATTGCTCAGGCAATGTCAGGCCTTAGGCAGAAACACCACCACACTAGATTGAGCAGTGAGGTCAAGCAGGACATGCGTATTTGGTTGGCATTCCTGCGGGATTTCAATGGCTCTGTCCTGTGGCCGGGACCAGTCACTTCCTGCGCAGAGTTGGGTTTAATGACGGACTCCGCGGGCAGTGAAGGGTTTGGTGCCATTCTGGGCACGCAGTGGGTGGCACAGCGTTGGCCGGCGTGGTGGGTGGACAATGGTCTCACCACTAACATTGGTTTCCTGGAATTGTTCTCCATTTGGGTGGCATTGTGCGTTTGGCCTGAGCAACTGCGCAACAGAGCAGTGGTTTTCTGGTCTGACAACATGTCAGTGGTGGAATGCATAAATAACCAGTCAGCAAAATGTAGGATGATCTTGCGCTTAATTAAGGAGATAGTTTTGAGATGCCTGCTGTTGAATCTTCAGTTTAGGGCGAAACATGTCCCAGGGGTGTTGAACCACGCTGCTGACGCTCTGTCTCGTTTCAAGATGCAGGTTTTCAGAACTCATCTCCCGGGAGCAGCACCACGCCCAACGCCCTTCCCCGAACAGCTCTGGCAGATTGGTGCCCCCACTTACCGGACTTGGTGGCAGCAAGCCTAGAGCCAGGAACAAGAAAGGCATATGAAGGGGCGTTTGGGGCATATTGTAATTTTTTGAAAGTCCAGGGGGGGCTGCATTGGGCTGATTCGGCCGGGGTGTGCTCATACTTGCAAGCCCTGCGGGATGAGGGGAAGTCAGTGGGGTCAGCTAGGAGACACATGGCAGCCATTTCATTTTTTGCGCAGATGGGCGACAGGCAGGATCCTACTCAGGCATTCGTAGTGCGCAAGGCATTGAAGGGTTGGCAGCGGTTACAGGGTTCTGCGCCTGACACTAGGCGCCCGATAGGGTTGACTACCTTGGCATCAGTCCTGGCAGCATTAGAGCACATTTGCACCAGTATAATGGAAGGTTTATTATTCAGGGCAGCCTTTAGCTTGGCCTTTTATGGGGCCTTTTGAATAGGGGAATTGGTGGCTAAGAACAAAAGGGACTTGGGGGGTGGCTTGCAGCTTAGTGACATACACTTCCAGAACGGGGCGTTGCAGGTTACAATTCGGCGCTCAAAGACAGATCAGGTAGGGAGGGGGCAAGTGGTCTTTCTCAGACGGGCAACAGGGAAACCCCTGCTGCCCGGTTCTTCATATGGAGGCTTTCCTGCCTTACAGACCGAGTGATAGGGTGGGGCCATTATTAATGCATGCGGGGGGGGACCCATTGACAAAGTTCCAATTTAAACGAGTCTTGGATAAGGCAATAGGCGAGGCGGGACTGAACCCCAGTAGTTTTGGGACACATTCTTTCAGGATAGGTGCCGCCACTGAGGCGGTCGCACGGGGTCTTGGGGAAGAGGATGTGCGGAGGATTGGGCGGTGGGCCTCCAACTGTTTCAGGCGCTACGTGCGAGTGGATATCAGGGCTCGAAAAATCAGAAAAACGGTACTAGTCCTGCAGGTCTAGTGCCTTGGAATATCCCCTCGACCTCACTTCAACCTACTTGACCTCCGTCTCCGAAAACGGAGCAAAAGTGACAAGATAACAAGATTTAAAGGCATCTTTATTGCTCATTCCCTTTGTGAGCAATAAAAATGCCTTTAAATCTTGTTATCTTGTCACTTTTGCTTTGTTTTCACAGACAGAGGACGAAAGTTAGTTTCTCTTCCTACTCCCCAGAAAGGGCGAGTAGGACCTAAAAATAGCTCGTCCTCATCAATTCTCCCTCGCAAATGCGAGCGGGCGAGTGGATTTGACGAGCCCTGGATATGTTATGACTTCTGGCGACATTAGTACTGACGGTGTATTTTTCTTGTTTCTACCGCCAGTTCCCTCGGCCTGCCACGCAGGAAGAGAGACAGCGACGCCTCGCCGAGAGCGGGACACAGGCAAGACAACAGCGTTCTCCCCGGATAAAAAATTGGAACGTCAAGTGTGTGTTTTTGGTCATTCATACGTTTCTCATTTAGGGAGTTTTTTCAGGGCAGGTAATGGGGCAGCGCGCGCACAGCAGTTAGGTGTCAGGGTCTCCTTTTTTGGGCATGGGGGGCTGCGTTTCGACAGGTTCAGGGAACGGATAGGTCACATGCTCACTTCTTTGGACACCCCTCCCGATGCTATCATTTTACACCTGGAGGGTAACGACTTGGTGCTCCTGAATAGGAGGGTCCTACTGGAAACGGTGCTGTCAGAGGCGGCATGGCTGGCCAGGCGCTGCCCTGGTTCGGTCATTGTGTGGTCACACATGATACCAAGGTTGCAGTGGCGGGGGGGGGGGGTATCGGTGAAAGCGCTCAATCACTCGGCCCAGAGGATTAATAATAAGATAGACAAACTGTTTAGGACCCCCAGATTGCAGGTAATTGCCCATGGGTGCATTAGGGGGGATTCATGCTATGTCCAGGATGGGGTGCACCTGTCGCGTCTGGGCAATGAGATATTCTTGGGCAACATTTTAGTGTGGCTTGAGGGAGCTCACTGGTAAGTATGACCTTGGGTTTTGGGGGGGGCCTGATAGTCGGTCTACTATGCAGGCCTGTGCGGTAAGGTCATAGGTTGGACAGGCTAAATTGACTAATTTCGGGGCGCCTTATGAAGTGGGGCGCCCAGAGGGGAGGGACATGTGGCTCTCACCAGACTCCAGGGGCAGTTACAACCGGTTGGTTGGAACGGTGCGGGGACAAAGGGGGGGTTACGCTTTCCATTGGCTGGTTGGCCACCCCGCACGCGGGCGTAAGTAAGCTGTGCTGTCTGCATGGCCCCTTTATGGAGTAAGTCTTGAACGTATGGGGGTGCCTGGGGGTAAGTACTTCCTGGTCAGCTGGGCCCCCTGCGCATGTGCACTCCGGTTGGGGTGTGCGGGACAATCTGGGTTAAAGGGGGAGGGGCCAGCGTTTGACCTTGCCGTAGGCCCAAAGGAATACGCAGAAATGTGATTACCATTGTGTTTAGACTAGGATAGGAACATTTATGTATTAGAGTTTTGTTAAAGCTAGGAATGAAACAAATGCACCTAATCCTGTCTTGCCATTTCTGCGTTATTGTATGTATATATAATCTTGTTTGTTGTTAATAAATACGATCGGGGGTCAACGACCCCCTATTCCAAACAAAAAGATTATATTGGTTTTGTCTCAATGGGGGGAGAAGGGGGCGATAGGCCGTACCAGACCATACGCTAATGTGATCTCTTCAACAAATCATCTTAGAGTCGCACTAAAGGCTTTTTAAATGTGCACCAGGCATCAGTCACAGAGGTGCAGATATTTTTTTTTAAAGCACACAACTATGTGGCAAACGCATTCTTTCACCACATTCAGCGTCTTTTAGGGGATCAGCTATTTTGTCCTAATTTATTATCTGGAAAAATTGAGGGCCAAGGAAAAAGTGCTGTAACTATTCTTTAACAGTATCTGAGCACTCAAATCATCCACAATGAAGCTTAACACGAGAACATGTCTCAAATTAGCATATTAACATTTATTCAATATTCGTGATCCTTAGCTTTAGTAATTTCTCTAAACATGACAATTCCCCCATTGGATGCAAAGTAATTTCTAAATGTCCAAACACCATGTTTTGCAAATGAGAGCAAACATTCTGATAACACTTATCTTGACACATTTTGAGTCACTTCCAACTCAAAGATAAATAGAAACTTGTCTATTTAAACTTTCTGCAAAAGTTTGCTGCTGCGACTAGGAGCCCCAGGGTTATACGAAATGTGTACAAGTGAGAAGGAGCTTTGGGAAAAATTCAAAAGGGGCAAAAATGAAGGGGTAAAAAACCTGAAACTAAGCCTGGACTAAAACAAGCCGGGGGCAACGCTAGGAGGGCCATTCAGAAGAAACTGCTTTACAAAGATGTAACACTCGGTGTAGTTTCCGCTGACAATGCTTGTTGACAAAGTGTAATTCGTGAGTCATGCCTTACATACACATGGATCAGATTATTACAGTTACATGCATGTATGCAGGCATTTACGTACATTTGTAACTTTTACTCATTTTTCCTCACCCAGCATTGTGAAATGTGCATAGGATTAGGAACAATAAATATTTTGGAAGTTATGTCACTAAACTACTTTTCCTGCACAATAAACAGTTTACTCCTACATGCCACAACTTCAGATATATATCTGGTATAAACTGCATTCATCCGTGCACTTCAGTGGTGCATTTTGCGGTGCATACACTGACGTGGGTCACCAGTACAGATGTTAATGAATTCCCCCTTCTTCTATGGTGGCTAACCAGATGTTCATTCCATGTCCCAGGCCGAGCGTTACTCGCTCACACAAATGCCACGTTTACACCTCCAAGCAGAATTTACAAGACTAAAAGTTATCACACTTTACATGCACATTCAGTAAGTTCATGTACATTTCTTTCTCTAGCCAAGCAAGCACATTTTATGCATGTGTGCAGTACATCTCATGTTTGCAGCATGACTACCTTACCACTGGACCACAAAGAAGCATTGTATTGCATCATGTCGAGTCGTCTCTACTTGTCGATTTTACTGCTATTGGTAATCAGTGCATCTTTTCTATGAGACATGTTTTTGGGCTATGAAAACTGACCTGATAGATCAGGGCAGTACATTACAGAATTAAACCTTTAGCTTTAAAATTGCTTTACATGCCCACAAATTATAATTTTTTTGGCCCAACATTGGTTATAAACTATGAGCCCGATTAACCAAGTCATTTGCTAAACAGCGCAGCAGTACGTAGGGTATGCGTACGCCTGCGGTGCACATGTAATAGCACTTCATAAAGGAGCCAAACTGCTGTGTGTGTAAAAATCCACAGTGAATGCAGAAAACTCTGGGCGTGACAAAGAATTACTCAGGTAGTGGGAGGGGGATGACCCCAGAATTTGAGGAAGAACCATGACGCAATCAGTGGGACGAGGGGAAAAAAGTGGGAGCATAGAGAGACCAATGCAAATCAAACAAACCATACAAAACCATAAGTCAGGTCCAATTCACAAAAGTTACAGTAAGGGCTTGATTACGAGTTTGGTGGTGCGGGAGCGGACCGCCATGCTGCCGGCCTGCTCCCACACCGCCAAACCTGTGGTTGGGCCGCCCGCTAGATTACGAGTGTTTCTCGTGTCTGGCGGGCTTTTTCTGGTAGTCCTGCGGCGTTGCCTCTAAAAATGGACACCACAATGGGAATATCCCAAAAAAAAGCTCCTGCACAGCATGGACTGTAAAGTCCATACCATGCAGGAACTGGGATGCATGCACACAGGGGGGAGGGGCATATATTAGGCCCCCCTGCACGCACCCCATGGTCCTGAGGCAACAGAGGGCCCATATGGTGCCCTTTGTTTCCACTCTGCCACGGTTGTCATAGAGGAGGAGCTACCATAAAAACCGTGGAGGGGAGGAAACTCGTAATATGCTTGGTGGCACACACACTGGCACGCTTATATAAGAACATAACGTCGCATGTAGAAGCATCGCATTCATAGATCCACACACAAGTGTAAATTCCCCTTGACTTTGCCCAATTTCCACATTTGATTTTTGTGAATATTCTATGTTCACAATAGAACAGCTATGTGTGAATAATATAGAGCATACTTTTCCTTCTGTGACTCTGGCCTTATATATTTGCCACGGCGAGAATGCAATCCCTATCAAAATGTGTGCCACAGAAAGAGATTAATGCTCTGATGCTCCGCAGCATCGCCACAGCGCCCCTCTGAGGTTTCAACAAGCAATAATATCGTATATATATTTAATATATATGTAGGGCAAGCCTTGACTAGACCTGAAGGCCTGAGCTAGTAAAAACGGAGTGTTGATTACAGTGCGATGATGTGGGATATGTTAAAGGGTCACACTTGAGATTGTGGCATCTGGAGCACAGCTGAGCCCCTCAGCTTTTTAATTCTGAGTGCTGGAACAGACACCAAAACGCATTACTACAGGCACATGTCCAAACGACACGCCGCCATCCGTGGCGCGTGCATCTCATTGCCAAACCAGACGACCGGAAAAAATCCTAGGGGGGCTACGGAAGGTTCTAGAAATCTCTTACGTGGGCAAAAATGAAGCAATTATATCTTTGAAAACACTGTCTAGGCTACTTTTCTGCGGATAGAACTTTTGATAAGCAATACAGAAAAATGAATTGAAATGGGGAAAAAGCAGAAATTCTTTAGATATTTATAATGTTCTGGTTTCCATAAAAAAAACTGTATCCCGGATGAAGAGGTACTGGCAGCATTGTGCGTCTCTGAACGCCAATGCATAGATAGACATGCGGGACCGGGAAACCTGACACAAGAAGTATAAATATACTCAGGAAATATAACACACAAGGTCGAATGGCAACAGGCCAACACTGAAAATTGGAGAAAAAAAATCGGGGTGGCGGGTACTACTGCTGAAGATGAGATGGTTTGTGTGTTTTTCCTCAATCACAAAAAGCATAGTGTAAGTGGCAGGAAAAATTGAAACAGCTGAAAAATCTTGCCGAAATAGTTCATGCAACATTTTTTGAATTATACATTTATCTTTCTTTTCTTTAATTTACACTGCTTCAGTGGAAACTCTGGTTTCCATGCAGCTGGTGTAGCATTTTAGACCATAAAACAACCACTATGCGGCAACGTGTGCGTTTATTTCGCTCGCTGTTTCACTCACTGTGACTGCCTTGCCACGTTTGACAGAAACACATACAGATTCCTAATGGATGTGCCACACCAAGCACTCACTGCTTCAGTGTGTGCTCACGGAAAGGAAAAATATAAAACGTATACCTAGATGGGCTACGGTTTGGCCAGTGTTACTTGGTGTCACATATTTCAGGCCGGCGATTCCACTGTGCACATTATTTGCTTTTGTGTTAATTGTAGCGTAACTTCTAACGAGCCCAAACAGCGCCACCGTGTGTTGAGAATGAGCACTGCAGTATTAAGAGAGAGTATCGCAATATCAGAAGTCAAGCACACTTGTAAACGGAGATTGATGCAGTGCTTAATTTGAGCCGGTGTTGCAGATGGGGACCACCTCCATTGTTTTTTGTGGACCGGCACTTTTTTCTTTCCTTAAACAGACTTTGATCCAGAGAAGGACAAATACACAAGGGGAAAAGGAGAGGAAGAAAAAGACGTAAACACTACGAGAAAGGGAGAAAGCAGGAACTCACAAGAGGGTGATCAATGGAGAGGGAGCACAAAGCACAAAAATATCCAGATTAACTCAGTTCACATGTAGATACTTGAGGAGGAGCGTTTTAAAATGTGATAAAACAAGACAGATGGACAGGAATAATTCAAATTTTCTGAGCTTTCAGGTTTCCTGATTTTCTACTTGAATAGCTTTTCTACTGTAGAGTTTTGCTACCGTTCTAATACTTATAGACATGCTTATACCTTGAAAAAGTCGGGGTTACAAGTGCTAACAAACAAGATCTGGGCTACTTAGACCTGGGAGTGCTGTCTGTGATGGGGTTATAGAAACAGTGGTTCAGAGCGACACAAATGAAAAGTAAATAGTGAATGATGGTGTACAGCTCATGTGTTGAGAATATGTGAAAAAATAAGGATTAAGCAGCAATAGTAGCAAGAAAAGGCTGTCAACACCAAGTTTACAAAGAGCATTATAAAAAATAAGCCATTTAGAAATACTACCCTTTGTCAGCCATCCCACCCTTTGTCACACGTGTTCAATTAAGGAGTTCCATAAAAGTCATTGATCAATTTGCCTTTGTGCCAACCATATTTTTGCTGGCTATAGAACTATGTGCACTTTACCCCAACTAACCAGGAGTAAAGTGCTTGTGCTCCTCCTTTCAACATAGTAACATTGGTATACTCCTGATTGCCATATTTAACTCACCTACAAGTCCCAAGTACATGGTATCTTGGTGTACCCAGAGCCTGTATTTTAAATGTACCAAGTGGGCTGCAGCACCCATTGTGCCATCCAATACAGAGAAAATGTAAACATGACTGCAGACCTGCCACCAGTAGCCTGGCTGTGCAGGTTTTAAATGCACAATCGACTTGTCAAAATAACAACTATACATAGGCAAAAATCTTTGTTTAAATCTTTATTTCACCCCTAAGTAGGCCTTATTGTCCAGAAAGGCACGGTGAATGGTTTCTAAAAGTAGGACATGTACACAATTAGCAAGTACATACAGTGGAAATGCCCCCAAAACAATTTTCACAGTAGCAGATTAGGCTGTTGCATCAGAACACGCATGGATGAATTATTAAATTCAAATCCTGTAGCTCAAGAATGGGACTAGAAAGAACAATAATGAAACAACTCTTTTTTAATAGTTGTTAAACATCAAATTGAATGGTGTAGGCGGATTTGCTCTTAATATTATGGAAAAGTAACTTTTAAAAAGTTACCTTTGTCCTGCCTGAAGTACCTGGAAACAAAATTAGCATTATTCAGCCAGCTAGTACTTATTAATTAAATAGGAGTGACTGAGGACTGAACTTGCTTCCCAGGAGCTGAATGGGCACAGATGACTCCCCTGAACCTGACAGTATATACAAACGGAGGCTGGAAGGATCCTTTTGGACATTAAAGTGTCATGTCCTGCCATAAATGACACGTCCTGCTTAACAGGTCTGTTGGGGCTTTTCATATGACACTTGGGATGCAATTTAAAGGGGTCCATCTGCCACAGGCAAACATTAGCTGACCCCTTGGGCAGGACCCTTATGTTATCTTCCCAGCCAGGCAGGCCCTAATCACAGTGGGTCTCCTTTCACATTACAGTGTCACAACCTGTTTGAAAGGTCTGGTAGGTGTACATATAACATTTGGGGCACACTTTACAGATGGGTAACAGAATGCCACAACAATTTGTGTGTACCCACTGTTCGGATGCTGAAAACTCAGCTTTGATTCTATCAGACTTCTGTCTCTGAAGTTGGTGTGGGTACAGGGACTGCAGTGTGCTGCACAATGCATCACACATAGAAGTTTCAAATCCCCATTCTGGATTGGTTAGGTGCAGGAAGGGACACCTTCCTGCACATAAACAATCATTCCCTCAACACAGGCACCCTTGCACTATGGTGCATGGATGCCTGCATTGGCGCCAAGCAGCTAAATTTAGCGCCAGAGCAGGGAGAAATGCAGGGGTGCACCATATTATTGTAAATATGGCGCATCCTATATTTCTAAAGTGACGGAGCATGGCTTCAGCTATTTTTGAGCTAACCCACGCTCCACCACTTAATTGTAAATATGCCCCTATGTCTCATTTCATTTCGGATCAGCCCAGACTGAGACCTACAGCGGTGTCCATGCATCCCTTATAGTGTGCTCGTAAAAAGTTCACTTATTCTTCCTCGCTAATGTTGGCGTTATTTGCTGCCCTGGGGCCCTTGCCAAGCTCATTAACTTTGTTCTATAAAGATCTGTGATCATTTCGTTTGGAGGAGTGGAGAAGCTGGACCCACAATGCTTCAGATCTATCTTTCTTGTGCAACCAAACCTAATTTTTTTACCTATTATGATCAGATTGTAGGCACTTTAGCAATGCTGAATCCTGCGGTGAACGCCACAATTGTCGGAGAATTTTGTTGAACCAGGATCTAATAAGGTAATCAAATTTGGCCATTTGATGGTCTTATTGCACATGATTCTTGTGCCGTTACTGGCGGCGGGATCGACCCCTTGTCCTGCGGCTAATCGGGCTAGTGATGTTCAGCTTGGGTATCAGCTTGGGTATCAGCTTAACATCTTACAGTATGGGACCAGTAATAGTACTCTCGTCATTGTTTTTTTCATAGGCTTGCCCTATGGTGATTCTCACTGGATGGTTACTGCCTTTCCTGGCAAGTTTTCTCTACCGCTTCATCATGTGGTAAGATACTGGATCATTCGACTGTGAGAATCCAGGGGCTTCTGGATCTTGCTTGTGTTCCTGGTCACTTGAGACATTAGAAGGCTTGACGCCTCCTTGCTTATTTACGCTGGTTTGGGGCAACTTTTTCTCCTCATGATCGACTGGGATGGTCAATGCCAGGTTCTGTCACATCGCAGGCACATGTCCCTCACGGACACTGGCTGCTTGCTTAGGTGGTTACTCATTGCTGCTAAGCTCTACGAGAGGCATTCCGATACCTTTATTGGATTCTGCTTGCTTAGGTGGTTGTTCATTCCTGATTTTTGATGCATCTCATACGTTCTTTACTTCCCCAACCATTTTCTCTAAAAGTGCAGGTATTGCACCAGTTTGTCGATCACTTCCTTGTGCAAGCACATTGTAAAGTCATCGTCTTAACTGGTTTGAACACTTTTAATCAGGCCATTTAGATTCTCCAGATTTCCATCTATGCCTGACACGGAGACTAAAAGCGTATGACACAAATCTACTTATATATCCATCTTATTGGCATGATCATTCAGTGCTTCCACAGTAGCTTGTGTTATATTTAGAACAGCACCCCAAAAGCAATGAATGTCTGCTTGCTCTGTGTCCTCTGCTATCAGACTCTCTGCACATAGGTTGACTGACGAGTCTGTTTCATCTGCTCCTCTTGAGATGAGCACACCCTCATTTGCCTGGAGGACTAAGATTGATTCTCAACTGACCTCTCACTTGAACATTCATTTGTACTTTCGGAGTGCAGATTACCTCTCTAAAAGCCGGATATGTGTTGAAAATTGTATTAAAATTCGATTGAGAACCACCTTTATCTGTTTTTTCTATACCGTCTGAGGGGATGACATCTAAGGTGGTGACCTCCAATCCTCCCTGCTGTGTCTCTGATGGCCCATGCAGTACACTTGTGCTAGGTATATCTGGGGAAGGTGACATTGGGATTATAGTTGAAATTGGAGTTGTAGCAAAGTTTCTACAATTTGAAATTATAATCTCCGGAGTTGGGGTGGGGGTGGTGCTAGTAGAGAAGTATATTGCTCCCGGCATCTGGTACTCTCTAAGGACCGAAACCCGGGACCAGGATGAAAAATAATCTAAAATCCTTTATAACTTAGGTTTCTTATGGCCTTTTTCTGATTTCCCTTGCTCTAGGAGGGTCGTAGACCACAAGGATTCTTCACCCATCTTACCATTTGTGGTCTTACTCAGTACTTGACCCGCTAATCGCGATCTGTCTTCATCAGGAGTCTTAGCAGACATTTTTTGCTTGACGTTTTTTAATCGCAATGTCTCAAATGCAGGGGCCTCCTGTTTTCTTTTCTTCTGGCAGGCTTTCACACTGATCCAGGTCTTTCCTGACCTCATAGCAAGTAACTCAAGCCTGCCGTCGCCTGTTGCCTCTCTAGCACTTGTCGGGCACTTTGCGGCACCTGCAGGATTGCTTACAGAGATTTTATAAAGTTATCCTCAGTTCCAAAATCTGGGAAATCACACTTTGTTGGCTTTCTTGGCTTTGAACATGTTTGCGTTCAGTGTGTTCATTCCTTTGTTTGTTCCCGGCCAGGTGGCAAGGAAGGGCGGTGGAAGCACACTAGAGACAGCAAGCCGGCTTCGATGCTAAGTTGGGCCACTTCCGTGGTGCTCGGGGCTCAACCTACGGCCACAGAACTAACTGAAGCTCTCTCTCCACACCCTTTGGGTACTTCCTGTGCCTGCTACTGCTGATGGACCACAGCCGTAAAGCCTACCTTCGTACAGGATCACTGCCCCCTCCACTCCTCTGTTCCTCTCTACCCTGGTTAAGCTGAACTCTCAGTTACAGCCTGCCTTAACCAACAGCTCCCACAGGTTTACTATCGCTGAGGAGCTGGGTGGAGGGGTAGCTATCCGTTCTGTGTAAGTGGGGGCAGGTTTCGATGAACTTTTGAGCTGTTGCTTCTTCTGGCCTGTTGCTGCAGCTATCGAGGCAGGAGAGTGGTTGCGCGGTTGTGAGGTACGGAAACAGAAACCGCAAACAGGAAATGAAGCGGCATTGGGCTCGAGGCTCTCACCCAGCCATACCTCAGCTGCACTTCAATCTCAAGCCGTGCTTCAGCCGTAGCCATAGCCCATGCGGCTAGGCAGGCATTCAGCCAAAGCGTCCGCGTTGTGCGGCAGAAATCAAGGGACCAAAGCGCAGAGGTCACATTAAGATGAGCGTCCCCGCTTCTTGCCACTTTCCTGCCCCTTTACCATCCTCCAGGCATCCCTGTTAGCAACGGCTTGCTGCCAACGCTCACTAGCACGCCAGCACCTGCTCTCTGCTTGGCTCTGTCCGCATTGTCGTGAACCAGAACCTCAAATCCTGAGAAATAACAGAAAATGCCAGTTCTACCTAATACTCCTGATTATTACTTGAGGTGCATACTGTCCCCCATTAACTAATGACCCAATCTCTTTCATATAGGGATTGGAATTCTGTATTGAGTAATAATTATCATTATCATACCCTTGCCGTTTTTTTCCTGATAAATTCTGGCAGGTCAAGCATTCAGAAATGTACGGAGGCAAAGGCCTGCAAAATCACACAACGTTTCATTTAGGACCTGATTATTGGCCTTCACATAGTTTAAGCAGTTTATTGCGTTGACTACGCTTGAGCATAGTTTGTTTCTCGAGGCTTAGTTCTTGCTGAAACTGCCAGTAACTTCTGAGCACTCAGGGGATCATTTATGGCATTTTAGCGTGGGGCAGCGCTGCAAGGCACGTTGCTGCGCTTCCCTAACCTAACCCAAAGTGCAAGGGCAGGCATGCACCATATTGAAGTAATACAGTGCATCCCTGTCCTTTCTGCCTGCGCTGGTGCCATTTCAGCTAACGTAGGCACCCATGCACCATAGTGCAAGGGTGCCTCCGTTGCAGGCAGGATTGTTTTTTTGAAGGAGGGGGCACCCTCCTGCATAAAAACAACCCAAAGAGACGTTTTCCTCTTTCTGTGTGTGCTGCAGAATGTAGCACACATGGAAAGATAAACAAGCATTGGCATAGCCAATAGGTCTAGCCTTTGGGACCTTAGAAGTGTTTAGTTATCCAGCAGAATATCCTTGGTGCAACAACATCAACTGTTGCATGCCTAAACACATAAGGTCCCAAAGGCGAGACTTAGTGGCTATGCCAATGCTTGTTTATATTGCCAGCATCATTTCCTTTATCTACTTTAATTCTTAGATTTTATCATGCAAGTGTTGTGGTGGTAGGAGTAGGGGCTTGAAAAAAGAAGAGCAAGTGCAGAGCGGCACAAATAGAGCCAGGGACCCTAGTCGAAGTCAGGCCAAGGAGATGCATCACTTACAATAAATCTGAAAGGAACGATAAAATGTTTGACTCAGACCATTAACATTTGCTTTTCCATAGCTTGACAACTTAAAAACAGTCTTTTAAAGTATATGACGTCAGGCACTTTAATTTTAATGTACGTCATATTTAATATAACCAAACACTTTACATATTCTCAGGTATGTGAAGTAATGCACATCCATGTATATGACTATCACATTAAATACGACAAAATGCAATAAAAGAATATCAAAGAATGGGAGATCCTGAACATTAATTAATGTGTGTGTCATATTATATATAGTTTATAAACAATGACCCTGTGTGAGGGACCCGATCACTACAGTTACTACAAAGAACATTTGAGCATTGACCGTTGTACCGTGTTTAATCTCGTGGTTCATCTGAAGGCAATAGCCCGTAGACTGTAACCCTGCACTGTAAACATGAACTCTACAGCGCTCTGAAGCAACCTCATTGCGGAATGCAGCGCTTACATTTTTTTCCAAATATTCAATGTTCAGGCAGACCTAACGGACGTGAATCTTTATAAAAATATGAGCACGTTCACAGCATATTCAGCAGCAGGAAACCCGATATTGCATTTATTTCACTTCTTGGTGTAAAGAAGGAGCTGCGTGACTCATTGACGTGCCATTGCTGAAATAAATGTGATATTTATTACAGGGTGCACTCGCACATACTGTCTAGGTTACCAACCCACCTGCTTGTGCGGGTCCTTTATTAATCCATGCACAATCCATTAAAGCACACGCACGTTCCCGTTTTGAAGTCATTTAATGGTTCAAACAAGTCAGTAGAGGTGCACAGACAGCTTGTAGGACATACAGATGGACTAGCTTTAACTGCAGGTGTGCCGAAGGGTCACTTAGAACCTAGTCCCCACCCTAAACTTCCAGGCATACTTCATAGCATAGGACTTTAACAAAGAAACAGCCCCTGTGCACAGCTCATTGCTGGAGATATGTTGGCCAAAAGACTGCTATATGCATTTTACTGTATATATCAATCGCTCATTACAGGTGCAGACACAACAAGCCCATGACGGCGGCAGAGTCCGGGGAGGGAGACACTGCCTGGAGTCTGAGGCACCCGCCATTGAAAGGGAAGTAACAAATAGAAATTAGCCCTTGGGGGTGGTCATCTTACACCGAAACAGAAAGGCGCAGTCAAATTACACTGATAAAAAGCAGCGGGTTTAAAATGAAATCAAGAAGGGTGGGCATGTGCTGAGAAGCGCGTCTGTGTGCTATTAGTTTATCTGTTGTCTTAAAGTAAAGGGAGGGACTGCTACGGCGAAACGAAACCGAGAGCCCAACTTTAGAGGGACGAAAGAGCAGCGTCCATAAAACGGGCGTTACGGAAACCACGAAAAGACTGCTGCAATGTGCAACAAAGCACCAAGTAGTGCCCAAACACCAGAGGAACAAGCATTGGCCGCGCGGCCGTGAAAATGATCGCGCAGTGTGCTCTTTTTCAAGGCACATACTCATGCTTGTGGCGCGCCGCTGCGCACTCCCGCAAGGCGTATGCCGACACACGCACGAGTATGTGCTTTGAAAAAGAGCTGCACGATGGCTAAAGGTCTCCTGCGTAGGCGAGACCTAAAAATGAGGAGAAATAGAGATATTTCTCCTTGTTATGCCTCACCTTGGGAGGCGTACAGATTTGGTGCTTCCCCAGGTTTACATCACTTTGTAAATTTGGGGCAACATTAAATTCAATGGGTGTTGCATGGGAAAACCCAATGCAATGCCCATGGAACGCCTCCCTGGCGCAGAGTAAGGTGACGCAGCAATTTGCGCTGCGTCACCTTACTCATGATTTATGAGGCCACTCAAAGCTACGCAGGGTGGCTTTGCATGACTTTATAAATCTTTATGAGAGCCCAGTGTCATGCATGTACCACTTTACGTGGCACAAGAGTGATGCAGGGCTCTCATAAATAAGCCTCTTGGTATGTAAGTGTATACCTTGTGTAACTTTTACTCATTGGTCACTCAAAATGTGCAATGCAAAAACTTTTCAAATTACTGCTGTGGATAAAAAGTTGAAATGGTTAGTATGCAGCATGGATGCATTGCCAAAGTCTAAATATGATGAGAAATACCAAATCATGGTAAAATGTGAGACCTTCACATATGTTTTCAATCAATTAATCAATCAAAATCTTATAAAGCGTGTCTATTCACTAGTATGGGTCTCATTGTGCTGTGTGGGGGGCTGGGTCTGAGGTTCAGTCGAAGAGCCAGGTCTTCAGGTCCTTCTTCAATTGCGGCAGCGATGGTGATTGCAAGAGGTGCAGAGGCAGGGAGTTCCAGGTCTTTGCAGCGAGGTAGGAGGAGGATCTTCCTCCAGCAGTGGTCTTAGGGATCCGTGGGGCAGTGGACAGGGCCAGTTGGGCGGAGCAGAGCTGTCCGGTGGGAGTGTAGGAAAGGCAGTGGTTGAGGTATGCAGGTCTAGTGTTGTGGAAGGCTTTGTAGGCATGTATGAGAAGCTTGAAGGTGATTTTCTTGTTGACAGGTAGCCAGGGAAGGTCTCTCAGGTGGCTGGTGGTGTGGTTGCAGCGTGGGATGTTCAGGATGAGCCTGGCGGAGGTGTTCTCGACGGTATGCAGATTTTTGGGGAGTTTGTGGGTGTTGCCGGTGTAGAGTGTGTTGCTATAGTCGAGTCTGCTGCTGACGAGCATATGAGTGACCATTTTCCTGTACTTGGTGGGGATCCACTTGAAGATCTTATAAAGGAGGTGGAGCATGTGGAAGCAGGAGGATGAGACAGCGTCGATTTGTCGATTCATTGAGAGTGAGGAGTCAAGTATGATGTCAAGGTTTTGTGCATGGCCCGCTGGTGTGGGGGGATTCCGAGCGCTGCGGGCCAACAAGAGTCGTCCGAGGTTAAGGGGTAGAAGCCCAGAATGAGAACTTCTGTCTTGTCTGAGTTAAGTTTGAGGCAGATGTCCTTCATTCAGGTGGCAAATGCCTTCATTCAATCGTGGAAGTTGCTCTTGGCAGCTGTGGGATCATCTGTGAGGGAGAGAATCAGCTGGGTGTCGTCGGCGTAGGAGACTATGTTGAGTCTGTGGCTTCTGATTTGAACATTGGAAGTCTGAATCTCTGCGTTCGACTGGTGAGGAAGGAGCAGATCCATTCTAGAGCTTTGTCACAGATGCTGGAGTCATGGAGTCTTGTGCAGAGGGTGTGGTGGGAGATGGTGTCGAAGGTGGCTGAGAGGTCCAAGAGGATGAAAGCTGTAGTCTCGCCTCGGTTGAGGATGCTGCTGATGTCGTCTCTTCATGATCCTGAAGTTATCGTCAGAGGTGAGGGTCTTCCAGTTGGTCAATGTCTGCTGGGGGCTAGAGTGGTGCGGTGGTTGTGTGGTGGTTGTGGGTGGGGTGGGTAGTCTTGGGTTGCAAAGCTGTTGTAGATCGTATTGATCTTGCTGTGGAAGAAGGTGGTGAGGTTGTCGCAGAGGTCTTGGGAAGGGGAATGTGTGCTATTTCTGTGCTGGGTTTGGCACATTCTTTTGACTACAGCAATGGGTTCTTTGCTGTTGTGTGCGTTGGCGTTCATGCATTCCTTGATGGCTGCTTTCTTTATTGTTCTGACGAGGCAGGGGTGTGTGGGGATGGCAGATTTAAAAGGCTGCATGGTCTGCCATGATCTTGCTGCTCCTCAATCTTTTCTCGAGCCATCTGCAGGTGTGCATGGAATCTTGGCGGTTGAAGGAGAACCAGCTGGCTTTCTTGGAGGGCTGCTTTCCTGAGGGTTTCTTGGGGGGGGGCCAATGTGTTGGCGCAGTCACAGATCCAGCAGTGGGGGTTGCATGTTGAGGTGTTGGCATCCCTGATTATCTGTGGTGGAGTCTTGCTGAGGGAGGTGGTGAGCTGGTCTTCGGGGACCTTGTTCCAGCTTCTCAAAGGATCGAGGTAGGTGTGGTGGCATATGGTGGGTTTGGTGAAGGAGAAGTGGACACAGCGGTGGTCAGTCCAGTGTGGCTCAGAGGTGTGGCTGACTGAGATGTTGTTGCTTGCAGAGAAGATGGGTCGAGCGTGTGTTGGTGTTGTGACCAGTTGTTTGAGTACTATGGTGGCAAAGTTTTCTAGTGGGGAGGAGGTGTTTTGGTCTTCGAGGTTGTCCAGCTGGAAATTGAGATCGCCGAGGAGGATGTAGGCCTTTGAGGTGAGAGCTTGGTGAGCGATGAAGTCGGCTATGGCTTCGATGAAGGGAGGGCGGGGTCTGGGAGGTTTGTAGATGAGGGTGCTGTAGAGGATGGTATTGGGATTTGTCTGAATCTGGACGTGGCAGTCTTCTATTTCGGGTGAGTGGTCATCTGAGCAGGTTGTGAGGCGGAAGGTATCTTTGTGTTTGATGGCGATGTCTCTTCCCGGTCGGTTGACGCAGTCCTTGTGGACAGCGCTGGCTTTAGCGCTGGTGGTGCCCGGTGCAACAAGGTTTTTTTGCTGCCCCTACCCCTGACCTCCACCTCGAATTCTTTCACTCCCACCAAGTTCCCCTCATCTCTCCATAGCACCCCTCTATCGCACATTTTATTTGTTTTAAAGCACTGGTAAACGCTGGTTTTACTAATCCACTCAGCTATCCACAAATAATGCAGATCTATTCTTTGCAGTAGGCATATTAACCCTATGCACTACTTTATGGCGAGTCAAAACTGCCACTAGACAAACCTCCATTTCTCTCTCTCTAGCAGGAACAATAATCACAAGAGTTATCTTAGCATTTTTATTACTGCCTGAAAGCTGGACGCACATGGAACTCTGCCGCAGGTGCCTTTCAATCATAAGTTATTGATCAACACATTGCCCCCCACCTGAGGTCGGTGCCTCCCTCCAGGTCAGCGCCCAGTGAGGCCGCACCAGACCCACTGCCCTAAAGCCGTCCCTGCTTTTGGATGATTTTTTATCCCTCAGGGATGGCGGCTGCAATGTCCCTGGCTGAGCTGGAGTTCATCCAGGTTTCTGTGAAGAAGGTGACGCCGGGGGAGGTGGAGTTGAGCAGGACCGAGATCTCCACGGCATGTCTTTTGAGAGAGTGGATGTTGAGTAGAGTACATCTCTGGTGGTCTGGGTCAGTTCTTGAGGGTTGTGCAGTCAGTAGGTCTGGTGTGCATAGGCCTGCGAAGGTGAAGTTTTCAGGTGCAGCAGATGTTTACCCTGGATGTTCTCCGGCGATGCGGGGTGGCAGGCGGAGTGGCGTCCAGTGGAGAGGGCTTGGAGGGTGCTCGCGTTGTAGCGGTAGATGGTCCGAGGACCAGGGTCCGTGGCGCTGGGCGGGGTCCAGGCGCGAACGGGCCAAACGGGCTTGTCTTCGGTACGCCAGCAGCGCGCCCGCTGCATGTGACCACCATTAAGTAGCGTGAGGGGGAGCGCTGGACAGCTGGGAGGCGGGGGAAGTGGGAAAGTGTCCCTGGATTGGGGCTACAGGGAATGAGCTGCGGCGAGAAAAAAGGGCATAAAGTACAGAAGTGCAGAAAAAGAAAGAAGGTGACAGAAAGGCAGAAAAGATGAAATTAAGGAAGAGATGTGCTCAGAGGAGAAACGGCAGAAAGCAGAGGGCAGAGCAGCAGCAGAGCAGAGATGCTCCCCACTACACCACCAGGGATGAGGGGCGGGTGGAGGAGGGCCTCGAACTCAGGACCTGGAAGGGTCAGGGGCAACAGCAACCAGGTGGAGGTGTACGGCAGGGAAGCTACTTACTGACAAGGGCAGTAAGATCGCTCCTTTACTGAGCAGCGACGGCCATTAAGTAGCATGAGGTGGAGGGCTGGGAGGCAGGAAAAGCGGGAAGCGGGAAAGCAGCACTGGAGGGGGTAGTTTTGTGAGGATTAAATAAAGATTTTTAAAATATTCAGCTTTGACCATTTCTCTACATGCACATATCTGTAAAGAGATGTCATCTCTTTGCAAAGATGTAACCCCTTATGCTAATGTTTTGGTAACCTATGACTATCTAATAGCGTTATTTGTGAAATCAACATAAAGAGATACTTTTTCATTAAATATGATCCTATCTGGAAGTAAGTACAGAGGGTTTAGTGGGCACAAACCATCAATACACTAAGTGTCAGCAAAGTAAAGCCCATGCAATTTTAAAACACAATACACAATGAAGTACCTCAAAATGCTCTGAGAGCAACAAACAAAGATGCTAGGACTGCCTGAATCAGCAGAAGGATGCGATATTAAGATATTTATAGTGATCTAAATGACAAGTAAATTTAATCAAGTTAATCAAGCTGAAATTGAAGACAGATGAGGAAAAAATAGCTTTTGCACATCAAAGTAAAAACAAGTTAGTGTTGCAGACTTGGAGCCTGATCCTGCCCCCACTCCTCTGACATTGTTCATGCCCATTCCTCTGCCTGATACTTTGGCCATTCTCAAATCGCTTAAATCAGGGTCCCCAGCCGACCCCTGTCTAGCCAGGCAGCTGGCAGCTGTGGCGGAGGTAGTCAACCCCGAAGTAAATAATATCAGTAGTCTGTCGCTGCAATCCGCCATGGTTCCAACAGAATGGAAACTTGCAAAACTTCTCCCCCTGCTAAAAAAACCTTCATCTAACCCCGACATTTTTGCTAGCTACCGACCAATCTCACTCCTCCCGGCTGTGGCGAAGGTATGTGAGAAGGCAGTCTACAAACCGCTGTCTGCGTTTGTCGAAATGTCTGGCGCTCTCCACCCGGCCCAGTCCGCCTTCAGGGCCTCTTACTGTACAGAGACGGCATTGGTCGAGATGACCGAGGCTATTTGGGAATGCCTTGATTCAGGCGGCAGAGCGGCCCTGGTTTTATTGAACCTCTCTGACGCATTAGACACGGTACCACATCGTCAGTTGCTAGCCCGTCTGTCCAATATTGGAATCTCGGGCTGTGTGTGGGATTGGATAGAATCCTTTTTGGCTAATAGAACACAGCAAGTGTGGCTGCTGCCTTTTTCATCCACACTGAGAAGCATTACTACAGGCGTCCCTCATTGAGCCCATTACTTTTTAATGTCTATGTGATGCCACTAATTTATCTGGCAGAAGGGCTGGGCGCTAAAATCATAGCTTACGCTGATGATACCCAGCTGCTTTTCACATGGAAAAAAGGTGATGTATCCTTGGACTCAGCTAAAAACTGCCTGACGGAAGTTTTTAAATGGCTAGCGTAGGCCCAACTTAAATGCAATGAGGATAAGTCTGAGATTCTCCTCTACGGGTCCTTCCCGCAGAATTTTAGGGATGACCTGTGGCCCGAGGGTTACCCCATGCCAAAAACCATGGGTAGCCCAGTAAAAAACCTGGGGGTCTGGTTTAGTGAGGACCTCAGATTTCTATCACAGATCAATAAACTGGCGGGTGTGTGTTTCGGCACATTGAAACTCCTTAAGAAATTTCTGCCGCTACTGCCTAAAGCGGCAAAAGAAATGGTGACCCCCACTCTCATTCTTTCGTGGCTGGACTATGCCAATGCCCTCTACATCGGCCTTCCTCGCTACCAGCTAAAGAAGTTACAGATCATCCGGAATGCGGCCGCTAGAACGCTACTGGGTATCCCGGGTAGTTCCAGTATTAAGCATCTTCTTCGTGATTTGCACTGGCTTCCGGTTGACCAGCTCGTTCTGTTTAAGGCACTGAGCATTGCCCATGGTGCCCTCTACAAATCAGGACCTCTGTATCTCAGGAGGTGCTTTGATTTCTACGTGCCATCTAAACATCTCCGCTCCAAGGGACAATGTCTTGCTGTTATACCACGTCACCGCCTCGCCAGAATGGGAGGTAGTTCCCTCTCTGTTAGGGCGGCTATGGCCTGGAACAGCCTGCCCTTCGAGCTTAGGAACAACCATGACCTCAGGCTGTTTAAAAAGCAGTTAAAAACCTTGCTTTTTAGTTAGTCTTCTTGCCGCGGTATTCACCTCCGCTCCCCTCTGAATAGACTTTTGCGCCGGGACACTCCCGAGTATCCGTGCGCGTTACAAATGGCGGAAACATAACATAACATAAGGATGGAAAGAGGTTCAATCGGCTGGCAGCTTTCAATAAAATATAAATGTTAAGGAAACAATAATTTTTCTTAATGGATTACATCTCCAAAAACGCAGGCATGCTTGCTCTCTACCTTCCTGCAGTGGGTGAACTTGGGAGGGTAGAATTCCCTCCTTCGTCCACCTGAGTAAAAGTCGAAAAACAGTCCATGCCAGCTGTTCCCCGTTCCCCAAAAATCCGGACAGGCCAAAGTGGTACTCAATGTACGGCCCGCCCGGGGGCGCATGCGGCCCTCCTGAACTTAACATGCGGCCCCCTGGTTAAAAGCAGCACTGGGCTGCTGTCTTCTCGACTCAGCACTAACACTGAAAAAGAAGTTAAATAAACAGGCAAGCTGCTATGTAACGGTTAATTGAAGTTAAAGAAAGTAAGTAACTAGGTTATCCTGCACTGATTAACTTTAGAAACACCTTTATTATTAAAGACATCTTGAAGCACAAGTGTAAAAATATCATAGATATTCAAAAAGTGTGCTTCATAATAACATCACATTATATCAGTACATTGAGAAGTATTTTTTTTTAAACGATAGAATTTGAAAAATTAATTTACATTCATTCTTCCCCCACCCTTACAACAGTGTCATTAGTGAACTAAGATGCAAGTCAGTTATTAAGTGCACTCTTTGGGCTGGGTTCCTATTATACACGAACATCATTATAGTTAATTAAATCAAACATAGGAGAATGTATTGCACATTGCACATCCTGAAGTCAAGCATTTCGACATCCTTTTATATGTGATAATGAAGAAAAAGGAGGAAAATTGAAATAAAACAATTGCCTAGGATCACACAATCTGATAAAGTGGAGAAGCTGGAATTCATTCCAGGTTTTCTGGTTTCACATTGTGCAATTCAGCTGATGTTTATGTTTCACTTCCAGTACACCTACCTTCCTGGAACCGTGCCCAGAACCCCCTCCTGCCCGCCTCCCTCCTGGCATCAGTGTGGACCTCGGTCTCATCACAGACAAAGCATTTTGGCCCCTGGAAAAATGTTTGTGAGTACCCATGGGCCAGAGCATCCTACCTGAGGCAGACAGAAGGCTATCAAGCGAGTAAAATGTATGCTCTATTGTAAAAAAGAAAAATGGGTTGAACTTTAAACCTCAGCCCCCAGCCTCACGTAATACTCTCCATTACAATGCTGTGAAAACTAATGCACATTTGTCAACAATCAAAAAGATAACTTTTCAAAAACACTATTCTTAGATCAATTATTTTCCTATTTGCATTGTTGTAAAAAAAAAAAAAAACATCAATTTTGCTGTCTGGGCAAATTCCCATATGAGACACCAGCTAGCGGTTATTCAAAGGCACAAAGAGAGGTTATTGATCCATTGTGGAGATCAAAAGGCATAATTAGACAGGGACGAATTGCTGAAGTTAACATCAGCCTGAAACAAAAAAAGGCATCCTCCTGAAAAACAAAACAGAAATATCGCTAAGATGGTAACCCCAAAAAGCAACCCCGCAGGTAACGGGGAACTCAAATTCTACTTTCCTCATGTGGACCTATAGAAGGAGTAACAAACATCAGCATCAGAGCACATTGGTCGCTATTCACAATGGAAAATTTGTTGTAAAAATAGGCTTAAAACCGAATACACCTTTTTTTAACGTCTGCCAGGAATTCACAAAGGGACTGCTGGCAGCATTGAGCACTTACGGGTGCAGAGAAATCTGCAGTAGTAAATCCTACTAAAGGGGTGGGAAGTGGGCATTACCTCCTCATCCCTCTCGCCGTGCTGAATCACATAGTGAGGCCCCTGTGCCTCCAATCACAATCCTTTGCCAAGCATAAAAGTCCCACCCCCTCCATTCTTCTTGTTCCTTTTTTAGGTCTCGCCTACGCAACACGCATGCGCTGCATAGGAAAAAGACCTTTAGCAATCGGCACAGCTTTGTGGGCAAAAACGTGCATGCGTTGCATTGCTTTGAATGGCAGCGCATGCACGTTTGGCGATTCCCTTGCGGGAGCGAGCAGCTTCGCCATATGTTAGCAATTATCGTGCCTCGTACCTCTCGCTTCCCTCGCTGCCGCGCGAGGCGCGCGCTTGTTTCAACGTGTTCCTGTCCCACCGTTCATTGAGGTGTAGTCACTGTAGTCACTAGCGACGTGTGATGCAAACACGCAACCAGCAATTTGTAAGTAGTACGCAATGAGGGTTATGATGACTGTGCAATATTATTCTGAGAAGCATCTTGAAAGCTGATTTTTTAATGATTCTGTATGTTTAAGCTTTACTCATAACATTTGTGAATATTTGCTTTGCAATAGCGACTTGTCTGTGTTTTGATTTGTGAACTAACATAATCAGCATCTACCTTAAAAAATAACATTGCCCAGTCATGTCGTGGGCTCGGTTTCAGTTGGAAGGAGGCGGGTCACCTCATTGGCCTGTTAACTCTGATGTGCGTGCTAACCTGACCCTCTTTGCGAAACCAAGCCATGATTAATTCATTGAAAAGTTTAGGAATCTTGGGCCACATCTCAATAACCCTGGACTGTCCTGGCTAGTCCAGGACACATGGTCAGCATTTTGGTGCTATTAGGTTTAGCGAGCTCTGACCGAAATGTGAACAGGACAGCGTGTGATCTCCGATGCCATGGCATGCGTTGCTTACAAGTTGTAATTTTTGAAGTGTGCTCCACTTTTTTCCCCCCACCCTTCCCCAATCTCTGCTAGACTCCGCGATTGGAGCTGATATAATTGCTCCTTTAATGTAGTCCTTTATGGAATCTCCGTGCACCCTAAAGGTTCGAATTCCAGCAAGGTGTGTTAGCCCTTTTTAGCTATTCCAGATTGATAGAGTGAGCAACACTGCTTATGGTAAACCTGGCAACTGCTCTTCTATTTGCTACTATTCTCATTCTACAAATGTTGGGTGCCAAATAATACAACTTTCCCCTTCCTACGTTCTGTTAAAATTACTTTCGTCCTGAGATTGCTGTGGTTTACAAGAGTTTGAGCATGGGTAGTAACTGGTGTTGCTTTCACTGCATGCCGAGGCACCATCTGTGCTCCACCGCTTTATGTAACACCCTCATATAATAATTTTTAATGTTGCAGAAATTTGGGTGTATTGTAGAATTCGGATTTGACATCTCAACACTGCTGAGTCCTGCCTTGTGTTCTGAGGTAGGTAAAACGAGTAAACTTTAGTTGCTTAATAGTAAAGTCTATTATTGACAGATTTATGAAGCCCCTGTCGTGAATATTGTTTGTTGTGCTTCATAGCAGAATATATTGTCCTTCTGTGGAGCATGTTCTCTATTTAGAGGGAGGGGTTGACTCTGTGGCATCTTTTAAGATCAGGAAGACGTTTCTTAAGGGGCTTGTTTTAAATTTGGTTTTAAGGATAAAATCGGTTAGTTTCTTAGGTCTGGAGTTTCATAGTCGAGCACCAAAGAATTCTGATTGTTTATTTTCCCTCTGTCTTTCAAATTAATCTGTTTGGAACAATCCAGTTTTCTTTTCCTGATCTGAGGGTATTTTGGGTCGAAAACCCCTATTGTTTAGAAAATTGTGCAAAATGGTTTGAACTTCATTCTCTGGGCAAGTGAGACCCATTGTTGTTCTCAAGAGCAGAGGTAAGGTGATCAGAGCTCTTCAAGTTGAGACATAGTTTAGCAGTTTGATTTTGTATCCACTACATTTTGAGGATGTCCTCTTTGTGTGTTGCTGAGTAGATGACCTATCCATATGCTATTGTCTTTACGACATTGGTAATAAATACCACAGGTGGAGAGGATTGCAATACATGAGAGGTATACAATAGTAAATATATTTCATAACATTGCAACTTATTTGTATATATTTTTTTCTTCATTCGAAATGACAAAAGTAATTATAAAAATTCACACAAAAGACAAAAAATGACACAATCATTCAATATAATATTATATAAACAATTCTATTCCATAGAAAGCAACCCCTGAATTGACTTCAATAAATACAATCATACCACAACCATTCAAACACATCCATACTTTCACAAAAAGATTCATACAATCAGCATCTGTACAAGGTAGAGGTTATGTGTAACAAAAAAAACCCTTCGTGACCAAATAGATTTTTATGTTCAGAGCACAGGGCTCAGCACAGTTATCGAGGTCAGAACAGTAACGGAGGCGCCTCCTATTCAGGTAAACCCGATTCAATTTGGGGAAATAACGGTGGGAGGCCGGATTGCTTTGTTTCTTCACAAGTGGGAGAGTTTGACACACGACCCTTGGGTACTTCAGACTGTACAGGGATTTCAGATAGAGTTTTATGCATCCCAGAACAGACACACAGACCTCAATGTCTAAATTTTTCCCATGTAGAAAAATTTCTTTCATAGAGGATGAAGTGGCATCCCTGATAAGAAAAGGGGCAGTCTTAGAGACTGTTTCTCACACTCATGCTTTCACCAGCACAACATTTTTAGTTCCAAAAAAGGATCAGGGTTTCAGACTGGTGTTAAACTTCAAGGAATTCAACTCTTGGGTAGTGTATTGCCATTTCAAAATGGAGGGCATACACTTACTGAGAGATCTTCTCTTAGAGAAGGAATGGATGGTGCGCCTCGACTTTAAAAACGCTCATCTTGTAGTGCTCATTTTCCCTCCACATCGGAGGTTTTTACAGTTCCAATTGAGAACCAGATGGTTCGAATTCTCCGCCATGCCGTTCGGACTTTCGTCTGCCCCCTGCTGCTTCACCAAGCTTCTCAAACCGGTGGTTCAATACCTGAGGGAGAGAGGGGTAAGACTAATCATCTATTTAGATGACATCCTTATCATGGCACAGAGTGTGGGTACAGTACTTCACCATCTAGCTTGGACGACCAAACTCCCATAGGAGTTGGAGTTCATCATCAATTCAGACAAATCCATTCTAACTCCAGCCCATTCGATGGAGTTTTTGGGGTTTCAAGGGAACCCAGTATTGGCACAACTGTTACTTCCATTGAAGAAGAGAATAGCAATCAAGAAGGAGTTGAGGAGAAAACTTGCCTCTCCGACTATATCCTTGAGGACGTTGGCACGTTTAGTAGGCTTTTTAGCTTCATCGATTCAGGCGATTTTCCTGGGCCCTCTAAACTACAGGGCACTCCAAAGGCTGAAAAGTATGCATTTACGCAAGGGTCCGAGCTATGCGAAACAGATTCTGCTGTCCACGGAGGCCAGGACAGAGATTTTCTGGTGGTTGGAACACATGGACGCATGAAATGGCAAGGCCATATTCGCGTCAGTCCCCGACGTGGTGATTGAATCAGATGCCAGCCGATGGGGCTCAGGAGCCCGATGTGGGTTGGTGGAGACGGGGGGCAGATGGTCCCCAGAGGAATTGAAGCTACCTATAAATTGCCTCGAACTACGATCAGGCTCTTTTGCGATCAGAACACTTTCCCTACAAAAGGCGAGTTGCTGTATACTCCTGCGGATGGACAATGTCTCGACAGTGAGATACATCAATCGTCTGGGTGGCACAAGGTCCCGACTGTTGGTGAAAATATTCAAAGACTATTGGCACTTGTGCCTTCTGCACTACATCCCAGTGACGGCGGAGTATATTCCGGCCAGTGCCAATGTGGTGGCAGACTGGAATTCACATTTCCTACGGGACTCCAGCCACTGGAGAATGCAACCAAAAGTATTCCGACAATTAGACAACATGTGGGGCCCTTGTTCGATAGATCTGTTCGCATCCAGACTGAACACGCAAATTCCTCATTTTTACAGTTGGCGACCAGATTCTCTGGCGATCAACTCGGATGCATTCCTTCAATTATGGACGACGGGTATGCTTTATACCTTTCCCCCATTTGTCATGATTCACAGAGTATTGCCACAGATCCGCAGACAGAAGGCGGAGGTGATATTGATTTCACCGTGTTGGAAAGCCCAAGCATGGTTCCCAGTGGTGCTAACCTTGTCCTGTGCTCCTCCGATTCGGCTGCTCTCGTTCCTAGTGATTCTTGTGGACCCTCTGGGTCAACCTCATCCACTAGTGGTACAGGAACAATTCACTCATGGCTTGGAGGCTTTCAGGAGATGTTGGCAGATGACAGGAGTTTCACAGGAACAAATGTTTTTCCTGTCACAATCTTGGGCCCCCTCTAAGCATAAAAAATATGAATCAGCTTGGCGTAGATGGGTTGGTTGGTGTTCTGACCGACAGTGGGGTTCCCGTAAGATCCGGAATTCATATGATTGTTAACTTCCTGTCGGAAATGACAAGTAAAGGTATGGCCTATCAGACGGTTAATAATTTCCGTTCCGCAATCCCCACGTCGATGGTAAAACGGTGGGGGAACATCCTCTGATATGTAAAATAGTGAGAGGCATTCAGATTGGTGAATCCTTCAAAACCTAGATACTCCACGTTGTGGGATATAGACGTGGTTCTGCGATTCCTCAGTAATTGGCCAGCGGACGGCCTATCTCATAAACAACTGTCAGCGAAACTTATATTATTGCTATACTTAATCTCCTGCAGACGAGTTTAAGATGTTCGAGCTCTAGATTTAGCAAATAGAGTATTCACTCTTACGGGGGTTCCATTTACAATTTCAAAGAGAACTAAAACAAATTCTAAATGTGTTTCATACCTTGCTTTTCCGCACCATAGCAAACTGTTTGTTGTAGAGTGTTTAAAATGCTATGAAGATTGCACTAGGGAATTTAGAAATGATGTAGCAGGGCAATTGTCAATCTCATTACAGAGACCTTTTCACCCAGTCACTGCAGCGACTTTGGCCAGGAGGGTTACTTGATTGTCACAAGCCAATTGTGGATGTGGCATCAACGTTGGTGGTTCAACTTTAAACTAGCATAATATGAAGCCTCCGTGGACGGACATAGAATAAAAAAAAATCTTGCTGACGCGTCAGGAATTTTCTATTCTATTAACCTCCTCAACTGCGGAAAGAAGCAAACCCGAAACCAGCAGGTTTCAGATGGGTCCTAGCGGAAGGCTTCACTGGGCTGTTCTGCTTCTTTAGAATATCGGGGTACTACTTTGGGTTTCACCTTATAAATAGACAGCTAGGGGTAAAACAACCTAAACTAAAAATAAAGGTCTGGTCTGCACGAGTAGTCATCCAAGCTGCGGAGCACCGCAGTAACTCTGTGTCATTCCTATACCAAGTTTTGACACTGTAGATGTGACTTGCGGCAGACTAGAACAACTTCAACATCACGACGTTGTTACGACGACGTTCACGGTCCGATGGGTTATCAAATCCACGCAGGAGTGAACATTTACAGTTGTCAATGGCAAACGTCATGGGACCCGTCATTGAGCAGCAGGCGTCGTACGTTACGTGCCCATTATGGATCTGCCTCATAATAAATGGTAGAAATACCCGGAGGATACATCAGGAAGGGAGGCAAGGGGCTTGATTTTTTTTTGTTTAAATTTGTTTCTTCTTCTTCTTCTTATTATTATTATTATTGTGTTCCGTTTTGAATTATTAAACAGCATACATTAGTCATCATGTATAACTTACATTTCCAGTTTCAGGACAACATTTGACATGACATTGTATTTGGAATGTTTACAAAGTCAGTATGCCGTGGAGTGTCCTTCTGTCTGAGTAATAATACTAATGAAAGATTATAACAGAGAAGGAGAAGGAAGGAGGCAAGGGGCTTGAGTCTCTCGAGTCACATACTAAATGTCACAAATAAGGGCTAGATTTCACTACAGGTTCGTGCCTAGGGGCACCCCTGTACTATGAACCTCAGGCATCTACCAGTGTTCCCAAAACACTGTGACGGCCGATGCTTCAGCTGCTTATCTTACCGCCCCTCGAAAACAAATTAGATTTTCTGGCCAACGGCCTACATACAGGATTCCGCAGCACAAAAGCAACCACTAGGCTCATCTGCTTTAATGCTTGGATTAGTAAAGCACTTTACTTAGCAGCTATCTTGCCAAGGCCACATAAGCAGGCCACACGTCCTTTAGGTACAGCCCTTCAGGCATTGTTTGTTCTGGTCAAGCAGGCCACACTAAGCTCTGCCATATTCACTGGCAGATATATATGCCGCATATATAACAGGGTGTTATTCAAGCGTGCATCCTGCTCGGAGTCTAACGCACCACGCACAAAAAGTCCTCAAACAAGCAGTGGCATAGCCAATAGGTCTCGCCTTTGGGACCTTAAAAGTGTTTAGCCATGCAACAGTTAATGTTGTTGCACCAAGGATATTGTGCTGGATAACTAAACACTTATAAGGTCCCAAAGGTGCGACCCATTGGCTATGCCAATGCTTGTTTGGTTTTGCCAGTGGCTTGGCCTTGTGTTGCGTTTTATGTGCAGTTGGCCTGGTCCTTTTTGTGGCTGTAATACATCTCACTATGTGATTCAGCACGGGGAGAAGGATGAGGAGGTAATGCTGTGATTACTTACTGGTAATGGCATTACTCCGAGTCCTTCTCTCGCCGTGCTGAATCAGGCCCTCCCTCCAGCCATGTCGGCCAGTCTAACTGTGTGGTCTTTGGGCTTGGTACAGACCAGGAAGTATGGAGGGGGTGGGACTTTTATGCTTGGGAAAGAGATTGTGATTGGAGGCACAGGGGCCTCACTATGTGATTCAGCACGGTGAGAGAAAGACTCAGAGTAATGCCATTACCGGTAAGTAATCGCAGCATTCCAAGGCCTGGTTTGTTTTGGAAGTTTCTTGAATGTCCACATACATGTACGTTTGTAGGTGCTTTCAAACTCCTCTCCACCCCCTCGGTTACCTTAAAAGCGGTCAACGATTTAATCTAGTGAAAACTGTCAGAAGCTTTTCAGAGATTTGGTTCATTATTGTTGTGCGGGGCCCCTGTCTCATAAATAAGCGCCACCTATTGGTTGTTGACCATACCTGCCTAATCATTCATATATCGCACTGGTAGATTAGGCCTGTTTGTGTGAGATATAAATACAGTTCACATGGAGGTCTGGGGCTTGCAGAGAGAAGGACTGAGGACAAACAGCCCAGCTGATACCCCTTGTAAAGGCCCTGCCAGGCAGAAAAAAAAACCGTGCATTTACACAGGAGACTCCTATTCCCACGTTTGGAGTGCAGTAATATGGAATTATCCGATTTGGAGGGCTCTGCATGTGGGGATTGGAGCCTTTGAGAGAAGTCATGTGGCATTCCCAGATGTACCCCCGGAAGCCTGCACCTTGTACAGTTTTCCAGGCCAATTTCTAGGAATATTTGTGAACAGCTAAAAAAAGTTTTGGCAGAGATGTAAATATCCGCTCTTATTTTTCTTTTTTTGTAAATAGGCCACACTGTAATTTAGCCATCCATAGCTTGATTCAGAATGCATTAAAAATCGATATTACCTTTACATCCATCGTCCTCGACCCAGTCACAACCAAATGAGGTAGTATCAAATCCCAGAAAGGAACCAAAACAGGAAACGCGTGCTAACCCCATCCACCCTCATCCTAAGGCGATAATACGATAGCCATACCCTAGCACTTCCTGTTGTTTCCTGTCACTGACGGGATACGGGGGACTCTGAGGTAACTGCCGGCCTTTTACCTCCAATTTATGCTACAGGGTTTTTCTCTCTCTGCAGGGCTTTGGCGAGCGGCCGTGACTAGCATGGGAGAGACAGGAGTCGGGACGCGGTTGTGGTCTCCTGCGACTCCAGGTATGTGCTTCTTCCTCTTACACCACGGGTAGAACTGCCTGCTTGGCCTGGGGGTTCTCCTGGTGTGCCCTCATGCTCATTGGCCGGCTTGGCTGATCAGCGTTCCCGCGACAAAGAAGTTGGATGACGAGGAGAGGCTTAAGCAGCTGATTTTGGAGACCTTGGCTTCCGTCTAAAAGAAGAAACCTGGTTTACATTCTGGTGGTGGGCAGGAGCTGCATTCAGACATTTCCAGCTCAGATTCATCTGAGGATTCCTCTATGAGTTTCATGTAACATAAGGGGAATTATATCTCCACGGACATGTTACCGGACAGTCTAACCCATGTGAGTGAAAACATGGGATTTTCCGATGAGGAGGTCGACAGCACTTCTAAGGACATAGTGTTGCTGCACTTTAGGAAGCAATCTACTAGAGCCCTGCCTATTCATCACATTGTGATGGACGTTCTGCTGAACGAGTGGAAGGATCCTGAGCATATTCTTATGCCTTGCTTCATGTCCAAACTTTATCCATTGAGGGATATGGAGGATTTGATTCCTGAATCGGTCCATGTGAACACTATTATGGCCAGTCTGGTGGGGCAGACATCAATGGCGGAGGATAATATCCTTAAGGAGGGTTGACAAGAAAATAGACTCCTCTTTGAAAAAGGCCTATGCAGGGTCTCATCTTGCCATTTGTTCTGGTATATATGGAGCGTATGTTGCGCAGTTGTTGTTGTCGGACTTTAAGACGTTGTCCGCTACTATGCAGTAAGGTGGGCATTATCCTCATTTATTGGAATCGATGGAGCGCCAGACTGAATTTCTTTTGTGCATTGCATTTGATTCAGTGAGAGTATCGGCTTTGTCCTGTGGTGCTTTCATTGCGGCCAGGCGCAATCTGTTGCCGAAAGGGTGCAGTATGGATACTGCGCAGAAGTCGATGGCTTTAAGATTGCCATTTACAGGTCCGAGACTTTATGGGGAAGGGCTGGAGGAGAAGTTGCATAAGGTTTTCAAAGAGCTGAAACATTCCTTTTCCTTTGGGGAACAGCAGAAACAGCCTTTCTTCTCTTCAACTAAGTCCTTTCATCAGCCTTCCCAAGGCAAGGATTTTCACAGAAGATTTCAGAGAAAACGTCCTCTGGAACCGGGGAACCCTAATCATCGCTCTTGACTATGCCACCGCCATGGAGCCGGTTGGTGAGACACCAGCGGTTGGTGTGATGCTACATCATTTTCTGGTGTCACACGACACTGGACAAGTGGGTGCTGAGTGTCCTGGAACAAGGTTACAGGATCAAGTTCCTGTCCTTTGCCCCATCATCAGGGACTATTCCGACTCCACTTCCATGAGATGTTCTCAGGAGGAAGGCATTGTTGGATGGGTTTGGTTGCTTTTACAGAACAAGGTGATTGTTTTGGTTCCAGCATCAGGGAGAGGTCAGGGCTATTATTCTGTTGTTTTGCTTATCCCGAAGGTTACGGGAGTTTCTGGATAGTGATCGACCTCAAGTCCCTGAACAAGTTTGTGCGGAGGATCCCTTTCAAGCTGGAGACCCTGCATGCATTATTCCGTTGATTCAAGCTGGCTTTGTAATGTAGACGTTGGACCTCCAGGATGCCTATCTCCATGTTTTTATTTTTTTTTAACTCTTTATTTAAAGATTATACAGCAAAATACAGGGAGTACCACACTTGTCCACATACGGAGACATAGAAATATCAACAGTCCACTTGATATCGTACACTTGAAACAGTCACATGGACATAGCAATCCTTCCCCCCCGTAAGAGGCCCTCGGGTCAGTGAAAAGCCCAGTGGAGAACCCGGTCCCCCTGCCCAAACCCCCCTCATGATTCCAGTCAGTGTGCGGCCTGCCCTCGGACACCTCTACCCTCCCAATCCCCGCGAGGCCCAGTAATGATCATGTGCAAGCCTTTGTGGTAGCGCAGAAGAGCGACGCGGGGGGAAAGCCCGCAGGAAACGAGAAGCCTATCTCCATGTTTATTTGGCATTGAAGCTCCAGAAGTATCAGTGGTTCTCGCTGAGGGGTCATCATTGGAAGTTTTGTATCCTACCATTCAGCCTGTGGTCCTTGCCCAGGGTCTCCACCACAGTGGTGGCTCCCCTAGTCGCTCACCTTCATCTCCAAAGGCTCTCGGTGTATTCATACCTGGACGATTGGCTGAGTCAGGCCCCATCTGCTCTGGTGATGCAGCAACATATGGACTTCACAATGTGTATTCTAAGGAGCCCCGGTTTCCTCCTGAATCTTCCTAAATGTGATCTTCTGCCCTTGACCAGGAAGACATTCACTGGAGCAGTGTTCAACACTGTTATGGGCACAGTGTTCCTGCCTCAGTCCAGGATGTGTGCTGATATACTTATATTGTTTACTTTGAGCACTTTTCAAGATTTGGATCCCTCTCTATGACCTAGGAGCCAGAGGGACCATCACTTTAAGCTTTCCCACCGAATGTCCTGGTGGATGGAGGGTAATCTTTAATGCCCATTATTCTTTAATTAATTATTCTTTTGCCCATCACCTGAATTACTAAAGTCACTTTGAAATTACCCTTAGGTGTCTGCCACTGTCCTGATGAAGACCCTACTGTAAGGATCTGAATCACCTACATGCAGCCTTGGGTCGAAACGTCGACTGCTTTTCTTTGTTTTCCATATATTGATGACCGTGATAGATTCACTGTATCATTTTATAATATCATGGTTTTGTAAATAGGTTAGCCTTGAAAGTGGCTGGATAGGCCATCTATGGATTTGATGTATACATTGCACATTTATCTTTCTTTCTCACCAACCTTCACTGTTGCACATTGCTGCACTTTCCCTCCGTATCTTCTGGAGCACCTCTTCACGTTATTACAAACAATTTTGCTGTTCTTGACCATGAACAATACATGTTTAACATCAATAAATATTGTTTATGATTTTTTCAAAGGTGATGTTGAATCTCATGTTGTAGTCATTTTTCACTGTGACCACTACTCTTTTGTATCGCAATTCACCCAGGTCCAGTGGGTTTTCTGGGTCCCCCCATTGTTTTGTAACTCAGTCCAGCATCCAGCAGCTGCAGTAATTGGTGCTTTCGCCATTGTCGCAGAACACAGCTTCTCTGTTTCAGTGGATGGAAGTGGTGGTCAATTCAGGCTCATTGGACCCGATCAGATGCCATGCAGTCCTCCAACTGGAAAGAGTGGTCAGTAGTGGAGAAGGCCCTTGGTATTTCCAGCCCCACCTGTCCGGTTGCAATGTTCTGGTTCATTCTGTGACAATACTGTGACTGTGGCGTATGTGAATCATCATGGCAGCACTCGCAGTCGGTCGTTGAACTGGGTGGCTTGTGCTGCGGCCAGTTGTTCGGAACTTCATCTTCAGGCCATTTCTCCTCAACACGTCAGGGGTACGGACAACATAGTAGTGGATGCTCTGAGCCACAAGTTTCCATCTTCTCAGGATTTGTGTCTGCAACCCAGGGTGTTCCGCATGATCTGCCAGAAGTTTGGATGCCCTTGGGTGGATTTGTTTGCCTCCAGTACTAATGCTCTCCTCCTGACCTTTTGCTCCAGGATTTCAGAGCTGGGTGCCTGGGGAGTGGATGCATTAGCGATCCCGTGGCCTCCGAGATTCCTGTATGCCTTCCCTCCCTTTCCACTCATTCAGGTGTTTTTCTTTTGAAGGTTCTGAGGGAGAAGGCTCAAAGGGTGGCTCTGTTGCCATACTGGCCAAGGAGGTCGTGGTTCCTACTGTTGACAAATCTGGCTGTAGGGCCTCCTTGGATCATGCCTCGGGGACTGTCTCCTTTGCAGTGTTTCCATCATCGCCTGATGGTCCCTCTTACCCCAGCAGTTTGGAGGCTGAACAGCTGACTCTAGCGAGGCAAAGTTTGCCATCCCATATTATTTCAGTGGCCAGGGTTCACCTAGGTGTTCTACTCTGTTGTCTTATTCCTAGCATTGCACTGCTTTTGTGGCCTGTCTTCTACTTCTTCTTCTGTTCCTTCTATCCTTTAATTCTTTTTGGATGGTTTTCATAAGGGCCTTGCCCTGTTGACATTGAAAGGCCAGTGGGCTGCTATCATGGCATTCAGGTATCTGGTTCTTTTTTTCTGTGATGCGGGACCTTTGGTTTCCTGGATGTTTCTGAGTTTCTCTCTTACTTCCCCTGCTGTCCGCTCTTCTGTACCAGCGTGGGATCTTTCTCTGGTCCTTCGTGCTCTTTATTCCTCTCCTTTTGAGCCCTGAGCTTCTGAAGAGTTGAAGTTTTTGTCTTTTAAAGTGGCTTTCCTGATGGCTGTCACGTCGGCAAGGCGGTTGGGTGTGCTTTCTGCTTTGAGGTGTTCTCCTCTGTTTATGTGGTTCCTGGAGGATGCTGTGATGTTGAGGTTGAATCTTGGGTTCTTCCCCAAGGTTCGCTCTAAATGTTATATCTCTCAGGAGCTGGTGTTACCATCTCTCTGTCCTGCTCCTTCTTCTACTGCACAGCAGTTGTTGCGCACCCTGGATGTGAAACATGCCTTATCTGTTTATGTGGGCAGGTCTGCTGCATTCCCTTCTTCTGACAGTTTATTTGTGACTTTCGGTCTTGCAGGGCAAGGGAAGGCTGCATCTGAGATGACCCTGGGGTGTTGGATTAAGGACACCATCTCTACTGTTCAAGCCAGGTCTACTACTAGAGTGCCCTTTGAGGAGATCTGTTGGACTTGGGCTTCTGAAAATACCTTTATCAGACATTACCGGTTGAATTGTGTTCAAACAGACTGTTTGAATTTTGGGACTGGGGTTTTGCAGGCTGTGGAGCCTCCTGTTCCTGTCTGAGCTGTTCTTTGGATGTTGTATTAAACTTCACTGTGGTGTGCTTCTATCCGGTGTGGTTCTTTGTTTCAGACAGTATTTCAAAGGCCTACTATTTAGGATGTCTGCTTTGGTTTACCTCATTTGGTTATGACTGGGTCGAGGACGAGGGACGTAGAGGTAATGCCCTGATTACTTACCGGTAATCCACATTGCTCCTAGTCCTACTCGTCCTCGGACCAGTCATTCTTCCCACACACCCTCCTGGTATCAGGCCTTTGTGTGGCTTGGTATGTCAGGAAATGCTAGGATATGGCCATTGTATTATAGTCCTTAGCAGGAGGGTGGGTGGGGTTAGCAAGCATTCCCTGTTTTGTTTCCTCTCTATGATTGGATACTACCTCATTTGGTGGAGAGGTGTGGCTCACTAGTGTGGAGAGGTGTGGCTCACTAGTTAGAGGCGGCAGACCCGTAAGCAGAGAATCGGCCAGGGACCAGGGTTCAATTCCCGAAGCGGCAGGGTCGTGGACCAGGGTCAAAAACGGACTCGATAATTCTCGCCTCGGTACCTACTCTAACCAGGAACACACTCGGCAACTCTGGGCATTAAGATTGCCTCATCTCTACAACGGCCCTCCACAGACGCCGGGGATGCCTGGTTTCACCTTGGAGATTCCCAGAAAGGGACCATCTCACAGGGATAGCCAGGACGGGTTCCCCAGCGGTTTACAGCGCCGGGACGCCCCGTTGCTGGGGCAGCTGTGCGCTTTACAAGTCTACAACATTTACATTTACATTTACATTTATGACTTGGTCGAGGACGAGTAGGACTAAGAGTAATGTGAATTACCAGGTAAGTAATCAGGGCATTTACTTTGTTGCTAAACAAAACCAAAACATTTGTATTTATTGTGCGAGTAAGCAATACCATTAATTTAATGAGAAGCTGTAATGTTTCTTTTGTCCGGCTTTTAGACTAAATATGCCAATCATATTGTCTAACTTCCATAAAGTCACTAACAAACAGGTCAATTCGAGTCCTGCCCTTTATAGGTGGAATTCTTTTTTTTTTTTTTTTATAATTGAGAAATCAAATGCAAACACTTTCATTGATACATTTTGTATTACAGATTTGTAAAATGAGTGCTACAAACGTCAATATAGAAATTAGGAATAAGAAAAACTGAATCATATATTATTCACAATGTTGTTTGTAAAAAATGTGGTCCTAAACACGGTCTAGATTTTGCTTCATTTCAGAAAATGATTCCCAGAAACGTATCAAGTCACTACAAGTAAAACGCGCATCAGCGCCTTATGGGATGGGAGGTACCTTGAGAGTGATGTTGGGGACTGTGGTCCATCCGGATGCCCCTCAAACTGTTGAACCATCGCCCGGACACTCCAGTACGGGTTTTCAATATCATCATCCGTACTGCTGCTTCTGTAGAGACATATCACAGCACTGGTGAGGATGGGTGGGTGGATTGAGCGATGAGCATTGAGTGAGATAAAAAAAACGGTCCACTGAGGCAACATAAGTTAATAGAACAATAAACTAACAGCTGCTATTGGGCCAACTGAATATTGCAGCTCTTTTTTCAGCAAATATCTCAATCTCAGTGTAATGGCTTGCAAAACGCTGCCCTAACTTCATACAGATGGCACATTGCATCATGTACAGAGCAGTAGAAAGTGCACTGACCATTTATAAAGATGGGCAAGAAACGCCACGCATGTGTGTATGTCAGGTGATTGAGTGAGAAACGTTGCCTTTTGACATGGCCAGTGGGTAGGGTGCAGGTATCCTCCACATGATGTCAATAGACAGGTTATCCGCACTCTTGTGGCTCAATGTTCTAAACACTGAATTTTAAAATAGTTCCTTCTCAATCCACTTTAAGCTATCGGGCAAAACATGCCACTAAACTGACCTGAAAATTCAGTCCAAATTAAATGTATTTCACATCTGAACTCTTTTTGATAGGTGTGCGACTAGCACTAGCAAGGATACCTTTATCCATTAGGCGTAAGTGGAAAATAAATGTGAATTGGTAGGAGTCAGATCATTTTGACATATTTCAAAGTTCTACATTTCCCAAACTATCAAAAGAATAAATTGGATTACCTTTGTGTGTGTCTGAAGACATCTCGTCCTGACATGGTCATATCCTGCCGCGCATCAGCCAGGGCAGTGACTGCCTCTTGAACCATCGCCATGGCTGAGTGAGGCCTGTGCCTGGCGGTGGTGGAATTTTGGATCTTCCCCGCCAATCCAACTTCGCTTTGGCTTCCAGTTCGACCAGAACCCGGCTTAAAGTGTGCGGCAAGGGCTAGGATCAGCCTCAAAAGAGACTTAAGGTTTCCATCCACTATATCTAAAAAGAAAATAGAAGAAAGGGCATAGTTTGTCAAAATAACACACATAACAACAGGCAAACAACATAGGAACAGACTGTGAATAAATCATGCCTTACAAAACATGTACTATACAACACCAACTTAAGTCTGAATCTGTCATGAATGCCCTCACTGTCCCCTCCATGGCATTCAATGGCAAGATACAATTCAATCATACTGTAACGCAACATAATTGTACAAATATACGCTCTAGTTTTCTCACTATTTTGCTAAACATTGTTTGGTGAGGGATGGAGCCAGGGAAGCTAAACCAGAGCACTTTGGGATAATCTTTCTGACAACATCGGCATACAGCAAAACGCCCTCAAGTGGATCACCTCCCTCCCTGCAAGACACACACAGAGCATTCAGCTGACTCACTTTACCTCGGCACCCAAGGACGTCATCTGCGACGTACCATAAGGATCATCCCTCAGCCCCACCCTGTTCAACATTTGCGTGAACCCTCTCACAGAGAACATCAGCGCCCACGGACTCAACATAATGTACGCAGATGATACTCAAATAATCTTTTTGCTCACCGAGGACCCCTCCAACGCCAACTCCAACTTCTTCACCATGACCAATGTAACCAAATTGATGAGACAACTTTCTCAAACTCTACTCTGATAATACAGAAGTACTAATCTTTGGGAAGAACCCCTCCGTATGGAACCACGGTTGGTAGCCAGCAGAACTCAGACCAACACCCTCACCGGCAGACCATGCGTGCAACCCTGGCATCATCCTCGACGGCCAAATGACATTGAAATAACAAGTCAATCCAGCCGCCTCCTCCTGCTTCCACACCCTAAGCATGCTCCGTGGAATCTTCAGATGGATCCCAATCAACACCAGAAGACTCCAGACCATACAGAACACAGGAGCCAGACTCATCCTAGATCTCCCAATTCGGATCCACATCACCCCCAACCTCAGGAACCTCCACTGACTCCCCATCCAGAAGAGATGCCAGTTCAAGATCCTCATGCAAGCCTACAAAGCTGTACAGGATCAAGGATCGTCCCATATCAACCATCAACTGAACTTCCACCTGACAACAAGACACCAACACTACCCGCCTCACTCGCCCTCGCACACATCCCCTGCATCCGTCAAAGCTGCAATTGAGGCTGCTCTTTTTCCTACATCGCGGCCAAGAACACTTTCTATAATCTCCACGTCTAGTGGAGAGGTGGCTGCACTGTCTTGGCTCTATAACCTCTCATATTTAGTACTTCTGGGCTGTCAATGGCTGGAGATTGGAGGTCTAGAAGCTGTCACCAACCCCCTTCAAGCTCAGCATTCACAGTACTGTTTACTGCTTTCTCTTACAGCCAGCTGACCACACGGCGTGGGTTCCCCAACATTGTATAATGATAACCACTGGACTTCCTGTGACTAGAGAACGGAGGTGCATGACTATTGTCGGAGCTCCATTTCAACATCTTTCTCTAAGGAGACCAAGCTGTGCTTTCACAAGCTGGAGAAGAAAACAACCTTCCTATATCAGGGTCTGTGCCATGGTATTCTTGTGGCGAACAGGCTCACAGTCCTTGAATACTTGTTCCCAAAACATATCTTCAAAAAATACTTAAATATGTAATTACTGAAAGAACAACAAAGAAATAATCAAATGATTATGGGGAACATTCTGTGATGAAAATACTCATTTAATTGCTGTTGGTGCAGATGGAAAGAATATGTTTTGCCTCAATAATAGTTTCCAAATAGCTAGTGTTTCAATAATGGTGTAGTAAATGGTTTAGTCAATGGTTCACCAGTCAAGTTGCACAAATATTCTAAAAGCAGTGGAGCATAACAAAGCACAGAGCAACAAAATGTTTCCAAACTCGCAATTAGGTCATCGATATACCTTACAAGTGCTTAGGCCACTGGTTCACAAGGTGTTGTAATGGAGAAAAGTCCAGTAGCTGTAGTGTAGGTTGAAGAAGAAGAAGGTTTATTAGAACTTTAGGTACAGGTAAGTAAGCAGATAGGAACGCTTTTAGGTAAATAGCAGATAGCCCCACCAGGAGCAGCCGCCTTGCTGCTCAGGCCAACCTCACCAGACACTCACGCATTCCACTACAGCGCCAAGCATTCCACTACATCGCCAAGCACTCCAGCAATCCACTGCATCACAAAACACACCAGCATTCCTACATCACCAAGCACTCCAGCATCCCACTACATCACCCAGCATTCCACTACATCACATGCACTCCACTACATCACCAAGCACTCCAGCATTCCACTACATCACCAAGCATTCCACTACATCACCAAGCACTCCAGCATTCCACTACATCACCAAGCATTCCACTACATCACCATGCACTCCAGCATTCCACTACATCACAAAACACACCAGCATTCCCACATCACCAAGCACGCCAGCATCCCACTACATCAGAAAACAATCCAGCATTCCACTACATCACCAAGCACTGCAGCACTGCACTACATCACAAAACACTCTAGCATTCCACTACATCACAAAACAGTCCAGCATTCCACTACATCACAAAACACACCAGCATTCCCACATCACCAAGCACTTCAGCATCCCACTACATCTGAAAACAATCCAGCATTCCACTACATCACAAAACACTCCAGCATTCCGCTACATCACTGAGCTCTCCAGCATTCCACTACATCACCAAGCACTCCAGCATTCCACTACATCACCAAGCACTCCAGCATTCCACTAGATCACCAAGCACTCCAGCATTTCACTACATCACCAAGCTCTCCAGCATTCCACTACATCACCAAGCATTCCACTACATCACAAAACACTCCAGCATCCCACTACATCACAAAACACACCAGCATTCCACTACATAACAAAACACTCTAGCATTCCACGACATCACAAAACTACAGCATTCCACTACATCACAAAACACTCCAGCATTCTGCTACATCACCAAGCACTCCAGCAACCTACTACATCACAAAACATTCTAGCATTCCAGTACATCACAAAACACTCTAGCATTCATCCTGGCTGAGCAGTAGGGAAGGTGTTACTAAGGAAAGGGCTCATAGCGAGGACCCAAGTCACAAAACATCTCCCTTCCTTAGGAATCTTTTGACACAAATTATACATAGAACAGAAATACATATTATCCAAAACCATAAGTATAAGAAATAAAATTACAGGTTAAACTTTCAAGGTCTGGCATGGAAAAATGAACAATAACCCCAAAGCCATTGAATACATTAAAGATCCCCACAATCTCCCCCTTCGGGAAACCATTTACACGAATAAATCTTGAAAGACTAAAGATGAGAAGAAAAAAAACAGTCCTAAGACATTAAATACAAAATCCCACCCATCACCTTTCCTTAGGGAAACAATTGTCACTAATTGTATTTATTCGCACAGCAAGCACACCCATACTGTACGCCTGACAGGACCACAGGTCTCAGGCAAGGGTACACGACCCCACAACGTACACAATTTACACACCTGACAGGAGAGAAGGTCTCAGATAAAACAGAATGGGGTACAAGACTCCACAACGCACACAACTTGCACACCTGACAGGGCCATAGGTCAAACGGTAAGGGTGCATAGCAGTGACCCAAGTCACAACACATGGCATTTAAGTCTTCCATAAAATGATAAAGTCAGCAGTTTAGGTGCCCCTTTCCTAATGTGGGATTAGGCAGCAAGTTTTTGAAAACGCCAGAAAAAGGTACAAAGACTTTGCAGACAGTTTTGCTCCCTTGCCTATTTTTGTTCAGGAAATAATCCTTTACTGTGTTCTCGAGATGTTTTATCTACAGTACATGTTCTCGCCTGCCTCATAACATATTATTGATTTATTTATCACACTCGGACTACTTTGAAATACAAGTGCTGCATGCAAATTAGGAAAAGATGACCCAGAGAGGGCAAGGAGAGCTCGAGAAACAGTGGGGAATGAGAGACATGCCTGAGAACCGTCTGCATGGAGATGAGAGTGAAATCCTGAGGTGAGAGTGGGCAGCACAACAAATGGACTGTTAGAGGGGCCCTTGGATGGAACCTTGGGTTCTGGGAGAGAACCAAGTTAGGAACCCAGGAAAGAACACTGATGAAGGCCGGAGGCAAAGCTTTAAGATGCACCCAGAAACACAGATAAGAATGACTATACGTGGGGCCGGGAGTAAGAATCAGAGTGTACCAAGTGTGGGAACGGGGGGTGAAGGGTCTTTGGAGTGCTGAGGTGTTAGTGGGTGCAGCCATGGACAGACTGCTTAGCGTGAAGCGCGGAACTTCATTGAAAACGTGAAAGCAGCGAGGTTTGGGATAAAAGGCGGCGGTTGCAACCTAACTTGACTGTCAAGACAGCTGTCAGATTAAGTGGCAATCAGGAGCGGCCATACCAGGTCACAGCACTAAACGGTTTGGATCAGATGACGCGGCACAAAGAAAGCGAGTGGAATGCTGCCCCCCCCCCCCACCGGAAGTGAAGGTCGCAGACCAGTCTTACGGCGGGGTGCTTTGCGCAGGGCCGGAAGGACAAGGTGGGGATAGGGCAAGTTAGGGAAGTGGAGGGTGTTAGGTAGGGCTATAAAAGGCGTCAGGAGAGGAGTATCTGGCCTCTTCCTGACACCATGCACCAGGGTCTGCAAAAGTTAGTCCTACCGCCCACCCTACATGTTGTTGGAGGATGGGTAAGGGAAAGGTTGGTTACAGCGTTTGCCCGTTTAGGACAGGTTGCAGGACATAGGTGGCACTAGGGAAGGGTGGTTAGTCACATACGGCAGATCCCCCCGGGGGGGTGCATAGGTGACTTATGGTGGTGCGGGGGTTGCAATGAGCAACAGAAGGAACTGCAAGGGAGGATGTTTTTGAGGGCAATTGAAAGAGAGATGGGGCATGGGGAAAGAGGTCAGCGAGTGGAAGGGGGAGGAGTGAAGCAAATCAGATGGTGAGTTGTGTATGGCGCAGGGAGAATGAAAGTGTACGGTTTTATCTCAGGAATAAAAGTTGGAACTAGTTAAGGTTAATAAAATTCATTATTGTGCTTGCAACCTTGTCCTAATAAATGGCCTTTTCTCTTCAACAACAGCGTGGAGTGTGGTTATTGCACGACGCTTCTGCGGCACGCGGCACCTTTTGTTGGCTAACTTCAAATAATATGCATATTGTAGCGATATATTGGTAACTTTGGGGCTGCGGAGACACTTTGTCAGCTAAAGGATCTTCAAATTAGGGCCTAGACATGCCGCATTTGTCACACTAATGAGGATGGGGTGGAGGGGAAAGACTTCCTTTGAGGGAAGCAGAGGGCTGGAAATATCTAAACCTCGATTTTAAGAGTGGGGTTTTTGATTTGGCAAACAGACATCTTGAGTAATTAAAAGGTTATTTTCGTGTAAGGGTTAAAAATAGAAAGGTTGCTCGTGACAAAGATGGATGGAAAATAAGAACAGAACACAGGAAAATGTAAACACAATAAATATTATTGTTGTAATAGTATTCTCGCTGCAATAAAAGGAGGGAGAGGGGTTTTCACATATGGTCGACTTCCAGCAAACGTAATCATTGGAGACGAGAAGGGTGGACACAGCTGGGCATTTCTGTTTTTCATATTTTGCCGTCGTACATACCACAAACAGACCCCAGGGGCATTACAGCGCTAGACTACACTCCGCAAAGTCAGATTGATGTTTCCCCCTAGAGGCGTGAGGAGAGGGAGCGATTTTCCCGGAATCACAGAATGCTGGGCCAGCCCCGAGACTCGAACCCTTGTACCCAGTTCAGACCAGTCTAATAGGCTCCATCTCCCACATGGCAGCCGCCCCTGCAAGAGGCCATTTCAGTGACCGGGAAAAGGACGCCCTGAGGGATTCGTATCGATCCAGAGCCAGCAGCATCTCTGTCCCCCACCAACGCCACTCCAGCACACTGTACAGATCAGGGTCACGCGTGATGGGATCTGCCTAACCACGGAAAATGAGATTATCCGTCACTTATTGCATTAGAAGCAGGAATCTACATGGTACGTTTACATGAAGAATGCAGCTGCCTGTGGGCCTGCCAACGCAGCCTGCGATGCAGGGCCAATCCATACCGGGAAGATTGAGGGCAGAGGCAAAGGGAGAGGGCAAAGAAGGCAAGGGACAGGGGGCAGAAGCAAAGGGACAGGGGGTAGAAGGAAAGGGACAGGGGGCAGAAGCAAAGGGACAGGGCAGAAGGAAAGGGACAAGGGGCGGAAGGGACAGGGGGCAGAAGGGAAGGGACAGGGGGCAGAAAGGAAGGGACAGGGGCAGAAGCAAAAGGACAGGGGGCAGAAGGAAAGGGGAGGGGCAAAAGCAAAGGGTGAGGGCTAAGAGACAATGAGGGTCAGACGTACAGAAGCAATGGGGCGAGGACCAGCAGTTACTTGAAGGTAAAGACCACAGAATGGTTACAGAATATTTAGTTCTAATCGTCATGTCTTTTATCCCACCCACCACACTGGCTGACCCCTCTCCAATTGGGTTTCGGAGGATCACAGTTCCCCTAGTGTGTTTTTAATGACCGTCGACCACTTGGCGAGCAAGGAGGGGGAACGTGTGCGTGAGGAATGCGGTGGGATAGGAATCAGGGGAGCGGGCAGAAGCAAACGAGAGATGAGGATCGAGAGATACAGAGAGAGGAGACATCACGAGTCAAGGAGGGATGGGAGAGGAGATAAGAGGGCACAAAGGGGGTAGCAGAGAGAAAGAGGCTGCTCGACTGCGAATATGTATTTCCGACATTTTCATGCCTGGACAAGACCGAGACGAGCCTCAGAAAAAGGGAATAAAAGGGCATAAAAGATACACAAAGCGTGGAAATGACCAACAATCAATAGCAAAATAGATGTAAAGCATAAACATACCATTGCCATGGTAAATGACCAGACAAAAATGCTGCTTGAAGCCACAGGCAAACCGCACAGCGCTCGAAGCGGGAAATAATTCAGGATTTTACCTTTATAACTGAGGTGCAGAGACAGAGCACGTCATTCCTTTTCCTTCAATAGTAACCACCCTCTATGTCTACAACACTACTCAGACAGAATTTAGGCTGGAAAGTCACGAATATTGGTGTGGTGACCGGAGTCGAGAAAATGTCTCTTCTCTCACCGAGAAGTAACAACCGTATGAGCCTCCATGGATACGGAGCGCTTTGATAGTTTACGTCACGGTGTGCTTTTGTGACGTCACTGGGTTTCACAAAGGAACTGTTCATGTTTAAAGACATATTGGTTTGGTGACGGGAGCCGAGAAAATGGCTCTTCTCTCACCAAGATGTAACAAACATCTGGGGAGAGGATGTGGTCCGTTGGCTACGCTGCCGACTTTGGTGCTGGAAACCAGAGTTCTAGCGTCGAGGTCGCGTCCACATTGTGATTATGGGCAACCCACTTAATCTCCCCGTGCCTGAATGTGTAATGTAAATACGGTGCTATGTAACGCGCTCCAATACCTTCGGGTCGAGTCCACGCTATATAAATATCCCCCCATTTTTTTATTTTTTTTTAAATGAGCTTCCATGCAGTGGCATAACGAAACCTGAGGGCCCCCCCCTGCAAAGTACCTGAAGGGGGCCCCCCACGCTCTGCATCCAGTCAGGCGCTCCCATGCCAGGGGCCTGCCGTCTGTGCTTGAGCCCCCCCCCCTGGAGCTCAGGCCCCTGGCCTCCACACACCTGGGGTCTATTGTTAAACCTCTGCCTGGTTTCAGCTTAGGTTTATAAATTAATTTGACATAGTATTTTTTCTTTTCAATAAACAATGGCAGCCATCATCCCTAAAAATATTGACCTTGCAAAAGTAGAACAAAGACTAGAAGGCAGGCCATCTCCATTTATTCTCCTTGTATCTGAAACAGCATCCCATTGACATCAGAACTGCTCAACCCCCTGCCATTGAGAAACAAGCATTTGCAATGCAATAGGTCTTGCATTCGCAAATGTTTGAGCTATTGGCATTGTAAATGACAATGCCTTTTAATTTATGTGTTTGAAAACCTGCAAAGCTGTGCGTAAACAAGCACTTTGTACTTACAGTCCATGCTTATGAGAAGCAAGGCTGGCAGTCTCTTTTTTTGCCAGCCTTGCTTCTCGTAAGCAAGGACTATATGTACACCGCACCGCTTGCAGGTTTTAAAGACAAATGAATAAAAGTCATTGTCATTTACAATGCCAATAGCTCCAACTCTCGCAAATGAGAGACCTATTGCATTCCAAATGCTTGTTGAGAAATACAGCTATGTCAAAAAAATACCCTACAACCATGCTGCTCAATTTTAAAACACATAAAATGACCAAAGAAACTGTGACATGACTGGTGCAGTAAAATCCGCCACAAACTTCACCATAAAAGTGGAACTAGCAGACATATGTGGAAATTACAGAGAGCAACTTTGAACAAGCATTGGCATTGCCAATAGGTCTCGCCTCTGGGACCTTATAAGTATTTAGTTATGCAGCACAATATCCTTGGTGCAACAACATCAACTATTGCATGGCTAAACACTTATAAGGTCCCAAAGGCAAGACCTATTGGCTATGCCAATGCTTTATTTTTTTTTATTTTTTACAGCAGACGCCTTTTAAATAATATTTTAGTCTTGACTCAAAATGCAAGCCGGACCGGTTGGCTTTTCCAGTGTTTGGTGCTGAACTCACCCTATTGCACCTAGAGCACCAACCGCATACCAAGTGACCACCGCCTGCATTCATAACAAAAACAGATAAAGGACGCTTTACTTTGTTACCTTTCTTCGCTGGAGGTTTTGGGGTTTTGGGGTTTGATATGTTGCTGGGGCTAATGGAGCAGTAGTCAATAAAACCAACACAGCCTAAGACCTTACTTCCTGGCCGCCATGCCATCAGCAGATGTCTATTTCAGCCCCTGAAAAGAGTGCTTTGCAAACTAAATATTTGTCGGCCAATACATCTAGTGGAAGAATTCAACATTCCCACACTCATCCGTGTTTTGGGGCAAAACAAATAATATCTTAATACATTATTGCCCCTCTGGTCAGGTTGCAGCCTCTCTCTTGCCTTACTTTCATTATACTGGGTACCATAAACAAAGCGCTTAGTTTTAGACTGAAGCAGGTGGTGGGCACCAACACTCATTTTTGGTGACGTGGACTTGTGTGTTATCATCAGACTTTGACTCAGATCAAGAGAAGGGAAGACAGAAAAGTGAGGAGGGAGAGAAATATAGAACAAGCATTTACAATGCAATGGTCTCGGCATAGTCAAAGTTAGAGCTATTGGTATTGCTCATGAGATTGGCCTACTGCTCTCTCCTCTAAAATGTCAGTGCTTGGAGATATGATCCCAAAGTGGCAGCTTTGATTAAGGGCAGAGGTGGTAACATAGTGTGGACCTTTCCTGCTATACTTCAAATTGAAACATGCAGTTCAATCTATATAACCATGTTTATGAATCTTTCACAAGAAAGTATTTCCACCCCAAACAGGCTATGACAGCAGATACTAGGTGCACAGCTATATAACCATGTTTATGAATCTTTCACAAGAAAGTATTCCCCCCCAAACAGGCAATGACAGCAGATACTAGATGCACAGCTATATAACCATGTTTATGAATCTTTCACAAGAAAGTATTTCCCCCCCAAACAGGCTATGGCAGCAGATACTAGGTGCACAGCGTAATTTCTAAAACAAACAAAAAACAAGAAAGAAAGAAAGAAACAAGAGAAATAGGCAAGTCGAGAATATCCTTCTTACTCTGTCGCTATACCTTATTGGGAGGCGGACATAGACTGAACTAACAAATGAGTAAAAAACATTTTCTTCTGTAATCGATCTAAATCGCGACACTTTAAAATTCGAACACTCAATGGTACACTATTGCCACTGAGACGGTTAGAAATAGGGCTCGTGCAGACCCATTCTGCATTGGGTTTCGCGATGTCCAGTAATATATAAAATTGTGGTTGTATTAGCTAACCAAAATTACACAACTACCTTGGCACTGCGGTTCACAGTATAGTCCTAGTCCTGGCAAGGTGTGTGAGGGCCCTGGTTAGTCAATGTTTTTTGGGGCATCTTTTTAGGAAACCTCATGAGTCGCACAAGTAATCTACAGGCTGCTATTCGACAGCTCTGGATGTGCGCCTAAGACGTTGGCACCTCCCATCGAGCTCTCTGTAGCTCTTCCACTACAGTGCAAAGAACCGTGATGCGTGCAGTGCAGTCCTTCACGAGCATAAGAAGGGGGTGGGGGGGAGGGCGGGGTTATATGCATCCTGCAAATACACAACTGATCGTCATTCTATGTCTATGCTGCGACTAACGCGCTTGATACATTTGACAGGTCAACACTCACACACAAGCCTCTCTAAGCGATCTCTTCTGATCTCGGACTCGTGTAAACACAAGTCTTAACTGCCCTTTATTTTTACTTTCATTGCTCGCGCGCTCTACAGACGCACCCTCCCTTTGTGTCCCCTGGGAGGTGGGAGCATGTGTTTGGGTGTGTGTTTGTTCATGCTTACAATAACACAATAGGCAACCTGCTATCTCATCTCTCGGGGCTTGCATGCGATGCCTATCCGGGGCATCTAGACCTGAATTAAGCCTTTCAGTGGCTCCACTACCTTCAAAGCATTCTTTGCCTAAGAGAACCCCCAGCTCCCCAACTCAAGGTGGTCACGTACCATGGGGGAGAACCTCACCACAATAACACTTAACTGCAATATATGAGATAAAAACCACGCATTTTATTAGCAAAATCTACTGTGGTCAACAAAGAGATCTATTTACACTCTGGGCAGAACGTGTAGCATGAAATCCTGGTAATCTTTCGGTGGAGTCTGGCTGCATTAATCTGAATATCCGGCAGAGCCCCTTGTTAATCTCATGCGTAAACCACCCTTGCTGTCCTGGGTGGAATGTAAACAGAGGATCGGCAGCGCCGCTGCGAGCTCGGAGGAACAGTACTGTGCCGAGATAGCAGCTTTTAAAGCATTCACACCACGCACCCTAGCATCCCCTTTACCCTGGGGGCAAAAGAGCCCCCTTTAAAGAAAAGGGTAGGTTTTACTAACACCTCTCAACACACATTTGCAGATTGTACCTTCTGAAGTAATGACTTTTGGACAAGATAAACACCAGAGGCAAACCACAGAGAGAAAGGAAGCCCCTGGAATTAAAAGGCTCGGATTTCACTGCTGTTTATATATAAATCAGGACTTATTACTGCGATGGAGTGTAGGAGTTTTAAACTTGTGTTAACGTGCATCGTGTATTAGCAAAACAATTGCGTCACCTATAAAACATACGCTATGTAGCTTTTGTCTCTGCGTACTGTTTAAACACAAGTTGCCTAAAATACCCAAAGACCTGCTCTTCTCAAAGGTTTACCAGAATTACTTGGCAGCGGCTCCAGAAATAGTTGAAACTTGAAAGGATTGTGGGAAGGGGCGGACCTCCGAGAGCTCTCCTCTGTGATGCGCACAGCTATGCCCTAGGCTCGGTGCATCACTCTGCATTTACCATCTCTGTGGTAATGCTTGCACTGCACGCGGCCGGAGGAGCGACTGTACGGTACGGCCTGCTGTACCCTGTGCGTCCAACCCCGGGAACACGTGACCCCCCCTTTGTGGCTTAACAGAACCAATCCAGCACCAACACCCTCAAATGCGCGGCGCTAGCCCACTATAGAAACTGGAGCGAGGGGGAGACAAAGCCAACATGAGCGTAAAATGGAGGCCTTTCACGAGGAGAAGCAGACACCATCTGCTCAATAAACAGCCCGACACCAAACAGCTGGAAGCGATCAACTTGTCAGAATGTGCCCCAACTCGTGCTCCGGAGTGCCCCATTTTAGATGCAACTGGTTACAGATGACGCAAGTAAGCACGCGCAGTCCGACAGATGGCGCGCGGCCGCCTCCGCACCAGAGATCTTCCCACGGTGCTAATTAAATCGCTGTGGAACATCGCGTGCAGGCACACAGGCCCATTAGAGCCGCGCTCTTGGGCTGTAATCCTTTGCAGCGGGATGTGTCAGAGCAGAGAGACAGGCATCGCTTTGAAGGAGCAATGGCGGGGAGGAAAGGGAGATAGTGACGTCTTTCTCCGAGGTCAAGCAGAAATGCCTCGGAGAAACGCAGCGTCATGTTCGGATTCGGGGCGTGTTTTTCTTTCTCTCCGCTTCCCATTGGCTGGAATGTTTACATTCCAGAGGAGAGAAAGAAAATAAAAAACACGCCCCCCAATCCGAAAAAGACAGGGCTTAAATGGACAGACACCCCTCTCCTCCAATGCCTGGCCTCCGTTTAGGAAGTCAGCCAATGGAGAAGAGGGGCGGGTTCAAGCCCCGTACTAGAAAACATTAAATCTCGCGAGCGAGACTGCGCAAGCGCAGCCTTCGCTAGCCGAGACCTAAAAACAGTGACATTGGGAGAACGCATTGATGGATAAAGAACCAGCAAGAGTAGGGCAAAGAGGCAGGAAGTGCAGAGTGGTGGAGGAAAAATGCTTGAGGCGGAATCAGTTGGAGGGATAACATTCCGTGCAAGCGGTGGGCCCATAGTAAAAACATAGGACCACTTACTTATTTGTGTATTTATTTATTTTTACAAATTGAGCTCTGCTTACAATCAATATTTCATAGCATGCCATATACACATCTTGGTGGTCTCTAAACTTGAAACGACCAAGGGTGTCACACAAACATTGAGCCCCTAGGTGTTCTAGAAAAAGTCCGACTTGCAATGTGTCGGGGTTTGTATTAAACTGAATAAAATATAGCAACTAAATGAATACACCTCAAATGGCCACACCAACGGGGGGCACTTTTTAAGGTTAATCCCAGATTAAAGGCACATATAGAAGCTGCGATTGTGTACAGTTTTGTAAACTTGCTTAAACGCTCCCTAAAGCTTGTAGTAGATATGCCCTAAGCCTAACGCATACTCGTCATCACCTTTAAAGTGGTTTTGGCGTCCAACTCTCAGAGGTGTTTCAACAATCACAGACAGGTTTGGTTTGTTTGGTGTTCAAGAGCGTGGTGTGCTCGGCGTGGTTGAAGAGTAAAGGAGTGTGAGGGGTCGTTGAAAAGCACGAGGGGTAATTGTAAAGCCAGAGGGTTAGTTGTAAAGCGCGAGGGGTAGTTGAAAAGCATGAGGGGTAGTTGAAAAGCGCGAGCAGTAGTTCAAAAGCGTGAGGGGTAGTTGAAAAAACATTCATAAGCTATCCGCTCTCAAAGCAGCTTCAATTAGTCCTTGGCAGTGCGTATCCACTGTGCTGTTCCCGTGTTCGAGCACTCCGAGAGCGCTGCACATGTAATTGAATGTGTACGGTACATACTCCTTGATGCATCCGCCCACGCACAGTGAGGAGCCTTTCACATAATGACAGCTTCTGTCTCTAACAACTTCCCCCTCCACCGTCCTCCCATGCTCGAGCTCTCTTGTGCACTCTCTGCTGAGATCTCGATCTGACAACCGTAAACAGTGTCTGGTAATAAGAGGCCCATCTTCTACCTGGAGTGTGTGGCGCGCGGCACCTCCGGGTCTTTGAAGCTTGCACTGGGCGAGGTGCGCCCTCTAAGGACGCCTTATCAGGAGCTGCTGTCCTGCCCTTTCCGGCGGTGTCTCCTGGACGTTTACAGAGGCGAATGGATCACATTTGGGCCAGAGGCTAACTGTCGCAAGCTCCAGATGGTCAACGAAGAGATAGAGAAGAGTGCGCTAAGGTGTGACATTTAAAGAAACAAAAGTCTTCTTCGAAAGATATAAAAACAAGATTTACAGGCATGTTAGCAATCGAGCAGCTGAGCGTGAAGACAGCCTTCCCACGCCACTACTGCATAAACAGACAAGCGCGAACATGCTCATTACAAGCAAATGGTGCGCGCGAAAGTGATGGCGAGCAAGAAGTTCGGCCCCGACCAGGAGTTGTGTGCGCACGCGCGCGCAAAAAGTAAATAAAACAAGGCGGAGAGAGGCACGCAAGGCTTAATGAGCCTTGACCGAAATCCATATGGCGGCTGCGTGCGTGAACATAAGCGCTAGGCCACCAAAAGCCTGTGGTGGCACTTTCAAAAGCCACTCACTAAATTTCTCGCAGAGCAGTGCATGCACTGACTCAGCGAGACCTAAAAAGGGGTCTTCACAAAAAGGTACTGCTAATTTTTTTTGTTATACAGTCTGCAACATAGCATCCTGATGGTCGCATTTTGCCGATAACACAGAGGTAGGTGGTATACGTATACAAATAGGAACAGGAGTTCACATAGAAATAGAAGTGTTTAAAATTGGATCATGTTGCTGTAAACTAACAATGGACCCATTTACAGAAACATTTCGCAAGTTGACTAACACAGGCATAATCAGCAATTAAAAAGCATGAGTCAAAAATTATTGTCACATACTAACCATTGTTCATTTAAAAAATGGCGCAGGGAGGTGCAATATAACACTTAAAGCAAGGTTACGCACAGTACCTTAAAGTTGATAAATATTCACAGGAATGCATGTAATGCAACGGTAAAACGTTTAAATATAAACAGCAAAATGGCATACATATGCTCCCTTCTGCAGCAAAAAAAAGAGACATAGCAGGCAACGACCCATCAAGTGGGTAACAGAAATACTGAATGACCAACCTTCCAATAAATGAAAGACTAACTTTTTTGAATGATAATGCGTTTCAAAACACACTGACGTCCTGCAAATGATGTGGATCTTTTCATGCAAAGAAAGTAACTTCCAATCTAGAAAAAAATTATCGATGCATAGTCTTCCGTAACGTAAGACACTTGTATGGTGATGTTTGGCTCACTTAAAACCACCCACTCTGAACAACTTTCCTTTAAAGAGTCATGTAATCTGACAATATGAACAACGCACGTCAAAGCATTGGTACAAACGTGGGTGTTTTTTCCCCTCAAAAGAAGGCCATCAATAAAAATGAAGGGTGAAGATTCATCTGAAAAGAGAAACCTGTAGTCCAAACCTTCAACGGAGATCTCTGTTTATGTAAAGTGGCAACAGCTGTCCAGAGCTATCTTAGATTACACATCATAAAAGAGCAAAGAATGTTTCTACTTTACCAGTTTTTATCCAATTTGTAGCTCACTAGCCTGGCAATAAAATTAAACGGTTGCTCCCTTGTACTGCACACACCAGCAGAACGCAAAATTATAAAAAGTAAGCCCTGCAACGGAGAGGAGGTGCGCATTCTGGTATCAGTGTGCTCCTCTCAGTAGGGGGGAGGAGAGTGGTTGCAGAAGCACACACCTGCAGTGACTCTTGAGGTTGTGTTCACCTACGCTTAACAGAGAAATGGTGCATATGCCGAGAATGCTGCTCAAGGGATGGAGGGTAAAACCACAAATAGACAATTAGTATTGCTTGTGCTGTAGGCTCCATACACCTGACCCTCCCCCTTTTTTACAGGATTCAATTGCAAAATGTGCGTATTTTGGAAAGCTCCTACTCTTACCTTCAGCCTGGTCCATCCTCAACCCCCTGAGTGCGGCTCCAGACTGTGATGGAGAGCTACTCTCAGGTGATTGCACACAGACAGAGCCTCCTCCCTCTGGGGCGATATGCTAGGAACACATACAACAAGGGGCTGATTTTGGCTCTTCGTTTGGTGGGGTCTTCACGAAGCTGCTCGTCAGGCGTTGTTCCAGGGTTGCAAGTTAAGACTGTCCGTGGTTCCTTATTGCCAGAATCCCTGTCAGCCAGTAAGGCTCTATTGTTTTTTTTTGGAAGGGTATATATTTTGCCAGCTATCTTCTTCGGCCTCCCTGAGCTCATGCTCACCTAGGTGCCTCCTCTTCCTCTCGTGCAAGCGCGAGCGAGCTCCTCTCAAGTCGGCAAACAGTAGGTGACAATGGCGAAGGAGCGTGAGCCAGCGGTACAACACTGAAGCGTGCGTTCTAGCCTGTCAGCGGCGGAGAGAAAAGCGAACCCCTCCTGCCATTGGCTGCTCTCGCTGCACGTGACTTTGAGTTCGAAAACCTGAGAGGGAGCCAGCGGTGGGTTATATTGACACCATTTTGGATGCCGGGGAACGAGGTTTGCGAGAGTACGTAGTAGAGGAAGTGGTAGTCCGTTGTGGAGAGTCAGCGGCATGTGTTCCTTTTACCGCCCTAGAGCTACGAGCAACGAAGCAGGCAATTCTGTTATTGTAAACGTAGTATGGCGCAATTCATCTGTGAGGTGCTTCACGTTACCATGAGTGCGGGGAATACCTGGGGCTCTACTAGTCACCACACATTTCATCTTATCAGTGAAGCGGTGCTTTTGGGGAAATATGTCGAGATCCCACCTCTTACTTACGAGCTTCGGGTGATTCCATTCGGTCACCAAGTCATAGATGCCAAAGTGACCGCATGTTATTTGGAGATGCAGTCTGGAAGAGACGCCATGCGTAAGCTAAATCTCCAGTCTGGGTGGGCGGGGCCTAAGGGAGACAGGATGCCAAAGTGACCGCATGTTATTTGGAGACGCTGTCTGGCAGAGACGCCGTGCGCGAGCGTCCGCGAGCTAAATCTCCAGTCCGGGTGGGCGGGGCCTAAGGGAGGCAGGGCGGTCACCAACCACACTTTCAAAGATACCAGACAGAAAACCAACGACAATAGATCTCGCCAAGGCGAGCAGCGCATGCGCTGCAACGCAGGCGAGACCTAAAAACCTAGACAGGTATCTTTTCAAAAAGCATCACCCCATACAAAGTAGGACCCTCGTTGATGTGTACCTCTTGTAGATGATCTTGAACCATAAGCTCTGGCTGATTGTTCTTCATTCCTTGATTCCCTCCTATGTTTGTGACATACCAATTCTATAGATGCATGCAAAGAGCTTTAAGAAGGCTGACCAGTCCTCTAGGGCATGTGTTCCATGTCTATTTCATATATGAACTTTTTACTAGACCGTCTAGAAATAAGGAGGAAAGGCAGGCTGTTAATAGGAAACCGACATGACAGCGAAGACCTCAGCTACAGTCCAAATCCAGTGATTGAGTCAACTATAGAAAAAATACTGACAATATATTGTAAAATTGCAATAGAACAGAGCTACTCAGTAAAAAGCTGAGCGAGGCAGACAAACCTTGAATGACTACGGGACTTTCTTTTCACAAATAGCGCTGGTGAAGGTATATTTGAACACCTCTGTATGACCACATTTGTGTTTGTTTGCAGGTTACGGTACTGGCGGTTTACCTGCAGGTGAGTTTTAAGGGACAGTAAGTGTGACATACAGCCTTCAGTGGCATTATTTAAAAATGTGGTAAATTTAATTCCCAGACCTCCCAATCTGAAGCACTAAGCTAAGAATCTTTTCTGTCCGACGTTGTTGTTTTCACCATTCCCCTTACCATGGTCTTGTCATCAATATTTTTACGTACCACCATTTTTTATATACTGGGGCATCTATTTATATGTCAGGTTTTACGTTTCACATGCTGTTACCGTGCTAAGAGAGGCAGATTCGTACTTAGTCTGTTTCATTACACCAGAGACCACCAAATTCTAAGATAGAGCATCAGTTTGAGACATCTGTACAAATTCTTTTCAGAACCGTAATCTGTGCCCAAAAATTCTAACGGTTGTAGAAATGGATTAATGTGTGAGAATAACCATGGTGAATACACAACTTTGCTCTATGCTTAACACTTCTTGTGCAAATTAAGCACGACACAACTACCTCCTAACTGGAAAATGTGTGTGTGGTGTTCATGCTAGTTTCACCCTTAGTTAAATGTCACTGCTTAAAGTGCCACAAATCTAAAATAATTTTCAAGGTAAATAATTGACTTTACTTAGATCTTACTTGCGTTGCTACACCACCTGTTTTTTTTGTAAATTCTGAGACTAACCACGTTGATCAGGAGTGCAGAACTGGTGCACCTGCCACCTGTTGTTTTATGTACACTTCATATTTAACCAGCATATTTAAACTTTGACTCAGTCGATGTTTCAAGATGACTGGCTGGATCCAAATCCTTTCATCCAATCAAATACTTCACGAATATATGTCGTTACTACGCATTCCGTTGCAACGCATGCCTTTACCACGCATGCGTTACAACGGAATGTTTTTTCTTCGCATTGCCCCTACCTCGATCTTGCCTTTTCCCCGCTTTTTCGTTTTTGGGGGGGGGGGGGAGACCCCCCCAAGCCCCTTTTCTTCTTTTTTTTCCTTTTTCTTAGGTCTTCGCCGACACTAACGAAGGACTGACGCTTTTTTTTCGACCAGGAAGACGTTTTTCCGTGATGACGTTGCTTGCTTGCTAAAGACGTCGTTGAAGCAATACGCGTTGTGAGGACGTTTACGAGGTAAGTGTACCGTTGTAAACGTAACGCGTAGAAAATGCTTCGTGGTAAAGGCTGTTTCCCATACTTCACCAGGTCCCCCACTAACCATAGATTTGATGATGCAAAGAATGACCCCTTTGTGAACAAGGGTCCTATGGAGCCAGAATCCCTTATTGCCTAGATCACTGAGCGATTTCTGGTAGGTTGTTGTATTTCTGGCCACACCGATGTTTTAGTATGATATTTTAGCGAGGGCTCTGCTTTCTGTCCATGTACTGGTAGCCTCTTGGGGGTTGGGTGTCTTATTTATAAGACACTGTATATCTCCTATATACCCCATTAAATTTGGATGTGTCATGTCTTTTGTGATATGATGACCATCTGAACGCTGCATTGTGTTTCCCTCAGGAGTGCAGCCATGCTTTGGACATAAACCTCCCAAAACACCAGGTACCTTTATTATTATAGTTGAAATGCCCAGGAAGAGCAGACATTTCCTTCAGATAGTGCCATACATTTATGTGAGTATGAATATGAGACATGCGGAAGGCAGTCTTTTTCAAAAGCATAAATTGGGACATGTGTTAGTGCCACATGCTACTTAAAACTGAGCTGCCCATGTTTGGTGGCTATACATTCATACACATAGCCGCATAGAAAGGTTGGTGATCATATAGCATCATGCCTCCAGAAGCTTCCAAAGTTGTTTGGGAGATGGCTGAGAAGCTCTGACATCTATAGTGTGGATTCCTGCGCCAACTGCAAACACAGACTGCTGTGGAGAAGCGCCAGCTGCGGAGCAGTGGGTTGGAGTGTTTCCTGCCTTGGAGAACTGATTGGAGTCCTGCACTCCGTTCAGTTGAAGAACTGACTGGTTAATACTATGTAGCAGGGTACTTTGTAGACACAGGTATTGTTGGGATCCTGTGCAGGAGCACTGACTGCAGGGCACTTTGTCTGAGCACAACCGCCTGTCTAGTGCAGGCAGTGTTATGTAGAAAAGATAGCTGCAGTAGTGTCTAGGAACACTGAATGAGGAGTACTTCATAGGAGTTCAGACGGAGCTGTACTATGTAGATACTCACTGAGTTGAAGGTTTAGTGTAAGGAAGCCTTCTGTGGTAAGTGACTTTGAGCACTGTGTATATCGGATAACATACACACACTGGCTGGAGGGCTGGAGTGTGATGGTACTGCTGGTGTAAAATGCTGTAATTTCTGGTGGAAGTATGGCTGATTACTCTGGTGGTGAAGTCTTTGCTTGTTCTCAGGTTATGGAGTTCGTGTAGGAGGTTCGCTGCCAGGTGACTTAAATAGGTTTTTCTCCTAAGCACTTTGATTGATTGTACCAAACTTTGAATTCCCTCTTGACATTAACGGGGATGGACATAACATATAAACTTCTTACCTGCAGCCACAAGGGACATGTCTTGTGTTTCAACAGACCTTATACAGCAAACATGTGGGGACCTTACTGACAATAACATACCATTACTGTAATTCAATTTAAAATCTGACACAGGTCCCACGCACTGTCTGCGTCCATGCATGGATGGTACTATTAGACCTGTATCCAAAGCCATGGTTTCCATCATTCAGTCCAACAGAGGACCATTGCACAGTATCCAATGCCGATGGATGTTCTTCAAATGCACTGTTTCATTCACAAACGGTGAGGACTAGAATCGGCTCTTTCACAGCAGTGTTTCAAGTAAAGACGAAAGCCCAGTATTTGAGTGATCAACCATCCTCCCCAACATGTTATCAGTCAGCACTCCTTCTTTGGTGCTTGCAGTGCTAGTAAGCTCACCTTGCAGCAGCAGTCAAGGAATATGAAGTGCCCATGAGTGTGCCTGGATCTCTACTAGTCTGGGGTACAACACGAAGAGTACACACCTCAGTTTTGAACAATTAATGGTTGTGTGGGAGAATATGCCTGATCCTTCCATGTTTTCCCCATGCTGGTCCTCATCCTATTAGCTTACTTTCTTAGATGTGTCTAAAAATATTGTGAGTGCGCCCTGATCCTGCTCACAAAATGGATCCATGTGCTGATATGGCTTCTCTTCTACTGATTACAATAGCATTTTTACCCTGAACACAACAATATGGAATACTAGCACAGACTATTTTACTCTAAGAACCATCTAAAATCTATTGGATAACAGCTAAATTACTCAGTGGTACGGCCTTGCTGTTCCACCACTTCAGCTGTCATTTGTCCCCAGCAGGGAGACCTGTATCACTCCTATAATGAAATTTAATATGCTCATATAGGTAAGAGGGCATGAATGCAGACATGCAGTTTAGATTTCTGGCAAGTTAACTTGGCCATTCATTTTCACAAGGATGGTAAAAATACAGCGGTTATTACTGGCACCATCTTTAATAATCTCAAAAACAACGCAGTGCCTGCTATAGAAATTGTGATTAATATTAACTGAAGAGTTACTGGAGAGTTCTAACTCCAGATCCTCTTTCTGAATAATTAATTCTGAAATTAGTACTTGAAGGTGCAGCAAATAATCGTGGAGTTGCATCCCCTAAAAACATGTTTCTTTAAAAACGTTTTTAAGTCTCGGCTAGCGTAGTCTGCGCACATGCGCAGTCTCGCTGGCGAGATTTTATGTTTTTGGGTAGCTTTCACTAGCAGGGTTTAAGCCCCACCCCTCTTTTCCATTGGCTAGCGTCACCGTTTATGCTAAACGGTGGCCAGCCAGTTGAAAAGAGCTTCCAGTGACGTACACTTTTCTCTTTTAGAGCCGTCCCACTTGGACTGGCTCGTCTGACTTCCTGCTGGCGTAAAAGGTTTCTTATCTTCTTTATGGGGCAAAACAGATGGCCCCATAAAGAAGATAATAAACCTTTTACGCCAGCAGGGCAGTCCGTCCAAGTGGGATGGCTCCAAAAGAGAAAAGTCTCTGTCGAGGACAGGCACGCGCAGCAAACTCCATCCTGGGCGTCCTCGTCGACTTTCACCCCGGTCATTCGGAAATTGCGGTGCAGTGAGACGCGAAAGCCTACGGCTTCACTTTTTTTTTTTTGTGCATTTGGTTCTCACTCACTGATTCTGCAAAAGTCATATCTCTGTAACGGTTCCTTTCCATACTGAAATAAGGAATGAGATGTAAAGGTGCCTCCCCGAATGATTGAGTCCCCCTCTTCCCCCCAACTCAGTGTTAAAGTTAGAAAATAAATGATCGCAGTGTCCTGCAAGAGAAACTTTAATTTCTCTGGCACGGCGTGTTGCGGTTTGAGCTTCACAATCAAACCCCCCATGTCTCCCCCTCCCTCGTCCACGGCACCCCAGCACAAGCCTGGCAGGCCCTTCAAAGGCTCCGGAGCGGGCACCAGCCCATGGGGGTCCTACGCCATGTGCTGAAACAGCTTCTCCGAGGCGGCTGGGCAGACGCAGGCCCAAACAAAGGGAGGAAAGAGGGTGAAAACTACACACACACGGCCCCCTCCCAGGCCGAGCTGCTGTTCACCCCTGTCCAGGGGCGCTTCAACACCCTTCATTGGAAACTCAAAGTAGCCCCCCAAACAAAACAAGCAGCAAAAAACATACAGCCCGAAAACTCAAAGCGAATATCACACGCTCCGGCGGGCTGTAATGCCCCGCTAAAGCCTGACCCGGGAATAATTATCAAGGGGCCGTTTAGCCTGGTTTGTAGGGGTGGGGACGTCTCTCCCCCCTTTTTTAATTAAACAAAGTAACTTTCCCAGCAGATTAAGGGAAAGGATAAAGGTGTGATAACATTTTAGGAAATTGTTACCCTACCTGAAAAAAGACTTTTCTTCCCGGACAGTGGGGGAAACATCAAGGGGCTGTCTTCTGTAAACACCCCACTGCGGGTGACGTGACCATTCCAGCTGGCTGGCTCTTTTGAGTAGTGCATGGTTCTCATAGTGCAGCATGGCCACCCCCGACGTTGTAAGAAGTGTTCCCTCGGAGGACGAGGTGTCCCCTCCGACCAACAACAGAGGCGAGCGTTTGCTGGTTTGTTTCTTGTATTAGTTAGATTACCACAGTCCTCATCGAGCGTTTGATTGATTAGTAATGCCTGCCGGTCAGAGTCAATCGAAGGCAACGGTAAAGCTAAATATGCGCTTGAGACAATCTAAAGCTGGGCGGCCAAAACGGGGCACTTTGTATTTAAGGTCACCGGATAACTTCATGTTCCCCACTCTTACATTGTTTTAAGATGCCGATTTGTTTCAGCTGAAATTAATCTAGTCTGAACTCCCAGAATTGTAGGATGTGGTCTAACGGCCAGACTGGGGAACAAGGATCGAGCCTCGGCGTTGGCTCGACGTCCCGTGATTCTGGGCAAATTACTTAATCTCCCAACCAAAAAGGAGTGTGTCCTTGTGTAATGCAACTGGTGCTCATGTAAAGCGCTCCAATACCTCTGGGTCGAGTTTGCGCTATATAAATATGCAACAACAAAAAAATGCACTGGGCTGCTGAATGGGAACTGAAGACATGAAAACACAGACACCAATGAGTCACGTGGTATTCACAGTTCTTACACCAGAGTCCGAAAGGATTATGACTTCAAAATGGACTTTGTAGTAAGTTATAGAAAGCAATACTATACTTTTATACTAAAAGCAATCAATTAAACGAGTAAACAGTCATAACTGTGTATTTTTAGCCACAGAGATTCTTAAGCGTGGATTTCGACGGAGGACACGCCTCTAGGAACAGAGTAGATAGCGCATTACACATCTGCTCTGGGAACCAATCTAGGCCTAAACAAATACATACTTTTGAAAACAAAGCCAAAGGGCCGTCCCCAAACACCTTTGTGTTTTTTTTTACTTTGGAGTGTTTTACGTAGATGGATAGACAGTGACCATGTTAACAATTGAAAACAGACGAGAACAGCCTGTAAACTAAGTGACGGTCAGCGCACTGTGCAGGGTCGAGTCGGGGGCCTGTGCCTGCACAAACGTCAGGACACGGAGTGCAGCTTCAGGTGGGGGCATTATGTACCAAAATTACGGGCAACGCAGGGTATCATGGCTGGGATGTGCGGCTCTAGGACTCTTTAACAAATAATCTGTCGTTGGGAAAGTGCTTTTCTCTAGAACTTCTAGAGTGAGTGAGCAAAGGCCACTTAAAGTGTAGGGTGTTTAGAAAAATAGATATGGGGTGGAATGAAAACTAGCCAGAAATCAAGGATGACCAGGCGAGTGAGCCCTTGTGAATACCCAACTTTATCCAGGACTAGATATCGCTCCGGGGGATGGGGAAAGATCTTGCGCTGACTGCGGCTAGCCTGAGGGGCCAAATGACCACTGAAATAAGACTTTTCTTCCCGGACAGTGGGGGAAACATCAAGGGGCTGTCTTCTGTAAACACCCCCCTGCGGGTGACATGGCCTTTCCAGCTGGCTGGCTTTTTCGAGTAGTGCATGGTTCTCATAGTGCAGCATGGCCACCCCCAACATTGTAAGAAGTGTTTCCTCGGAGGACGAGGTGTCCCCTCCGGCCAACAACAGAGGCGAGCATTTGCTGGTTTGTTTCTTGTATTAGTTAGATTACCACAGTCCTTATTGATTGATTGATTGATTAGTAATGCCTGACGGTCAGAGTCAATCGAAGGCAGCGGTAAAGCTAAATATGCGCTTGAGACAATCTAAGGCTGGCCGGCCAAAACGGGGCACTTTGTATTTAAGGTCACTGGATAACTTCATGTTCCCCACTCTTACATTGTTTTAAGATGCCGATTTGTTTCTGCTGAAATTAATCTAGTCTGAACTCCCAGAATTTGAGGATGAGGCCTAACGGCCAGAGTTGGGGAACAAGGATCGAGCATTGGCGTTGGCTCAACATCCCGTGATTCTGGGCAAATCACTTAATCTCCCTACCAACAAGCATTAAAATTGCAATAGGTCTCGCCTTTGATTAAGTTAAAGCCATTTAAAGCCATTTGCTTTGCTATAGAATACCATTAGCAAAGCAAATGGCTTTAACTTAATCAAAAGCGAGGCCTATTGCATTTTCAATGCTGGTTTCCACTGGTGTAAGGAAAGTTGAGGGGGGTAGGGGCCCATGCAGCTCAGGGCCCCTACCCACCCACGCACTGCGGGGGCCTATGTTACGCCCCTGCTTCCATGGTTACGGAACGCTTGATAGTTTACGTCACAGTCTGCTTTTGTGACGTCATTAGGTTTTACAAAGGAACTATTTATGTTTAAAGAAATATTGGTTTGGTGACGGGAGGCGAGAAATGGCTCTTCTCTTACTGAGATGTAACAAACACAAGCGTAGTTCCTACGTGGCGAGTCCCTCCGACTCTCCGTTCTTGACGTCGTCACGCTGCCTACGCACGCTGGCGGCCATATTAGATTTCTCCGGTTACTGTGGCAACACTCTTCAACTCTGTAACAGGAAGCTTTTCATCTTTAAGAGACTTCTCCGGCACATTTTATCTTGACCTCCTCGGCGATACACACGCCCGTAGTGTATTGCGCACATTGCAATAAGTAGTTTTGGCGATACACACGCCATAGTCTTTCAGTTTCTGACTGCTCCAGCACATTTTATCTTGACCTCCTCGGCGATACACACGCCCGTAGTGTATCGCGCACACTGCACTAAGTGGTTTCGGCGATACACACGCCATAGTGTTTCAGTTTCTGTTGTCCTCAATATATATTCTTCACATATATACTTTTTCACCAATTTAGATGGCGATACACACGCCCATAGCGTGTCAAGGGATTTGAAATTATTTGTTTTATCCTTTGCTTATTTGGAAGGTACTTGAAATTGTTTCATCTTCCTGCTCAAAACAAATTTTAGTTTTACCCTATTCACGCGATGTCTTCTGAAAATTACTCTGTAGTTCTTCCCCCAAGTTTTCTACCTTATCCTGGACAGCCAAGCATATCCTGGGAAGACTGGTTTCCAATGTTTGAAAATTACCTTGATGCATTAGATGCTCAAGACTATTCAGCTAAAAGGAAGAAAGCGTTACTTTTGGGTTCTTTAGGCAAAGAAGGCAAACGCGTTTTTTGCTTCCTCCCTCAAGCTCTCCAGGCAAATGGTCAACCTCTTCCAGACGAGTATAAGGAAGCAATTTGTCGATTGAAGGTTAGATACTCTAAAGAAGAGAAATTGGTTATGAATAGATACAAATTTTATACTAAAAGTCAAAAGACAGGTGAGTAAATCGACAAATTTGTAGCAAGACTAAGAGAAATGTCTTAAGTGCAAATTTGGGAACATGACAGAAGAACTTATCAGAGATCAACTCATAGTCCAGTGTAACAACAAAAAGATACAAGAACATCTTTGGGCAGCGAAGAACCCCAATCTGCAAACAGCTATAGAATAAGCTAAAAAAAGGTCATCCTCAAATGATGTTAATGAAGTCTCAGTCCAAGAGCCTCTGGACCAGGTCCAGAATGTTGATGACCAAAGTGAGATTGCAGCGGTCAAGAATAAGAAGATGATTAAGAAAACCTTTCCGTCGAGATCTTTAAACATCCAAAAGTCTTCTAATGTTAAAATGTGTGATACGTGTGGGAGTGCTGTACACTCATCTGATTCAAAGTTTTGTTTTGCAGCCAAACAGGAGTGTTTAAAGTGTGGCCGCATGAGCCACTACGCCAGAGTATGCCGAGGTAAACCTCGATCTAGCGTAGCTTATGTACAGAGTTCTTCTCACCTTGTTGATGAAAAAGATAAAATCTTAGTTGTTGAGTCAGATTTATCTTTTGAACAAGAAGAAGACAAACGTAGGAATAGGTCAAAAGCCTTATTCACAGTAAATGGTCAAGATATACATTTAATGGTTGACACTGGCTCAAAGTACACTATAATTCCTAATCATTTGTTCCAAAATAAATGGGGTACCAGACCACCCCTTCCTAAAGACATCTCTCCAGGGGGTTACCAAGGCGCGTCTATAGACATATTAGGTTATTTTGAGGCACACATCATATTTTCCCACAGATACATCCAAGGGAAAGTTTATGTGTCTGAATCAGGACCAGCTATCCTTGGGTGGGTCCATCAGTACGACCTAGGGATAATTGTCAACCCTTGTGCTACTTCACAAGTTATGATCATTGAAGACAATGAATTAGACAAAATCCTTGCTGAAGCTAGCAGCGTATTTAGAGAAGGTTTAGGTCAACTTAAAGGATATTCCCATCTTATTGTATTAAAAAAAGGTTTAATTCCAGTCCAACACAAAGTTAGGCGGGTCCCTATTGTTGTCAAGCAAGAGGTTAAGGGGCTCATTGAAGATATGCTTGCAACGGGAGTTATAGAACCCGTAGAGGCATTCCCATGGATTTCTCCCATTGTCGTCACCAAGAAGTCGGATGGCAAGCTCCGCTTCTGTGTGGATTTGAGGTCTTTGAATCAATGTGTAGTCGCAGACACCTTTCCTCTACCAAACATTTCTGAATTAGTTACAACTTTAAAAGGTGCCAAGGTGTTCTCCAAATTAGACCTTAGGAGTGCATACCATCAAATCAATTTACACAAAGACTCAAAGCACTTGACTGCTTTTATCACAACCTACGGTACTTTCCAGTTTACACACCTTCCTTTTGGACTTAACTCTGCGGCCAGTGTTTTTCAGAGAATGGTGTCCAGCATCTTTGAAGGGGTGGGTAATAAGGTCTACTTTCAAGACGACATTTTTGTTTATGATCAGTCAGTGGAACAACATAACACCAGTCTCAAAATAGTATTAGACAGACTGTCTAACACTCCGTAAGGAAAAATGTCAGTTTTTAGTCAATCAAATTGATTACCTGGGTTACACCATCAGTACTTCCGGTGTCAAACCGAAAAAAGATCTATGTCGTGCTATTCATTCTGCACCTCAACCCAAAGACATGACCAATTACGTTCTTTTATGGGTCTCATTGAGTATTACTCAAAATTTGTTAACATTTTTTCAGACAAAACATCATGCATGAGGTCACTACTCAAAAGAGGTGTAAGCTTTTCATGGAGTGTTCAACACCAAGAATGCTTTGAAAATATCAAAAAAGAAAGCTGTAATGCTAAAGTCCTGTCGCCTTTTGATGTTCACAACAAGTCTATTTAACAGTAGATGCAAGTGCTACTGGCCTTGGAGCTATGCTTTCTCAGCTCAGAGATGGGTCAGAGCACACAGTTGCCTTTGCGTCTAGGACTTTGACTGATGCTGATACAAATTATTCAGTTATTGAAAGAGAAGCGTTAGCTGCTTCCTGGGCTGAAGAGTATTTCAGGACATATTTGTGGGGCATGAAGTTCATCTTAAGAACAGACCATAAACCACTCCTCAAAATTCTTTCTCCTGGGGGCACTGGTAAAGGGTCAGCTAGACTTGGTAAACTCGCATCAAAACTTCAGGAGTTCCAATATTCCATCGAATACATCCAGGGGTGGAAGAATGTACAAGCTGACTGCCTTTCTAGAATGTCTCTGGATTGGCGTAGTGTTGTTGATCCATGTGTCTTTGAATCTGGTGATGACATTGCAGTAGCTTCTATCGAGGATGCTGTGTTTGTGGGTGAGGGTGCTTTTGAAGCTAGTGATTGGGAACGTGAAATGAATTCGGATCACACTTTGCAGGAAGTTATCAGACTTATTACACTTGCTTCTAGGAGAGAGAGTTCTGTTCCAATCTCGGTCCGACCTTATGTCAAAGTTCTTGATGATCTCTCTCACATTAACCTCTTCAGTGCCCATGACGAGATAGTCTCGTCATGGAGCACGGTTGCGCTGTGCCCATGACGAGACTATCTCGTCATGAACCCCACCCACTAGTGCAACGCCCGGCACAGGAGGGAGAAAGGGCGTGGCACTGAAGGGGTTAACAACAATGTTTTAGTTAAAGAAGAGAAATGTATACCTTCTCTTGGTCTCAGAAATAAACTTTTAGCCTTAGCACATGAGGGTCATTTGGGCCAGACTCTTACACAACGTCGGCTCAAGAACCATTTCTGGTGGCCAGGCATGGATTCTTAGGTGGTTGAGCGGGTGGAAAATTGTTCCACCTGCAGAGAGGGAGAAAAAAGGCTAAAGGTAGGTCCCAAATCCTTTGATGCACATATACAAAATCCAGGCTTACCCTGGCATAGTATTTGTCTGGATTTTATTGGCGCTATGGGTGAGCTACACGAAAAGGACAGATTTGCTATTGTCATAGTCGACATTTATTCTAAATGGCTAGTTGTTGAATTCACTAACAATGTTACTACCGAGAGTACCATCAAGTTCTTAGGAAATCTGTTTAAGGATGAGGGTATCCCTTCAATCATTATTACGGACAATGGCACACAACTCACTTCCAAAGAGATGCAAGCCTTTCTTAGGAGTTGTGGTGTTTCCCATCATCGGACTTCATTATACAACCCACAAGGCAATGGAATATGCGAGAGGGCGAACAAAGTGATGAAGGGTATCATACAAATGGCCTCTGCAAATGGGTCTGTGGTACGGAAAATGTTTAATAAAATGTTGTGGGCCTATCGCACAACACCCCTTGTTGATGGACGTCTTTCCCCTTTTCAACTTATGAGAGGGCGTGCTCCCGGATTGAAGCTTATCCCTTCTTGGATTAAACAAATTGTTACTCTACAAAGTAACTGTTCGGGCTTGCCTTCCTCTACTAAAGTGTCCCGTACTTTCATTATTGGTGATCTTGTTAAAGTTAAAAGTGGTAGGGTGGGTAGGGGGTTGTCTAAATTCAAAGGGCCCTTTACCGTCAAGAAAGTACTGGATCATTGTGTAATCCTCAATAATGGTGAGTTTTGGAATTTCAGACGTGTGGCCTTGTACAAAAGGGGTATTACAACTTTTACCTTGGACAAACCCTCTTCTGCTCTGAACAGTAGTGGTTACCTATTGGCTCAAACACTTCTCGAGACCACAACTTTAATTCTGATAGGTGAACATCATGGTGGTGGGAGTGGCGATTCCCTCACGCCTGGGGATCACTCTGTAGTGGGTTCAACTTCAGTGCCTGAGGGTGTTGCTCCCAATCGTACCCCAAGATATCGCAGACCACCAGCATATTTGCAAGATTTCATCTGCTAAAATTGTATTATTGCAACATTTTATCTTCATATTCATATTGGTATATTATTATATTTATCGTGCTTAGTTTTTTTTTATCTTTCTCCTGTTTTGCTTTTGTTGCTAACAATAGAAAGGAAGACTATGTGTAGTACATAAGTCTCTGTTCTAGTCTTTCTAGAATTGTATTACCACTTACAGAATGCTTTTACCTTCATGTTCTATGTTGGCCTGTGATCTTGGGTTCTGTTCCACGGCAGTTACTGGTTGCCTCCGTGGTGGAGAGTCCGCTCTTGTCTCCTCTCTTGATCTTCAATAAAAGATCTATAATTACTACTTGGTTGCATTACGATCTATTTACAACACGCCCCCACCTTATTCTGGAAGGAGGCCGGGGGAGGGATCCTTCACACCTTGGAAAGGATTCACTCCATGGAGCAGTGTTAGTGGTATGTGCTCCAGCTGCATTACACTAGTGCGCCCAAGGGCCAGCCTGGCCTGCTGCCAACATGCAGAACAAGTGCAGACAGGACCGCCCAGAGACGCCAATGTTGAGCGCTGTGGGGTCTCGTGATGTGCCCAGAGGGTGTGGAGGTGGGTACTAGCCCTATAGCCATGCCCTCATAAACCCAGCATCACTGGCTAGGGGTCAGGGGAACACTGGTTCAAGCCAGCGTGCAGTAGGTGGGACATCAGAGAGGATGAGCGAAGATGGCAGTGCATAGAGGCTAGAGGGCCAGGAGGGTGCTCGGCTTTGATTCTCACTAGTGCACCATTCTTCGTCATTTGTACAACTTGGACCAGACAACGTGCAGCCCAGGGTTCGTTTAGATGCTCTTAGAGCTTACTTACTAGTATGTGTTACTATGACTACTGCAACAGAAGTCTGATACAAGGGGAAACATCCTTTACTCTGCATGAATTACAACGCATGTCATTACCCTGCATTTTTTACACCGCAAAAACTTTTACATCGCAGGGCTTTGCACTGCAAACCATTACAACGCATTCCCCATTACAACGCCCCGGTGGAGTTAGAATAGTAATTTGCACTGTAATAGACAATGTGTTGTAATGGATTGCGTTGTAAAGCCCTGTGTTGTAAAAGTTTTTGCCGAGTAAAAAACGCGGGCTAATGGCACGCGTTGTAAATGCGTGCGCAGAAAAGTGTCCTATTTGATGCAAGGGCAGCCGCAAGGATTGTTTCCGGTCCAAGGAAGGCATGGCTTGGCAGTTCGGGCTGGACTGTTCCCATGAGGCACAGGGTCAGACTGATTTGCATATGGCCATGTCTGAACTGGGGTGGCAGAGTGGGCTAAAGAACGGTGATGGATCAAACCCAGATCTGTTGACTGGGTGTGAGTGTTTGATTGGTTCTGATGCTCCGTCCATCACCACCCCCTTTTGTACCGCTTTGTTCGCCCTAAGTTGGCAGGGTATGCTCAGACGTGAGTCCCTTGCTCACTTTGCCACTGGATTCAAGCAAGCCTGGCTGAAGACGGCTGAAATGCCAGAAACTGGTCCTAGGAAGCTTGTTTCCGGTCCAGGGAAGGCATGGCTTGGCAGTTCGGGCTGGACTGTTCCCATGAGGCACAGGGTCAGACTGATTTGCATATGGCCATGTCTGAACTGGGGTGGCAGAGTGGGCTAAAGAACGGTGATGGATCAAACCCAGATCTGTTGACTAGGTGTGAGTGTTTGATTGGTTCTGATGCTCCGTCCATCACCACCCCCTTTTGTGCCGCTTGTTCGCCATAAGTTGGCAGGGTATGCTCAGACGTTAGTCCCTTGCTCACTTTGCCACTGGATTCAAGCAAGCTTGGCTGAAGACGGCTGAAATGCCAGAAACCGGTCCTAGGAAGCTTGTTTCCGGTCCAGGGAAGGCATGGCTTGGCAGTTCGGGCTGGACTGGACTGTTCCCATGAGGCACAGGGTCAGACTGATTTGCATATGGCCATGTCTGAACTGGGGTGGCAGAGTGGGCTAAAGAACGGTGATGGATCAAACCAAGATCTGTTGACTGGGTGTGAGTGTTTGATTGGTTCTGATGCTCCGTCCATCACCACCCCCTTTTGTACCGCTTTGTTTGCAATAAGTTGGCAGGGTATGCTCAGACGTGAGTCCTTTGCTCACTTTGCCACTGGATTCAAGCAAGCCTGGCTGAAGACGGCTGAAATGCCAGAAACCGGTCCTAGGAAGCTTGTTTCTGGTCCAGGGAAGACATGATTGGCAGTTCGGGCTGGACTGTTCCCATGAGGCACAGGGTCAGACTGATTTGCATATGGCCATGTCTGAACTGGGGTGGCAGAGTGGGCTAAAGAACGGTGATGGATCAAACCCAGATCTGTTGACTGGGTGTGAGTGTTTGATTGGTTCTGATGCTCCGTCCATCACCACCCCCTTTTGTACCTCCTTTAGGACTACTCAAGGACAGCATTGGGTTCCAAGAATAAATCCTGACTGTTTCTGTCTAATGTGCTACACCATGTACTCCACAGTAATTTGTGATCCACTCCTGGAGAAGAAAGGAAAGGGGAAGAGATGCAGCCTCACCTCCCAGTCCAGAGGCCTAAGCATCACAGGGTGTAAAGGAGCTTTATCATCAAAGAGGCCTCTCACCCGCAAAGATTATTCCAGAGATCCTACTGCGCGGCACAATCCCTTGGAAGGGAAGACAAAAAGGGCAAATACTCCGGGAAAGAGAAGTCACACAGCGCCATGTTACTGTTAGGCGAGACAGCACAAACGTACCAAATCCAAATATCATGGAACTTGCAGTTCATGGGCCGTCTTCCTTCCGTGCCACCCGTACAATGAGAAAGACAATGACTGCAACCCGTACAACGAGAAAGCCAATGACTGCCAGATGTACAATGAGAAAGTCAACGACAGCAATAATGACCCTATGAGATTACCGGTCCCTTTGGACCCTTAATAACCCAGACCGGCAGGTGTAGCAGACTATCTCAAGCAGTAACCTCTTTAAAGAGTGCTAAACTCACTGCCTCAACCATTCTTGAGAGGACTCTGAGGTAGCAAAGCAGGACAACAGTCGAGGAAGAGGGTTTGGAGGGATGTAAAGAAGCATACATTGCCCTCACATTGCCCTCTGCCCCTCCTCAGAAAATAGACTTCCGCACGACAAATCAAAATGATAGAAGAAGGTGAAGGTTGTAACATCAGCGGGATGCTTGGTGAACAGGACGTTGCGCAGATGCTGCCCTCATGAGAAGCGTATACTGGTCCAGAAATGCTAAACACCACACCTGTACGATGAAGCAGGTGTTCAGCGGAGGATGCAAGTCATGGGAAAGGAGTGAAGTTTTGGACCAATTCAGAAAGCTTCTCCTCGAAGAGTCTTCTTATGGCGATCTAATAACCTAGAACGCGTCCCAGGGACGGACAATAGCCGGTCTCCAAGATGAGTGAAGCTCAATATGAGAATCTAAAAAATCTAAAATCTTCAAGATCAATCACACTGCAGGCACAGGATAACTAGTGATAAAAAAGAACTGTCACCTGCCACTCCAGCATTCAACTACATCACATAATATTCTAACATTCCACTACATCAAAAAACACTCCAGCATTCCCGTACTTCACCAAGCACTCCAGCATTCCACTAAATCACAAAACACTCTGGCATTCCACTACATCACAAAACACTCCTGCATTCCACTACATCACCAAGCACTCCAGAATTCCACTACATCACCAATCACTCCAGCATTCTGCTACATCACCAAGCACGGCAGCATTTCACTACATCAACAAGCATTTCAGTATTCCACTACATCACAAAACACTCCAGCATTCCACTACATCACAAAGCACTCCAGCATTTCACTACATCAACAAGCATTTCAGTATTCCACTACATCACAAAACACTCCAGCATTCCACTACATCACAAAACACTTCAGCATTCATCGTGGCTGCACAGTTTGGACGGTGTAACTAAGGAAAGGGCGCATAGCAAAGACTCAAGTCACAACACATCTCCCTTTCCTTAGGGAATCTTTTGACACAAATTACACACAGCACAACAGTAATACATAGCATCCAAAATCATAAGTATAAGAATAAGAATAAGAGTACACGTCAAACTATCAAGGACAGGCAATGGAAAAAATGAAGAATATTCCTAGGACATTGAATACATTTAAGATCCCCACCATCTCCCCCTTCGGGAAACCGTTGACATGAATAAATCTTCAAAGACTAAAGATGAAAAAAAAAACAGTCCTAAGACATTAAATTCATTAAAAATCACACCCATCCCCTTCCCCTAGGGAAACAATGGTCACTAATTGTATTTATTCGCACAGCACGAACACCCATACTGTACGCCTGACAGGACAACAGGTTTCAGGCAAGGATACACTACAACGTACACAGTTTACACACCAGACAGGAGAGAAGGTCTCAGATAAAACAGCACGGGGTACAAGACCCCACAACGCACACAACTTGCAAACCTGACAGGGCCAAAGGTCAAACGGTAAGGGTGCATAGCAGTGACCCAAGTCACAACACATGGCATTTAAGTCTTCCATAAAATGATAAAATCAGCAGTTTAGGTGCCCCTTTCCTAATGTGGGATTAGGCAGCAAGTTTTTGAAAACGCCAGAAAAAGGTACAAAGACTTTGCAGACAGTTTTGCTCCCTTGCCTATTTTTGTACAGGAAGTAATCCTTTACTGTGTGCTCGAGATGTTTTATCTACAGTACATGTTCTCGCCTGCCTCATAACATATTATTGATTTATTTATCAAACTCGGACTACTTTGAAATAAAAGTGCTGCATGCAAATTAGGAAAAGATGACCCAGAGAGGACAAGGAGAGCTCGAGAAACAGTGGGGAATGAGAGACATGCCTGAGAACCGTCTGCATGGAGATGAGAGCGAAATCCTGAGGTGAGAGTGGGCAGCACAACAAATGGACTGTTAGAGGGGCCCTTGGATGGAACCTTGGGTTCTGGGAGAGAACCAAGTTAGGAACCCAGGAAATAACACTGATGAAGGCAGGAGGCAAAGCTTTAAGATGCACCCAGAAACACAGATAAGAATGACTATACGTGGGGCTGGGAGTAAGAATCAGAGTGTACCAAGTGTAGGAACGGGGGGTGAAGGGGTCTTTGGAGTGCTGAGGTATAGTGGGTGCAGCCATGGACAGTCTGCTTAGCGTGAAGCGCGGAACTTCATTGAAAACGTGAAAGCAGCGAGGTTTGGGATAAAAGGCGGTGGTTGCAACCTAACTTGACTGTCAAGACAGCTGTCAGATTAAGTGGCAATCAGGAGCGGCCATACCAGGTCACAGCACTAAACGGGTTGGATCAGATGACGCGGCACAAAGAAAGCGAGCAGAACGCTTCTGTGGCTCGCGGCACCTTCTGTCAGCTAAGTTCGAATATTATGTATATTTTACCGATGTATTGGTAACTTTGGGGCGCCGAGACCTCTTTGTCAGGGAAAGGTTCTTCAAATTAGGGCCAAGACATCCTGCATTTGTCACAGTAATGAGGATATGGTGGAGGCTAAAGACGAGACTTTCTTTGAGGGAATCAGAGGGCTGGAAATATCTAAACCTCGACTGTAAGTGTGGGATTTTTAATTTGGCAAACGGACATCCTGAGTAATTGAAAACGCGATTATTTTTTTCTAGGGGTCAAAGATAGAAAGGTTGCTCGTGACAAAGATGGATGGAGAGAAAAGAAGAATAGGACGAGAGATGGGGATCGAGACATACAGAGAGAGGAGACAACACGAGCCAAGGAGGGATGAGAGAGAAGATAAGAGGGCACAAAGGGGAAGCAGAGAGAAAGAGGATGCTGGAGTGCAAATATGTATTTCCGACAGGTGACGGTTCATGTCTGGACGAGACGAGCCTCAGAAAAAGGGAATAAGAGGGCATAAAACATACACAAAGAGTGGAAATGACCAACAAACAATAGCCAAATAGATGTAAAGCATAAACATACTATTGACATGGTAAATGAACAGACAAAAATGCTGCTTGAAGCCACAGGCACACCGCACAGCGCTCGAAGCGGGAAATAATTCAGGATTTTACCTTTGTAACTGACGTGCGCAGACAGAGCACGTAATTCCACTTCCTTCAATAGTAACCACCCTCTATGTCTACAATACTCCTCAGACAGATTTTAGCCTGAAAGTAACGAATATTGGTTTGGTGACGGGAGCCGAGAAAATGGCTCTGCTCTCACCGAAATGTAACAAACACATGAGCTTCCATGGTTACGGAACGCTTTGATCGGTTACGTCAAAGAGCGCTTTTGTGACGTCACTGGGCTCCACAAAGGAAGTGTCAATGCTTAAAGACACATACTAGCTAGTCACTTTGTACCGGCTAGCAATATATTGTCCTTCTGGGTTATATAATATAGCATGCACAGGGACTTTACTCTAAAAAGTCGGAAGTATGCACCAGAAGAGATACAAACTCGCAAGGGTGCAGGTTTACGTCTTTTGCGTATTCAAATAACTTCTAAAAAGTATTCCACGAAAGGTGCAATGTCGCAGGTGTGCGTGAGGGCTTCAGGAAAATGTGAAGTATTTTTTACGCCGCTTCGCATTTTGAAATCCCTTGACTTTTATGCAATGGCACTGTCATTTTTGGTTTCCCTTCATATGGAAAATATTGGGATAAAACACTCTTCGCTTGCACCCCCACCTTATTTTGGAAGGAGGCCTGGGAGTGGGTGGGGGACTGTGATCCTTCACACCTTGGAAAATTATTTGTTTATTCTGTGGAGCATTGTTGGTGGCTGATGCGTATGTGCTACAGCTGCAACACACTCAGGGTGACCAACTGGCATGGGTGCAAATTCAGGACGATAAGTGTAACAAGCGTTTGCAATGCAATAGGGCTCGCATTTTTTTGTATTACTTATGCTACTGCTGGGAAACATTTTAACAAATAAAAGCCATTAGCATTTGCAACGCCAATAGCTCAAAGTTTAACAAATGCGAAACCTATTGCATTGCAAATGCTTGTTTGAACTAGACAAGATGACCGTGGGTGGTGGAACGGTCGTTAAAGAAAGGTCCTTGCATTATATGTCAATCAATCAGGGAAGACCAGCTCCAGTTGTTTAAGCCCACCCTCACCTGTGAACCATGCCTGGACACACTCAACCCACCCCTCGAAAGATCCCTGTACCTAAGCTCCAGACGATGCCCTCTGCCGGTGCACAGCACACTAGCTCCGGGCACAAGAGCGGATCCTGCTCCCCTATTTGTGGATGCAGTTTTGTTGGACAGAGTCCCTGATGCCTTTTATGTTGATTTGTACTTTTACCCTGAAGGCCAGAAGAGATTATCTCTGCCTTGTCATTGCTCGCGTGATAAGACACCGCAAGGACGCTTTGACTTTGTGTCTGCGCTGATTTGCAGCACATTTCCAGCCAGGTCTCCTCATATATATGTGGCCTGGAGAGCGACTACAACACGCATTATTCATTGTTTTTCCAGTGCCATGAACAACGTCTTCACCTGCCTGCCGAAATCTGCCTGCGGGAAGTCAGGGGCCCATTCGTAAAGCACTTTATTAGTGATTTCACTTTCTTTGGAGGACTTCTTGTACGTTTTTGCGGTCTTTCTATGAAATATTACTCGATGAGCCCCAACCAATGTATCTACTGTGGCTATCAGCACTTTCGAGCCGGCCGATGACTAGGGGCGAGCACTTTATCAATGGCTCTTTGTCTCCTTGAGCGATCTTGTATCTTAACTTGTTTTGGACGATTTGTTGTTGCGTGTCTCCAGGGCCTTTTAATTAGATGTGATGTTGGCCGGCCGCAGCCAATGCATTTCTTGTGAGTGTTAGCACTTTAGAGCGGCCGAGGACTGGGCACGAGCGCTTTATCAATGGCCGTTTGTCTCCTAGAGCGACCCTGTCAACAGCGTAGATTGTTTTTAGTTTTAATATGAATAATTTTAGCCTGTATATCATTGGGGTATGTCAATAAATGTTGTATGTTTTGTGTTGTTTATCGTATGGCCTGTCTTTGACAGGCTGACACAATACAGTATTCTCACTGAGGCGTGTATTCTGGGCTAAGGGGGTGCTTTGGGCTCAGTCTGATATATAATGCCTCTCAGATGACACACTTCACTCCTCGTCTGCACTCTTTCAGTTCCCGCTGCTCTTGCAAACTTCGGAAACTGTCTGACAGGTTGGCCCAAATGTGCTTGTTTATCGCCAAAAGAAGAGGGGGACAACTCCTTTCACAGCCTCCTACAAGCGATTCAGAGAGAAACGTAAAAACGTTTTAATTTTCAGACACATAAAATGGCGTTTGTATGTTAAGAAAAGCTATTTTGTGGTTGTAAAACCCTGTGATTTTGCATATCTCAGGATTTGTGATGGCGTTGTACATATGGCCCTTAGCTAGCTTATAGAGTGGATCATTTCTTTCAATGGTTGCACATGGTGTACACCTGTACTCATATTTGGGGACCATGACTTATTTCCCATCATACACTTTGACCCAGAGCAACAGAGAGAAAGACAGGAATTTAATAAAGAACAAAGAAAAGAAATATAGGAAAACTGTGACTAATGGAGAGAACAGGAATGTAGAAAAAGCTGTAAGAATGGAAAAAAAGACTCATGAAACGCAGGGTGGTGGAAGACGGGGGCATGGAGTGAAATCAAGACTTGGCAGCTGTGGTGTTTGACAACAACAGCATCTGGTAGAACCAGAGCTTCTGAGAAAAATACTCAACCCCTGCACTTTTTTGTTGTTGTATATAGCGCAAACTACACCCAAATGTATCAGAGCGCTTTACATGAGAACCGGTTCCATTAAAGACGGACAGATTAATTTTTGTTAGGCACCGGATATTAAGTGATTTGCCCAGAATCACAAGATTTTGAGCGTCCCTGCTGAGACTAGCTTCGAGGACGACCGCTTTAGCCGTTAGTCTACATCTTCTCATGCAATTATACAAATGAAGAACTCTTAATTAAACGTATTTCCTCTGCAATCATTCCTTCAGGCAAATTTTACTTTCACAAGATGACATGACGAAACATACGAATGCCAAGTATAGCACCACAAATGCTTAAGGCGCGTGCAGAACACGTGACCATTTTTATAAACTGAAGGAATAATCACTGCAGCACTACAATCGAGCAATGTTAGTCATAACATGTACCTGTTCGAAGTTAATACCTTTCAGGAATCAGGCCCAAGGGCCACTCTTTCTCGCAGTCGTCTGCATAAGTGTTTCCAAAGAACTCCTTTGTTGTGCATGGTTACCCTGCACCCAGAGCAAAAGCTCTTTCAACCAGACTTAAACACGATTCATGAACAGCCACCAAATTAACGGTAAAAGGACAACAAAGAAAAAGAAAGCGTGACCATCCATACTCAAGTAGGAAGGGGAGGGGTTTAATCCGAGCAGCAGGAAAGGATTTAGCATGGTGCTAAGCATTCTTTTACGAAATAAGCTCCTTCTATGGGCTTTGAAAGACTGCGGCAAACACGCGAGTGATGCGCGCGCACCACAGCGAGCCATGTGTTTTGCGTGATCGTGCACGCGTCTGCGCACGATAAAGCAAACCACATGTTACCCTGTGCGGGTAACAGACACCAATAGGCCATGGGCGGAGCAACGCACCCACCTTTGGCCTATTGTGTGCTCTGTTTCTGAAATACACGCACGCACTAGCCAATCCCGTAACAAAAAAGAAAAAGCACACGCACGAGCATGTGCAATTTCTAGGTACAGTTTTAAACCCCCTACAAAAGGGCTCTCGCTGCGCGAGCAGTGCTGCGCACTGCAACTCAAGTGCAAGCCCTAAAAACTCAAGACAAAGGGTCAAAATTCAGGACAAAAATTCAGAAGAGAAGGTCAAAATTCAGGACAAAAGATAAGTTTTACAGACACATCAGAGGAAGTTGCACAATAGTATCAAAGTAAGTAAATAGACAACCACTTAAGTACAAGTCAAAAGAAGTTCATGTTAGGTTGAGACAATCGTGCACTTCACGATTTTTCAGTAGGTGCACAGCTGTGAGCAACTGTGCAGGTCTTTTTGTGGTATTTCATATGATAATAATCTATTTATATGGTTACTGCACTGGGTTGTCCAGTCTGATATTTTGTTTACAACTCATGGTCCTGAGCAGGCGTGTTTGGTGACAGAAGTGGTCAGGAAGATCTGCTCGGATAGACTTTGTTACAAGCATCCCATATCTGAGTGCCATTGTGGGATGTAAAGCGGCACGCATAGGTGAACTAAAGGGAGGAATGGTGTGACGAACCCACTATAGGGAATGCATTATGGGTGTTTCAGCAAGTGGAACTTAACATATGTAATCTGACTTTGCTTATGGGGGCTTTGCAGAGAGTTGTACTAGCTGACGGAAGTCACAAAGGTGCTTTCCCCTGCAGCTTTCTTGAAGAAGGCACTGTCCATACAATATTAGATAGTTTATTTTTAACGTCGTGCCTATTGCTACATACACAATATACATCTCAAGCGCAGCTCATGGCACTATGAGGCTCTCCCTAAAACCTTACATCTAAAACAAAACATGCAAAGATTTACCTTTACTTGTGTAACATTCAAGTAGTAGTTGGGTGTCACTCAAAATGACATATGATTGATGTATAGATATCACACATAAGTACACAGAATAGTAACGCATAGGCAAGGGAGTAGCCACAAAACGTAAATACCTCCCACTTTGAACTAAAGCTCTTATGGCACCAAGAAAGCAAAGTAAGTCATCACAACCCTCCCTAGAAGAGCTTTCTTGTCCAAGGATCTAGCCATTCATCCTTCCATCAACCTCTGATATCCACAATTTCAAATTTACATTCTTTCATCCATCATTCAGTCTTTCACCATTCATTCTGTCCTTCCATCTGTACCAATCCATATTCAAACCTTTTCAACCATTTGAAAACCTATCCATCATCTATCCTTCCATCCATCATTTCACTCATCCATCCCTCCATCCACCCTTTCACTCATCCATCCATCATCCATCTAACCTTTCACCCAATCCATCCTTTCAATCATCCATCCACTCTTCCATCCATCCATTCATTCACTGATCCATCCATCCATCCATCCAACCTTTACCCTTTTATCCAAGCCATCCTTTCACTCATCCATCCACTCTTCCACCCATCCATCCATCCGTTAATCCATCCAACCATTTATTCATTCACCCATCCAGCCATTCTTTCACTTACTCATCTATCCAACCAGTCACTCATCCATCCACCCATTCAACTTGTCACTCATCCATCCACCCATTCAACTTTTCACTCATCCATCCATCCATCCATTCTTTCTTCCAGCTCTCCACCCTCCTTTTCACCCCTGTATGTACTTTTTCACTCATCCTTCTTTACATTCTTCTTTTCACTCATCCAGGCACCCATTCGCCCATCCCTTCTGCCAAACATTCATCCATGCTTTCACTCATCCATCCATCCATCATCCCTTTCTCTCTCTCCATTCCCATTTCACTTAGCCACCCATCCTTCATTCACCTTCACCTATCCACCAGTTACTCATCCACTCATGAATCTATCCATTGACCCGATCACTCATCCATCCTTTCACTCATCCATTCATCCTTTCTCCCATCTATCCACCATTTCACTCATCTATCCATCCTTTTGTCCATCCTTACATCCACTCTTTCACTCATCCGTCCATCCATTCACACTTTCACTTATCAATTCATCAATCCATCCATCATTTCTCTCATCCATCCACACATTCACTCGCCCATCATCCACGCTTTCACTCATCCATCCATCCTTTTACTGATCCATCCACCCTTTTACCCATCCATCTACCCTTCTACCAATACATCCATCTATTTACCCTCATCCATCCTTCCACTCATGCATCTATCCATCCTTTCTCTCATTATCCATCCATTCACCTATTCACCCTTTCACTCATCCATACATCATTTCACTAATCCGTCCAGCCATTTACCCATTCCTTCTCTTATTCACTTACCCACCTTTGCACATTAATTATGAGCTGAGCCTTTGTCTACTGAGTTGTAGACAGATGAGGCCATTAAAGAACTTCACCCTTGCTGTAGTTCCTAAAGCAAGGTGTGGGGTGAGGTGGGGTGAGGGAGAATTCACTAGGCCCCCTGCACATAGGCAATCTGAAAACTTGGAAGTCATGAGCCATGCATGATGCACAGTACCAGGACGTGAGGTGACTGTGGCATGGTGTTGTTTCCAGGGCTTTAAGTGGGATGAAACAACTGGGGGTATCTCCAAGGAGCGTGTCTGATGTAATTAAGGGCGGGGCTTGAAATATCGAAGCTAAAAATAAGCGCTAAGCATAATGTGCCGCCCGACTGGTATTTTGCTGTTTCATCATTGCATCAAGTAACTTTAGACCTGCAACAAGTCATGACTATTGGCTTTGTCAATGGATGTTAGTTGCATAAAATAAATAAAAAAGCAGCAACTATGGCTCCGTTGTATATAACATTAAAAATGCTTGAGCTCTGAAAATAATGAGACTGTGTAAGAACTATAACCCCTTCTTTTTAACTTCTTTCACCAGCTTGTTTCATGAACTGGTACACAGCAGCATGGGCGTTTTTGTACATTTGTTTTGTACATTTCTTCCATCTAACCCTAGCAAAATGCCCTGCCCTAGACCGCGGCAGGAGGAGACCACCACATGCTCCAACAGGTCAAACTGGCCCATTGTCATTCTATATATGACAATCAGCCTGCACACAGAATGACAATGGGCGGGGTGGGGCTGCTCTTGTGCTCCGAGGAGGAGTGTGAGGCGGCCCCATCAGGGAGCGGAGGCCTCTCGCAGGAGAACCGCTCTGCTCCCTCCAAGGCCCAAAATTACGGACAAAAGGCGTCCGTAAAAGGGTTCCTCACGGATAACGGACGTGAGGACTAAATTACGGACGGTCAGTGCAATTTACGGACGGTTGGTCACCCACCCACTAGTGCACCCAAAGGCCAGCCTGGCCTGCTGCGAACAAGCAGGACAAGTGCAGGCAGGAACGCCCCGGAAACGCCAATGTCCAGACCTGTGGAGGCCTCGTGAAGCGCCCAGATGGTGTGGATGTGGGGACTAGCCCGTCAGCCATGCCCCTTTATACCCTGTGAAAACCGTGGCCAAGCACCACTGGTTCGGAGTCGGGGGAACACTGTTTCCTGCCAGCTTGCAGCAGCTGGGACCTCAGAGAGGATGAGCAAAGATGGCAGGGCATAGAGGCTGGAAGGCCAGGAGAGTTCTCGGCTCTGATTCTCACCAGTGCACCAGTCTCCGTCATTTCTACAACTTGGATCAGGCAACATGCAGCTCGGGGTTTGCTTAGTTGCTCTTAGAGCTTACTCACTAGCATGTGTTACTATGAATACTGCAACAGGAGTCTGATTCAAGAGCAGCCACAAGGCCTCCTTTAGGACTACTCAAGGAGAGCAATGGGTTCCATTAATAAGTCCTGCCTGTTTCTGTCTGATCTGTTGCACCTTTTACTCCACAGTAATTTGTGATCCACTCCTGGAGAAGAAATAGAAAGGGAAGAGATGCAGCCTCACCTCCCAGTCCAGAGGCCTAAGCATCACAGGGTGTAAAGGAGCTTTATCATCAAAGAGGCCTCTCACCCGCAAAGAGTATTCCAGAGATCCTACTGCACGGCACAATCCCTTGGAAGGGAAGACAAAAAGGGCAAACACTCGGGGAAAGTGAAGTCACCAGTATCATGTTCCAGTTACTTGAGCCAGCACAAACATACTAAATCTAGATATCATGGAACTTGCAGCTTGTGGGCAGTCTTTATTCTGTGCCACCCGTGGAACGAGAAAGCCAATGACTGCCACTCATACAATGAGAAAACCAATGACTGCCACCCGTACAATGAGAAAGCCAATGATTGCCACCCGTGGAACGAGAAAGCTGATGATTGCCTCCCGTACAAGAAGAAAGCCAATGACAGCAATAATGATCCTATAAGTTTACCAGTCCTCTCAGTCCCTGAATAACCCGGACCCTTTAACGAGGGCTAACCTCACTGCCTCAAGCATTCTTGAGAGGACGCTCAGGTAGAAAAGAAGGATGACAATGGCGGAAGAGGGTTTGGAGGGATGTAAAGAAGCATACATTGCCCTCTGCCCCTCCTCAGAAAACAGACTTCCGCACAACAAATCAAAATGATAGAAGAAGGTGAAGATTGTAACATCAGCGGGACGCTTGGTGAACAGGACGTTGCTCTGATGCTGCCCTCATGACAAGCGTATACTGGTCCAGAAATGCTAAACACCACGCCTGTACGATGAAGCAGGTGTTCCGCGGAGGATGCAAGTCATGGGTAGGCCTGGGCTAAAATTTCGTTCCGTTCGCGGAAATTGCGATAATATGACATTTTCTCGTTCCGCGGTAAGCGCGAAAATGTCAAAATTTCCGCATTCCGCAGCTTGGCGATAATTTGTTTCTTGCTCGCGCTGTAAAAAATACATACTCGCGCCCGCGCGATCGCCTTACCTTAACCCCTGCGTTCGCCGACAAGTTTTCTTGATCCGGTCGTGTTCTCCATGAGATGTTGTATTGTTTTTAGCCATTTGCGCTGTCTCGCGACAGTTCGCGCCCGCAGTGGCATCATGCGTCGCGCGATCACGTCTTTCTTCTCGCGATCATGCACCGCGAGACAACTGAAAACAAGATGGCCGCGCCCGCGAGCAACCACATGGGTAAGTTGGCGAGCCGCAACCATGCAGAAAATCTCGCGAACATGCGGGAAAAAAAACTTCCGCATCTTCGCGATATTTCCGCGTGTTTGCGATAATTTTTAACATTTTCGCGATAATTTGCGAAAGTGGATTTCGCAAATTCCGCCCACCCCTAGTCATGGGAAAGGAGTGAAGTTTTGGACCAATTCAGAAAGCTTCTCCTCTAAGAGTCTTCTTATGGCGATATAATAACCTAGAACGCGTCCCAGGGATGGACAATAGCCGGTCTCCAAGATGAGTGAAGCTCAATATGAGAATCTAAAAAATCTAAAATCTTCAAGATCAATCACACTGCAGGCACAGGATAACTAGTGATAAAAAATAACTGTCACCTGTCAAAGCAGATTGCGATTATGCATTTTGTATCTACAAGAAAAGGACACAGTCCCAACGAACCTACGCAGCGTCCTTCTACAGGAGTTCACAGTCAGTCATCAGCTGTTTGTAGCTAAACTGACACTAAAATTTCAGTCACTCAATGGCTTGAGGTTCGAAAGCCTGCCATTAATTAACGTAAAATGTAGTTACCAAATTAAACTAAAAATACCTCAAAGTGGAACCTGCAAAAGGTTCTGAAAGTGTAGACCCTAGACTTCATTTCGAAAACCAAGCAACATTGTGGAAGCCACTGACACTAAGTTCAAAGCGACTACCATAGACACGACGATTAACATGAACTCCAATGTCCCGAAAGTCTCAGAGCATGAACCATGAGAACGCCTGCAGCGTCAGGTGATGTTTGGATAAATGACAACAGTAGCAGGGGCTTGGTTTATGGATGGGATTTCAAAACTATAAAAAATAATTTATGTCCCCAAACGGCCAGAAAATGACCTCTAACCATTAGCTGCAGTAAGGCCAATTTACTGGTAATGTTTTGAAGAAGTATGGAGTTGACCAGGAAGTCCTGTGACTTGAAAATTTGACAGCCTGTCCCTAGGGTCTTCCACTGCTGCACTCTTCAAGATCACTAAGAAAATATGGAGCTCACCCCCATCTTATTGAAATGATCCAAATCCCTTGTAGAGCTCATCCATTTCACACATTTTTGTGCCGCCTACATATTCCAATTTTTATAAACGCCTCAGCATTTAACGAACTATCATGTTCATTAATCCCGACCTCATCGTCATATAGTGTAAAACAGTCTTCTGTGGTAACTGGGATTAAATTCTCTTTAAAACCTTTATGTCCCAAATAATTTGTAACCCCTTACAATTAATCTCATGCCATGTATTGATGCCCTATTTTGTGAATTTTGCCCAAATTTGTTTACAGTATAAATAGATGTTTGCTGAAATTGGTTGGTACAGACTAAGGGCCACATGCATCAAAGTATAGAATTGCGATTCCTAAATAGCGATTTTTAGGGAATCGCTATTTAGGAATCACAATTCCTTATGCATGTAGGAATCGCGATTCCTACAAATTCCTTAATAACGACTCGCAAATTGCGACTAGCCATTAAGGAATGCCTTCCCATTCATTCCTAGAGGCCCATAGGAATGAATAAGAAGTCACTCGTAATTTGCGAGTACCAAATTGGTACTTGCAAATTCTGAATGCAATTCGAAGGGTGCTAGGGGGCCTAAAGACCACCCTGCTGCACCCCCAAAAATAAATGTCATGTGTGTACATGTGGCGCACACATTTGCCCTAAGGGCATATGTGTGCGCCACATTGCACTTTCAAAAATGCACTTTTGTGCATTTGTCAAAGTTTTTGCAAATTACCATCAACTTGCAATTGATGGTAGTTAGCATTTCCTAAATGCGAAGTCGCATTTAGGAAAGGCTTGATGCATCCCAAATAGGGAAACCCAATTTGCGATTCCTTAAAAGCATTCGCAATTTAGGTAATCGCAAAATTTGTGATTACCTATATTGCAAATGGGTTTTGGGTTGATGCATCCCAACTGGCTAAATACCGGTGCAAATGGGCCTATTCTGCAAATCGGCCCGTTTGCGACTGTTATTTACCTTGATGCATGGGCCCCTAAATCCCTTACAGACAATATTATGCTCTTTGTATATTTTGTTTCTTTTCATAAATGCTTCTGTTATGTTATTACCTATTATGTCGCTATGCCATTAACACTTTTTAAACTTTTGAGATGTGCGAAAGTGTTAAATAATTACATTGAGTTACTCATTCCCTTGACCATAGTATCTCTAACCATTTACCTGATAGTTTGCCCTTCCTACCCTGGAAACATTTTTATTCCTGACTAGGAGTGATATCCAAATCTTTCCAGTGTGACTTCTTCTTTCCCACCCTGGAAAGGATGTTACTTCTGACCGCGGCAGGAGTAAATCTTCAATCAGGGGTTTGAAAATACCTACAAATTCTCAAATTTGGGATATTCCCATGCTTAGCAGGAAAACCCTACACCCTATCCTTTGAGGGGGGATTACTCACGTACAATATCATGCACATGATATTGCAACATCGTAGGGCAATGCTACACCAGAATGCATGGATTTATAGTTTTGCGAATGCGCCTCTCACTTGTAAACAAATATATTTGCACATGGAAATGGGATTTATGGTTTTCAATGGCTTTGTGAATGAGGCCTAGTGTATTGAGCTGTTATTCCAATTATATGCAGGTCTTGATCAATAACCAATCGACCAAATCTATTTTGGCCTGATTAAATCAGCCAATGGGCCAGAGTGGGATGGCGCTGTGCGTTAAGTATCACATCCAGGCAGCTGCTACTCAATGTGATTACCTATCCTTATCTGAGCCATTGTCATATGAATAGAGATTTATTCAAAGAACAGATTCCACAAAGAGAACACCCTCATCCACAAAAGACCTGGCATAAACCCACAACCACTGGAGAGTTCCCGCTCAAACTAACCTCAACATTGCATCAAAAAGTACAGATTAACATGATAAGGCCGCAACCCTATCAAACGCACTAAGCACGCAGCCAGCATAGGAGAAACTTGTCCCTCTCTGGCCAACTTCATTTAAACTAAGTTCCGCCCACGTAAAAGCGACCTGCGCTTTTCACAAAAGTCGATGTATACTCGCATACATTTATGTGTGATCTATAAATCAATTCTATGTATCGTTCTATAAACCAAGCGCCACAGATTAAATGCACAGATTTCCGCCAACAACCCAGAGGCTGGCAGCCAAGCTTCAAGATGTGACATAAGAACAAGACATCCCTCCCACCCTTGGTTCACTCTGTCACTGTGAAATTTAGACATTGTGTCTCAGGCCCTGGTTTCCCACTTGCCTGTGGGTGGCTGGTCACAATGATAGCAGTGCCTGTGGAATCCGGGATCAGGCGCAGTAGTTTAATGTACTTGGGGCATGTCAGATGGTTGAATTCTGCAGGCAGAAGACTTATAAAGCTGGCCCACAGATCACAATATATATCTATATATGAGATCAGTAGCTGATGCTAGATTCATGCCTAGGACATACTGCAGCTTATGTAGCCATGTCATGTGGTCTGGGATCCTGTCTGTGCCCCAGCGGGCGAGAAGAGCCTGCTGTACCACGCCATGGGTGGGAACTATTTGTTGGTTCGGTAAAGATTTTAGGGGTAGGTCTGGAGATTATATAGGCTCAGCATAGTGTAGGCGGGGACATACAGGATTTGCATACCAAAGGCCCTGTCAATGGCATCCAGAATGTCCTCCCAGTATCGGACCATCTTTGGGGAGTCCCACAGAAGGTGCAGTTATGTCCCTGTATTCCCACAACCCCTCCAGCACTTGTGGTTCCACTCCGGGTTCCATTTCTGGATGCGAGCGGGCGTCAGGAACCAACATGAGGCAATCCTGAAGGCGGTCTCGGTGTTAGATGAGTTGTGTTTGTGTGCTTTTCCGAGTAGTAGATCTGAGCCCTTTCTTTGTGCATGAGTGTGCGGCCTAATTCCAATTTCCACTTTTTCTTCCCAGCAGTCTGTTTGTGTGTGCGCAGAGTGGGGCTAGAAAGGTATATAGTTCAGCGATAAGATGTTTGTCATCGCATTTGAGGTAGACCCATTTCTCAAATGGTAATAGTGGCCTTTGTGTGTGGGGTTTAATGGAGGGGTGGGTTACCCAATGCCGGATTAGCAAATAGTGTATACGGTCTGCTTCTGAGAGGTTACAGTGTGTAAACATATGAAAGGTTTGGGTCCAAACGCACACTAGAAAGGACCACAGTTACTTGTTATGCAAAAAAGGTTTCTAGTTGCGTAGGTTGAGAGCAGTTACATATACCGAGCCGGTGTTGTCAATCTACAAGCTCCTGTGGTTTTTATTTCACTATTATTCTCAAATTTTGGAAATCAATATATACATTAACACCATGTCATCTTACAGAACACAATTTCAACAGTGTAACATTACATACAAGGGATTGTGTGACAATAAATGGTAAAACATTTGAAAATTCATAAAGTAATGAAACATAAAGCACCAGTTCTATATTGCAAAAAAGTCACACTGAGGCGGAGGTTATCTTAAATTTGCAGACTTCCACTAACTACAGTCTCCTGCCTGTGTGTGCAGCCCTGGGACTTAAGAATATAAGTGTTCACACTAGGAGAGTTACTATCTTTAAACTTTTCTCCTCAGGCACTCATGGGGGTATCTTGTCCCAGATGCTGGGGTCAACGCGTTTCCAACCCGGTATTCATTATGGGGTTTTCGTCAGGACCTGGAATTGGTGGTATCTTGTGTGGAGTCTGCTCCTCCCAAATGTCTTTAATGGGGAGTGAGGGGCCTAATGGTCACCTGACTCAGCTGTTAATCTTAATCAATTGTGATGTGAAGTCAAGTCCTTGGTGAGCAGAATCTCAACTTGCGGCAACGTTTTGCGAAAATAAAAATCTGAGAGGTTACAGCCAGTCTTTCTGTGTTCAACGAGGATAATCCTGGCAGTGTCAAAGAAACAGGCTTTACGCTTGCATCCTGCCCCCTGCCACCGGTGATACCATTCAAGGTGCAGACCTGGGGTGAACTCCGGATTGGCACAAATGGGGATCATGGGTTAGGTAAATGTGGTCAGACCCATGCTTTAAACAACCTTATCTCACACCAGGAGGGTTTTTTGTGATGGGGAGAAGTCCCCATGCTCTCTGTTTTCGGGGCAACCATGGAGTCCTCCAAATTAGTGTTCCCACTATTGCCTGGTCCAAAAAGAGCCAGTGCTTTTCTGTAGCGTCTCTGCCCCATTCTATCATGAAGCGAAGTTGCACGGCTTGGAAGTATCGTTGGGTATGAGGAATGCCTAGGCCACCCTTTGCCCGTAGGTTTGTAAGCGAGTTGCTTCTGCATGCGGGGTTGCTTGCTGTCTGAAGCATGCCTGTTGATTTTAAGTTGTAAGGACTGTAACGTATTACATGGAGGTGTCAGGGGTGGTGACATGAAGATGAACAGAATCTTGGGGAGAATTGTTCACTTTTGAGCACTGCCATCTGGCCTAAAAGGGAAAGGTGATGTTGACGCCAGGCCGCAAGCTCGGATTGGACATATCCCAGATGCTTAGTGTAGTTTATCGCAGAGGTCTGGTGTGCAGTGGGCGCGAGCTGAACTCTCAGTAGGGGACGTGCCTAGTCGACCAGGAGATTGGGAATTGGTTGCAGAGCTGTGTTTCATAGGCTGGCGAGATGATCAGGCTAAGAATCTGGACTTTTTGAAGGTTGACTTGAACCTCCTAGACCACACCGAAAAGGTGTAGCTCTGTCACTAGGGCATGCAGTGAAGATGAAGGGTCTGTGAGTGCCTCTAACACCTTGTCTGTGTAAAGGTTAGTGGTTTGATTCCCAAAGGGGGCCGTGGTGATACGAGGGTCTGCCCAGACTCTCTGAGCAAATGGATCCACATACAGGGCAAACAAAAGTGGTGACAGGGGACATCCCTCTCCTGTCCAACTACAGATGGTGAAGGAATCAGAAGAGACCGCATTCACTCTCACCCTGGCTTGGAGAGCAATATATAGGCTACAAATCCAGCTGCAAAACTTGTCCCCAAAGCCAAAATGCTGTAGGGTGGTGATTAGTTTTCACCAGTGGACCTTGTCAAATGCTTTTTTTTGCATCAATCGTGAGTAAATGTGCCTCACATTTGGAGCACTGAACCTAGTTGTTGAGGTGGAGAATGCATTTAGTGTTGTGCGGCCTGATTGGGCTCAATCAGTCCTTGCATATCAGTCCTAGCATGTATGCATTGAGTGTAGATGCTAGTATGCCTGTGAATCGTTTCATGTCAAAGTGAAGGAGGGAGTTCGGTCTATATGAGCTGCAGAAAAGATTGTCTTTACTGGGCTTTGGTATGACCAGAATAGTGGCCTCGAGCATGGTCTTCGGTAACGCGTCAGAGTCCGTGAAGGAGTTAAACAGCCTCATGAGTATGCGGGCCAACGTGTGGCAGAGCTTTTGTAAAAAAAGGGGGGAAAAGCCGTCGGGCCCGAGAACTTTAGTGGCTTCAGTCTAGTTATAGCAGAAATCACCTCAGCAAGAGTAAATGTGTCTTCCAGCTTAGCCGCTTCTCCTATGGCAAGTTTTGTAATGTGGGCCTGCCCTAATTATGACAGGGGATAGGACATCGGAGAGGTGTTGGTCAGTGTATAGGGGTAGAAATCCAAAAATGTGGCTGTGATTAATTTGTCTCCAGAGACTTCCCTTCCCCCTGCTATTGCAATAGCTTGTTCAGTGTCTCGGAGTATCTTGGTGCGTAGGCAGCGTGTAAGCAGTCTGCCGCAGTTGCTACTGCCCATGTAGAATTTGTGTTTAAGACGGAGCAGAGCATATTCTACCCTGTCAAGGTCTAGGTGCTTAAGCTGCACATATGTCTTATCTTGTTCTCACCATACTCTAGCGGCGCCGGTGCGCTTCTGAATATTTCCCAGTTCTTTCACTGTCCCCCCTGCAGCCACGCCTGTTTCTCGCTACATAATCGTTTGTTTTGGGCTGCCAGTGCTACGAGCTCTCCCCTGGCCACCACTTTTAGGTAATACCAGAGTGTGGAGAATGTCATCCTGTCCTCGTCATTGTCCTGTAAGTATACCGAGAGGGCCTTATTTACGGAGGCAATGTTGCTAGGGTTTTGGATAAGGCTGTTGTGCAGCCTCCAGCTATTAGCTGGTGTTTGTTTGTCATCTATCTGCAAAGTCAGAGTGATGCGGGCATGGTCGGGCAGTGACATGGGGTTTCTGCTCACCGCTTCAACTCAGGCCATGATCGTGGGGGTCCCCAGGAATTAATCTATGCTTGCATAGTTCTTCTAGGCTGCCGAATAAATAATATAGTCCTGTTCTTTTGGGTGGGCGCACCGCCATAGGTCCGCTAGGCTGCACTTGCGCAGCCAGGTCAGACTGTTTGTAGTGTATGCCCCTGTATGTCTGATTCTTTGTATAGAGCGATCTAGGTCGTTATTCATCACTAGGCTCAGGTCCCCACCCACCATGGCTGCTGGCATCGGGGGACCGCATGGTTTCTTGGATGATGTGTTCCTGACGGGACATAGAAGGAACCAATTTAAACTGGAAAGGAGCTGGTCCGAAGGTGGTATGCTAGGAGCCTCCCTCTGGTTTCTGCACTCTTGCTGATTACCTCACCTTTCAAATTCTGGGAAAAGAGTATGGCCAGCCTACCTTTTTTAGCGGTCCATGAAGACCAATACTGCCAGTGGAATCACCAGGATCGCATCCCCTGTACATCTTTTGTAAACAGGTGCGTCTTCTGGGGCAGGCATATGTTGCCGTCACTGTGCTCTAGGAGGATAAGCTTGTGGCCCTTTTGACTTGGTGGTTTAGGCCCCTAACATTGAGGCAGAGAATTTTGAGTCCCTTAATGGGTGGTCAGAGAGGGTGGCTGATGCCTTGGTCTGTGGGGAGCATTGGGTGCCCAAGAGGCACGCCAAGTATACTACACAGCCGCCATGTTGTCCACACCCCTCTGTGTGATTTACATGCAGTTTGGAACCGCAGACTTGCAGTTTAGTTGCAATATTAAAAGGAGTTATTACCCAACTCAGTGGAGTTCATGTTATTCAGACTAGGAGAACGAAAGGCTAAGTAGGTCATAGCAAAATCCATGTCTCTGACCATCAGATTGCCCCCGGTTACTACAAAAGGAACATTAACCTGGATTTCTCAGGAACTATATCTTCTGCCAGTACTTAATTTGTAAAAGAAAGAGTCCAGTGCCCACATCTCTGCTCAGAAGCCAGCAGCTGGTAAAATGAAATGTTAGCGTGCCGAATACAAAGGCTGCTAGTGTTAAATCCACCCCCACACGCTCACTACTTCTTTATCTCACTCCTGCTTTCTCTGTGGTGACGTGTTTTCCATCTTTATCTTCCTCCGTCTTTCCGATTTGTGTGCTTTTCCCTCTCTTGCCCTCGATAATTATTTGATGCGCAAAAATAAGCACCAGTGCCCTTCCCGGCAACCACCAGCTCAAATTAAGCACTGTCTGCTGCACAATTGTTAATGCTGGTGAGAGGGCGTAGGAGGTTAAGGCACTTGCTGCATACTATGTGCCGCCAGAAACTCTTGTGGTGTAATTATGGCAAGATACCTCCGGTGGCTAATATGTCCTTGTTACAGATCTGTATATAATCAGCTGGTCATAGGCAGGGCCACTGGAAGCAGAGGAGGAACAAATGATGCAGCTGGGTCCAAAAAATTACGAGACAACAAAGGCAGCACATTTTGTGTTAGGATGACCTCTTTTTTGACATTTTTACACCAGGTAACATTTCTGGCCAAAAGTTTCACCTCATTAATACCACTTTAACAGAAATAGGCAACAGAAAGGTGACCAGTCAACCTGTGCAAAGGGCCTTCCACTGCGCAGCAACATGTGTTGCTGCTTTTTCCCTAACTTTTGATCCATATTAGCTAAAAATATGATTTCTTACTGAAATCTGCAGATTATGCCGCAGTTATGGCAGACGGCAAATTAATAACTATGTGGAAAATGCAAAAGCTGCAAAACCACATAATTGCAGAGGCCCTGGTCATTGGTCTGCTGCAGAACACTGCAGTATCCTGTACACCACATGTTCCGATCATGACTGGACAGCAAAAAGGGGTAGAGCAATTTTTGAAGAGATGATCATGTCACCAGGAGACTATACGTTCCTTCCCTGGAAAACAATCAATAGGTTATTAACCTGCAGCGAAAATATCCATGCAACTAGCAAACCACAATTGTAACTATACATTGAGGTGGCATGTTATTTTAATCTCGTGCTGCAAGCTATTAGTCATTTCCGGTCTGGTACCGTAATATATATTATTTAGGACTCTTTTGAATTTTTCAAAGCTTTATAAAAAAGACTCGATTCGGTTGGGGTTTCTTTATGGACAAATTGTGGGCACAACAGACTCTTGACGACGTCGACCACAAATAAACAAGCATGCCTGCTTTCAAACTCCCTTCGCCCACTAGGATGCATCACATTCGCACTCCGAATGGCATCTACAAAATATGTGAAATATTAATATGCTACCAAATTACAATTTGCACTATCTGATTCCATGAATATCAAATGATTCAAAAATCACTTTACTGCTGCTAGAAGTCACACGAGCTTGGGGGTCCTTGTTAAAAGTAAACCACACTTCTGTGGAATTACACATTTATAATCTTATAATGCTGCACGGCGCATGGCTAAGTACAAATCTTCCCTGAGTCCTCCCGATACCAAATGAATAAAACATGATTCCTTTATCCCTCCAGACGGAAGCAGCGCCAGGAGCTGCAGTATTATGAAATATTTAGAGCGGTGGCGGTGAGGGGCTACCTTTCTTCTGTTCACACCTGCTGCCACGCAAGGCCATGTTTATTTCATGCTGCGGGCGCTCCACTCCTGCAGGTTTCAAGCGCCCCACTATGGTCCGCCGACCAACTTCCACAGAGGTAGGGTGACCATACCACCCAAATCTGGTGGACAGGGGCCTGTGTTCGACCTCATGGTCACAGGTTCAAATCCCAGCGGGTCCACTCAGCCTTTCATCCATCTGAGGTCGATAATATGAGTATCATTGAGTTGGGTAACAATAAACATCTGTTATTCAGCGCCAAGATGCCCACGGATGAACGCGCGCTTTATAAATACATGTTATGTTATTTCCCGGAACAGCCGCGCTTTGAGAGGACTGTCCGAGCGTCCAGACGCTTTTCTCAATCTTTAATACATGTCCCAAGTCTTGGGACCAAGGGCAAGTCATCCTGCAAAGCAGAACTGAAACATATGCTGTTCTTTCCATAGGTGCCTCAAAAGTCTGAAATAATTAAAATAAAGTCACTTTTTCTTTCAGGCAGCACAGGAGGAGGTTAGCTGCAGCTCTTAGCTGAGGGGAGACAGAGCGGGGTGGAGGTGAAGGGCTGGGGTCACAGGGTGTAGGTCCTGCCATAGCTAATGTTATGAGAATGTAGGCTGAGCCTTGTATACTCCGAGTTGAAATGAGCAAGAGTGTTAGAAGTTCAGTGTCTGAAAGTTGCTGCCACATTATATCACAGTCACTTAGGGACTGATTATGACTACACCGTCGTAGCCACGGTGGCGGTGAGTGTACCGCCAGTAGTGGCGGTCCCACCTCCCTATTGTGAGTTTGGCTGTCAGTCTGCCAAAGGATCACTGTAATAGCCGGGAATCCGTGATCCCTTGGCGCTGTTGCAGTGGTGGGAGGCCGCAATATGCTTGGCGGGGCCGCTGCTGCAACACAAAGCATATTACGAGTTTCTTGACTGTCTCACTTAATTAAAGTGCCTGCCATTAAAATTGCGGAGGTTAATGGAATGCACGGAGTGGGGCACATGGTGTGCACCCCTTTCTGCATGCACCCCCTTTCTTGCACGGCATGGACTTTATAGTCCATGCCGTGCAGGAACGGGCTTTGGCGTTCCCATTACGGTGTCTTTTTAATAGGCACCGCTGCAGGAATGCCAAAGGACCGCCCTCCAGACCACGAGACTACACGTAATCTGGCAGGCGGCCGGTTGGCTGGCAGTCGAGTCTGGCATGGTAGCGTGTTCCAGGACCGCCAAACTCGTAATCAGGCCCCAATACATATGTTGATCATTGTCTGCCTTCAATCCTGCTTCTATGTCTGGCCAGTCCCAGTTTTTGCTACTCACAATCTAGTAACCCTACACAGAGACAGCTCGAAGACGCCTACAAACTGGCTCCCTGGCTTTTCATTCTACTTTTCCGTGCTCAGTAGTACTGGGCAAACTTTTTGCTGCACAGGTGAAATTGTGGTGTTCCGTAAATTTAGCATTTATAATATTTTTAGAAAGTGCACATGACATGATTTCCTGTAACCGTAACCTGCAGGAAACATCTTGCTGGAACAGTAACACCACTGGCGATATATTTCTTGCTCAAACTAGACTCCAGATATTTTTATGAGAGGAATGCTCTTACGAGGAGTTTTTACATGAGAAACCCTCAACCTACATTGCACATAATATGTATGATTTCTTGTCATTTTCATAAGATTGCACACAAAAAAATGCTATCTTGCCAGCACCATACTCTGAACTAGCATTACCTGGTACCATAGATTTTATTATTGCGATGGCGGTAGACCGACCTACAGCACATTAGAAATGCAGCGATAATTAGTCTATGAGAAGCACAATGTGGCATGATGGTTAAAAATGAATAATTGATTTCCTCTAATGAACAAAAAGAAGCTCTCATAATACGCGGGTGCATTTATGTTGATGGGGCTGCTGGAGTTAATTGCAGTTTTGATTCAATGTGATTCATGCAGCGGGCTGATGTGGGTCACTCCCATGCCCTGCTGTTTTTGGTGAATATGGTTTTGGGAGGGCGGCTCTGGTCTTACCCGAGGCTGATGCATAGAGTCTGTGGATGATCACAGTGTTGTTGTTTACTAGAATCTTACAAATTCAGTTTAACCCCTTCAGTGCCATGCCCTTTCCCCGCCCTGTGCCGGGCGTTGCATTAGCGGGCGGGGTTCATGACGAGATAGTCTTGTCATGGGCACAGCGCAACCGCGCTCCATGACGAGACCATCTCGTCATGGGCACTGAAGGAGTTAAGAATTGTTTCTCTCGGTTGATTGGCTGCGGATCCGTATGCCTGGTGTCTGGGTGACCCCACAAAAATACTGTGGCAGATCTGATCATTGTTCCATCATTTATAAAGCATTCATACGCTCAAGAGCATCTAATACATACTTTGAGGGCATAATTGCTCTGGAATACTGAAAGTCATCCCCCGTGAAATTAAGAAAGATAGAAAATAAATACATAGGCACCGTGGTACTCTAGAGGCCTGGACGGAGATGCGAGTAAGCTCAGAGCGACGGAATGCACGTGGAAGCAAATGGAATTAACTATGCACCTCGATGCTCGCAAAATGATGGAAAAAAAAAAAAAAGACCTCTTTGTTCAGATCTCAACTTGACAAAGTCATGAACGTCCAAGAAAACTTTTTGACATTGCGAAACATGATGTTAACTCACCTCACTCTCTCAGTGTTAGAAATGCAAAAGAGGGGAGTGAAGAATTCTCAGACTTTTTGGATGAAAAGATTTTATCTATCCAATCTGTTGGAAAAAAAACACTCACCCTCTAGTTTAAAAAAAATAAAGGTCGGAAACAAATTCAGAGAAATTATGGAAGGGACCTTATTAAGTCTACAACAAATGTTATACTAGCCTCTCACTTCCCTGGTCCGATATCAGCCGCAATGCTAAAAGAGATCAGCCCACCTTTCATCCCATGCTGGATGAGACTGATTAACCCTTCATTAAATCAAGAGATTTTAAAAAAGGTCATCCCATTGTAAAAAAAAATACAGAAGCTGGTCTTGAAGATCTCAATAACTTTTAACCAGTATCTAATCTCACATTGTTAGCAAAAATACTAGAGCCCTGCACAGCGTCACATTTTAAACAATTAATTTAAGAGTGCATCCTATTTGATGTACCACCGTCCATGTTTAAATCTGTATGTAGCATATAAACAGCAGCGTTTGACATGGTGAACCATAACACTGTACCTAACACAAGCAAGTAAAGAATGGGTAGGAACGACTCACAACTATGCCGGCTATCATTATACTTGGAAAACCGATCCCGACAAATAAGAGTGAGCAATAATATCCTACACCTTTCATACTGAGGTCAGGGAATGCCACAAGGATCAATTCCTTTTCCGACTCTTTTTAATCTGTTCTTGTAATCTCTCACCATGCTTCCCAAGCACTCAAATATCTTGAATCTTCTCTTTGCGAGTGATGTCAAATTATAAACAAAATCTACTCTCCAGACGACAGACTCTTCCAAGGTGGACTCTAGACAACATTGAAGATTGGCTAACTTTTCAAAACCTGAAATTAAACCCAGTTGAGATCGAATTCCTGCCATCTCCCCACCTCAATGCTAGATCCCAGTCCAATCACAGCTGGGCAAACAATGTACGGAACTGGAAAAACCATATAACTGAATACACAAATCGTTGTGTTACAAGCAGAGAACACGCAGTACCAATTTAAACTTCTTGAAGGTAAACTCTTCATACCAGAATCTGACTTTAAAACAGTGGTAAAATTGCAGGTCATTTTGATACCTCGCTTCTAGGAATGCTTTACTCACAATTAATGTTCTGTGGCATCTGGCTTCTTCAGCCCTAAATGACTCAGTGAGCCTAGTCACAGGAATGGCATGCGTTAATCACATCAGCAGTTTCCTCAGTACTATCAAATAACTTTCTCCTGATTCACAAAATATATTAAAAATCTCCCTCATCAAGCAAAAGCCATACACAGTGGCACACCAAACCACCTGGTTCAAAAACACAATATCATGATCTTACACTTTTATGGGATGTGGCATTCCCTCTCACGCTTTGAAGTGGCTTGCCTCTTTCAAATCGGGAAGATCTCAATCTGTGTATTCTCACCCCAAAGCAGTGCCTTATCGGGGTCCCACAAGGATCTTCTCCTAGCCCTACAATTTTTAAAATATGCATTGCCCTCTTGGCCCACATCATACACTTTGGGCTTGATCCTATTTTCGTATGCTGAAGACACATAAGTTGTCATCTCCTTAGCCCACAATATCCTCATCACGCAGGAACATTTCTCTAAGTGTACGATTGCAGAAGCTTTTTGGATGCATCAAAACCATGTAAAGTTCGATGGCGAAAATGCTGAAATACTTCTTTTTGGAGCATGTTCCATGATATGGTCCTCAGCCTGATGGCGTCAGGAACCAGGGGCTCCTCCATCATCTTCCAAAAGAGTTAGAAATCTTGGATTCCTGTTTGATTCTGATCACTTCTGTAAGGCCCAAGTGAATCAATCCGTATCTCCTTATTTTTTGTATACTGAGAATGCTAGGGAAAATCATGCCATTTATTACAAATTCCTCCTGTAAAACCATGGTTCAAGCTTTAATTTCTTTGATACTAGATTACTGCCACTCTCTCTATTTGGGCATACACAATTAAATTTTAAATCATGACTAGACCACGGAAAACTGCAGCCTCATTCTTGGACTATCCTCCAAAATCAATGTCATGGAATTGATGAGATCTTCTCTAATTAACCAACAAAATGTTTTTATTTTTAATTCCCTCTATCACCTATAAAACATTTGACCACATTGGTCTCACTCACTACCCCACTCGGCTCGGGATTGGAATTGCTTTCCGTAAGCCTCCTAGAGAAATAGGAACCGGATTCTCTGTGCAAAATGTACAAACCCCTGTTTTGGGCAGGGCTGTACTGGGGAACCAAAAGCAGCACTGGCAGACATGCTCTAACCAGTCCCGCTCCCTTTGTCTCCTTACCCAGTCTCTCTCTATCCATCCAGTCTGTCTCTCTTTCTCTCCTCCCTCTCTGATTGCTTTCTCTCAAACATCCCCCTACATCCTTCTTTCTCCTTCTCTCTTGAAGCCTTCCTGTGCCTGCTGCAATTAACGAATACGACACTTTACTCTGCACGCATTTACGTCGCGTGCCATTACCCCGCGTTTTTTACTCCTCAAACACTTTTTTGCCGCAGGCATTTACAACGCAATCCATTACAATGCATTGTCCATTACAACGCAATTTACTATTCTAACTCCACTGAGGCGTTGTAATGGGGAATGCATTGTAATGGTTTGCGGTGTAAAGCCCTGCGTTGTAAAAGTTTTTGCGGAGTAAAAAATGCGGGGTAATGGCATGCGTTGTAACGCATACGGAGTAAAGGATGTTTCCCGTATTTAATCTCGGAGAGCTGGTAAAAGTAGCAGAGTTATCAGGAGCAGCCCTGGAATTTCGACCTGGCATCCAAGGGCTCTACCCAAAACATGCTCATTCCGAACTCCTCAAAATGGCCACCATACGCACGCGTACGGGCCTTATCTGAACAAACCAGTCTCTCTACACGCATGAGAGACTGAAGTTAATACACGCTGCACGTGAGCTGAATCTGCCAGGCCCAGTCGGCACAGGTAAGAGCGGTGAGGCGGGTGGAGTATGGTGGGGGGGGGGGGGGGGTCAACAGATGGCGGGATGGGAAAAATTAAATAAAAAGATAAATAATACCACTTACCTTGCGCTCGCCGCATCGCCGCCTTGGCGATGCGGCGAGCGCAAGGTAAGTGATTTTATTTCATTTTACATATCCCACCATCTGTCAACTTCCCCCCCCCTCACCTTGCCCCTGCCCCACCCCACCGCTCTTAACTGTGCCGGTTGCGCCTGGAATCTGCCCGTCCAGCGCTCTCGATCAGCCCACAAGGGAAATGCCCTGTTGAAAAAAGGGCCTGTCTCTAGTCCTGCTTTTGAGGAACTCAAAAAACACACTGTAGCATCTTCACCCTCATCTGAGCAAGAGTCTGTACGACTCGTTTCAGTCCTGTCTATAGGCACATTTCCCTTTTCTCTGTTTCATGTGTTTGTACACTATAAAGGGAAATTAAAAAAATATCACCAAATGTGATAATTGTCTGCTAACTTGCTTCTGCTAAAAATGATATTCCATATTGTACCATCCATTGCTTTTCTAGTAAAATGTTGTCTCCTCGTGTAAAGTACTCCGACACCCATATATAAGACTTTATCTACCTAAATAAAAATGATGAGTGGGCTCGATGCACGCATTGCTGAAACTGTCACTGAAAAAGGTTTCATTGGTACCATGACCAAAGTATTTTGGAAATGGCTTTGGAACGCTTGGCTTGGTTTGCTGCACGCTGCATAAGAATGTTCTCTCTGGAACGTGTGTCTGTGCTTTGATTCAAGCAGTGTTTAAAATAGTGGTATATTTAACAGGATGTGATGCATGCAGAATTGGGATGGTGATACTGGAATGCCTGGCTGGAATGGATGCAAACAGTGCTGAAATGATCACTTTGAATGCTCAGCTGGAATGTGGTCTTAGCAGTGTTGAGGTGACCACACTCCCACTTACCTGTGCTTAATATGTGGTGTTAGGACTGCTTTCCGACACTTACCTTTCGATGATGTTTGGTGCATGCGGATCTTCTTTGATGCCACAAATTGCAGCACCTTCTCCACATTTTCTCTCATTTCCTGTGGACTACCAGGACTTCCCTGAATCCCGTTCAGTCTTTCTCCAGCTGAGAAGAGAAACCACAGCAGTTCCTACAATTAGTCTTTCTTTCCTTCATTTTGACACCCAAGCAACTGAACGATAAAGGCAGGATTCCACCTGTACGGAAAGTATACTCGCACAAAGTTGGATGAAAAACTCCTTTATTTAGTTATACCAACACAAACTCCGCTGTGGCGCGGAGCTGCGGTACTGCAGCCGCTCCGCCGGTCACCAGCTGACAACTGTCAACATTCTAGAACGGTCAGCTGGTGACAGGGAGCACGATACATACGGTGTCCGTGGTAGGACAAAGGTATGCATATGGCAAAACATCTTTCCCCTTTGGAAAAGAAAAATAAATAATGAAAGAGTGAGATAGAGAGAGAGATATGTATAGAAAGAGAGAGATAGAAAGAGAGAAAAAGAGAAATATATTGGTAACAAATCATACATGGCATGGACACTGAACAGTGAATTATTGCATGTAAGTACTATTCACAAACATAATCAAGAGATTCAATGGAGGCACCAATCTTCTCCCTACTCTACTTGTACCTCTGTGGCAAGGAATCTCTTGCATAGAAGTAGCGCTGGACTCGGAGGATGAGGAGTGCACCTCAATATTGGTTGGAGAAGAATCGCAGACATCTTCCTCATCTGACACATCACTAAGTGCCCTTCCCTGGGTAGGGGTTCGCAAATCAATGTTGAGGTGGTTTTCCTGGGAGGGACTGCCTAAGTCAGAGCTAGTATGTTCTACGGGAGTTTGTTTGCATAAGGAGAGCACAGAGAAATGCCACACCTTACCATCACCAAGGAGTGCAGTGTTGCAAAACACCTTGCGCACAGATAAGGGTTGCAAAAATGTGTTCATCCCTTTGCTTGTGTGTCCGCTCCTCTTTACTCTGACCAGGTCTCCTGTGGTTGATTTGGCAGGTCTGCAACCATATTTCTTGTCATAACGGTACTTGCAACTGAATTGTGCCTCCAACAACCTAGTCTTCACTTGGTCGGCCGACCACTGGACTCTTTTAGCAGCCAACAACCAACCTATATTGTCCTTTGACAATGGTGTCCTCCCTCTCATGAGTTCAAAGGGGCTGTGGCCAGTACCGCTGCATGTGATAATGCGATCGTCCCAGAGTGTTTTGAGGATTTCATGACTCCACAACAGCCCGTTATTGTTGGCTAACTGGATGGTGCCCTTATTGTCCCTGTTGAAGCGTTCAACTGCACCGTTGCCCGTGGGATGGTAAACTGATGTAGTTTTATGGATTATCTTGTTTCTGTCAAGATAGGTCTTGAATACATCTGAGGTAAATTGGGGTCCATTATCGCGAATTATGTACTTGGGTAGGTCTTCACGAGTGAAAATGTCACCAAGGAAACTGACGACACTGTTTGGGTCTGGTTTGGTGACAAACTTAATCTCAGGCCACTTTGAGAATGGTCAATGAGGACAATCGTGTACACCTGCTCTCCCTGTTCAAGAATGGGTCCCATGATGTCCACCCCAATTCTTTCCCAAGGCATGGTGGGACATGTGATGGGATGTAGGGGAGGTCTGATGGTGACTTGGGTTTTGTCGGAATTGAGACATAAAGCACAGTTTCTGACTACTCTTTCGACGGCCCTGCTGATACCAGGCCACCAATACCAATTTTTAACTCTGCTCTTGGTCTTCCCAATGCCCAAATGCCCTTCATGGCAAATTTCAAGTATTTTCTTCCTAAGGCTGGAGGGAGGGACAACCCTACCACCTCTCAACAGCAATCCATTTTCTTCACATTATTCATGTTTGACCTCCCAAAAAGGGCGTAGAGACTCTGTCATTTTACTTTTGCTAGACCAGCCTCTGGACAGCATATCTAATACCTCACATACAACTGAGTCTTTGGTTTGCTAAAGCATCCATTCATTCACTGAAACCCCGTGTAATTCTTCATGTATATTGGCAATGCATAACTCTTATACATCATCTTGGCTACTGGGATCCGAAGTACTAACAGGCATGCAGATCAGGATATCGGCAACTACATTTTTGACACCGGGTACATACTGAACCACATAATTGAAATCAAATAGGCGGACAGGCAGTCGTGCTAGCCTAGGAGAAGCTGCATATAAGCCTCTCATGGTGAACACTTTAGTCAGCGGTTTGTGGTCGCTGCATACGGTAACCTTATTTACCCAGACAAACTGGCTGAAATTTTCAAGCCCCCAGACACATGCTAGTGCCTCCCGCTCAATGACGGAGTATTTTTCTTCTGTAGGAGTAAGGGAGCGGGAAGCAAAAGCAGTAGTACACTCTGCACCTTTGGCATCCTTTTGGGTAAGAACAGCACCCAGACCCTTGCAACTTGCATCAGTTGTGATGATGTATTCTAGCATGGGGTCAAAGCCTTGCAATGGTAAGACAGAACACATTTCTTTCTTTAAGGCACAAAATGAGTCTTGACATGCATCAGTCCACACAAACTTATTCTTAAGCTTGAGCAATTGCCTTAGTTCAAAGATTTACCATGAGAATTTTTTAATAAACTTTGCATAAAATTTGACAAGGCCAAGAAAAGAATGTAACTCTTCCTTGTTGCATGGTACAGGTGCGTCTAGAATGGCATCTAGCAGTTCTTTCTTGGGCCTGATGCCGTCACCTGTAATTTCGTGTCCAAGGTAGTTTACTTTTGTGCTTGCGAATTTACATTTATTATGGCCAGCCGTTAAACCTTTAGCATCAAGGATACCGAGTACCTTGTTCACTTTCATGTCATGCTCCTCCCTTGTTCTTCTCATCACAAGAATGTCATCCTGGAAGATTAAAATGTCTGTTACCCCGAGAAAACGTGGTGCATCAGCCTTTGAAACATAGCGGCCACAGAGGCCAAACCAAAAGGTATTCTTGTGAACCGATAGCATCCAAAAGGGGTAATGAATGTAGTAAGGACCTTGCTGTCGTGGTGCAGGGGAACCTGGTGCTAAGCGGATTTTACGGCCTATAGTGGAAAACCATTTTATCCCCTTAGTGCGTGCCAAAAGTTTGTTTATTCTTGGAAGAGGGAATTGCTCAACCACAATGTTATCATCGAGGTCGCGCAAGTCTATGCATAGTCTCAGTTTTCCATCGGGTCTCTAGGCCACGACCAATGGAGTCACCCACTCTGAGGCTTCTACTTGCTCAATGATACCATCTTGAAGTAGTTTGTCCAGTTGAACTTTGACCTCTTCTTTTACTGTAAAGGGTAAATTCCGAACTTCATGCACCACAGGGATGGCATTAGACTTTACGCTTATTTTGTGTTTATACCCACTCAAGGCACCAATCCTGCCAGAGAAGACTTTAGTGAACCTGATTAATAAGCCTTTGCTGTATTCTTCATCGTTTTGGATGACCAGGACTGGATCAGATCTACTGGGATCAAGTATAATTCCCAGGCTGCCCTGGTCCATCCATCCCAAGATGGAAAGACCCACAGCCAATATGTATAGTTTACCTGGGGACTCCCTTCCCTTGAAGGAAAAACTGAGTTTTCTTAAACCACAAACCTCTATGGGATCCCCTGTGAAAGTTTTGATGGTGATGTCAGTTCCTAGGTGTGGCACAAACCTTTCATCCCAAACTTTACTGTTAACTATGGTGTAGGGGGATCCAGAGTCAGCAACTATGCTTATGTCTACTCCCCCAATGGACATGTCGCACACTGGTTTTCTAGTTTTGGTGGTGAGGGCATCATTAATTTGCAAGACACACTTGTCTTCAATGTTGAGGACATACATGTTCACTTCGTCGTAGTCTGACGTGTTATCGTTTGCATCCTCTTCCACATCGACCAGTTTAACTGAGCCTGCAGGTTTTCTCCTGCATACTTTTTGGAAGTGCCCTATAGTACCACAAAATGAGCATTTTACATTTCTAGCTGGGCATTTCTTATCGTTTAGGTGGAGCTACCACACCTGTAGCAATGCCACGTATTGCTACTTTGCATTCTACTATAAGCAGTTTTTCCTGTTCAGTTTTGAAGACGATTTGGAATCAACCACCCTGTTCACAGTACCATCCTCTTTCTTTTCTTTGGTTTCATAGTGAACAGCCTTGGCACAGAGACCAGTGAGCTCAGCCCTCCTAGCAATATCCATAACAGTTTGAAAAGGGGATTCATCATTGGCCCACAATCTGTCCTCGATGTTAGAGCCCTGCATGACTATCTGATCTCTTATGAATTTGTCATGCAAATTTCCAAAACGACAATTTATGGCTAGATTTTTCAACGTGGAGACATAATCATCAATTGACTCCTCCTTGCCCTGTTTCCTGTGGAAAAACTTGTATCTATCCACAGCAACGCAGGCTGTGGGTTTATAGTCAACAAGCATTGGCAAAACCAATGTGTCTTGCTTTTGTGAGATTTATTGGCTTTGCTATTTTTTCTTAGCTATGTTGCAAATGGCTAAAAGTAATGTAAAAAAAAAAAACTGTGACACAGCCAGTGTTGTCCACCTTATAGTTTTTTTATATTTAGTTATGCTGCACTGAAGCTAGTGCTACTGCATAACATTGCTAAACACATTGACAAAGCCAATAGACCTCATACAGGCAAGAGCTACTGGCTTTGCCAAATCTTGTTATGTTATTCCATATGGTAAGGTATAAATATTTATATAGTGTTTACAACGACGGAAGTGCTAATACTATAGAATGGAGAATGCCCTTGCCGAGGTGTTATTTTATCTAGAATCAGAAACATTTTAGGACCATATAAAAACTGAAAATGTGCCATATAAATGTGCTGAATGTAGCATAAGTTGTAGGTAGAGAGAAAAGTCCAATAGATCACAGTTTTTATTACAGTGATGCTTTAGGCTATGTGTTATTTTGGGTGCAATGGTTACAAAGGAACCAAAAAACACTCCTGGCTGCTTGTTTAGTAGTAAACGATAGCAATAATTGGTTTTCAGTGGGTTTCCTGGACCTTTTGGCTTCTGTGCCCCTGCACCTGCTGCACCATTCAAATCATGACCCAGTGCCTTCAAGGTAATTGCACTTGACTGCTGTTTAGTGGTAAAATATTGTATTGTATTGTATTGTAATTGCATTTATATAGTTAAATATGAAAGCCTATTGAGTGGTGGAGACAGCAATATTCGGTGTTCAGTGGGTTTTCCAGAGCTTTTGGCTTCTGTGCCACTGCACCTGCGGCACCTTTCAAATCGTTACCCTAGTGCCTGCAAGGTAACTGCACTTGTGACTGCTTGATTAGTAGTAAAATATAGCAATAATTAGGGTTCAGTGGGTTTCAAAGGGCTTTTGGCCCTGTGCCACTGCACCTGTTGCACCATTAAAATCATGACCCTAGTGCCTGCAATGTAACTACAATTGTGACTGCTTATTTAGTAGTAAAATATCATATTAATCAGTGCTAGTGAATTTCCTAAGTCTTTCAGCCCCTGGGCCACTGCACCAGCTGCACCATTGAAATCATGGCCCTAGTGCCTGCAAGGGCAAATGAGGAAATCGTTTATATCCAGTAATGTATGTGGTCCTAAAAAGTCACAGTTTCAGCTGAAATACACAATTATTGTGTAGCTAACATATATACAAAAGCTTTCATAAAAAGAGCATTTAAAAGCATCCATCTCTCCAAAACAAGTTGCCACAGATGTCATAAATAAAGCATATGCTTTACACATCAAAGTGATAAACAAGCATTGTTAAACTGTGTTACAATGTAACTGGCTGTGTCCTGTAAAAACATCTTATCCTGTGCTTGACAGTGAATTGGCCATAAACAGTGTAAATTGCCCAAGATCACCATGTGTTAGGCTACGCTGAGACTAAAATGTGGTTTTGTACTTTTTTTCCTAAAAAGGCAATTTCATAAATTAAATGGACTCATCAAAGTGGAGCAATTTTGCAAAAAATGTGCAAATGTTTTGTGCAGTTAAAGAAAGAGATACCTTTTGAAGTGGTATAAAATAATTTTTTTAAGAAAAGGGCACAAGAGGGCACCATGGAGAAACTTACTACACAATGACAATTTCCAAACAAACATTGGCAAAGTCAATAGGTTTGGCACTTGACAAACTTTACAAAAGCTATAAAATGTCCGCGGCAGCTCAAAACAGAAGGGACTGCTGTGTTTACAGAATGTAAAAAATTGTGTGATGGGAGTGTACTGTTAGGAGGTAAAATAGTACCTCGTGCATTCCAATAAAGGCAGATGGATACACAAACTGGAAAGAGACATAAGGCGAAATGTATTTTCTGCTAAATAGTTGGGTACAGATGCTTTCAGTCGGGTATGGTGAGATGCCGTATTTCACCAGACATTTTTGCATACACTCAGACAAAAATGCACACACACACACACTCCTTTTCTGTTTTGAAAATCTTCAAAAACATCTTACAAAATATTGTGTTTTCTCTCTAAGTACTCCTACCAATCTGCATTCTTCTCCCTTTGCATTGCCCATTAGACCCCTCTCATGCACCCTGCTTGTCCCATATTTAAACATTATATGCCAGCCTGATTATCGGAAATCTGAAGCTCACCCCCATCTCATTGACCAAGCTACGCCCCTGTCTTTCCACCACTTAAATAACACTACAGAGCTTCGTACAGTTTTAATGTGGTTTCTAAGCACTGTAAATAATAGGTTTTGCCATTATGCCAGGTAAAAATTGGGCAACAAAGACCGTTAACAAATGGAATGGAAGCAGTGAACTTTTGAAACTGGTAAAAACGAACCCATGAATATGCGATAAAGGAGAAATTAATCAGACAAGTGAAAGAGGTGGCACAAAGAAAAGGAGATACTGGTAGAAATCAAGAATCCATGAAATTGGTAAAATACGTGAAGTGGTCATGTAAAATGGGTTGAAAACAAATGGTGGACATGCGTAGCAGGTAGAAAGCAATAAATGAACAAGCAAATGTGTGGAACGGATAGAACTCATGAAGGGAATGTGTGTGAAAAGAGTAGAACAAGAAGTGGGCATAAAATGGGTAGAATCAGGACTTTAAGAGGGATGAAAAAACTGGGGGTCTCTCAAAGAGGCATGGCCAATGTAATTAAGGGCGTGGTTTACAAACATGTAAACTAAAAATCTGTACTTAGCATAATGTGCCACCCGACTTGTATTTTGCTGTTTCTGTCATTGCATCCAGATATATGATACAACAAGTATCATCATACCCACAACAAGTCAGGACTATTGGCTTTGTCAATGGGTGTTAGTTGCATAAGATAAATAAGCAGAAACTATGGCTTGTATATAATATTGAAAAAGCTTCCACTTAAAGCTCTGGTGACACCACGACAATGTTGCTGCTTCTGAGTTTCAAAAAGAGAAGGGAAATCCAGAGAGAAAATGAAATGACTCTTTAAAGTATTTCCCTCCCCCTACAATGCTCACCTGGCATGACCTCATGTCGTAACCTCTCCACCAGTGAGAAGTGAGCAGTGTGAGCACGGGCACATCGATGTGCCTGATGTCCGGAAACAAATGGACCGCCAAGGCACAAAACAGAGCCCGATAGAGACCCGTTTCGAGGCTTCCTTTAAAAATACTGCAGCACTGGTGAGACCCGGCCCACTTAAAGCCCTGGGTAGAATTCAAGCACATGAAACTTGTGGAAATCAAGCAGTGGCCATTTTAAATGGGCAGAAATCAAGAATTTGACATGTAAATTGGATAGAAATAAATCAGTGGAAATATGAAGCTGGTATAATCAAGCTGAGAACACATGATGTGGGTGGGATTAAACAGTGGTAATGGGAACAACTCCAGAAGTGGAAATGCACAAAAGGTAGAAATCAAGCAGCTGACATGTAAAACGAGTCTAAATCAAGCAATGGTTATGGAAATTGGGTAGAACTCAAGAGATGGATCTTTACAATGGGTAGATATCAAGCAGTGGACAGATGAAGTAGGTAGAAATCATATGCAAAATAAGCAAACTTTTTTCAAAGGACACATGACATGAGTGGATATTGAAACATACAAATGTGGTAACAAGCAGTGTCAAAGCTAGTCGGTTTGAGCATACTTAGAGAGACAACAAAAAGAAAGTGAGATTAATATTTTTCTATGGGCTCATTCAAGATGTAATTGATTTGGGGCCAGATGTAGCAAGCGAAATAGCGATCGCAAACGCTGAAATTCGCAGAATATCAGCGTTTGCGATCGCAATTTAGCTATGTGCTATATAGGTAGGCAAATACCTACTTGCTAAATAAGGAATTGCAAAAATTGCGATCCTTATTTTGCGCAAGCATTTAGAGGATCGCAATTTGCGATTCCCTAAATGCTATGCTAGTAGGCATCACAAATTGCAATATTGCCTTAAGGAATCGCAAATTACCACCAACTTCAAGTTGGTGGTAAGTTGCGATTTCCTTTAAAAAAGCACCCTGTTGCACAATTCAGGGGTGCAACAGGGTGTCCTTTTGGAACCCTTGCACCCTTGAAACTGCGCGCGCAATTCCCATTTATTCCTATGGGCCTCTAGGCTCATAGGAATGAATGGGAAGCCATTCCTTATTTGCGACTCGCAATTTGCAAGTCACAAATAAGGAATGTGTAGGAATCTGAAAAATTATTGCGATTCCTACCTACGTAGCATTTTGCAAACCCTTAATAGCGATTCCCTAATAATCGCTATTAAGGACTCACAAAATGCTACAATGATACATCTGGCCCAATATCTCAAATCCAGCCCCAGCCCGTGCAGGTAAGAGCAGCGGGGCTGGGATTTCGAGAGACGACCATGAGGAAAAATTCTGAAAATGTATAATTTATCGATGACCATGAGAGAAAATTCAATAAATAATTAATTTTCCCTCGTGGTCGTCAGTCGAAATCACCCCCAACCCGGCCCGGCTGCTCAAATCAATGGGAAAGAAACTGAACCAAATCCCCTAAAATATGTATAAAATACAGTATGTTTGCCATGAATGATCCATGTGGCACTATGAGTGAAATTTAAAACAAGTACTGGCAAAAACATAGGTTTGGGTTTAATATGCTAGTACGTTTAGTGCACATTTAATGCCACCAGGCGAGGACAGAATAGGCTACAGTTGTAAAGCTGTGTCTTGCGTCAGTTCAATGTAAACACTGGAGTAGAGGCAGAAGGATAAACATCCAACAGCATTGGGACAGAGATGAATACTCCACTGAGCAGGGCCAAGACGCCATTGACCAAGTCTCAAGTGGGTGGCTAAAAAAGGCTGGCCGAAGACAACAAATGGCCGAAAGGGGCAGACTCAAAACTCACTCTATGTATTTTGTCAGCAATCCAACATCCGCGCAGTCAAAAATGGGAGATACGAGATCGCGCTGTCAAACCAATGGGAAACTCAAGCAGAAACTTTTCAGGTCCAAGAATATGAAGGATGACAAGTGAAAAAAAACAAATACTCACCGACTATCTCAATGAGATGCGCTAGAACGACACCATCTCTGAGATCCTGTCTCAGGTCGCGGATGGGCTTTACATCCGGCTTCTTTTTCAATTGGGAATTCACCCAGGCCACATACGCCTTTAGTTGTTGCTGGAAAATAAGTAACATATATGTTCAAACAGAAATCATTTGATTAACTGATAATATTATGAAATATGAGGAATAAACTGGTGAATAGGCAGTGATGATCCTAAATGTTTAAAAAAGGGCTTATATACTTAATTATTTCATATATTTAAATTTCCAAAGCATACAAACAGCCAAGCCTATATCAGAATCAGTACTTAGTCATACCATGTGAAACTCAGCCACATCACAATGCTTTACAAGAGGAGGTGTCCTCTGTGGTAAAATGGCATGGTCGGACTGGGACAGAAAATAGGCCCAGACCGAAGTGGCCTTCATTAGTCAACTAGGTAGCTATAAATATGGCCTAGGTTTATAGACTGGGGCAATGTGCTTTTAAAGTGTATTGCAAGGTATGGAAGATTGCATGGATTTGAGCTTGCTGCAGGCAATGTTTGTTTTAACATCATCAAAACTGGCCCAGCAAACCATAAAACAGGCCCGCAATCATCCCAAAAAAAGTCCCAAACTGGCCTGTCCGACCAGTCCATCTTACACTGCCTGATTGCCCTATAGGCCAGTCCGACCAAGTCGTCTGGTGCTCTGATCAATGGTCTTTGCTGGGGTAACAGGAAAATTGTGTAACTGTTGGCAGCTGAGACTCACACAGTCTTCAGAATCCTTCTTCCCCTCCCCCATGCCTCAAACATAGGCCGTACATGTGCTTTATATAAATAAGTAAGGCTCGCACTTTTCTATATTTAATGATTTCAACACATAAATACAGAGAGCCCTTGGAAATACACCAGTAGCAGCTTCATCTTCCACAAAATGCAAAATAAATATGGATATACACAACAAATGTACCTCACTAGCATACTAGTGAAGACGTTCTGGGGTGTGGTATGCACAAGTTGAGCCTCATTCTGTGTTTTGTACCTAAGCATGGGTAAAAACCCACAATTACTAGATGTACCACCTCCTACTTACCAAGGTGCACACGCTCTGAGTATGTGCCTTTTAACCGCATGATTTATTTTATCTGGTGAAATTGATGTTGACAAACACCCGTAGTGTACAGTTAGAATCCCAATGCCGACGCAAACTAAAGTTTGTGCCCCTTAGTTTATGCCTGAGTAAGGATTTGTAGGATAACTTGTAATAAGTCCCAAAATATGCAAGAAATAAATATGGATAAAAACAGATGGGAATGTTAAAAAATATAAATGCTAAAGAAATGGGAGCTCTAATGATAAGTGAGTCGAGCTTATGCTAGAAGCAGGTTATATAAAAAGTAGGTCAGACCATTGCCTCATGCCACCAATGTGGCTAACTTTTTACAGACACACTGTTTGTTCTGAGATTATTGCCAGCATTGTAAGAGGTAGGCAAGAAAGAAATCTGAAATGTTTGATAGCATTTCGAAAAAAACGTAAAATTTGGATAACGCGATGTTAGGTGGTAGATCGTTCCAGAGTTTGTGGTATTGGGCAGACACGCTTCAGTTTTTGCTAATGAGTTGAGTTTGAGAGGGTTGACTCACCAAGGTCTACATCATAAGAAAGATTATTTCTTGAGGCTATGGAGCTTGTTTTTTAAGGCAAAAGACCACACTTATGTATTTGTACTCCTTCAGACTCAACTGGACAAGCCATCACTTTGGTTATTAAATTAAGCATGTGCAAGAGGGTTGACAAATGGCAGCACTCGAGCCATGAGTGGTTTGTTGCTCTCCTCCGTTGCACTGGGAGGGTGTGTGGAACGGTACATTTGCCACCGTCTGCCGCAAGGACCAGGCCAGGCTTGGCGCATGTAAACTAATCAGATTTTCCAGGGATAGGATTAGCTTTTTTCTGAACTAAGCTCCCCATTCTGGTGTCATTACAGACTGCCGGCAGTTCTGAGCTCCCCGCCGCTCCTGTAATACCACTGCCAGGCTGGGCCTTACAATAGGAAGCATGCAGTTGCATTGTCCTCAAAGCGGGCTCGCGCCATCAGCATGACACAGTAAATCCAGGCACTGGCCTGGAGAACTGATCCAGGGCGCATGCTGACTAAGCAGTCTGGTGGCAGGAGCAGTGATATGACAGCAGTGGGGCTGAGCCTCAAATTTGCTGCTAATTCAATGGACAATAGAGAGACAATGGAAGGGAGACACATAGAAGTGTAGAATGGAGTAGTGGCTAAATTGTCAGCTGTCACAGGTGACTGGTCCCAAGCTTCTTCAGTTGACACTACTACTGTGCGAGGCTGCTCAAATCACTTCATCTCGCTGTCTATGCCTCTGCCCCCCTTTCATGCCATAGCTGGGGCTTCCTACATAACCCGTTGCTAGGCACTAAAAAAAGAACAGGTTATAAATACATTTACCTGGGAAGGTAGAGCCTGTACTTTGAGTCTGTGACTTTCGACTCAATAAAACCTCCTATTCTAAATTCAAACGTGTATGCTTGATAGACTGAGGGGTGGCAATTAGAGGAAGCAAGGAGTAGCAGTTCTTACTCTTGGCTTCCTTGCCCTTCGGTACCACTCCATTACTACCACTGATTAAGGAGGCAATGTCAGGAACAGAATAAAACAAGCATTTACAATGCAATGGTCTCGGCATTGGTAAAGTTGGAGCTATTGGCATTGCTAATGACATTATTTTTGTTTATGTTTTTGTTTTTAAAACATTTAAAGAAACGGCATTGTTATTTACAATGTCAATAGCTTAATCACTCTCAAATGCGAGACCTATTGCATTTGCACCCACACACAGAGCCACCTACACACACACTGATTAGGCTATTGACATTGTAAATAACAATGCCGTTTCTTTACATGTTTTAAAAACAAAAACATAAACAAAAATGTCATGAGCAATGCCAATAGCTCTAACTTTAACAATGCCGAGACCGTTGCATTGTAAATGCTTGTTCAGATAACCCCTCGATTTACTTATCTGACTGTGTTTATACCCCTTCACTTCTGAAAGCTCTCAGTTGTCCCCTTTTTCACCCGCCAGCTGCTATGCTATCCTCTCCGCACAGAAGAAAGGGAAAGCCAGAGCTAATTGGGATTTTTAAAGAGCTTCCCTTTCTTCCCGCGGCATAGCTTCCTGGCGGGGGAGGTCACACCTGAGGCACAACTAGAGTCAAATTTCGTGTGGGTGGGGGGTCTGATTCTTCAAGCAAAAGGTAGAGTGGAGGTGCAGGGGCTCTAAGGAGTGAGAAACATCAAAGCCTCGTTAACGAGCAAAAGGTCTTTTAAAGACCTGTGAAGTACTCGGGTGCCGCTGTGTTTGTACCCAGGAAACTGTCTCATCCCGGGCTGCGACACACGAGGGGGGGTGGGGGTGGCGAAGGCCTTTGAGTCCAATGGGCGTTGCGCGCCTGGGTCACACATTGCTCTGCTTTGGCGCCATGGCGTCACTGCTCTCCATGTGAAATCACCAATATGTGAGCATGCGCCGCAGTGTAGAAATGCGATGCATGCTCACATGACTTTGTGTGACAGTGAGTACCGGTACTCTATTTAATAACGGAGAAGTGCCGGTACTCTTGGAGGGGGAAAAAATAAGTGCCGGTACTCAGTACCAGTGAGTACCGCCCTATTTAAAGCTCTGCGGATAGGCACCGCCGCAAGTCTGCTCCAATGCGCACACAGTGTCTCTCAATGCTCAGCAAGCAGCTTTGAAGATGAAATGATCCGCTCCCGTACATAGGACGGACAATGGCTCCCCACTAAACACGCCGCCTCCCGAAATCAGAATTAAGCACGCCTCCTAGCATGCGAAGGTCGACTAAGTACCCAGAGGCCCCTCCTACTGAGGCCTTCTGGGAAATGTAGTTCGTTGTGGTTTTGTACCCGGAAACAGTACAAATCAGCAGGGTCAGATCCTGACAGTCCTTTTTCGTCTCTTACATATGTTATAGTAGGGTCCCTGGTTATTCATATATACAGACTAATTGCTTAAACCTTAAGAAAGTGAATTTGTGCTCCCGGTGAAGAGTTAAGCGAGGTGATGCCTCTTGATTAGACATGACATGAATTGTCTATCAATCCTATTTAAAACAGGAGAATCATTATTTTACTTCAAATGGAATTGAGTGCAAGGTATAAAACATCATAGCAGCTGATGTTCCATGAGTCGGATGTAAGGAGACATCCATGTGAAAACAGTTGTGTAAACAGTTGTGTGCGCGAGTAATTAATGACAGAAGGCATAGTTGATATGATGTAAAAGGAGTAACAGACGTGAGTAAAATGAGTGCACGAAACAAAATCAGCAGACAGGGGTGCACCAGAAAGTTACGTTTAAGAGGAAAAAGGTACAGAACTTACTTAGATCCGGATAAAGCCTGGTAAAGTCACAAGAGTGAAACAAATCTGACGCAGAATTGAAAGTGAGTGCGGAGATCTAGGGGCGTTGTCCAATTTAGTCCTCCGCCTTGATAGAAACCATCTAGGAAGGAGCAATAATGTTATATCGCCGCACAAAGGGGGAGCGAAATTGCAAGTACGTGCGAGGGGAAAAGGCACTTACATGGAGGTGGCTAGTTGAATGTGTGAGCTCCACGAGAGGTGTTACATCACACCCAGTAATAATGGTCTCCCAAATCACAAAGGCGCATTTTATACAACGTAACACGACATATAGATCAATGCAGGCCCCGGGTTAAGAGGTGAAGCATTAGGCAAGTTGGAAAACGCGGGCTCTGAGAGGAGGCGCGAGGCACGTTGGGAGCAGTGACGTAACCAGGGTGCCTGGGCCCCTAATATGCGAGCAACGAAAACAACGGTGCCCCGGGTCGTAATGCAAGCAAGGAGAATGCACCTCATACTGCTATATGCTAGTATGAGGCAGTGGCGATTGGCGTGCTCCTCATAGCTCTGGTGCCACCGCACCTGCTGCACTATCTTCGCCCCTACAGCGACACTTATAGGAAGACTATTCGAGTTAAAAGAGACAAGGGTTCCTGGGCTGGGAAACCCCAACCCAGATCTGGGCCGGGAAACCCCAACCCAGATCTGGGCCTAAATCTTTTGTTTTTTGCTCCCCATGCCATTCCAGTTCAGACCCAGCCATATGCAAATCAGTCTTGACCCTGTTCCCCTCGGAACAGTCCAGCCCAACTGCCAAGCATCCTGGGACCGGTTTCGGGGTAACACCCCTCATTAGCTAGGCTAGCTTGACTCCTGTGGCAGGAAGAGCATGGGACCCACGTCTGTCCATCATCTCCTTGTGTTAGCTTTGTTCGCCCTAATTTGGCAGGGTATGCCCAGACGTGGGTCCCTTGCTCACTTTGCCACTGGATTCAAGCTAGCTTGGCTGATGAAGGATGTTACCCAGAAACCGGTCCCAGGATGCTTTTTTCCGGTTCAGGGAAGACCTGGCTTGTCAGTTCGGGCTGGACTGTTCCCATGAGGCACAGGGACTGATTTGCATATAGCTGTGTCTGAACTGGGGTGGCGAAGTGAACTAAAGAATGATGATGGATTCAACCCAGATCTGTAATGGGGGTGAGTGTCTGAAAAATTTCAGTGTTCCGTCCATCATCTCCTTGTGTTTTATATCTAGTTCCAGCGCCTCATCAAATAACGTATCTACTTACTGGACAAAAAGCAATGATTCATTAAAATGAATGTCTCGGATTGACAGCAAAATTTTGTATTATAATTATTGTAGTTTAAATGCATTTATATAGTGCTTACTACCCCTGAAGAGGCATCAAAGCGCTTTTTATTATGGTAACAATTACAAAATCTAGATCTCTGTTGGAAGTATTTTGCTTTATCACTGGAAGCTTTATAGTCTTTTGTAAATACTGGGAAGTTGTGTTTTTGTAGCTGGCAAGACGTCTCAGTCAGTTAAACGCTCCTTGCTGACATCTGGTGTGAGCTGAAGGTCACACACTGGGAAGGACTGTTCAGCATTTCATTCTTCTGAGGTTGATAACTAAATTGCTATTAAATCACTTAACATTAATATAGCTCTGAAATAGTAAAAATCGGTGGCTTTTAAAAGTATTTTATTACACATGCAGGTAATTCAGTGATATCTGCATTGTGAAGGTGTAAGTGTATTTTTTACCTTTATGGGTGTTATTTCACGAATTTATTTAAGTATATTTCACCATTTTAAAAAGGAAATACATTATCTTGAGGGATTTTCAAATGCATGTAAGGAACTCGTAAATTCATAAGTTTATAATGTTTCCACTGTATGTGTAAAACAAGGCGTTGACTTGAAGAAAGGCGAAGGCGTCGCTTGTCAATGGTTCATTATAGACAGTGGGCGTGGATTAGTCTCTGGCTGTCACTAGATGTGAGTGTCATTCTCATGTTAATCACTAGAGGGGGGTCGCAGTTGATAAGGCTGTCGTCGAGTTCGCACCTTGAGGTGTCGTAGATAAGTGAAAATACATCCATGTGTGACGCCGAACCTCTTGAGCAGGGCCACTGAGCAGCTACTTGGTGGAAGGAGGAGAGACCTGGAGGGAGGATGTGGTCTGACACTAGACTGCCGACTTTGGTGCTGGAAACCAGGGTTCGAGCCTCGGGGTCGCGTCCACATCCTGTGATTCTGGGCAAATCACTTCATCTCCCCGTGTATGAATATGTAATGTAAATATGGTGCACTGCTCATGTACAGCGCTCCAATACCTTCGGGTCGAACTCGCGCTATATAAAAGATGCAAAAAAAGAAAAACCTTACTTTAGGCACCCCCCCCATAAGTGGTAGGCGCTATACTGATATGAATAACACAAAGCGCTCCGTCTCAGCACACACCGGAGGATCTACTAGGCGCTATGCAGACGAGGAGGCGCTGTACCTATGTAATTAGATATCACACATATGCCATGCTTTGGTGGTGGCAGTGCCACGTCAGGAGAGAGGGCCCGAGTGCTGGCTCACTGCCACTGAAGCCGGTCCGCGGTACTCACACCCTTCCCCCATGGTGTCCCGTTTCCTTCCACACTCCTGTGCACACCACGTGCATGGAAAGGCTGCTGTCCTGCTCGCCGGTCTCTGGTTTTAGGGACCCTGGTGCTGCTGTGCGCGTTGTAACCAGAGGGGGATAGAGTGAGTTAATCATCTCTGCCCCTTCGGTCCCGTCGCATCTCTTGGGGCCTCTAAGCGGTTGTGTTCTATAAGTTAAGTTAGGCTGTGCGTTGCGCCTTTATTCCCAGAGTGCGCAGATGTTTCCGCGCAGTGATCCTCGTAGTCCACGTCTGCACACATACAGGCTTCTAAACTCCCCCCGTCCCGTCGCCGGATGCACCTCTTGACGCTTCCAAGCGTTGTTTGCTGTAAATTGAGACAGGCTGTGCGCTGCGTCTTTCTTCCCAGAGTGCGCAGATGTTTCCGCGCAGTGATCCTCTAAGTCCACGTCTGCGGACACACGGGCTTCTAAGCTCCCCCCCCCCCCCGTCCCGTTGCCGGATGCACCCCTTGACGCTTCCAAGCGTTGATTGATGTAAGTTGAGACCGGCTGTGCGCTGCGCCTTTCTCCCCAGAGTGCGCAGATGTTTCCGCACAGTGATCCTCGTAGTCCACGTCTGCGGACACACGGGCTTCTAAGCTCCCTTCGCTCCCTCTGCCACGTCACGGAAGCAGCTGAGGCTTGCTGCACTTGGTTTCATTTTCTCTGGTTTCCTTTCCTTCTGGTTTGTTGCCTGCTGTTGATGTTTTGTGCCAGCGTGGCTCTCAAAGGGGTGCGTCGAGGTGCAGTCACTACACCACGTCCTCCAGCCACACAGGGCAGCGTTTCAGGGATCCGACTCTTTTTTTTTTTCTAAAGGAGACATGCACACCACTGCCTTTCTCCGAGGCAAAGCAGAAATGCCTCGGAGAAAGGCAGCGGCGCTTTCGGATTCGGGGGCATGTTCTCCTCTTGCCATTGGCTGGAGGAGATAATTAGAAAAGTAGCAAAAAACACGCCCCGAATCCGAAAAGGACGGGGCCTGTTCGGAGAGACAAAGCCTCTTCTCCAATGGCTGGCCAGCATTTAAGAGGCCAGCCAATGGAGAAGAGGAGAGAAGAGGGGCGGGTTCAAGCCCCTTTTCTCCAAAACATTAAATCTCCGGACTTCCGGTTCTGCCTTCGGCAGACCGGATGTCCCGAGACCTAAAAATGAATCTGAGAACCATGTTTACTTCCTGTAGCTTTCACTGCTTGCCCTTTCTCTAACCTGCCAGCAGCAAACAGAATACTGTTGAGGCTGGGACAAGAAGTCGATTTTGTAAAAATCATAGGGGTACGAAAGGTGTATGATGACACTTTCAATAGGGCTGCCAATTTGATAAGTTACATTATTTGGACGGTTGCCCAAATGAAGGCACATGGTTAGACCATGAAGACTGGATGGATGCAGACTTGCATGAAGCATAGCCAGAGACAACCTGCAAGAACGCACACAGAAGTGATGCATCATGACTGTCAGGTGACCTTGCAGGGTCAGTAGCCACAACCTGTGTTCATTGATACTGGCCAGTGCAGTCTTGGGCATACCATGCATTCAGGAGCGGCTCCTTCCGAAGAGCGGAAGAGCGTTGCCCCACCTGCTGCAGCGCAGCAGACACACACAAATAAATAAAATGGCATGGCAATACCACTTTATTGCCGTGCCTTTTTATTTTCTCAACCAACACACATGAATGTGAGGGCAGGGCTGAATTTTGCATTGTAGGATTACAACTGCCCCTTCAGTGCGTATGTCAGGTTGGCCAGCTCTTTTGCTATGGCCAGCCTGCCTAACATGCACACTTTAGACACATCAATTCCTTGGCTCAGGGATTGCTGGCAGAGACCCCCAGCCTCCAAATGAGTGCTGGATTAGCCTGTTCCTACCAATCCTGGGCTGTTCTCACCATGAGAGCCGCTCCAGGATTGGCTGGATTTGCGTTCCACCAGCAGGAAGAGAGTCCTTCCCTTTCCTGCTTGTGGACATGATCGGGGATAGAAGTGCTGCACCAGCGGGAGCAGTACTGGTGAGTTTGGGGCCATCACGTCTTACCATATTTTTATATTAGTAGCCGCCACTGCATGCTATGTATGAATACTTGTTCAACCATGAAGTCTGCCTTTCATAGAGTGTTACAGCAAACAAATGATGGACGGAATGCTGACAATGCAGACATTCTCCCCAGTCAAAAGATCTGGGTTAAATCCATCGTTCTTTTGCCCACAACGCCACCCCAGTTTGGACCAAGCCATATGCAAATCAGTCTTGACCCTGTGCCCCATGGGAAAAGTCCAGACCGAACTGCCAGGCCATGTCCCCCGGTGGACCATAAACAAGCATCCTGGAACCGGTTTCAGGGTATGTCACCCTTCTTCAGCCAGGCTAGCTTGAATCCAGTGGCACAGTGAGCAAGGGACCCACGTCTGGGCATACCCATCCCACTTAGGGCGAAAAGTGTTACAGCAAACAAATGATGGACGGAATGCTGACAATGCAAACATTCTCCCCCAGTCAAAAGATCTGGGTTAAATCCATCATTCTTTTCCCACTACGCCACCCCAGTTTGGACCCAGCCATATGCAAATCAGTCTTGACTCTGTGCCCAATGGGAACTGTCCAGACCGAACTGCCAGGCCAGGTCCTCCCTGGACCAGAAACAAGCATCCTGGGACGGTTTCAGGGTATGTCACCCTTCTTCAGCCAGGCTGGCTTTAATCCAATGGCACAGTGAGCAAGGGACCCACGTCTGGGCATACCCATCCCACTTAGGGCGAAAAGTGTTACAGCAAACATATGAGTGGCACATAGTCAGGTATCAAAGTCTTCAGACACTTTGGCACACATGTAGACATGATGTCACTTCCAGGGTTCATGGACAGTCCAGAAGTAACCATGTAGTATATTCTAAAAGGAAGACCTGCCGATGGAAGAACACTAACTAGTCAATATGGTTCTATATATTCAGTCTTTGGCGTGGTCTCATAGCCTGGTCCAGGGCTCGAATAGTCCACTCACCCGCTCGCCATGATGACCATATTTAATCAGCTATTAGCTATGAGCTATTTTTAGGTCCTACTCGCCCTTTTTGGGGAATAGGAAGACAAACTGACTTTTGACCACTGTCTCTGAAAGTGGAGCAAATGTGACAAGATAAGATTTAAAGGCATCTTTATTATTCACAAAGTGAATGAGCAATAAAGATGTCCTTAAATCTTGTTATCTTGTCACATTTGCTCCTTACAGAGACAGAGGTCACGTACATTACAGTTAGGTTGTGTAAATTTTTCAAGTTACTAGACCCGTAGGTCTAGTAACATTTTAATGATTTTTCGAGTCCTGTAGGTCCTGTAGGTCTGATGTTATTTGGTACCCATTTTCTAGAAGCCCGTTAGTGCAAATGTTATCCTTTTCTCCATTGGAGCTGGTGAAATGAGTTCAATGCGAGTGTTAAAGGCCTGGATTTCTTTATGTTTAGACATGTCCTATCCACAGGATTATAAATCCTGCACAGATACAGCGTTTGTGTTGTTAGATGCCCACATTTTCCAGGTTTATGTATGTACACAAAATGGGTCAAATAAAGATATGTGCAATTACAGAATACATTTTTTTCGTCTTTAGTGACAGCCATTGAAAAAAGACAACAGTCAAGGTATATTCCTTAAAATATTCATGGTGTAATCTTTAAAAATGTGAGGGATTTACGGCCCTCAACACCAAGTAACAAAATAAACATCAAAAACAAAAGTGGGCTGATTTTAGGGAAAGACCCAACAAATTTTGTTGATGAATGAAAATCATGATTTCAGACCACAAGTGTAAAGCAGACATCCCAGTCTTCGTGTATTGCAAGGCTGGGGGCTGCTGTAAGATCTGCAGGTCCCTACTCCCACCTCCTTCGGGCAGAGGCACTTCTTTCAAGCCACGCTTCCCCCTGTAACTAGGAAAATATACATCCACAGCTGAGAATGTTTAGGTCTCGGCTACACACTGCTTAGCTGTCTGTTGGAGAGACCAATGTTTCCAATATAAATGGAGTGGGCTTTGTGTCCGTCCCTTGTTCATGATTGGATGGTTTTGTTGTCTGTATTATTTTAGTTTTCCTTACAACCCCCCTTCTGTTTCAGCAACATCCCCTGGCTCCTAGGCGCTCAGCAGAAGCAGTCAGCGCACGCACAGCTCAGCAGCTCATCACAATATGAACGTTTAATGACTTACGACAGCGCAGCTGTGCGAATAAATTCATAATGTCACGCACAGGAGGGAAACTCATCTGGAACAACATAGAGGGAATGGGAATTTTGCCTATTTTTCAAGGTAACGATAGGTTCTGTCCTTCATGCGTTTGGAATTCACAGGGGCAAGATTAGTATGGACTTCTGGCACTGAGGAACGACGCCAAAACCTTCCCACATAGGCCACACAACAACCACGCACTGCTCCAACCTCACATGCAAGCTCCAACCCAATCCAAAATGGAAAAGGCAGCAGCAAGGGACAGCCCCATTCTAGAATTTCCACAGGCGCTAGCAGTTGCATCCGGTGCAGGTAAGCGCGGTGTGGAGGTAGAGCAGGGGAGAAGTTGACAGATGACGGAATAGGTTTTATTTATTTATTTAGTTTTACCCATTCTGTTGTCTGCCTACTTCCTCCCCACCACCCCACCCTACCCGCGCTAACCTGCACCGGCCGCCACTGGATGCTAGACATGTCGGAAGTCCAAGGCCGCAATGAAATTGTATAAAACCCACAAAACTAAGGGTAGGCAAACAAGTGAATGTTAAGCGCTATACAAATTCTAATGACAGATAACATTAAGAATAACAAAAACAATAATAAATATAATGAGGATTTTGTGTGCACATGTGCAGATCAATTTAATGGAAACCCAAAGTTCAAGCAGTAAGCTGATATAAGCAGTAACTTCTCTTCAAGAAAAAGGTAACTCAAGTAGTCACTTTGCAAAAGCTTTTAGATACATATCCTATACCATCTAGGGAACCCAACAACATTTTTTTGCTCTGCTAAATTTGGCGAGTCCATATATTTCACTCTACACGAGCAACTTCATGTAAAACCAAGCTTCAAGCAGAAGCTCGTAAATTTGTGGCATTTCTGGCGATATAAATTCAAATTGTGTCACCTCCTTACCAACAACAGTGGGAGCATGGTGGCTGCCATTATGGGTGCAAGCATGTGTGTGGCAGACTACCAAGAATGGCATGTCCTGAGTCAATTCAAGAAACAAAAGCCTGAACAAAAATGCAGCTCTTTGAAAGAGTAATGAAGGTAACAGGGCAGAGAAAGTTGTAAATTGGCTCATTTGAACCTTTATGGAAAGTTGAGGGTGCACCCCGAATCAAGAGACTTCATGGATGACACAACAACAGGAGTAATGATCAACCACCAACTCATTGATCCAGAATTCAGTCAAGTAGGAACAATTATTTTCCTCCGATTCTTAGCTATCCACTCTAAATCAACTAACACAAACACATGCAAGGTAATGTGCACACATACACCCATATACACTTAGACGCCCATCCATTCCCCACCAACCAACAAAACACCAGTAGCGTAGTTAGCCGTTCTGCCGAATGTGGGGGTCCCTGAGTTTGCCGCCCGGCGGCATGTGAGAGCAGGGGGGGGAGGGGATCCTGGCGAATTCTGCGATGGCCGCCCCACACAGCCACATGTAAGAGTGGAGTGGTGAGGCCGCCATCCCCAAAACTCGTGCCGCGCCGCCCCCCTTGCAACGCCACTGCAAAACACTACCCTAAAGAGATGTTAAACAAGACTCCACAGTCTGAATGTAGTTACATTTGATTTCAGACAGAAGCTGCTACCACCTAGAAAGGTCCAGAACAACCCACAAGGATTTGTGCTGGCAGGGCTGAGGTGTATGGGCAGCTCGCCAGTGTACCACATGGACTGAACCAACCTCAGCCAGTGCTGAAAAAGGCTATATATAGACAGTTAGTGCTGAGCTAGGTAAAGTGATACACTTCTGCCACCCCTCGCAGTCACAGCATAATAGGCTTAACACCTCCAGGCTGTGACTCCTGCCCTGCAAATAGTTGTTTGGCTCGGCTGGATCACTGGGAAATACAATCAACACCCACCAGATAGTGCCCGCGTTTTATTTGGCCTTGGATACATTATTTAGAAGGGTTATAGAAAACACCCAGGCCCTCGTAGGGTTTAGTGTGTTCGAGTTTGGAGAAAATGTACAGACAGGGCCAGTTTGTGATGGGGAGGCATGTGTCTTTACAAAAACTGCCTTGCTTTTGGCCCCTTTCCCTGCTAATCCCTTTCCAAAAAAAAAGCTTGCTGAGGCTGTGGCCGAACGACGTTCTGGGGGTTTTACCATTCCCCTTAATGGCCAGCGCCTGCTTGGAGCCTCGAAAGACCAGCTTGGAACCCACTCACTGCAGGGGTTTCCAGCTCGCATTCCCCGCAACTGCGTGGCATCCGCTCCTCGACGCTTGACTATGTGAAGGGAGGCAAGGTCACGTGACACAGGGTGGCCCGTGTGAGCTGGCTTGTCTGCTACAATTACATTTCAAATCCACTGAAAAAAGCAATGGTTAAAGGACGTTAAAGTTAGATGAAAACTTCAGTTAACACATACTCTTGTAAACTGAGAAAACCACTGAAATTCATCAGCTAGTTATTCAAGTAACTATTACTTGCGCATAGCCATGCAGGGTGTTTTCATCAATGACGTAATTAGAGATGTTGCAGTGATGTTATCAATGATGTCACAGAACATGTTGTAAGTGATGTAATATCAGGCCCGTTCTAGCAGGGGGCTGGGTGGGACAGGCCCACCCAAACACGAGCCAGGCCGACCCACAGATGAGCCTTGGCCCTCGCAGTGAGGACATGAAGGCCAATGGAGAATGGGAACTATAATTTAAAACGATTCTCAGAACGTTGTTTTTCTTTCTATTCTGGGAGTGGTGTGATTGGGCCTGGGCTCTTTCTCACAGCCATCCCCAATCACCCAACTCCTTTAAGAAAGGTGGGCTGTGTCATGCAGGACCAATAGGGGGCGTGGCAAAGCGGACAAATTCTTTATTTGCCAAGAGTCCTGCGAGGATATTTCCTTTTCAGTTCAGAGCTGGAGAAAATTAGTTTGTTTATTCTGATTCGCCTTTCCTGACCCCTGCAGCTGCATATCAGATCAGGCTGTGACACAAAGTTTGACTGACGGAGTAGGTAAGAGAATGTGTTACTATTTGTTTTTATTTTTTAAGTCTGCAGAGGCCCAGCAAGGCACATACTTTGTGTATGCTTCATTTAAATTGTTTTTATCATTATCATGGCCATGGATGTAAGACAACAATAACAAGCATTGGCATAGCCAATAGGTCTCGCATTTGGGACCTTATAAGTGTTTAGCCATGCAACAGTTGCATAACTAAATACTTATAAGGTCCCAAAAGCGAGACCTATTGGCTATGCCAAGCGGCCATGCGGCCGCGAAAGTGATCGCGATCAAACATCAAAGCGGCCGTGCGGCTGCGAAAGTGAAAGTAGCTCTAGGCTGGCCTGGTAGCACTTTTTGGAGCCCTCTCAATAAGTCTCGCCAGACCAGCGCATGCGCTGGGTCAGGCAAGACCTAAAAATGTCCAGATAACTGGTGAACCTGCTGGAGAGCAATCCTTTGCCTGTTGGTAGTTTTGAAATGCAGATCAGCTGTATTTTATGTGGATAGCTCAGTGGGTTACTGCCTTTGAAACAGAGATTCCTGTGTTACTTGCAGTTCAGAAGTTACAATCATAACACAGGACAGTGACATATGAACTGTCATCAAAGAGCTGCATACAAACATGAATGTTAGAGTTAGAGCTTCACTTTTTTTGTGTTACTATATAGTTAGAACTTCCCCGGTCTTTCATTATTTTAATGTTGCTAAAAAAGAGTATATTTTTATTAGCAAAGTAAACTCCCAACCACTGGGGTATGCTTTAAATCCTGAGTTTGTGCTTCCCCAGCCCAAACCCTATTAAAATATACTGCTCACCAGTATGGATGTCATGTGATTCCTACACCTTGTAATCCTCATTGGCTTATGTGGCATTCCCTAAAGACGGATTTACAAACTTGTATGATTCATTCTCTGTATAATGTGTGCATGGTGTAAAGTACTGTGACACCCTACACTACACTGATATGAGTAGCGCTATGCAACAAATGAAATGCATATGAGAGAGGGACTATGGAGAGATTAAGGGCACTGTTGGAGGGTGGTAGTAATGGTATCTGCGGAGAAAGAGGTCATTGGTGGGGCGCCCAAAAGGTATTTCACACTAGCGCTAAAGCCGGCCCTGTCATGGCATTTCTGTTTTTACTTAATTAGATGTCAGGTCATTAGGACAACTGTGGAACATATTAAAGTGTGTGCTAATTATATTTACTGCTATAGTCAATGTTTTAAGTTTGAAGGTGATTTTACTAATGTTTTCTACGGGAATAATGAAATTCAAGCTGGATGGTGGCTGATGTGGGGCTAGGACCCAAGGTCAGCTGTCTGATAAGGTGCACAGGAGAGGGATGGGAGAAAAGTGGATAATCTGGCCTGGAAGTACTTTTCTTTTTAAGCCTGGCCTGTTGGAATTTGAGGGTTTGCACTTAGGTCAAGACATTGCTCTTACTTTCAAATAACTCTCCACGCGCTCTGTATACACACAGAAACGATCCGTTGTATCATGGTGACTTTTTGCAAGTAGATATGATGTAATCTAGGGATTGTTGGCTACCACAAGAAGCAACAAATTAGGCCAGCAGTGGCCCACCCAAAATAAAAATTTCTGGAGCCGGGCCTGTGTAATATTTGGGGTATTTAGTAGTGCATGGCGAGGGCACAAGTTATAGTTACTTTTGGCATAACTTATAGATACATTAGAAATTTATAACTGGTAAATTTCAGTGGTTTTTGTTAGTTTAAAACAGTATGTTTTAGCTGACATTTTCACATAGCAGTCCCTTTCAGCTTTGTTTTTTCAGTGTGTTACTGTTTTTTTTTACATAAAGTAAGATATCTATCAGCATGTGTGGCATGAGGTTGGATGACCAAACCCCCTGTGAATGGCCAAGCCATGTGCCAACCCCATGGGGGCCCAACCCCTCCCCCACTTCCTGCATACAGCCTATAGCGGGTTGGGATGGGCTCTGGGCCAGACCTGTGCCCACTGCCCCTCCCCCATGCTGGCCCAGTAATGCGCATGACTAGCTATGTCATTTTACTATATAAAAGGTGACATTTTAAGCAAGGTAAAATACTGGCAGGGCCTATAGGCATTATCAAATGCTAAGCCCATCATCAACTGTAAGGCTGACCTTTTGACTTTGTCAAAGTTACCAATAACCATAATCAAATGTATATTTCATAAATTCATATATTACAATGTTTAATAATTGTGACTGTGATAAAAAGATTTTAATAAAAACATTTTTAGATAAACAACTTTGAGCCGGATACACATAGGGCGTCTGCACTAATGCCAGAGGTCCACAGTTGTGGCAGGGGACTGCACTCGTGGCAGGACCTTCACACTGCAGTTTCTCATTGCAGAGGTCCCTTTCTCATTGCAGAGGTCCCGCCACAAGTGCAGGACTCTGCCACGTGTGCAGAGGTCTTTTGTGAATCAGGCTCTTTGAGTTATTTTTAACATTTGCAAAGCTGCAAAGTGCAGCCATGGAACCAACCACCAGCTGCCCTTACACCACAGCTGAAGAGTACAAAGCTCCAGCTTGGAGTACTTCTAAAAAAAATATATGATCAACTCTCCTGGGGCTATGGATTCAATGACCCAGGAGACTTACTGTGTCTTTTTTCTAATGTTATTGGGGGCTGCTGCACTCTCTGCAGCCCCCCACAAAGTTCAAAGAAATGTTTGGTGATGCCCCAGCCTTTATTAGGGGCACCACCAGCAAAAGCATATATAATTTATACGTGCCCTAGAGTATTATGGGGCATTCTTGACCAGAGGCTCCTGCTACTCATTTATCATTCTATTGTTTTTTTTAAACATTTGTGAGAGCCCCCAGTGCCCACCCATGATATCCATACCATTTTGTGATGTTGGGGACTGAGAGGGGGGGGTCCCAAGGCCCAGGGGCTCCTGCCAGCTCCTATAGTGGGAGCCGTTGGGAGACATAGTTTTTTTTGTCTCGCCTAGAAACGCAGCGAAGCTGCTCGCTAGCGAGATCTATTGTCGCTGACTTTTTTGCGATGCGGGACAAGATAGGTGCACGCGCTTGAAAGACATCAGCTGTGAACGCGTACGGTGGCGTCCGGACAGCCCATGTGCACGCTCCTATCCCTCTCTGTGTCCTGCTCGCTGGACCTGCGTGGACAGGAGATGTGCGCGCGCGCGCACGGGCGTCTATTTTGCTCTCGCCAAGTCCTCCGGCAGTGCAACAGGTCAGCCGCCGATCACAGGTACTGCAGGTCAGTAACGCACTTTCCCTCCCTCCCCCCGTCGGCTCCAGGTCACCTTACTGCCTGTTACGCGCTTTCCGTTGCTTTTTTCAGCTTCGAGCTTGCTTTGATCATAACACTGATTTCAGTATAGATTGTATGTGTACGATGCAGCAGAGACAAGACTAAGAAACTCTCCTTAGAAATATACTTAGGCTGTCCGGAATTCGGTTTAAACCGAATCTGACCGACAGTACCCTACCGGATGAAAATCAGCGGACTCGGTTTAAACCGAGTGTCACTGATTTTCATTGCCGTTGCATCACTTGGCCACTTGATGGAGCCAAAGCATTGCCGACCAAACTGCAATTTAGCCCCGAGAAGTAAGCAGCAGGCTTATTTTTTTTTCCTGCCCTGCAAGATCCTCATAAAGTGTTTATTAAGAGCGGGTGAGGAGGGTATAACGGTGTGTTTGAAAATTAAGGCAATCAAACATTTAATGCCAGGCACTCGGGAAGCACAAGCAGTCAAATGAGTCAATTAGGGCTGCATTATCGCCATGTGATTAAAGCAGGCCGGCCGAGGGTATTCCTCCTGATTCATCTTCGTCGCCACGGACTGCCCTCTTAAGGCTGGCTAATAAAGCACAAAACTTCTGAAAGACTAGTTAGGAAGAAAAAACAATCAAAAGTGGGAAAGTGGGAATCGGGAGTAGAAGAGGAGACATAGGGGCCCAAAGAAATCAAATTAATGGGGCAAAGGCAGCAAGGTTGGTAATTCAGGAGTGGATGTCCACCATAAAATCAAAATAATCACGTTAACAAGAAAATTAACTTTAACGTTCGGCTAAATGACGACATTTGCATATTAGAATTTAGGAGGCATGAGGGAGACTCGGGAGGCAGGGTGCGCTGCCGCCATGATGAAGCAAGGAGAGATGGAGACAGAACCAGCCCATAAGGCACCCATTTATTACGGTGAATAGCTAATTTCTAAATTTATGGGGCTGGGGATCTGTCCCTGTGCAATCTATATCAGAGAAAAGGAAATGAAAGGGGTGGGCAGGAGAGCCGTGTGGGGGTGGGGGGGGTGCAGGGCATCTCTCTGCGTTATTGCTTGTCTGACATTTGCAAATCATTATTAATTGGGGCGGGGCCGTGTCGCTGGTGCGGCAGGGCCGTGCAGCTGGACAGATAGAGCAGACAAACATCTCTTCATCAAGGCCCCAGCTGCCAGCACTATAGAGCCAATTACCCCTCCCTGTTTGGGCTCAAATAAGGAGCATGCCACAGCAACCCTGTGACTGTGACCAGCACAGTGGTCATGGGCACAGCGGGGCCTCTGGATGCCCTAGACATCCAGTATGGAGGGGGTCCAGGCGGGCAACTAGAGCCAAATTTCGGGGGGGGGGGGGGAGGGGGGGGGGAAGAGGGCTGTAAAAGACTTCGGGGGGGATAATTCTTCCGGCCTTAGGCAGAGTGGCTCTAAGAAGGGGTGAAAATCCCAACAAAAGCCTCATTAACAACTAAATGGTCTTTTAAAGACCTGTGAAGGACTCTAGTGCGGCTGCAATTACACGGTCGCCAGCCTGGGAAGCTGTCTCAGCCCGGGCTGACACACACCACGGGTGGGGGGGGCCTGAAGCCCGGTGAGTCCAATGGGTGTTGCGCGCCTGATTGGGTGTACCACAATTTGTTTACTGTGGAGGTTGGGCGTGGGCAAAGTACTACAAAAGTGCGTGACTTGGGGAAAGCGGAGCAGAAAACTCCACGTGTGTGCCACAATAAGTGGCAGGGCAACAGAAACCCGTGACCTGGCTGCCAGTAAACCGAAAGAGAAGCAAACTTCGTTTGTTTAGAAAGTTAAAAGAAACCCTTAAAGCTTTGAAAGAGTTGCATTTTATACATAGGCATATACAAAGAAAATAATTCCTCTTTGAAACGACAAGACTGTCTGCGATAGACATACTAAACTAAAATGACCGTGACATTTCATTAAGAAAAAAGACTACATATTTTCTCCCTCTCCCGTCATTTTCTTTTAACCACAGGCGCCTCTCCATGTAAAGAACCCAGAGCCAATATTAGTCAATTAAAAGTCCCTAAACAAAAATGTCTGCATAACTGTAAATAACATACTCAGTCAAATCCAAAAGCTACAGTATATTCGTCACCAACTGTATTATGAAAATGAGCAAAAAACGATTGTTTTGTTAAAACCAAACAAAGACAATATTTTAACCGCCCAAGCCTTTACTTCATAGACCAATATTTTCCCTTCTACACGTTTAGGAAAATTTGGAAGTTGAAGCTAATGTTCAGATAGAAGATTAGTAGAAAGCACACTCCCGTCAGATTTTCATTCTGAGTTTCCTCTCTATGGAAGAACTAAAAGAGAGTCAATGAGGACAGGAGAAGCAGCTTTATCTGACAGATAGAGGAGACAAGTTAAATTTGTTTAATTAAACTGGTGGACCACTTTTGACATCATTAAATCACCTAGGACAGGGTGTGGGAACTAGGGCACGTGTGTCTGACGGGATCTGCTCTCAATTCCCAGCAGAGAACAGCAGGTTTGTCTGCATTTCGACACGAAACTCTGCCCTGTGGGGCTATATGGATGTAGATGGTTAAGAGGACTGAATCATGTGCTCTTAAGTGACAACCTCCCGGATACACCAGGATCTTAATGGGGTTTTCAGGATGCAGCAAGACCAGTTCGGCGTCTGGAAGTGGTGCAACAACAGACGCAGGACATCTAGATTCGATAAAACTGTAAACCAAGTCTTGTTCCTTGGTAGAATCCGTCAAGACACCCTTCCCTTCAAATAGCTGACCGCCTACTCTCTCTTTGAAAGCATCTTTTCTTTGAGCCTTGTGTCTACATAACAAGTACAGGGGTACGTTTCCATCTTTATTTACTACTTAAGCTAATTCACTTGTAACCATTCAAAGGATGTTGTTAGTTCAGAAAGGCATTATCTCATGGCTCCAAAACCACAGGTCTATCTAGTTTAATGATGTCTTTCTCTGGGCTTATTGCAGAGCACCCGGCCATCCTTCACGCCAAGAGTGGTGCTGATGTCCAACAGGCGGGGGCTGGGGTAGATGAGGGGAGCAGGAGTTTGATTTGTGGTAGTGCTTCTTTCTGCTCGCACTTTGTTGGCACTCTTCGGTTGCATTTAACTGATCATGTTGATAGGCACTTACGGCTGAAATAGCAAACCAGTTATTCTTTAACAAAACGTGTTTTTGTAATCATTGTGATACTGCAATGGCAAGATTTCAACTTCACAAACTCAAACACTTAAAGCATAGGCTCTTCCATAAACCTTGCAAATAACAGCAGGAGAGGATGTAGTCTAATGGTTAGGGCGGTGGACCTCAAATCTGGCGAACGGGTTCGAGTCTCGGCAATGACGCTCAACATCCTGTGATTCTGGGCAAATCACTTCCCTAACAAAAATGAATGTGCCCTTGTGTAACGCAACAGGTGCTCATGTGAAGCGCTTCAATACCTTCAGGTTGAGTTATCACTATATAAATCTCAGAGGGGAAAAAAAACAGCAGTGAAAACCAGCCTAGCGGGGGGAGGAGCCTAGCGCGCACCCAAGATGGCCGCGTAGGTGCGAGGCTCCCGAGGACCTCCGCGACCTCCTGCATAAATCCTGACCGAATCCTGTCCTAGATGAGGGGACTGTGTTTGTGAACCAGAGTTGAGGTGACGCCTGTTTTCCGTTTTAAATTCGGACCTCGGACACCGGCGGGAGCACCGATTAAGGTTTGCGGCCTTCTCCACGCCGGCCCCCCGTACTGGAGTTGTGGGGCGATCCGGCGACAAAGTGAATAACAGCGGCGGGCAAGGCTGGGTGACTCGCGCACCCCGCACTTTCACTTTCGCTTTTGCGCCCTCCTTGCTGCCAGGCGAGGTAGGGTCGCGCAGCGGTGTGCGGTGGTGTGGCCTCGTTGGGGTGCCCTGCCGGCCCGCCGGCTGTGGTCCGTCCTGCGGAGCGGTGGTCGCCCCCCCCCCGGAGCCCTGGAACGGGATTGTCTACCCCCTTTTTGAGGAGATTGGCTCGATTTGGGACCGCGACCATGGCCACAAAACAAGATGGCGACCGGGCTAAGGTGAAGTCGACCCGTCGTGGCGCGGCCCATCAATCCAACAATATGGACCGCTACACCCTCCAGAAGGGATCTCCAGAGGCGCTACGTAGATCCCCTACGGGCCCGACTGACGCTCCTGCTCTGCCCACGGACCTGACCCTCCGAGACGTCATGGGCGCCATCGCCGAGATGAAGGCCTCGGTGGACCAGCGCTTTGACACTCTGGCGCAGAAGATCGACTCGGTCCTCGTGGACGTGGGCCTCGTGAGAGCCGATCTCTCAAAAACAAATGACCGGGTCGATTCTTTGGCCCACTCTACCTCGGGCCTCACGTCCGACGTGGCGGCCCTCCAACAGGAGGTGCGCAGGCTCGGCCAGGCGAGCGCCCTGATGCATCGTCGACTGGAGGATTCCGCGGGTCGGGCCCGGAGGAATAATGTCCGCATCATCGGGGTGCCGGAGGGACGCGAGGCAGAGGCAGCGGATCTGTTTGTGGAGGACTTGGTCCTCACCCATCTCCAGCCTCGGGGGCTGAGTAAATTCTTTGCAGTGGAACGTGCCCACAGGGTCCCCGGGGGTAGGCCTAAGACCGGAGCCCCTCCGAGGCCTCTCATCGCCCGGATTTTCAATTTTCGGGACAGGGACGCTATCCTGCAGACCTCCAGGCTACAAGGGCCGGTCAGACTTGACAATATGGATATTAATTTCTATCCTGACTTTACTCCGGCGGTCCAAAAGCAGCGACTGAGTTTTCTTGGTGTCAAACGTCGCCTACGGGACCTGAATCTCAAATATGCGATGCTTTTTCCGGCTAAGCTGAGGGTGGAGGTGGATGGCCGCACGCACTTTTTTGATCGTCCCGAGGCGGCCGGGGACTGGCTGGACACTCTGCCCGGAGATCGGGGCCGGGGGGGTGGGGGGGGAGCGGTTGGTGGGGAGGGCCCGCCGGATCAGGACTGAGGGACTAATGGTAGGCCTTGCTCTGGACTGTGTTATTGTCACCATTGACTGTTAGGGTAAGTTCCCCTCCTGCGGAGGTCGTGCGGGGTCTCTTGGGGGATCTCCCTCCTCCTCTGGGGGACTAGTTAGTTTTCTTTCCATGGGGCGACAGGCACACTGCACTTTGGGGGGGCTGTTCGGGCTCATGCAGGGGTGCAGGGTGGGGGGAGTTCTGTTGGGATGGGTGGGTTGGGGTGGGGTGTGGTTCGTTTCTACCGCAAGGCAAACCCTTTATTGTATTGGTTTTTTTGAGATGCTCTCGGGGGGACAAATGATGGCTTCTGTATGTGATGGGGGGTAGGGACCTGACGTTGTTGTCCTGGAACGTTAACGGACTGGGTGATAGGATTAAGCGGGGTGTGGTCCTGCAATATCTGAAACGGATTTCGCCTGATGTGGTCTTTTTGCAGGAAACACACCTCATTGGTAACTCCTATTGTGCCATGAACCGACGTGGTTATCGTTTGGTGGCCCACTCGGGCTTCACATCAGGCTCACGAGGGGTGGGCATTATGGTCAAGACCTCGCTCCCGCTAGAAATAGATGAGGTGCGCCATGATGATAGGGGACGCTACACTGTCTTGGTGGGGAGAATGGAGGGCAAGGTAGTCGTCTTTGTCTCAGTGTACGTCCCACCGGGGTTACAGTCCACCACCTTTGCGGACCTGGGACGCCTCCTGCTTGACCTTCCGGGGGGGCTTCTGGTGGTTGGGGGGGACTTCAATGCGGTGGCTTCTGGGACTCTGGATCGCTATCCCCCTAGGGACCTCCCCCGGGCACAAGCGTGGCTGTCTGGCCTTTTGGACACGCTGGGATTGGTGGACTGTTGGCGTCTGAAGCACCCCACTCAACTGCAGTACACCTTCCATTCGGGGGCCCATGGTAGCCTTTCGCGGCTTGATTATGTCCTTGTCCCTGCGGCCTATGCCGGGAGAGTGGGGGAGGTGCGCCATCTGGCGCGGGGTATCTCAGATCATTCCCCACTCCTGTTGCACTTTGATGTCTTCCCGAGGGGGGAGGGCAGGGTAGCTCCAATCAATGCCTGGTACCTGCGCGACCCCACTATTCGTGCTGACTTGATTAAATCCTTGCAACGGTATTTTGAGGAGAATGTGGGGTCTGTCCCGTCGGCCATTTCCCTGTGGGAGGCTTTCAAGACTGTGCTTAGAGGGGAGGCCCTCTCCTTTATTTCCCATGCCCGGAGGCGCGCACAGGAGGAGGTGACCCGGGTGGAGGCCGAAATCACTGAACTGGAGGGTGATCTGGGGAGTGGGGTGACTGACGCTGCGCTGCACGTTCTACACCTTAAGCAGGCGGCTTATAGGTCCCTCGTCACGGAGGCGGCCAGGGGCCTCAGCAGAGAGCAACAGGGGCGATTGTATGATGTGGGTGATAAGGCTGGTAAGTTGATTGCGTGGTTGGATAGGAAGGAGAGAGCTAATCGTGTGGTCCCGCTGATTGAAAGAATGGATGGTGTACGTGTCACTGAGCCGGAAGGCATTGTCTCTTGCTTCGCGGATTATTTCCGCGAGGTATATTCCCCGGTTTCTCCCTGCCCGGAGGAGGATTCCCATGCCCTGCTGCGTGACATCGCGCTGCCCTCCCTCTCAATGGAGGACAGGGAGTTGATGGATGCCGCCCCCATCTCGGACGAAATTGCCCTCGCCATCCGCTCGGTCGCTTCTGGCAAGGCCATGGGCCCGAACGGCATTCCTATCGAGTTGTATAAATTGCGACCGGACGTACTGGCACCCCACCTCCGCGCTATGTTCCTTGCGGCTCACTCGCGGGGCTCCCTCCCGCCGGACCAGCGTCTGGCTACCATCGTGGTTATCCACAAGGAGGGCAGACCGCGAGACCGGGTTACATCCTACCGGCCTATCTCGCTCTTGAACGCGGAGCCTAAAATCCTCGCCAAGGTGCTCGCCAACCGGCTGGTCGGCGTGGTGGGCGATTTGGTCCACCAAGACCAGTCCGGCTTCATTCCCCATCGCAATACGGCCCTTAATCTGCGGCGCTTGCACGGGGTGCTCGCGCGTGTTCCGTTCGTGCGGGAGCCGGCCATTTTGGCGTCCCTGGACGCCACCATGGCGTTCGACACGCTCGAGTGGCCCTACATCTGGGCGATGTTGGCGAAATTTGGATTTGGCCCGGGATTCATCAGTTGGGTCAAATTGTTGTACTCGGACCCATTGGCACAGGTGGTGGTGAATGGTCGAGTCTCGGCCCCATTCGTGCTGGGACGGGGCACGCGACAGGGTTGTCCCTTGTCGCCGCTCCTTTTTGCATTGGCCCTGGAACCCCTGGCGGAGTGGCTGCGGTGGCACCCTTCCATCCGAGGTCTCCGTTGGACCCCCGAGTATGAGGACCGCGTGTCCCTCTACGCTGACGATATCCTTTTGTACTTAGCCTCCCCGCGCAAATCACTGATTGCCCTGGTCGATGTTCTGCGCTCCTTTGGCCGTAATTCAGGTCTTGTCATTAACTGGGCTAAATCCTGTGTCTATGTGCTTTCCGGGGAGGCTCCTGTCCTCCCTCGGGGCTGTCCGATCCAGATTGCCTCGCAGGGATTTCGATACCTGGGGGTCTATATTACGCTGGACCCGGTGGCCCGCTACGAGCGAAACTTGCTTCCCCCCCTCCAGCGCTTGAAGGAGGACGTCGCGCGCTGGCGGCGCTTGCCGCTTTCGCCGCTCGGCCGGGCGGCACTGTTCAAGATGATGTCATTGCCACGCTTTTTGTACGCTCTCCAGAACACTATGGACTTGGTCCCGGCGCGCTACTTCCGTGAGGTGGAAAGCTTACAGCGCCGTCTGTTTTGGGATGGGAGGCCGCGTATAGCCCTGGCAAAATTGACGCTCCCGTGGTACGACGGAGGGATTGCCCTCCCGGATATTAAGCGGTATTACTGGGCCTCCCAGTTAGCTGCAATTAATCACGGCTTCTATGAGCCCGCCCTAAACCCGGCATTTGAAATGGACAAAATGCTCCTACCCGGTGGCGACTACAACCGAGCGCTCTATACTAGCGTGCCCGATTCCCGCTTGACGGGACCCACGCGTGTCATGGTGCGAGTATGGCACGCGGCTAATGCAGCTATGGGATGGAAGGACCGTTTGACCCGGGCGTCACCGTTGTATGCGTCGGAGAGGCTTGGCTCTTTGTGGACCTCGAAGGGCTTCGAGAGGTGGGACATGATAGGCATCAGTACAGTGGGAGATCTCTAAACGAGGGGAGGATTCAAGACATTCGAGACGCTGCAGGCGGAGTTTCAGCTGCAGGGCAGTGAATACTTTCGCTACCTGCAGGTCCGTCACGCACTGGGTTCCGTCTTCCCAGACGTGGCCTCCATCCCGGAGTCCTCCCCCCTGGAGGATAGAGTGCTAGATGGCCACGTTCCGGACAGCACGATCTCCCTCATTTATAAGAAATTGATAAATGACCGCTCGGGCCTACTGACTGGCCTCCGCGAGGCTTGGGTTGCCGATGGGCTGGAGTTGGACGACGAGGACTGGATTTCCGCGGTGGCCTCTCCGAAGGAGGTGGCCATCCCGGCTCGCCTTCGCTTCGTCCAGCTTAAGATACTCCACCGGGTGTATATGACGGGGCCAAGGCTTCAGCGTATGGGCTATGCCGAGGATGGATTGTGTAAGCGTGGGTGTGGTGCCTTGGCGACTTTTTTACACATTCTGTGGGAATGTCCGAAGGTGGAGCGATTCTGGCGTGGTGTGCATGAGGTTCTGCGAGCGGTTACACATGTCGCGCTGTTGCCTGAAGCGAGGAGATGCCTGCTGAATGTGTGGGAACCGACTGATTACTCGGTTCCGCAGACGCGATGGGTGACTCTGGGATATATGATAGCTAAACGTGACATTGCTCAGCTGTGGGGATCTCTGAGACCCCCGGCGGTGTCGGCTTGGAAAGAACATATGGATTGGTGCATGTTCCGAGAAAAGGTGGTATATGTGGCGCGGGGTAAGCCTGGGGCATGGGTGAAGATATGGGGCCCCTGGAACGCTTACCGCGGGGGTATTTGCGAGCCGCCGTTGTTGCCTCCCGCTTCACCAGCTCCATCCCCATAGTTGACCCCCTCCCTCAGCCCTGGGCACATTGTTCTCCCAGTCCCGGATCAGTTTCCCTCCCCCTCTCTGGATTTCTTTGGATGGTTGGGGTTCCCCACTTGAGGAGCACGTGTTGTCATTTTCGATTGTGGGTTGCCTTGCGGGTGTGGTTTTATGTTGTTGTGTTGTATAAAACGAAACCGTATTGTGGGTTCAGAGTTATGTGGCCCGCGTTGTTGATACCTCCTGCTTTATCGTCTATGCAAAGCCAAGTGCCTTATTGTATGTATGTCATTTGCTTTTGTCACTTTAGCGGCCGGCCGGAAGGTTGTAAGCCCATACTTGTATATATTTGAGATTGCAATAAACGGTTTCAAAAAAAAAAAAAAAAAAGAAAACCAGCCTAGCTTTACTCAGAGCCGTGCCATCATGTGAGGAGTGCGCAAAACCATGAACACTTTCTTCAAATGACAACACATTGATTCTAAATGAACCATGAGAACTGCCTGCCTTGCCTACAGCGCCCAACACCCCCAGAAATCTCTCATTTCCAAAACGTTCTCTCTGTACCCCGCAGTTCAAGAGGTGTGCCTTACACAGAGCCTCCCTTTTCAGGCAAATTTCCAAAAGTGCTGACTTAACCTTCGACTTGTAAAAGTGTATTTGGACCTCATACACTGTACGTACAGTGTCTATATACCATGCATCAATGAAGAAAGCAAGCAATAATAAAAGCAAAGCGTTCCATAAACACCGGTAAAACACAGTTTCAGTTGTTTTTTATGGCGCGAAAATGAGTAACCACTGAAAAGCACTGTTTTTTTGAGGTATTGAATTCACTGGAAAATACTAAAAAAACACCACCAGAATTTACCAAAAATAGAAACTGAAAACAGGAAAGCCTACCTAAATATACTGTACGTAAGAGGCATCTCTGAGTTAGCGCCTGCGCAGAAGATTAGATTGGAAGTGCGGGTATGCTGCAGAGACCAGTGTCTCCCCTCTGAGAATGAGAGATGTGAGTTCGCTCTTAACACCAACGTCTTTCCACCATGCATGAGCGATTCCTGTTGAGCTAAATCTGATTTTCTACAAAGATCAGAGTACGATACCAAAAAATGATTCACTCTAAGGATCGTTAAATGCAAGGTCTTGGTACTTTTAAAAAAAATTCTGCTACTGGAGCCGGGGCATGGGGGCTGTGCGCATGGCTGTGACCGGTACAGCGAACTGCAATGCAGGGTCCTGCCTGTTGCTGCTACTGTTCTGTGCCCGGCACATAGGAATTGGAGCTGGCTGCTGCCTTCCACAGCTACCGGTAAGTGAGGGACATCCTGACAACGATCAGAGCATGAATATTCATTGATGGGTTTTTATCATTAAGGACACTGCTGCGTGTTTCTGATCATGCTATATTATCTTGGAATAAAAAGAGAAGGTAATTGAGTATTGAAAGCCAGAACCAATAGCAACCAGCTGCTTGGACCGTCAGCAGTTGATGTAACCGGGGACCTTCAAAATCTGAACAATCAGCTTTGCTGCTACAGAGTATGTATTTATGACCATTTGCTGGTGTGCTATCCATGTGCATGTAGAAATCTATGTAGGCGATAACACTGAAGGCAAGCAAGAACAAGCATTTGCAATGCAATAGGTCTCGCATTTTCTAAACTTTGACCTACTGGCATTGTAAATGACAATACTTTTTATTTATGTGCACTTTGCACTTATAGTCGTTGCAAGCAGGTTTTCAAAACACAAATAAAAGGCGTTGTCATTTGCAATACTAATAGCTCAAAATCTCGCAAATGCGAGACCTATTCCATTGCAAATGCTTGTTGTTAAGTGGGAGCCCTGGTGCTCACACAGGGCACCCACAAATCCCTTTTCAGTGGGGCTGTGGGGAGAGTCCCAGAATCCCCATGGCTGCTGCTGGATGCCTGGTGGGAACCGGCCACTTCCATTATTCCATAATGTGTTTCACATTGGGGGCCGCAGGGAGAGCCTGAATGCCCATACGGCCCAAGGCATGAGTACCCTGGGCCTCTACCAGGCTCAGACAGAAGGGCTGAGCCACCTCACCATTATATAAACATTGGGCCTGGGGGATAAGGTCACAGGGGCATCTGAAAAGCTCAGGGACAAAGGGGTGCATGCCCCACTGCCCAAAAATGATAACTAGCCACCACCCTCAGGTCCTAGCCCACATCGGTGGGTTTAAAAAACAAAACAAACAAGCATTGGCATAGCCAATAGGTCTCGCCTTTGGGACCTTATAAGTGTTTAGCCATGCAACAGTGGCATAACTAAATACTTATAAGGTCCCAAAAGCGAGACCTATTGGCTATGCAAAGCGGCAGCGAAAGTGAAAGTGATCGCGCTTGCGATCACGATCCAACATCAAAGCGGCCGTGCGGCCGCGAAAGTGAAAGTAATCACGGTAAAGCGCGGCGCGCGCGCCCGCGAACATGCACTGTAGCTCTAGGCTGGCCTGGTAGCACTTTTTGGAGCCCTCTCAATAAGTCTCGCCAGACCAGCGCATGCGCTGGGTCAGGCGAGACCTAAAAAGGAGGTAGACTGCCACATTTTTTTAATTGACGCTGCAGATCCGTAGCCCGAATTAAATAAATAAAAGTGCTTTTTATTGTTCCTCTCCCACCCCCCACCCCCCCCCTCCAACAAGAGCCGGTGGAGCAGGATGTCGTTGCCCTGCTCCCACTTGTTTTTAAATAAACATTTCTAGGGCAGGGCACTGAGTTACAGAGTCCTTAAATGACTGCTGCTACATCTTTATTGATGTGGTGGCAGTTAATCAGATCTAATCTTGTGATCTGTCAGCTCTGCTGCCCATCTGCGGCATGAAATATACAACGTTTTTTAATCCTAATTTTTTTTTAAACTACTGAGTAGGTTTACACAAACTCAAAAAAAATGAGCTTTCTGGAGCAAGACCTAGCTTTCTGCCAAATTTGGTATAATACTGTCCTGCAGTTTTTGTGGTATAGCTGTTCAATTTCCCTATAGAAAAATGATTGGGGAATTCACATTTTGGGACCCCCTTGTCACCCCAAAACTTTCCTGTGATGACTTGAGGTCCATGATACTTTTTTGGGAACGTTTTGTGAATATTCGTCAAATGGTGGCAAGGTTATTAACAAACCTAAAAATGTTGTTCAATTGAAATGTGGTCATATATATAATTAAAGAGTGGCAACCCACACTGTTTAATATAGGCATGTATATATTTTTCTTACTTTCTATCTGCCCGCCGCCTGCACAGCACCTGGCTGTCCCCAGACTAAGTGAAACTTTATAAATTGCAAATAATTAAATATATATATAAATAAATAAAAATAGTCACACATAAAGTTAAAGAAAATGTAAGGATTTATTTGCTGCAAAATATTAATAATAATATGTGTACACGTTTAGGCATTCTAAGCCAACAAACCAGGAGTATTGCGCTTTACTGCAAGGTATATTTTGGTGCTGAGTGTGCTTGGTAATCTTGCAGTTCCATGCGGTGTCACGTGACTGTTGCTATAGATTCCATTGTCGCGCGGCACCTAACGAGCTGACAAGGGCTTGGCATGAGCCAGTTACTGATGCGCTCAGTGCACGTGCGCACGTTGTGGTATTTAAAAATAGCACCGACATTTATTTTCCCTGCCGCCAGCCAGAATCCCTGGGAGGACTGGCTGCCGTGAGAGGCAGAGAATTTATTCCGAGAGAGAAGGTTTCAGAATGAACAATTAAAAAGCATTATTTTCCTCGAGCAGACTAGCAGAGGATGCGGGAGACTTCTCGACGGACTAGTTCCATGCGTGACTGATAGTGCTGGGGCAGAATCAGTCACATGCTGGGGGAACCCGATTTGTGCAGTGATGAGAAAATGTACATGAAATTGCAAATAACTTGTAAAATCTAAAAGTATATTATTAAGGATGGAAGGTATGGCTGAAAATACCTCATGTGCGTTTGTTGCCAATCACAAACTCTGAAAGGACATCTTCCCACCAGAGAATGGATGGAAAGTTACTGTCCTTCCAGGACGGCAAAACTAATGGCTTATCCCCACATATGGTGGGGTGTACAGATGTGGGGAAGGGTTGTCTCCACAGGAAAACAATGTTTTACCTACCGAGAAAAAACAAGCACTAGCAAAGCCATTAGCTCGCCTATGTGAGATTTATTGGCTTTGACAGTTTTTCTTATTCATGCTGCACCATGGCTGAAAGTAAAGTAAACAAGCATTGGCATAGCCAATAGGTCTCGCCTTTGGGACCTTATAAGTGTTTAGCCATGCAACAGTTGCATAACTAAAAACTTATAAGGTCCCAAAAGCGAGACCTATTGGCTATGCAAAGCGGCCATGCGGCCGCGAAACTGAAAGTGATCGCCATCACGATCAAACATCAAAGCGGCCGTGGGGCCGTGAAAGTAATCACGGTAAAGCGCAGCGTTCGCATCCGCGCACATGCACTGTGGCTCTAGGCTGGCCTGGTAGCACTTTTTGGAGCCCTCTCAATAAGTCTCGCAAGACCAGCGCATGCGCTGGCTCAGGCGAGACCTAAAAAAGCTGTGTGACACAGCCAGCGTTCGCTTTTTTTGTTTTTACTTTCAGCCATGCGGGGCTGAAGCCAGCGCTGCTGTACATAATGGCTTAAGAAACATTGACTAGCCCCAATAGATCTCGCATAGGCGTGACCTATTGCCTCTGCTAGCGCTGTATTTTTTGTTGTTGCTGTTTTTTCTTTTACTTCAAGCCAAGAAAACTCTGGGCGATCATCACGAAATGTAAGTATTAAAACCATCTGCCAGTGACGGGGAATTTGATGTCAGTGATTTTAATACTTTTTAATAATTGTGTGAATTCTCACATCTAGTGTTATTTACTCCTGACCTCACAAAGTTTCCTCTGCCAGATGCTCCTCCACTAACACCCTGCTGGCTCCTCTTAGCAGTGTGACCGGCAAACCTGTGTTGTAAAAGGCGCGTCTGGCTGGGACAAAATTTTGACCGCCCTCCAAACTGCATTATACCCCGAGACGAATGTTGGCGTTTACGCTACAGCTTAGCTTATACCCGAACAGCTATGACCACATACGCTTTGAAGACATTACCAATGAAGCTTTATTGTGTATATATAGCATGATGTGTCCTACTTGATACTGAGTTTTAACTGAGAGGATAGTAACTCGCAAAAAAGTTTATTAGAAGCTGCAATGAGAGTCAGCGAACCCTACCTGTTTTCCCCTTGTCCCCACATCCATCACTCCGCCCCACTACCTGTGTTGTTCCTTTTTGTTCTTTTCGAGCATACTGACCATGTCTGAACTGGGGTGGCGGAGTGAGCTAAAGAATGATGAATGATTAAACCCAGATCAGTTGACTGGGGGTGAGTGCTTGCAATGTTCAACACTCCGTCCATCATCCCCTTTGGTTTTGCTTTGTTCGCCCTAAGTTGGCAGGGTATGCCCAGACGTGAGTCTCTTGCTCACTTTACCACTGGATTCAAGCTAGCCTGGCTGATGATGGCTGATTAGCCAGCAACCAGTCCCAGGATGCTTGTTTCCGGTCCAGGGAAGACATGGCTTGGCAGTTTAGGCTGGACTGTTCCCATGAGGCACAGGGTCAGACTGATTTGCATATGGCCATGTCTGGACTGGGGTGGCGGAGTGAGCTAAAGAATGATGATGGATTAAACCCAAATCAGTTGACTGGGGGTGAGTGCTTGCAATGTTCAACACTCCGTCCATCATCCCCTTTGGTTTTGCCACAAACGCTTTGAAGACATTACCAATGACGCTTCATTGTGTATATAGCATGATGTGTCCTACTTGATACTGAGTTTTAACTGAGAGGATAGTAACTCGCCAAAAGGTATATTAGAAGCTGCAATGAGAGTCAGCGAACCCTACCTGTTTTCCCCTTGTCCCCACATCCATTACTCCAACCCACTACCTGTGTTGTTCCTTTTTGTTCTTTTCGAGCTTACCGATTGCTCCCAGTTCAGTGGTTTAAATATGTTTGATGTCATTGCCATGGGACGTTACGCAAAACGAGACTGCATATTGTCTACTTACCTAGGGAGACGCCTCTAGCCCCCGAGTTATATCATGCATGGCAATACTTTCTGGAGCTGTAGATCTGCATGTACTAGACTGGGTATAGCAGGTTCTTCCACATGCCCTAGGTCCTGATATGCAGCGAAATATTAACACCCTTGTATTTCTACTGTGCTTCCATCTGATTTGTAACTGTTCTATGAAAATTTAATAAACAGATCAAACAAATAAAAATAATAAAAGGCGTGTTTGGCCAATCAAAATGTTTGCATGTATGTTCTGTAGCAAGATTGAAATAGGAAAACATAAGATTAAAACATAAAAACAACACTTGGCAAAAAAATGCATGCATGTTTTGTACATGTGTCGCTTACAAGCCCCTGCTTTAGCAGGTGCTATATTTGCTATTGTTACACTGTTTTACAAGCACCTAGTGCGTGCTCTGATAGCCTGCACAGTGCATGTGAACATACGTGTATATGGGTCTTTTGAGTCCAACCTATCATTGTTCTTGGTGTTCTGCTGTGCACTATCGCATGTGGCATAGGGCGCTGTGGGGGATCCTCAAATATACAAATTGTCGTATATTTGCAGGGAGTGGCTTTGGTGCATTCTTATGAACACTACATTTTGTATGTATAATCAATTCAGCACAGCACATGCCTTGGTATACACAGTTCTGTGCAGTGCACATCACACTGACAACTTTAAGATGTCCAACACATGGTATTTTTCACGCAACGCTGAAGAGTCTGTGTTAAGCACACTATGTGCTTGAAACCGACTGTACTGTGCACAGCACAATACCACCACACACAAAGCACTAGATGAATCCTCCAGGGTTCGAAAACGCATCTTGTGTTTGCATAAAGTGCTGGTAGAGTGTGCATTCCGTGATGATATCCACTCTGTCACTGTACTGCACTCTGTGCTGTATGATGAACCGCAGCATGTGGCATAGAGGCTTTATGCGCATAGTGAGACGTGCTATGGTTACTTAGAGTGCTGTGCAGTGCAGACCGGGCCCTCAGTGCTAGGTGCACGCGAGACATACCATTGATAGCTATCTCAACTTTCTGCACACCTCTGTTGTCGTACACTTCGGTTCTGCTAGGGCTACTAGAGCATTTGCCTGTATACTCGCCACTGTGCACGAGGGTGCATATCTCCGACAAAGAGCCCCCGGTCTGCTATCCGTGCTGCAGTTTGGTATTACACATTCAGATTGAATCCAATAGCAGCGTTTCCGCCTGTATCCCTTATCTTATGTACGTATGGATCCGGAGATTGTATGAGTGAACCTGTGCTGCTTGTTTCATATGCTGTGCCACATGAGTTCTAAATCGGCACTCAGAATGGGCACACGGAGTATACAATCGTGAGGCTGTCGACTGGAAAGCCAAGTTCCAGTCCAAGCAGCACTGAACAGCCTGTGATTCTGAGCAAATTTCTTAATCGCCCATGCCCGTTCCAAAAAGCATGAATGTAAGGTCCCCGTGCCTGAATTAAACAAGCATTGGCATAGCCAATATGTCTCGCTTTTGGGACCTTATACGTATTTAGTTATGCAGCACAATATCCTTGATGCAACCACATCAACTGTTGCATGGCTAAACACTTATAAGGTCCCAAAGGCGAGACCTATTGGCTATGCCAAGGCTTGTTTTTCTTCTGATGGACTTCTGTTGCGTCACATGTCTTATGACTTTGGGGCACCTGTGTTTGTTTCGGTGATTGACAAACTTCCCCTCCTGTTAGCATGTGGGGGAGGCTTGCCCTAATGAGTTGTATTTAATGTTAGGCCCTCGTCTGAAGGATTTGGAAAAGGGGAAAGCTGGGGACTGAATATTTGTCTATTGCTACCTTCTCGAAAAGACCTCCATCACCCTCCAATAACTCAAGCCCTCAGGTATTACATGTGAAAATGTAATTGTTGAAATGGATTCTGAAACTGTTGCTGATCTGTGAAATGGTCGGTCTTGCTGGGTTGTTTCAAAGCTGGAAACAATGAAAACAGCCACTGGCAAAGTCAATAGGCTTGGTCTATGTGAGCTCTATTTGCTTTGACAGTGTTTTGTTTTAGACATGTTGTCCAGCAAAGAAACAACTGCTAGCAGGGGGTGGTAAAGAAACAACTGGCAGAGTGTAGGTTGAGGTGAGAACGAAATATCGGACAGTGGGATGAGCGCAAGGGGAAAGAGACACAAAAGAGGGAGCAGCAAAAGTAGGGCGGGGTGAGGGAGAGAGACTGCAGACACAAGTATTCTAAAAGAGTCCATGTTAAAATTTAAAAAAAGTTAAAGTACCTGTAGAAGCCTGCAGTCAGTGGAAGACCCCATCTGCAGACAAGCTGTACAGCAGGACAATCTCGAAGCCACAGTTGGAGGCGAGGAGAAGGATCTGACCATTAACAATCAAGGAAATGATGTGTGGAGTGAATTTTTTGTTTACACCCCTCACTTTTTGTTTTTCATTCTTTTTTTTTCACTTTAATGAGCATGGCGCTGTCTTCACGGACACCGCGCTATGCAATGCAATAGGGGTTGCTTTTGGTATTGTAAATCACAATGGCTTTAAAAATTTTTAAAGGCATTGCCACTTACAATGTCAATAGCTCCAAAATTTGCAGTTGCGAGACCTATTGCATTGTAAATGCTTGTTCTGCTTTTATATCGTGGGTCTGAAACTGTTCATTTTTCACCTCCGGACCCTTGGACTGACTAACAAACGGAGAGCGCTAAATGCCTCAAGCTAAGGGATGAACACAGTGATGGAGCAGATAGGGAAATATCGGCTTCCCAGTAAAACAAGAGTTGGCAAAGCCAATAGGTCTGGGCTTGACTGCTTAGAACAATTTCAGTGCAGTGGTTAACTATTTAGTCCGAGAGCACACACACCACTAGAAACCCATGAATGTAACCTTAATAAGCACACAGCAAATCATTGCAAGTATATGCAAAAAAATACAAAAACTGCTGCTGCCTATATAGAGCTTAGAAACTGCAACAGAGTGATATGTTGCAAACAACTCGATTATGATGCTCTATGTGCATTAAGTTATATGACAACATAATTGGTGCTAAGATTTAGCCCAATGTATTCATTTCTTATTAATGAACCACACAGATGTTATGCACTATTACAGTATTTGTGTTATCCAGTGCGCTTATCACGTTTACCAGGCAAGCCTTAAATCTAAATTAAAAGAATATTGTTAAAAATAACCAGTTAAACTTGATAAAAGTAAACATTAGAAAGTAAAGCAGATTGCGTGAATATGCAACATTTTCCCTCACCTAAATGTGTTTTGCAAAAAAGCAAGTTGCACACAATAACATGTAACTGATCCCAGAAACAACAGCTTACACATTAACTTCTTTTGTAACTTCCCCTCAACTGTGGCGGCATCGAGCTATCTGCAGACTGTACTCTTGTCTTAAGTGGAAAGATAGTGAGGTTCATTTCAGAGCAAACCTTGTGGCGAGGAGGACGCTAGGGGGCGGTGAAGGGGCGGAGAGACCGGCGATAAATGAAAAGAGTGTGGGTGGGAAGAGGAGGAGAGAGGGCATTCAGGAGGCAGAAAGAGGGTAGAAGAGGAGAGGTGGGAAGAAGGGGATGGCCCAGGTGCGCGCACATGATGGCAAAAGTTGAGGGAGTATCTGAGCCACATTGACTCAAGGTGTGGAGTAAAGGACTAGGAATAGAGGTGTCATTATTTTGTTGAATTGTTGGAGAGCTTACTGTTAGGAGGAAGGGTAGCCGGAGGCATGTTGGGATTGCGGGTCACTGTCTGATGAAGAACGTCCCGGCTTCCCTGTACACCATTGTTGGGTGGTGAAGGGGTAGAGAATGAGCAGAGTGCATAACGCTAATGGATTCCAACCACTGCAACGACTATAGGTTAGGCGTCTTGATTGTAGGGAGAGCTGTGGTAACTGAGCGAAGATCACACCCTGAAGGGACAGAGGCCAACGCGCAAAAGACGGACTGAAAACACCAGTCGAAGGGCGTAAGCAGTCCTGTGCGAGTTCAGCTGTTTGGACTTTAGTGCACTCAACTTATTCATGGGGCGCAACTCGTTTAAAGTCAAAGCAATACAGTAGAGGCGGGGAGTGGCATGTTACTTGGTCCTGAAGACAAACTGTCTTGCAGGTCTTTAGGCTGTTAGGGAGCGATTTCTCTGGAGCGATTTCTTTGGCAGGGCCGTTTGCAGACACCTACCTGGACTTCGGAGAGCTGCAGCTCAGGAGGAGCCCTGCGGAGAGCACAGTGATATAAAGCACTGCTGGGGAGAGGCGCGCCTCCGCAGATCAGGGTGTAATTAAGATGCGCAAAAAGGAAATAAAAGAAAACGTGCGGCCGAGACACGCTCTGTGGTGGGGGAGGGGTGGAGCTAGGCGCTTGGGAGAGCAAGCCAGAGGAAAGCCAGATGGCGCCTGATCAGGCGCTGAAAGCTGGCGGCTGCGCGTAACCGCAAGCGCTAGGCCAGCAAAAGCTGTGATAGCACTTTTAAAAGCCTAATAACTAAATGTCTCGCAGTGCAGCGCATGCGCTGGCTCAGGCGAGACCTAAAAACATGATTGTTACGATTGTCTTATATAGCGCAAATTTGAGCGCTTTACAACACTGCTCTGCAAAAAAAAAACATGCATTCCTTTATCTGATAAAGGCTCTCACTTTGAAGTCTGAATGCACAGTAAATGTGATGAGATGAGAACAAGATTTACAGGCTTGTTTAGAGAAAGGGAGCACTCGGGGGATGAGACAGCACCTGATATTTGACCTTGGTCTTGGAATGCCTAGCAAACAAGATAAGAACCAGATTTAAAGGGCTGTTGATAGAAAACGAGTTAATGGAAGAATACAGTGAACACAGCTTTCTCATCGGGTGGGACGAACTGAACCTGGACAGTCAAAATCTAATAAAGCCAATGGTAAGCAAGAAAGCGTGAGTTACAAATTACAAAGCCAATGGCAAGCGGCGGGCAGAATGCATTCCCAGGACAACTTTCTGAAACTCCTCAATGAGTCTTTCGCATACCACACAGCTTTGCTGTATGATAGGCTGCAACCTAAAAATGTGCCTTTGCACTGCAGGTTCAATTCTACACAATGGAAAGATCCTAGATTTCAGCACAAGGGGAATATGGGCTTGGGGGTAACATAATATGACAATCCTAATGGAACACTTGGAAATCTGCGCCTAGCAAAGCTTTCTAGGCTTACGTCAGAGAACGTTTGTGAATTGAAAAACATGTCATGCAGGGACGTAAATCTCTGCTCATAAATCAGGCTCAGAGTTTGCACTATAAACAAGCAATAGCAAAGTAAATAGGTCACGCCTTTTTGCAGTGATGGTTCCTTCTAAAGGGCGAAGGAGCCTTGCCCCGCCTGCGACGAGCGCAGCATGTAAATGTAATGGACCATTGCTACTATTTTATAATTATTAGAGGCACACGCGTGCTGTTCTAGCGGCAAGTATCAGCAGGTGGGGGCGGGGCTGACGGCAGCAGCAGGATTGGGGGGGATTTCTGAAATTGGCTGCCAGTGCGCATTTTGGACTGGCTGGCCATCTTGCGCCGGCCAATCCAACATGCACATTTCACACTGCACAACGCACAGCGTTGTTAAAATTCCCAGGATTGCAGGCACAAGCACTGAGGCTCAATAGGAGCGCAGGGCAGTAGCGGCTCCTCGAGGGAGAGCTGCAGGGCGGTGGGGTAGGGAAGGGGCAGAGTGTGGGGTAGTAAACTCCAGCATACGGTCGAACGGAGGTAAGTAAATAAATAAATAAAACGAATTACATTGCGCATGCTGCAACGCCAAATGGCGATGCAGCACGCACAATGTAATTCGTTTTATTTACTTATTTACATACCTCCGTTCGGCCGTATGCCAGAGTTTACTACCCACCACCCTGCCCCTCCCCCACCCCCCAGCACTCCCTCGAGGAGCTGCTACTGGCACTGGGTTAGCTTGCTCAAACCAATTCTGGCGCTTCTGTTGTGCTGAAAACAGCATGAGAGCAGCTCCAGGATTGGTTAGGTTTCCCTTTAGGCCAGTCCCCACTGCAATAGTTGACCCATTTACATTTACGGCTGCGAGGATAAATCAGCTGTAGGAGGCGAGGAGGCGTCATCGCTTCACCTGAAAGCATAGTTCGAACTGAGCGCAACATTCGATCATCAGCCTTTCTTGCTTCCAAGGTCGGTAATATAAGTGCTACTTCCATTGGGTAATAAGAACTGTCCCTTCCTAGAACTGCTGTAATTTCGACATCAAGTTATGAAGCGCTATATAAACAAAAGGCAATAAAACAATATATGGGGTATCACAAATTCGCTCTATGCTTTGGCACATTAGCTTCCAAGATTCTCTCTTGCAGTGTTTCTCCTCCGAGTGTCTATAGTTGTCATGCCTTCTAATATTTGGGCACACAAAAATCAACAAAACAGAAGGAAAGAACAGTGGGGGTACATTTAGGTTGGTTAAAGGTAACAAAAAGAGAATGACTGCCAGGCCTCCGCCTAGGCCCCTAAATGAGAAATATGGAATCAGCCAGTCAACTCCTATTATTTGATTCCCAGCCCCATGTCTGGCAGGGACCTGGTGGCATGAAGCACAGCACACTTTCGCAGCTATGAAGTTCCCTGGCCCCTCGCATGGATAGTGCGGTGCTTCGTGGTGGTAGATGGCGGATATCAGCCAGGACAACGACCTGCCTTTGGAGACTCGAATTTTAACATTCTTGTGCAGACCTCACCGATGGCGGTATACAAATAGTAGCTAGTCATGGATGGCATTTATTTTCATCGTGCTAATACAAATGTCAGCAATTCCCGTGGAAATGGCTAGCCTCCCATTCCCGGTTACTGTCGTCATCGCCAGCGGGCCAACATTCTGCATTTTTGCGCCATGGCAAATTACTATCCAGCCTCTGATTCCACACGATGGTGGCCCGCTGCCATGATGAGCCCATTCTAGCCTTCCTCTTCGTGTGCAGTCTGGGAATGTGCCACAAGTCACTAGGGGCAAGATGTACGACATGATTTTGCATGCGCAAACGGGTTTGCGACCAGTTTGCGCATGCAAAATCACTGAGGGCAATGTACAAACATTATTTTGCGAGGCGCAAAAAATTGCGACTCGCAAAACAGTGTTTTGCGACCCGCTATTAGGAAGGGGCGTGCCCTTCCTGATACCGACCCCAAAGCCATGTACCAATGTTTTGGGACCGCAATTGCAGTAGCAAAACACTCGCAAATTACCGCCCTCTTCAAGAGGGTGGTAATAGAGTCGCAAATGGGAAGGGGTCTCCAGGGGACCCCTTCTCCTTTGTGACTGGCTCCCAAAATATTGCCTTAAAAAAATGGGCTGCATTAAATTTAAAAAAAACTGCTTTATTGAAAAGCAGTCCCAGACATTGTATTGTATTGTATTGTAATTGCATTTATATAGCGCTTACTACCCCTGGCGAGGCGTCAAAGCACTTTTTGGGCCAGTAGCAAGCTACTCCGGAACCCAAGAAGGAATAGTGTTGAATTAGTATAGTGAAATATGAAAGTAATTTGAGTGGTGCATAGGTTACTCGGTTATTTGGATTCAGAAGGGTAGCGGAGGGATAGAAGTGGGAAAAAGGTTTGCATTTATATAGCGCTTGATACCCCTGATGGGGTGTTGAAGAGCTTTTTTTGGCGAGTAGCACGCTACTCCGGAACCCATAAAGGATTAGTGGTGAATTAGTATAGTGAAATATGAAAGTAATTTGAGTGGTGGATATTAGTCAGTTATTTGGATGGAGAAGGATAGCGGAGGGTTAGAAGAGGGAAAAAGGGTTGCATTTATATAGTGCTTGCTACCCCTAATGAGGTGTTGAAGCACGCTTTCCGGTGAGTAGCACGCTACTTGAAACCTATAAAGGATTAGTGGTGAATTAGTACAGTGACATATGACATTTTATAAGTGGACATGTTAGTCTGTTATTTTGATTGAAAAGGATAGTGGAGGGATAATCTAGAAAGGGCTATTTTGGGGGTCATAGTAGTGGTATGGGGTTTGAGATGAATGAGAGAGTGGATGTAGAGGATATATTGATAGAGGTATAGGGTGAAAAATAGGGTAGTGCATTGGAAAGAGTTGAAGAAAGAGGTTTGAGATGAGTCAGAGAGTTGAGGTAGAAGATTTAATTAGAGAGGTATAGGGTGAGAAATAGGGTAGTGCATTAGAATGCTGAATTAGAAGAACGTAATAAATATATGGATCCATAAGTACATGGAAAGTGTATAGATGCATAAAGGAAGTAAGTAAATGTAGATTAAAGACATTGATAGAGGAATAGGGTAGTGCACTGAATATGCTTTTTTTGCTTTTGCAGGAAAGTAATGGATACATAGATCCAAGTACATGGAAGGTATATGAATACATAAAGGAAGTAAGTATACGTAGATTAAAGATGCATTTGATAAAGTCTGGTTTTCAAGTCTTGTACTTAAAAATGTATTTATTTATTCATTATTTTTTTTAAACATAATTATCCGTCATGTTTATACAAAGCAATACACTTATATAGGTACCTATCTATAGTACAAATAAATGCTTATATACAGAGGGATCTGCTGTATATTTCTGTTTGCGTATGGTGCTTACGTGGGGAAGAGGCAATTCTGAAGATAAGGTGGTTATCGCTGGATCTTATGTTGGGGGGGTAAAGAGTTCCATATTTTGGCTGCTTGAACAGAGAAGGATGTGCCACCCATGTTTTTAGGTCGAGGACCGTCCGGTCTGCCGAAGGCAGAACCGGAAGTCGGAGATTTAATGTTTTGGAGAAGAGGGGCTTGAACCCACCCCTCTTCTCCATTGGCTGGCCTCTTGGATGCTGGCCAGCCATTGGAGAAGAGTCTGTGTCACTCCGAACAGGCCCCGTCCTTTTCGGATTCGGGGGCGTGTTTTTCGTAACTTTTCGATGGGCGTGTTTAAACGCCCCCGAATCCGAAAACACGCCCCCGAATCCGAAAATGCCGCTGCCTTTCTCCGAGGCATTTCTGCTTTCACCTCGGAGAAAGGCGGCGGTGTGCTTGTTTAAGTTGTTGCGGGGGAAGGTGGTGCGGGGTTGGGGGGGGCACAAGGGGATCTGCATCTAGCCATGATTCTGAAAATAAGTTCAAAGTTGAACGTTTGAGACTGTATTTAGTTGGGAAGTGGCGGCGAGCAGCATCCACGCTGATCACAGCTGTAGCTCTAAAAGATGAAATGGCCGGATTAAATGTTCTTTAAATAAGTCTGTCGAGATGTTACGTTCTCTATTTTTGCGGCTGAATCCTAGTAATATTACTGTGTATTTCTGGAAGCTGCCTTTGCACCCAGGGAGCGGCAGGGAGAGATGCTGCAGACAGTTCTCCGCACTGCTGATCCCGGGGCTCCTTGGGCGTGGCAGGAAGAAGCCACTGGCGCCAGACGGCCTGCACCAGGGCGTGGATGGCGCAAGGCTTCATGGGATACTGGTTGGCACTTGCTGTTGCGTATACGGTTCTCGGATCCTCCGGGATGCAGCAAGTGCGGCGCTCGTGCGATGCAGGGTGGTTGTAGCTTAGACAGGTAGTTAGCTTAACTGGTAAATAGCACGCGTTTCCCTCCCTTTCAGAGCGTAAGAGAGACGATAGTGAGTTTAAAATATGGCTGCGTCATTGCACTGATCGTGCTCCTTGTCTTGTCCCCTGGCGTCGTCTCCTGCACAATCTTGTGTGGGCTGCTACCTCAAGGGTGCAACCTCAGTGTTTGGCTGACCTACTGAAAAGCGCGTGCGTGCGTTCACAGCTACTAGAGCAGTGATTGGCTCTTGGCCACGTTTATGCATGCACGTGAAGTCTAGCTAACACTTCAGTAAATAAACTGCGACTCGACATTTACTACTTTGGAAAGGCGACAATCAGCTATGGAATAACTCTATTCTACCACAGTACTTACAGGCAAGGTTTGGTTCTCTAGCTTCAAATGCTGGTAAATACAAGGGCAGATTTACAAGCCCCTTGCGCCACTTTTGCATCATCTTTCCCATGTTAAAAATGACGCAAAAGTGGCGCAAGGGGCTTGTAAATCTGCCCCAAAGTGTTATTGAGATGCAGTTCAAGGGCTTTGGCTTGGCATGTTCCGATTAAACTATGCATTATGAGAGTCAGAAGTATACTGGCATATGGCTGATGCTGCCCCAGGCCTACTCACCTTGCTGAGACATCATATTAACTCTTCACTAATATTCCTGAGTCCGCACATCAGCCATATTGAACAATTTCTGCTTGACATCCGACTAGGTCTACCTCGGTCTCATCAAACTATCACAATTTCAAACAGTCATGAAACTAACTAGTTCCTCCCCAACCCCACTAGCCTATCAGAGGCACTCAACTGAAGTATGACTGGTGTAGCCCAAGCCTCACTTGATTTAAAAAACATTGACTCTGCATGAGGCTGACTTTCGTAGCCCCCTTAAGTGGCACCTGTCTCCGACTCTTTTCAAATCCCACTGGCACTTCAGAGGCACCAGCTTGGCCTAAACCACACACAGCCTTTGTTCACCCACCCTTTTAAAATCACCATTCTGGCATGCATTTGAATCTTCACCAGCCCAACAGTATCCAGGCTAACAGGCCTGACAGGTGACTGACTCGGCCCCAGCACAACCAGCATTCAGACTGAGACAGCTGCTTGTAGGTAAATCTCATGCACTGTCATGCCCTTTTCTACGCTTTCCGGATACATTATAGATTCGGTCAGATTTCATTACATTTTTCGTGTGTGAAGTGGGGGATTCAGTGAGGCAAAAATCAATATTATATTTCCTTTTCAGTAAAGTGATTCAAGATCATTATCTTTAGTTTTATCGCAAGGCTCAAAGCTTTAGAGGATGAGTCCCTAAGCTGCATTGACATTATCGTTGACAACCAGTGCTTATTTTATTAATTGAGTTAAATCACTGCATACTTCGTGAGAAGTGTGACATGCAGTGATCATGGGCGTTGCTTGTGCTGAGGCATCCATGACTGCACATTGAACTAGTTTGTCGTGGCTGATGGCAAACTGAAGGTGCTGGCAAAAAGCTGTGAGTGTCATTGGGGACATGTGGTGCAGGGAAAACATTGGTGTCCATTCAAGAGGATTCCCTCCTTGGAAATAGTGAAGAATCTGCTTATCTTTTTCAACCACCCCTCCCTGCCTTTGGTGCTATTTTTTATTTGATCTAGCTTCACAGAAAAACTGCCCGTACATGTAAATCACAACTACTCAAGGTGCTGGGGGCCGTCGTGGAATTTAAGTGAGCTATTGCCCAGAGTCACATGGTGCTGAGCTGAGCTGCCACTGGAGCCAGGGATCGAACCATGAACCCCGTGCTCCAAAGGCAGCTGCACCACACCTCTCCAGCTGCAATACTTTTTGTTACATACAGATTCTATAAAATATACATAAAGTGAGTTTTGGCTCCACAAGAGGAGTATTTTTTTCTTTTCTTGCTAATGGTTATTTGGTGTATTATTCTGCCTCCTATAGAGTGCTTCCATTTCAATGCACAAAGAGCTGGTTTATATCTCAGGGGTATACTGAATCATGACATAATAATTTCTTTAGCTCACAGATGCATTGCATATAGTACCCAGTCTTCATTTGGTTGATGTTTTTCAGCAGCAGGCCTTTTTATATTTTGATCAAAACTCAAAATAGGAGTCAGAACTATTGGCTTTGCCAATGCTCATTTCTTAAAATAGATGGGGATTAAGTGTGTTTGTGTGTTTGTTTGTGTTTAATGACGGAGCCATTTCAAGAAACACATCTATCAAACGAGCAAACGTGCATCAAAGGACAACCACACTGTTTCAGTACCATTTTTACCACCTTCTAATGGGTGAAATATGACGTTAATTATTTATTGGTGTCGTGCAAATAACCCACAAGTGTGCAAGGGTGAAATTCAGCAGACGTGCAAGAAAGCAGGAAAACGGTCTAGCATTGACTGGGGAGCGAAGCGCTCAGCACCTACTGGTTTTAAGAAGAGTGAACGTTCATTGAAAGAGAGGTGAGCTCTTGCTGCTGGTACATGCAGCTTTTCCCAGTTCATGGCTGCAAGAAGCTGAATGAATGGGAATGGGGAGTTTAATGAGGTGGTAACATGGGGTTTATGCAGAGAAGGAAGAAAATGGTGGACAGTTGGATGTACTGGGATTTATCGAACGTGCCATGTTAGGTTTTAAGGGGCTGATCACAGCTAAATCGATTTAAAGGGTAAATAAACTTTAGGCACTATCTGTTACATTGTTCCTTCATGAATCAGCAACCGATCCTGCAGTACGCAAGGGCTGCAAATAGGAAGCAAGACCGCATAATTTGCTGTGCCAGTAAGGCAAAAGCAAAAAAAACAATTGATGGAGAGAATGCTGAACAATGTCATATATTCACCCCAGAACAGAGATCTAGGCCTAAATCCATCGTTTTTTTTGCTCCCTATGCCATTCCAGTTTAGATGGAGAGCACAGGACCCACGTCTGGGTATACCCTTCCCACTCGTGGTGGAAAGCAGGGGACCCACGTCTGGGCTTACCCTTCTGGAAAGCACGGGACCCACATCTGGGCATACCCTTCAAAGCACTGGGATGTCATGGTGAGCAAAAGAACGATGGATTTAACCCAGATCTCTTGACTGGGAGTGAAGGTTTGATTTGCTCTGCATTCCGTCCATCACCTGTGTGTCTTTTGCTGCCAGTAAGGCAAGCGTGGTTCATCAGGACAGCCATGTTGGCAGAGAGATTACCGGTGTTGGTTCCAGGAACATAAGACTTTTTCCAAGTGTTGCACACAGCCAACCCTTCCTAACCCCAGGAGGGGCTGAAAGGCCCAGTGCTCGTGATCACCGAGTTCAAATGGATAGCAATATTGCACAATTCTCCCTCCAGTGTGCGTCGCGCTGCTTTAAATTGTAATAACGGTCCACTCTGGGAGACACCGGTTTTCATCCTTTGTCCTCCAGTTTAAACGCAACGCTCTGCAACATGTGCAATAACTCACTGAGCTATCAACATAACTTACTAAAATGTGACCTATAGCTCCTGAGAAAATAATATTGTAAGCAAGACAATGATGATATGGAATGTAAACAATATGTACACGAACTGTTTATGCAGTTTTTAGAAAGACGTCATAAATAACGTCTGAGCGAAATCCTATACCTTTCTTTACAAATACTGGAATAGCGCTTAGAAGTGCTTGCATTGCTCCCAGACGTTTTAACAATGAAAACTGCAGCGCAGTAAATACATGTGCGTAAAATAACCTATAGTTGTGTATGTCGATGTGTTGTATTACATTGCAACATTCAGGCAGCGTTTCAGTGCCATGACAGGGTAACAATATGTTGCTTTGATTGACATGGATGACGGACAACTGAATAAAGGCACGTGAGTTATTCAGCCACGAGCCAACGGAGCGGTACGCAAGGAGGAGATGAGATCTGTTTGCAAGTAAATTAAGGTTTTAAAAGCGCTTGCTGCCTCCTTCCTGGCCTCCAGCAATTTTCGGCAACAATAAAAATGTCATGATGACTCAGGTGTTTAATGTTCTTCCTAGAGAGAGATCGGAGTTTTGTCTAGTGGAAGTTTTGACTCCTGGAAAGGTAGCACATAGGGTTAATGTGCCCGCAGCAAAGAACATGTACCATGCAGATCACAAAGTGGACATAATGTAAATAGGTCAGTGGGCTACTGCGTGCGTGTGTGTGTGTGTGTGTAGGTGGCTCTGTGGGTGGCTCTATTTGTGTGTGGGTTGCTCTATGTGAGTGGCTCTGTGTGGGTGGCTCTGTGTGTGTGGGTGGCTTGGTGTGTGGGGCTCTGTGTGTGTGTGCAAATGCAATAGGTCTCGCATTTGAGAGTGATTAAGCTATTGACATTGTAAATAACAATGCCGTTTCTTTAAATGTTTTAAAAACAAAAACATAAACAAAAATAATGTCATGAGCAATGCCAATAGCTCTAACTTTAAGAATGCCGAGACCATTGCATTGTAAATGCTTGTTTTTCTTATAGCTTGGGGTTTTGAGGTGAGGTGCCACTCTACAGCGGAGGTTCCTATGATGAATGTGTTTGGTGATTTTATTCCTGATGAAGAGCAGTCCCATTCCATGTATCGCTTTGTGGGTGATACAACTGAAAATTGGCGAGTTTCGGATGTCTTTGGGGCATTCCAATTGAAGGAGTATTTGTGTGTCATCTGCATAGTTATAGCACGTGAGGTGAAATTGATTGATCGGTACTGGTAATTACTTCATGTAGATCTTGAAAAGCATGGGCGAGATGATAGAGCTTTGAGGGACCCCAGCTTTTGTGGAGTATGGTTTGGATGAGAAAGGTGGGGTATGGATGACATTAGTTCTGTTTTGAAGGTAGGACGTGATCCAGTCTAAAGCAGTCCCATCTATGCCGGCTTCGTATAGTCTTTGTATGTACCAGAGTGTCATAGAGGTCCAAGAGGAATAGCGCAGCAACTCCATTGCTGCCAACTATGTTCTTCAGGTCATCCAAGATGGCAAGGAGGGTAGGTTCTGTGCCTCTTCCCGGACTGAATCCCGTTTGGAAGTCTGAAAGTATGGCATTGTCTTCAATGAATTGTGACATCTGGGCGAACGCTGCTCTTTTTATCAGTTTGCCCAGGAAAGGTCCATTTGTAATGGGTCTGTAGTTGTCAGGGTTCAATGGGTCCAAGTTTGTTTTCTTCAGTAAAGGACACATGTATGACTTTTTGAGTTCTTCTGGAAATATTCCAGTAGTTAAGGAATCATTGATGATTCTTCTTACTGGATTGGCAGTAGAGATTGTTAGAAGAATTGTCTTGAATGTTTGCGGTGGACAAGGGCTGCCGGCATGCCTGCTTGTTTTGACCAGGTCCGTAAATTCATTGTGTGAAATGTGTTGGAAGGAACTGAGAGGCTGAGTTAGAGTATTCTTGCATTGTTGTTTTGTAAAAGGATTAGTGCTGGTGCTTTGTCTCTGTTATTAGTACGAGTCCAACATGTCTGCTTTGTCCGTGTAATGATTTGCCAGTTTGTCTGTGAAATCTTGAGTAACGGGATGAGTTCCTTCTAGGTAATTTGGTTTACAAAATTCATTGAGTATATTATAGAATTCTTTATTTGCACATTTAGCATTTTGAATTCTGTCTGAATAGTACCTTTTCTTTGCTTTTTTGATAGCTGACTTGTATAATCTGTTACTTTTCTGTAGATGAAGTTTGTTTTGTTTGTTTTTTGTTTTGAGCCAGGCATGTTGCAGCTTTCTAATTTGTACTTTTATCTCTGTATTTCTCCAAGGTGCTTGTTTTCTTTTGTTCTGTTGTGTGGTTTTGAGTAGTATCAGAATACTAAAAGCTTTCTGTAGCCACTCATGTAGTTTTTGAGCAGAATTGTTTGGCCACCATCCCTGGGAGGGCCAGCCATTCCCACTGGGGTTGCAAATTGCGAGTAGCTCATTAGTATTCATGAGTCTCGCATTTTGCGACCCAATTGGGAATCGCAATCAGTGTCTCCGACACTGTTGCACATTCCAAATTGCAAATCGCAATTGAGCATAAATTGTGGGTTGCAATTTGGAATGGTCGTACATCTGGCCCTTAATGTTTGCCATGTGCGGCTTCCTCCTGGTTGAGCTCTCACTGCACTTCGGGTGACTCTGCTGGAGCCAAAGAGTCACATTAACAAACCTCGAGCTCTGGTCATGTCCTCTCCTGAAATTATTTTTTCCATGTAAACGCAACAGAAGCTGCTCCAAGTATTGTGACTGAAACCGAGATAATGCTAGATGAAGTGAGTGATGGCATCTCACAAAAAGTTAAGGACTGTCCTCACACACCACCAGGTGTCATGCTTCATCATCGGCAGTCCTCGCTCTCCAAAAACTTGGTTTGATGGAGAGCGGGCCTACATTTGGATTCAGGGAGGCACTTCTAAAGCTAAGTGGGGGCCCATAAAGTGAGTGAGTTTAAAAATCAGTATCATCGACAGAATTAATTTTATTCTGAGGAGGGTATTATATGATATGAAAATACAAGACCGGTGAGCGTGGGGAGCTTATTGCACCACCACCGTAGTGTTGTCGACATGTTTCTGCCTAACTGACTACAGGGGTCTCTCCCTCACTCTCCTCCGATGGGGCATGTAGGTTTCCTTAATAGGACTTCATTAAATGCATATCAGGTAGAGCATTGACATAGGTCAGCCTACGCAGTGGTGTCATCCTACCAACGTGTGTGGTAAGATAAGAAGCTCTTTTTCTATTTCTATTTATCTTGTCCTGATGAATGCCATGGACCCCTTGGGCCAGATAGGCAGAAACATGTCGACAACACTTATCGTGACAGTGATGGAGCAATAACTTCACCTAGCATTATCTAGGTTTCAGTCACAATATTTGGAGCAGCTTCTGTTGTGTTTACACGTTAGGTTAGAGGCTAGCTGTCCGACTGCCCCGCACACCATCGGGAGAACCCTCGCCACGTTGCTGTTCGTTTCCATAAGTGGTGAGTCTACGAGCCCCATATTGTCCTCGTATTTATTTTTTCATTATCATTTTGAGCTAATGGATGGTTTGTTTTTGTCCTTTTCAATCCACCTAAGTGGTGTGCGTTATCACGCTGTATATACGGTGATGTCTCTAGCCTTTTTATTTTTCTCGTTTTTATCATCCTTAGCATTTCAGTTGTCTGCCTAAACATAAGACAGTTTACTTTTTAGGCACTCGTCAATTAGCTCTGGACTTTTGATGGTCAGTAGTTTGGACCGTCCACGCCTACAGCGTTTTTTAGCCGATATGTTAACCTAGGTTTCCCCGCCTTTAAATTTGTGTTCCATCTTCACGGAAAGTATCTATCGAGTGTTGTTTGGTGGGCTATCATCCCTCGGAAAATAAATTCTATGAGGTTTAAATACTAATTGCATGTAATGTGGAGCTTTCTGTCTCACTCCATATTGTTCTGTCAGAGGTTTTGTAAAATCATCTTGTGATTCGTGACCTCGGCTCTCCTAATCCACCGTCTGCTCTCCTAATCCGCCTTTATGTCTACCTTCCTTTTCTTACCTAGATTTCCCTTTTATGTTGTGATTCTAAATTCAAATGGAAATGGAGTTGCCTAATTAAGTGCTGATGAGCATATTTGCCCATGGACCCTGGACCCTAGTACCCGCTTACTCTTATTTTTTTGACATCCAATGGAGCACTAGGAAGCCGTTTAAGGCTCCCATTCTGCATTATTTATTGGTAAGATTGGCTTAATTGATATGCTTTCTGTAGATTAGTGGAGCGGACCACTACCTGTGATCTGCCCCATAGCCTCTCTGACTGATGTTCCCCTTAAATATGTCCGATTGATACTTAAGTTCACCCTTATCCTTACAGATACTCCTCTGTTGAGCTGGTCTCAAATTTTGTGCCCTTATCTGGTTGGACAATTCACACCAACGTATTTTTGTTTACATGTACATATGTATATAGTCACACCGTGGTCTAGTGGATATCACTTTGTTTTCTTTATGTGCACAGAAGTCTGGGTGAGTTTCCTTGGTTGCTGTATGTCTATCTTGGTGCACTCTCCTCTCGTTCCATTAATTGATTTTTTTATACCGTACCTTCAGCTAACTGAAATTGATTCTCAGTCCTGTGGCTAACATATCTTCCTCCCTGAGGTATCATGTTGTGTAAAATTATTTTGATCAACTGTAATGTATAAAACAGGCTCGTTATCGTCTATTGTAATATATATATGGATTGTTTCTTACTCAATTTTTCCCCCTTCCATCTTATCCTATCAGGTTTTTTCGTCTGTGTCCCACTTAATGTATCTATGTCGCCCTGATGAAGGTGTAACCCGCATTGGGTCAGACACCGAAATGCGCATTGGCGCTGAATAACCTTGTGTGTCCGGATCTAACTACAACCTCCTACCAAGAGAATAAACGAGAGCCTTCCATATTAACATCTATTGGCTGTTTAAGAACCCCTACTGTCTTGTAACTCTATGGATTTGATTGTTGTTATAATGTCTTTGATTGGTAGTTTTGTCTGCGTGTGTATGTATTTCTGGAATTTGGAATGAGTGTTGGTTATGAGTGCGGAAATGTGGGACCTGATTTATATTCATCTGTCTGGTGTGTACTATATATATATGCCTTTATCTTTGTTGTTGCAAATTTTTATAAACTATAATAATGTCTATTACGAAAATAAATATTTAAAAACTTTGTAAAAAAAAATATTCTTTGAATTTGTGTTGTGGGAAACCTCTTTATGTGTTAGCTCAGTGTTTTTGATTATTTAGTGACCCTACTGGGTATAATATATTCTATATATAGCAGGTTGATCTCTTTAGTACTATTTAGAGGCTAGCTTTCTCCAAGCGCCCGTGCCTCTTTTTCCCTCCCCTGGTATCTGCTATCTGAGGTAAGTTTGTCATATGTTTTTTCTTAAAGTTTTTTTATTCTTTTTAATAAGTTATATATTTCCAGGGGCACCACACCACAAACTGCCAGAAACCTATGCTGGCGCTGTAGAATTAAGTTGGCATCTTCAGCAGTATACTTAAAGTGGCTGCAGAAGGGCCACGCTAGCTCAAATAGCCTTTCATGAATTTCTCATTCATTTATAAACCAACAATCTGGGTTCAAGCCAGGTTTGGTTAATGGAACCACAAACACATCAAGGGTTCTGAGCATTATGCCAAGTCGAAACATCGTCCTTTGTAGTAAGTATCCACAACATCGCGTCATCGTCGGAGTTTCTTGTCAGGGCTTTTTAGTCTAAGAGTCAGTTAGGGGACATCATAGGTGACACTAATAAGCTCATGACCACACTTTAATCCCACTTTTATGTTAATGGTTGATTTTTTGACAGTCTCTGATTGGCCAGAAGGGCTGGGGAAGATGTGATGTGATGTTAAGCATAGACTGGTATGCGGATATCGCTGGACTTGCTTTGAAATCAAACATAAGATGTCTTTGTACAGAGCATATCCTGGACTTGCGTATTTTAAGGTGCACTCATATGTCATAATGAACAAAAGTGGGGCTTGGTAAAATAAAATATTTGCCTAGGATCACACAGTTTAGACAAGTGGGGAGGCCGGAACTGGTCAAAGGATTTATGCTTTTACATTATGCAGTTCAGTCCTTGGGAACGTGTGACTGCCTTGTGTATGCCGTTAAATTTGGAAAGAACTTCAACGTGCCACCCCTTTTAAAAGTCACCAGCCACCACTGGCCTGTCGGACCTACTGGCTTTGAAAATATCTTTTGACGATGCTTCAGAGCATCAGTTAAAATATTTTTTTGCAGATACTATGCAGCATGGCCAACACTCTAAAAGAAAAAAAAGTATTGTAATTGTATTTATATAATGCTTGCTACGACTCAGCTGTGTCATTTTGTAACCACACCTATGTATACTTATGTACGGACGTGGCATGCTTCACTACACACAAGGGTACATAATAAATGGCATAGGTGCCATTTTTTTTATTTACAAATCCAAGATGGATTGGTAAATCCCCCCCCAAAATGAAAATGAAGAATAAGGAAACCTCTTTTTTCTTTTTAAATACAAGACTGGCAGCGATTTGCTGCCTGGCCTGCTCCCCAAAAATATATATGAGAAAAAATAAGATTAGTGGGGACAATGGTGGACCACATGGGGAGCCAGTTGTCAGGGGGGGAGGGAAAACATAAACATAAGCATTGGCATAGCCAATAGGTCTCGCCTTTGGGACTTTATAAGTGTTTAGCCATGCAACAGTTGAAGTTGCACCAATGATATTGTGCTGCATAATTAAATACTTATAAGGTCCCAAAGGCGAGACCTATTGGCTATGCCAATGCTTGTTTAACTTTAAGATGCCTAATTGTACAAGAGCACACAGTACGCCTGCCACACTCAATTGCATGACTCTGAGGATGGGTGTGGGTAGTAGGGGGTTCGTGTGGATAGAAACAGATAGGAGTGGGTGGGTAGTAGGGAGAAGAAACGTATGAGGGTTAGTTATGGGGAGCAAGCACCAAATGGGAAAAGCAGAGCAGTGAGGGGGTCAGGGAAGGGAGGGGGTGATCTGTGGATGGAGCTACCAACAGCAGGGGACAAGAGGATACTTGGTATGCTTGAATCACGTCAAAGGACCAATAGCTGATAAATTATGTAATCTGTGTAAACAGAAACTTACTCTTGACATTCACGTCTGGAAAAAAATGATCAATAATTAAAGCTGTGATGGAAAACAATTAACATAAAGCGGCATAAATAAATAAGTAATTTTCTTTGCACAGCCGCCAAACATGTTAAACAGCGCGCCATCTCTGCTAGGCCCCCGAATACAACAGCCGGAAAACGCAGTTGCAATGTATTGGAGGCCAACGCGTTGAGAAACACTGCTAAAGTGAAGACATTCTCGGTTACGGCGCTGTAGAGACCTCGACAACAATGGGCTTAGATAACGTCCAGTCCATAACTGAACTGTGGCAATCATTGAGTTACTCCAGCCGACTTACACATTTTGGAAGGCGCTGATATAAAAATGTTGTGCTGCCTTTGATCTCAAGAATTACATTGTGCAATAGTCAGCGTTCAACTTCCCCTAAACAAAATCAAGTATTTATTAATTATGAGGGAGAAAACGCCTTTGTTAGAGGCGAAGCACGGCGAAAATGCGTCTAACTAAATAATGGTCTGATGCATGGAGTCACTGCTTTCTTCTGTATTTATGATGACGCAAAAGCAGCGCTCTGAAAAAAAAAAATGAGATCCTTTCACAGAACCACATTTTCAACAGGTAACCGAGCTTTGTTTGGCAGCACAGTTAAGCAGGGCTAACGGTTTAATGCAATCAATGAATATTTAGGAACTTGCCACCTCAAGGGCAGAGTGGCAGGCTCGGGCTGCATTAATAAACACAAATAGTGTGCCTTTGTTCGGCTTTTAACTAAACACGGCATACAATTGCAATTCAATTTAGAAATGGGGCGTTGGCACTTCACATACAGTCCTATAATAATGCCCATGATTATAGCACTGCGTGGGTGAATAATGCTAGTGTGCTTCTCCTCCCCCAAATCAAAGCTTGAACGGAAGATGCGCTGACAGATCATCATGGCAACTGAACTATTGTAGCGCCATAGTGGGAGAACTATGTACTGGAGGAGTCCCACAAAACGGGGAAGGGATGATCTGTGGCGGCGCAAGCAACGGGAGGAGATTCGAGAGGTGGCAAGCAGCGATAGGAGGGAGGTGGTTGGTGGAGGAGAGGACAAGAAGCAACAAATGTGGGCGTATAGACTGCCTGCAAAACGATGCACTCTGATGGAGAAGCGCGCACGCCTCGCGCTGAAAGTTCAAAAAGCCCGGGAGTGGTGCGCGCGCGCGCAGTCTGCTCATTTTCAAGCACTGCACTCGTGCTTGTGGTGCGCCACTGCGCGCTCCCGCATGGTTTATGTCGCCACAAGCACGAGTGTGTGCTTTAAAATGACCAGAGCAATGGCTAAAGGCCCTCCTACGCAGCGCATGCGTGCTGCGTAGGCGAGACCTAAAAATGGGTGGATGGAAGGGGAAAAGTGGAAGCGAGCAACACCAAGTGTGAGCAGGAAGCACGCAATGAGAGCACATCATAGAGAGTTGGGGAGAAGAACGCAGGCATGTGAGACGGCATGGGGTAAGAGACTCACAAGCAAATCAAAACAAAGTACATCTGGCCCGCATTTTTTAAACAAACAACATGAAACTGGCCGATGCAGTTGGACAACGGTGCCTTTCTCAGAACTCGCAGGTTCAAGCACCAACAACAAAAAGTGGTTTATATATTTCTGCACACACTGCTAACTTAATTACCTGTAGGGGCTGACAGCAGTGAGGAAGTCTGGTACCAGGTTACAATTCTCGAGAGGCTAAGATTACCAGAGGACTTCATTTACCAAGGAGGCAGTGCTCCGCTCAAAGGATATGGTTTAACCTAATGAATTCTGGTAGTTGTAGTCCTGTTGCACTGGTGACAATTGTGCTAAGACAAGTGAAGCAATCATTTCTAAAACAAAAGGTCAGCACTGCTGCATTACCTCATATGTAGTCATCTGGTAACCTAACAAGAGCGGAGATTAAAGAACAGCTTGTATGCGGTGGTGTGGATAACAGGAGGCAGAAGGTGACGAGATTAGATACACAGTCGTTGTCACCTAATTACAAATGGTGAGGCAGCATGCTGCAAAGCAGAGGGTGCCTGGTTACCAATGGCCCCTGTAACTGTGGATGCAGCCTTTTGAAGGGGTGGGGAGCCCCTACTTCCATAAGGTGAGTCACGGTAGCAGGCTGAGGGCGCCACATAGTGGTGCTGACAAATAATAGCAAAAGGCCACCAAGATGCATTTCTTTCCTGTGGAGTGGGAGCACCTCAGATACAACATAGCAATTTCCCTGGAGCACTGAAAATCATTGCACTATTGCTAAGAAAGGGACTACAGGAGGAGAACATACCCTTCCATTGGAGGGTACAGCGGGCAGCAGACCCCTGGTAACGAAAGGCGGGTAGGACGAGTTGGAGGAAGGCAGGTTTTTTAGGGAGGGAGAGAAGAGCATCATTGAGCAAGCTTGGAAGATGTGTGTGGGAAGAGCGCTCCACAACAGAGAGATGATCTACCTGCCCCTCACCCTTTGTACCTGGCCTGTTGGATGGGCAGGAGGTTTCTGTAGGGGCAGCGGTAGCGCCAATGCAGAGGGAGTTCTTCATTGGCCCCCGGGTAAGGTGGGGAGCCACCCTCATGGTATTTCATCCCAGATACACCATAACGAAGCATACTCTGCAATGGAGGTAATACCTAATTTGTAGAAATAATAATAATAATAAATATAAGTAGAGGGGTCCAAAGTATTTTTTGAGAACCCATCCCTTGTGCTGATGAATGCTGGGGTAGTCTAAATTTCATCTCATGCCGCTTTCTTCCAAAAATGTCCCTCATGTCTCTTTTCCTCACTCTTTAGTGGGTCCTTTTCTTTTTTACATATATTTTTATTGAGCTGTAGAATGCATAACAGAGGAGTCGTTGCGGTCACCAAAATACAACAGTATGCATTTTTACATATAAGAGCGAAACCTCTGGGTTCATTTCAATATATCTAGATATAGCGCATAGAAGCACGGTATCTCGGGAGGTGCATGGGTGTTGGGTGACCAGAGATCATTTCATGTTGTGTGTACCGGAGCGGTGAGTGTACTGAGACCAGAGCAATAAGAAGCTGTACCTGGCTCAAACCAGTAAAAGGCAGTGACTAAAAAGTGGCCTCCGTGCCACCGTACACTAAAGGTAATAAATTGTCAATATTGTGCCTATAACTCCCACCCTGGGGCCATCTACAACTGGACGCCCACCACTCAGTTTCAGGACAACCTCCCATTTCAGGCCACACCTGGTCTCTGAGACCTGCAGCTGTTTTCAAGGGGACACGTCATGTTTTGGGAAAGGCACTCAAGATATTCTTCCAGGCTTACAGCACACAATCTTTAGTCACTTAAGGCAATTTCCGTTATTTAATCTCCACTCCACCCTCCTCTAGTGTCCTTTGTTTAGTCCCCCCACCCCCTTAAACTGTTGTCCGTTTCTCGCCCCCCGGCAGCCCATCCTGCAGTCTGTTTCTCGCCACCCCACCCTCCACCGCATGTGGCTTGACCCTTTCCCAATCCCTACGATGTTTTTAGACAACGCGGAATGCTGTGCACCATGGTCTAAAGGGGGGGAAAAAGTGTCCCAGAGCTTGATCCCCCCCCCTCCCCTTAAAGCCATGTTGCACAGCCGCACGGCCAGCTGTGCAACATGTAAAAAAACATTGACAAAGCCAATAGATGGCGCATAGACAAAACCGATTGGCTTTGCCAATGCTTGTTACATACTACCGTACTGCTTATTTCTCAAAATTATATACCAGGTTAACAAAACAATATGCCAAGTGTTGGAAATGAGCAACTCTTGCATCAGTACGGTAAAGTCTGAAATGACTCTCTAATGGTTTTATGGCCAGGGCAAAAACAATAAGGGAAAGTTGGCCCCTTCTCTTGTCCCTCTTTCAGTGTTCCACTATCAGAAGTGTATGGGTCCGATCTGGTCTATGGCTGCCTGTGGGTGAGAAATACAATTCTTTATTTCCAACTTGAATATTTCCAGGCCAAATCCCATGTGTTTCAAGATCTCGAGCAAGCACGAGAAACCCAATGAATCAACTGCTTTTGCAGGTCAATTTCATCCAGGCTTTCTCCTTCGTCATCTTCATGCACACCTTCTCATTTTGTCACTATTTTCCTATCTTTCCCTTCTTCTTACTTTTTCCCTTTTCTGCCTTTCTCTCTCTACACCTGGGCCAAAGTGAGAATGAAAAAAGTGCCAGTGGGAAAAACTAAGTGCTGGTGCTACCACTGGCACAAATTAAGCATTGATTGTAGGCTAGGATTTGCTTCAGGAATCAGCACAGTAAGTACCTGCATTGGCCATTACTGCTACTTAGGAGTTAGGTCAGAGGGCAGAATCTCAAAGCATATGTAGGTACCGGATTTTAACTTAATAGGAACCGTTTTTTGACAAATGTCAGACAAGGGCAGATTATACCTATCCTGCCCATTAGATACTGACAACATTAGGATTTTAGTGCTGTTAAGCTAGAAACCGTGCAGGCCAGTCCACAACGTGACTGCTTTCAGATCTTCTTCGATGATAGCGAATGTCTTAAGGCACATATTCTATATCACGCGTGCAGGAATGCCACTTAATGTGGCATTGGCGCGCATGTGCTTGCGGGTCGTTGATTGGATATACCGATGAGCAGAAGGGGCACTGAGACCCTTGAGGACCCCACATATTATTGCTTTGGGCTAAGAGGTAAAGTTGGCCCAATCTTATGCATCCTCGTCTCTCAGTGAAATAAAGCAGATCACAAAAGGCTAATGAAAGCCCCCCTACATGTCACTGCACACTAGAGACCACACAAAAACCAAAGCCAACAGTTAACACTTAGGGTGTCGTGCTTGACTTAGAGCTGAATATGATGTAGAAATCAAAGCTTCAAGAGGCAAAAAACACATTGTGAGAACTAAAGGGAAGCCCAAAATGTAAACAAGCATTGGCCATGACAATACGTCTGGCCTTTGGAAGCTGGTGTGATGGTTGATTGGTTAATTATTCTTTTTTTTTTTTTTATTTGTGAGCGTAGGCCACAAATGCAAAAAAAGAAAAAATGAAAAAATTACACTGCATTAACATGGTGGCCATAGGCTTGCAATAAGCATTTTACATTTAAGGAAAGTAACTAATCATTTACGTTTATAGATCTGTGTAGAACTGTATTGATGCTTCCCGCCAGGTATGTGTGTTTAGAAAAGGTACAAAAACCTGTTTCTGTTTTAATGCACAGCACAGGATTATTATTAGTGTAAGGAAAATGCGCAATTGATTTTGAATTAATTAATAACCTGAAAACATAGTTGACAAACATAACAATGGCACAGAAATAAAAAATTATAAAGAATAGAAAAAAAATTGGCAAAGAGTCTGTTTACCAGCCTCGACCATGAAGTGCACTTATTTCTAGGCATATGTGCACACAGGCTTAGCAGAATATCATTGTTCATAGTTAAAGATAGCAACTGGCTGAAGTGCTGCACGATATATTGCAGACAAGCATGTGAATGACAGCTAAACAAACCAATGGATGAACAGAGTTTATACAAATTCCCCTCTACGCATGCAGATTTATTATTTTGTTTTAACAACATGATGCAGGTGAGGCACACACAGCACAACAAACACACCAAACAAGCATCTGCAATGCAATAGGTCTTGCATTTACGCGAGTTTGAGCTATTGGCATTGTAAATTACAATGCCTTTTATTTATGTTTTGGTTTTTAAAACATAAATAAAAGGCATTGTCATTTACAATGCCAATAGCTTAAACTCTCGCAGCTGGAGACCTTTTGCATTCCAAATGCTTGAGTGCATCGCTGAGTTGCCCCCTTCTGTCTCCCATGGCCCCTGAAGAGCTCCCTGTTTGCTACGAGTTAAATAAACAAGCCAGTGGTCATAACTGCGCATGAGAGACCATCCTGCAGTAAGAGAAACTCATTAAAGAAAGTAGTGCTTACAGACTAAAGAAGGAGTCCTGTATAACAACCAAAGTAAAAGGGCCAGTCCTCATGGAAGGTTACTAATGAAGACAAGACGGTACTAAGGAGGGACTAAGAGGCCTAATAATGAATCAGATGCCAGCATTTACGAAGAACATTGACACAAGCCAATGACAAATATGGGCGGAGAGTGAGCAGGGTTTCAAGTCCTACTCCAATACAGCATGGCTCGGAGAGCAGCGCATGCGCTGCCCAGGCTCGACCTAAAAATTAGGTGGGTCTAAAGACTTTGTTTGGCAAGTGTACCAGGAGGTTTTTTACACTGTTTGCGCTTTACAGTGAAGATTAAGAACACAGTGGAACAACACTCTAGCACATCACTGTGCCACTCAACGGCCTATACTTAATGCAACAGCATGGAATGTCTTGGGTGCATCTCTGTCATTTCTCCATTGTGGACAATGCAGAGCCATCTACTCTCCGCAGTGAGGCCACCAGGAAAGACTAAGTTGGGATCCACGGCTTCAGATAAAGACCAATTTGAAGAAACTTGTGGTCTGAAAAAGTGCCAAGCGGGGGATTTTGCGGATGTTGGTCTAAGCAGCCATGTCTTCTATTGAGTGAGACATGAACTCTGCTCCAGGACTCCAAATGCAACACTTTGCAGATGTTTTCAGTTCTGATTTGCTTCTGCTCAGAAGTACTGGATTTCACTCATGAAAATAAGAAACTAACATTTTGTCAGCTCAGACAGAAATCTTCACGCACACGTCTCTCCATTTACAATACTTCAATAACCCTGTACACATCAGGACCCTGGATCAGCTGAACTGTCCACTGCAGGCCTTGGCTTTCTTCCTTCACTTGTGTCTTCTGGGCTACCAGCCCCCACTGTTTTCTAAGAAGTTGGGGCGCTACAGAAGGCAAATAAGCAAAGCAGAATGTAAAGTACACCCGCGGTAACAGAGGCCCGTTAGTGGGCTACCCTTACCATGATTGATTCATTACGGCGGCTTAATGTTGTTAACTTCAGATGCATTATTTGTTCCCTTTCTCCTTACCAGACAGGAATTGTGCTCAGCAGCTAACACAGGTGAACTCAGCGTGGTGATCATCACAAGATGCTTGCATATGCACTTTACGTTAGCAAAAGAGCGTGGGTTCAAACTGTGTTTTTCTCCTTTTCTTTCTAACAGTAATAATCAGTGAGTATTTGTATAAAATTGGTACATGTTATTCATAGCCAGGTATGGCAAAAGATGTTATCAAGTGCCCTATTTGATGATCATCTTGTCCAGTTCCCTTCTGGCCCGGAAGAAGAACTCCTTGAACTTGGCCCCACCAGTGAGGTCGAAACGCGTAGGCAAGATTTACGAGGAGCAGTTTGGAAAAATGATTTTTGTTGCCATATTAAGCATTTGTATGAATTGGTATATATTATTCATAGCCATGTATGGCAAAATATGTTACCAAGTGCCCCATTTGATAATCATCTCGTCCACAGTACTGCCCTTCTGGCCAAGAAGAAGAGCTCCTTGAACTAGGCCCCACAAGTGAGGTCGAAACGCGTAGGCAAGATTTACCAGGCGCAGTTTGGAAACATGATTTTTGTTGTCATATTGAAGTCTATTTTAAGTGATATCATGAACTGTAGAGGGTGGAAATTGGAGTACTCTGTATAGAATCAAGATGTTGCTCTCAGACGGACTATCATTTAGTGATCTATTCTTTCACCTAAATGAATCACGGAGAGCCAAAGGACTCGTTATGAAATTATAATCTGAATATCAAAGCAACATCAGGCACGAGAAACATAATGTGTGTTCATAAGTTATATATGTGTGCAAATACATTTCAGTGTGTGACTAGTCCTACCTGTATGTCTTTCCAGGACTGGTGCTGAACCACTCATGGAATGCATTACTGTAAGTGACCCAACACAGATTTTAATTAATTAAATTCAACTCAACACCTAGAATAAAGTGCAGTGCTGTGGTGATGAACAAATCTAGGTAATCCATGGAGAGGGTTAGTCTTCTTACACATTTTGGTAATTTTTTAAGTCATCTTTGTGAGCAAAAACTAGGCTTTTAGGTAAGAAAATCAAAGCCCTATAGTACCTTTTGTTTGCACCAATAAGAATCATAGTTTCCTAGAATGTGCATTACAACTAAAAGAGATTTTCGGGATCTTTCATAAGTACATCTGCCTGTTTCGAAGCATGTGTACTGTTCAGTTAAAATGATAAGAGATGATAATTATTTTCCCCTTATAATTTTTATGCCACATACATGCATACTTTTTTTCCTTTTTCTTTTTGTGCAAATATCTACCATAGGAAAAAGAAAAAAAATGATGCTTTGCGCCAGGTTGCCAAGGCCAGACCTATTCGCTTTGCCAGTGCTCGATTGCTACGGCTTCCACAACACTACAGAAGGGGGGACACAAATCTTTCAACCACGCACATATGGGGTGAGAATAAGCTTGTCACACCATGTTGAATACAATTAGTAGATGCCTCATCTTGTAAAATCAAATTAAATTTAATTTCTCCCGATTTTTTTTTTTTATAAATTGTTTCCAGGAACAGTTTGGGGTATTTCCATGGCAACGCGGCCATAGGTGGGCCTTTGCTCGCTTTTGAAATGTCGTCAATTAGTTTCAAATAAGATATTTCTTGTCCAGCTAAGAATGATCTTCCAAATGAAATTTAGCGCGTGCTGGAAACAAAGGGAGGACAATTATAAAGTGGTCCGCTGTGCGAAAAATAATCACCACCAGCTGGATGGTTCGTATCTGGCAATGGGTAATGATTAGCCAGTGCAAGGCTTGAGGTATCATGCATTATTCTCTTATAATTGGCGGTAAACGTGTTGATTGAACCCGCATTGCGCAGATGTTCCGGGATCGCCCGCGACAAAACGTGTCGATTGTGTCAGTAACGCGCCGTCGCCGCCCGCCTCCCCGGAGCCCCAATTACACCATCTTGTGAACGCGATCATTTTCAAACACTGTCATTCGGAGACCCCGACACTCGACTCCTAGAGATGCGTAAAAATATCAAATTTCTCCTCCACGTGGAACATCTTGAAGCTGAAGAAATAAAAAATTTCGAGGATGGCAAATTTGCACATTTTGACCGCCTCAAATGTATGCTCCACATATACACTTTAATTCAGAATGTGATGTTTGCAGCTGAAAGGAGAGGCTCTTGTTTTGCTGTGTAGCCACGCTGACTCTTCTTTACTTTTTTAAAATAAAATTTTGATGGATAACTACATTTCTTTCAAGCCTTAAGAGGTCAATCTGGGTTTGGTCGTCGGTTAGCCTATCTGCTAGTTAGGTCCTGAACTGGGACGCTCGTCTGAAACTTCCCATCTGTGAGTGCCCAAAGCCACCATGGATTTTATGCATGCACACTGACATGATGCAAATACTGCTCATCTCCTCCTTGGCTATAAGTATAGCGATGCTCCCACTCTTGACAAATATTCAAGGACTGGAGTTAGAATAGTAAATCAACTTTTCCTCTGAATATCAGAGAAAACATAAGAATACAGGCACTTCAGGAAGCATGGACAGAAGGTGGAGCTTGGATAGCTAGGACACAGAATGTGGTGCCTAGTATATTCACTACGAGCACCATCTTTCCTCATGCTCTAAAGATGGCAGGGAAAAAGAGAGGTAGGCTTAGGGAATATCGGTCCTTTTTCGGTAAGCTGCCCGTTACCGTCCACCTCTAAATCAGCCCTTAAATTACTTTTGCATCTTCTAATATCTTTCTGATAAGAAGGCAAGGGTATTCTTTCACCAAGAAGTGACAATGAGTCCCAAATTATTTTTTTTAAGAGAAGAATAAAAAGAGATATTGGCCTTATACTACCAGCCACTTCCCTAATCCCTCCCCGGGGAGGAGATGTGGCCTAGCGGCTAGAGTTGCTGTCTTTGGAACTAGAAACCATGTTCAAATCCAGGTCCTGGCTCAACAATCTGTGATTCTGTGCAAATCAGTAATCTCACCGTATTTTAAAAAATGTGCAACCAGCCTGGTTCTTTTGTAAAGAACTCTAACGCCCTCGGGCAAAGTTAGTGGTATATACAATTGGAAAAATATACAGTACTGTATTTTATATACATTTTGCATTCTCTAGTACAGATGAGGCCCACTACCCATTTAGTATAGAACTATACTACAAAAGCTGTTGGTGCAGAAATTTAGGTCACTTTTGCCTGTTTTTGAATTCAGTCAGCACACGTTTCACCCTTTAGAGGCCTGCGCGCCTAAGGCTTTCTCAGGGCTAGGTGGAAGAAAGTATGAGTCGTTCTTAAAAGAACGCAAAAGTAGAGTTTCAGCCTTAGTGTTGGTAACATACTCAGTTATCATGTGTGGAATCCACTCAGGACGGAAAAAATAGGGAGCTTTGTGCGACCAACAGGAGCCCGCTTTGAAACGATCTGTAAACCTGAATGCAAGTTGTCTGCCCTCACATCTTTTGGGCACCAGATTATTGTAGACATTTTTAATTGACAATTTTCAGACTTCTTGATAACCAAATTTCTTAGATTAGGTTGACAGGCGTTAAGTTTACTAAATACTCCTGCTTATAATAATTTACTTTTGCGAAGAATAAAAGCCAGTCATTTTGGCAGACATTTATTCTCCAAAACTGCAGTGGATTAGAAAAATGACTGCAACTGAAGAGGTAAATCAATTGGAGAGTTTGAGATTGCAATGAAGTACCGTCTGTGTTTGAGAAAGAAAACAACGCACCCATCTACTGTGGTAGTCTATATTTGTGTGTGAGCCTGCACCTTGCGCTCCTGCCTGGGTACTGGGTGATGATGTGACATCAGACCTGACAACTTCGGAAAACATTTATTCATGTGAGGGGCGGTGCCTGTGGAGGCAGTGGTGCCTTGAGACCGATAGCGTGCAACACATTTTGGAGAGGCCTCAGAAGGTGTAGGGCCAAGGAGAGGAGGATTGGCTCTTTGCCAAACACTGCTTAAGAGCCACTCCTAACCCGTACACTCTACCCCCACAAAAACAAAAAAAAGATTAGGAGGCTGGGATTGATGGCCAGTGGAGGATGCACAACCCCCCTCATGTAGTGATTAATTTGTAAATAAATTAGTGCCAGGTAGGGCTGGACTGGCTGTGGCGGTCAAAAGGCGTTTTACCGGGAGGCTGGATGGGTGGGGTCCGGTTTTGCAGTATTGGTAGTCATTTTTTTTAGGTCTCGCCTGAACCAGCGCATGCGCTGCACTGGCGAGGCATTTAGTTAGCAGGTTTTCAAAGTGCCGGCCACCAGCTTGCTGTTACGAGCACAAGCATGCGCGACATGCACAGCTTCCACAGAGCACGTCCTCACGATCACTTTCGCTTTCACTGCGATCGTGATCGCTATCACTTTCGCAACCAATGCTTGTTTTTGTTTGTTATTACTTCATTATTACTTTAAGCGTGCCTTTATTTGTTTTTGAACAGCACCGCTTGCATAACTGAGCACTGCGCTTTAACACACGCGCCTTTATTTCTGCACAGCGCCGTGCAACTCTTCACCTGTTGTTAGTTGCTTCCTGTTCCCAAGTTTGCGTGGCGCTGCTTTGACTGAATTTAACTCCACGGCACTGCTTCCAATTCAAATTTAAGGAGTGGCAGAGGTGAGCACTGTGCTTTAACACACAGCATGGGCATGCGCCTTTATTTATAAACAGTGCCGCTTTCACTTTAAGCTTGAATTTTTTGGTTCATGAACGGTGCCGCTTGCAGAGCTGAGCACCGTGCTTTAACACAGGCACCTTTATTTCTGCACGGTGCCATGCAACTCCTCCCCTGTTGTTGGTTGTTTCCCGTTCCGGAGTTTGCTAGCAGGCTACAGCAGAGCTCTGTATCTCTCCACGTTGGATGCTTGCAGAGGGGCATGTGGTAAGAGACTGGTCAGGAATCCACAGTTGTTTTGGAAGAGCAGGGTTGCTAAGTTACACCCACCACCCCTCCGAGGTTGCAGCTTTTTAAAATTTTGTTTAATTTAAATTAAATTACGATTAGTTTCCAGTGCCGTCATTTATTCTCCTGGCGCCATATTCTACCACCCCCTCGCCCCTCCCACAACACTCCTTGCACGCCCCACCACCCCTCCACGATCGCTCCTTTTAAATTCCCTTCTGCCAGATAGTCTACTGCGTGTTCTAATTATCACTGAAAATGTTCAGGCTCCTCTTGCATGTCTCCTTCCCTCTCTCTGTGCTCACCCTCCCTTTCTTTTAGCCCGTACATTTCTGCTCAAAGGCATCCACACCACCCTCACCCTTTTCATGTCTCCTCCGCCTGCGTGCTGTATGTTTTTTCGGACAGCAGGAAAGCGGTGCTTGCTTAGCGCTGGGGGCCCAAGGGAGATATACTTTTAAAGTCACATTCCCAAATGGCAACAGGACTCGTACCTTCCCCCACCCGCTAACTATTAACTCTAAAGTAGCTGATGTTCACTTTTAGCAAAGCATAAACAAACATATGGTTCACTGACAATCCGGGAGCCCTGATACATTACTTAAGCCGACGCCAAGACGCTATTCTGCGTCCCCAGTTCCAAGGAGGAGGCACGAATGAAAACCACCCGAAAACTAAAGGGATCAGCTTTTTAAAAATAACTTTTCCATGTGTATTATGTCTGTTCCCGTCCCACATGAATAACGCATACTCCACTTGCAAACACTCTATTCCACCCATTATTCATGTTTACTTGTCGCTCCGGCCTGCAATAAAGCTTCCACTTTTAGTTAGGCTCACCGCACTTATATTTCAACTTTAAAGTACTTGCTGTCTTTTACCAGTCCAAACCATGGTTTGTACTCTTGTCTGGGCCACAGATCATAAACAAATGTTAATCCTATATCCAAACCCTACCCACAGTTAGTTATGCCAGTTTGTATATCTAACTATTTACACAATACTAGCAAAGACTTTACCACAAGCAGACAGTGTGCATATTTTTATAGTATTTATGTAGCTAGGTCCCTGCTCCCAAGCAGCAGCACGTTTTTGTTTACAGACAAACCCACCCCCCAGCTGCTTTTAACCCACCACGTCCTACTCCCTGTTATTTTACCCAATCCCCTGCTTCAGCCACCTCCCACGCCCTAACTCGTGTCTCGAAGGTATTGGGAGTGCTTTACAGGAGCACCATTTACATTACTTAATTACACATGGGAGATTAAGTGATTTGCCTAGGATCACAGGATGTTGAGTCGACACCGAGACTTGAACCTGGTTCCTCAGTAACAAGGTCGGCAGCTCTGCCTTCCACATGCATTTGTTGGGTTAACCATTCAACCCCAGCTGCCATTGTTTTTAACAACCCCCCTGCTTTTAAAACACAACCTCCATCCTCCTGCTCTCTGGCGATTTACTGATCGCTCATCTCTAAACAAAAACCATGCAAAACGAGCCCCTAGTAACAACAAGCATTGGCATAGCCAATAGGTCTCACCTTTGGGATCTTATAAGTGTTTAGCCATGCAACAGTTGATGTTGTTGCGCCAAGAATATTGTGCTGCTTAACTAAATACTTATAAGGTCCCAAAAGTGAGACCTATTGGCTATGCCAATGCTTGTTATTGCTAGGGGCTCGTTTTGCAGCATTGCTGCAATGTCGGGCGCCAGTAACAAAAGCAGCAGTGCTTCACACTTGCACCCTCTGCCCTGCTACCCCGGAGTGTGTGTGGGGGGGGTGGGGCTGGTCCTACAAAATTGCCAGGACTGCTTTGGGTTTCCAGTCCGGCCCTGATGCGGGCTCTGGTTAGGAGGCCTCCGCAGCTTACACCACCCATTGCCACTGCTGGCGTTGCCAGTGACAGTACCTACAAAACTACTAACCAGCAAATTGCTACACGTGCGACAATTCACACTATTCCAGGCCCAAAGGCTATACAAATAGCTTGGGTAGCAGGTAGAAGTTGTTTTTAATACATACTGAATTAATAAACAATTGTTGTCCTGCTCATCTCTAAATTAAACAAACAGAGCCGCCATGTGGCAGATGTCATAAGTGCCGGTGTTGAGCACCAGCAACCCCTGGCTCAAATTAAGTACTGCCTCCATGGAAAACAGCAGTGCAGATCCTCCTCTCATGAGCTAGAAATACACTGTGCGCGTGGGTTTCAACTGACGTAGACTCCCACTGGGTGACCGTGTGAAAGAGACCTATATCGTGTGACACACAGGGAGACCGTGTGAGTTGGCAGGTCTATGATATGGAATGCGATGGTGTCATTAGGCGGGCTCCTAAAGGTTCAGAATCAGACAGCAGGGAAGTGATGCACCTGTTTGGCTTCCTACTGCTTGCCTGAAACCTCATCTTGAATCAAGAGGGGCCGGCTGTTTTGAACGTGAACATCCCCTGCCTGCTTCCTTTGCAAGTGTCAGGGCATCCATCTTACCTTTACCCAAGTCTGATGAGAAAGAAAATCACCTCCTAATATTTGCACAGTAGAATTTCCACCATTGAGAAAAGCCCTTGTGCAACCATTCACTGACCGCCTTCTCCTTAACAGCATCCATGCGCCTGCAGATGCAAATAGGGTAATTTACACCCATTAGGTATTATTTGGCAAAGAATATTTGGTGAAATGACGTTTGAGGCAGGGACTCGGTGGGGCCTGTTCAGAAAAGCGCTTTGGAGAATGTAAAGTGGTACTCCTATTTTATGCATTTTTTGTGAATTAGCCCCAAAATATCTCAAATGGAACTCAGGGAATATTCAAATTAAATTAATACAAAGAAAAGGGACTGTTCTCTTTACACATTTATTATTTTATTTTTTATTTTTATTCATTTTCATTAACTTTTAACTCAATACAATGAGACAACATATCGTACAGTACTTTAGCAGAGCAGTACAGTCACACCACCCATATCTCGGTATCACATCAGGTCCAGCAGGCATATTCTCCATATTATCTACAGCACTTGTTTGCTAGTGCATTATTCCACCACATTGTGTCCATGGCACATTATTACTCTTTACACACTTACTAATAGGGAGTTAGATGCTTGGGTGCCGATTCACATATGTATCACATATGTAAGAGTATGTAAAGAACAAGTTACTTACCTTCGGTAACGCTTTTTCTGGTGGATACAGTATCTGCCTGTGGATTCCTCACCTTGTGATTCCTCACCTTGTGAATATCCCCTGCGCCAGCATTCCACGGAATTTTTCTTCCCCAGCACTCCACGTCGACGTGGACGACGTCATAATACATCGGCTCCGCTCGCGACTCCGTATGACCGAACCGGAGCCATAAGAGGCCCACGTCGGCGTGATGACGTCAGTTCCACCCATTTTTTCCGTGCCTTCGAGGCGAACAGGTGGACCAACGACAAACTCAAAGTATACACAGCATACAATATACCAACACATATACACAGTATACAGAGGAAAGGAATGCTAAATAAACAAGCATTTCCTACAAATGTACAAGAAAGTATAAAAACATATCAACAAGACCTTTTCCATGGTATACAAAGGTGGACAACGGGGAGGCGGGTGGGCCAGTGAGGAATCCACAGGCAGATACTGTATCCACCAGAAAAAGCGTTACTGAAGGTAAGTAACTTGTTATTCTGATGGATACATCTGCCAGTGGATTCCTCACCTTGTGAATAGATTCCCACAGCAGTCCCCACTCCCGGAGGAGGGTGTCCACCTTCCTATACCAGAAAGTCTTGCAAGACAGAGCGCGCAAAGTGGCCCTCCCTCCTCATCTCAGAGTCCAAGCAATAATGGTTTGCGAAAGTATGGAGGGAGGCCCAAGTCGCGGCTTTACAAATATCTGCCACAGGAACATCCCGGGCCAAAGCAGATGTAGATGATTTTGCTCTAGTCGAATGAGCTCTAATGCCCTCAGGAGGAGTCTTACCAGCCAGGGCGTAGCAGATCTTGATAGCAAGGATGATCCATCGCGACAAAGTGCGCTTGTGCACCGCTCTTCCTTTTGAATGACCAACATAGCCAATGAAGAGTTGATCATCCAGACGAAAGTCTTTAGTCCTGTCCAGATAAAAACTCACAGCCCTCTTCGGGTCCAGGCGATGGAGTCTTTCCTCCTCTTTGGAAGGATGAGGAGGTGGATAGAAAACAGGGAGAGTAATAGACTGCCCCAAATGAAACGGAGTAACAACCTTTGGCAGGAAGGCAGCCCTGGTCCTGAGAACCATCCATTCAGCATGTAAGGTAAGAAAAGGAGGTTTGGAACTTAGAGCTTGAAGCTCACTCACCCTCCTTGCCGAGGTTATGGCTACAAGAAAGACCACCTTTAAGGACAACAGCCTCAAAGGACAGCTATGCAGAGGCTCAAATGGAGAACCCATTAGAAAGGTTAAAACAAGATTAAGGTTCCACTGAGGCATTACAAAGGGAGTGGGAGGAAACATGTTCGTAAGGCCCTTGATAAACCTCAGAACAATCGGAGATTTAAACAGTGACGGTTGATTTGGAAGGCATAGAAAAGCCGATAAGGCCGAAAGATAGCCCTTGACCGTGGCCACAGCACAGCCCTGCTGAGCCAAGGAAAGAGCAAACTGGAGCACATCAGAAAGATGAGATTTTAAAGGGTCAATGGACCTCTCTCCACACCATTTTACAAATATAGACCACCTATAGGAGTAAATGGACTTGGTGGAGTGTCGCCTGGCCGATAAAATAACATCCACCACATCAGGCGGGAGAGAGAATGAACTCAGGTTGCCCCGTTCAATCTCCAGGCATGAAGGTGTAAGCTCTGGAGGTGGGGGTGTAGAACCTGCCCCTCCGACTGCGAGAGGAGGTCTGCCCTCAGAGGGAGACAGAGCGGAGGGCACGAGGAGAGGTGGAGAAGATCTGTATACCACACCCTTCTGGGCCAATCCGGGGCGACCAAAATAACTTGGGCCCGGTCTTGGCGAATCTTCCTCAGAACCCGAGGAATCAAGGGTATGGGAGGAAATGCGTAAAGGAGTTGTGAGCCCCAACTCAACTGAAACGCGTCCCCCAACGCCCCTTGCATCGGAAACTGGAGACTGCAGAATGACGGGCAGTGCGCGTTCTCGCGGGAGGCGAACAGGTCCACCCGAGGAGTTCCCCACATCCGAAAGACGTAACGAACCACCTCCGGATGGAGCCTCCACTCGTGGTCGGCGGAGAACTGCCGACTGAGACTGTCCGCACGCACGTTCTGCACCCCGGCCAGATGATTTGCCATCAGACAAATCTGATGGTCCTGAGCCCAGGACCATAGACGCAGGGCCTCTCTGCACAGACAAAGAGACCCCACTCCTCCCTGCTTGTTGACATACCACATCGCGGTAGTGTTGTCCGTCAGGACTTGAATTGACCGACCGCGAAGGGAAGGGAGGAAGGCCTTGAGCGCCAAACGAATCTCCCGCAATTCCAGAAGGTTGATGTGAAACAACCTTTCCTCCGGAGACCAAAGACCCTTGATCTCCAGATCCCCCAGATGAGCACCCCACCCTAGGGTGGAGGCATCCGTTATCACTGTGGCCACCGATGGAGGCAGATGGAAGGGCTTTCCTTGGGAAAGATTGCCCTCCACGCTCCACCAAGATAGATCCGCTGCAGCTTCTCTGGAGATCTTGATCGACTCCCTGAGATCCCCGTTGTGCTGATACCACTGCTTGCGGAGGCACCACTGGAGCGCCCTCATGTGCCAGCGTGCATGGTTGACCAACAGAATGCAGGAAGTGAACAGACCGAGCAGGCGAAGGACCTTCAGAACTGGAACAACCGCTCCATTGTGGAATAAAGGGACCATCTCCTGAATGTCGAGAATCCTTTGTGGAGGAGGGAATGCTCGACACACAGTAATGTCCAGTACCGCCCCTATGAACAGGTTGCGTTGAGAGGGCACCTAGTGAGATTTGGGCACATTGATCGAAAAACCCAAGTCAAATAACAGCTGAGATGTTACCTGCAGATGATGCTGCACCATCTCTGGGGACTCTGCCTTCAGAAGCCAGTCATCCAGGTAGGGAAAAACCGGAATCCCTGACCTCCTGAGATGAGCAGCTACCACTGCCATCACCTTTGTGAAGACTCGAGGTGCAGTAGTAAGACCAAACGGGAGGACCGCAAACTGGTAATGTTGTGACCCAACCGTAAAACGGAGATACTTCCTGTGCGACTTCAGGATTGGGACGTGGAAGTACGCGTCCTGCAAGTCGAGCGACACCATCCAGTCTCCTTGCTGCAACGCTTGAAGAACCTGCGCAAGGGTCAGCATCTTGAATTTCTCCTGTTTCAGGTAAAAGTTCAAGATTCTGAGGTCCAGGATTGGACGCAATCTGCCGTCCTTATTGGGAATCAGAAAATACCGGGAGTAGCATCCCTGACCCCTTTCCCACTCCGGAACCACCTCTATTGAACCCTTTTGAAGCAAGGCTAGAACCTCTTTCTGAAGGAGAAGCAGATGGTCCTCTGAGCAGTAACCTTGGCAAGAAGGGTAAGGGGGAGGAAACTCCCGAAAGGGAAGGGCGTACCCAGTCTCTACGAGGTTCAAAACCCTAAGGTCTGTCATAACAGATTTCCAACCCCGTAGAAAGTAGGACACCCGACCCCCACAGGTCTTACATGATCCGGGATGGGGGATCTAGGGCTGCTTCCCTGAAGCCTCATTGGGAGCAGAGGAGGAGGAAGAAGAGGGGTTGCTTCCAGAACCTCTCCGACCCCTTTGCCTCCCTCTATAGGATTTATAGAGGGGATTCTGCTGTTGCTGCTGCTGCTGTGGGTGTCGGTAGGAGCGAAAAGACGATCTTCCAAAGCCCCTACATTTTCTAAAACTAGAAACCTTTGCAGGAGCCTGCAGACTCAGAGACTTTGCTGTTAATCTGCTGTCCTTGAATCTCTGCAGTGCAGAGTCAGCCTTCTCACCAAACAACTTCTGCCCATCAAAAGGCAAATCCACTAATGTGTCTTGGACGTCCGAGGAGAATCCCGACGAACGGAGCCATGCCTGCCTTCTTGCAGCTATAGAGGAGCCCATAATCCTCGCCACCGAATCCGCCGTATCCAATCCTGACTGGATGACCTGTCTGGCAGCGGCCTGAGTGTCCGTAACCACCTCCAAGAAGGATGCATTATCGCCCTCAGGCAGCTTAGGGGCCAAAGTCTTCATTGAGTCCATCAATGCATGCATGTAACGCCCCAGCAAGCACGTGGCATTAGTTGACTTTAATGTCATACTCCCTGAAAAGAAGGACTTTTTAGCTGCCTGGTCCACCTTCTTAGACTCCCTATCTGCGGGAGACTGAGGGAAAGCACCCGAAGCATGCTTTGAGCAGGATGCCTGCACAACTAGGCTCTCTGGAGACGGGTGTATTGATAGAAAGTCCGGATCCCCAGGCGCCGCCCTATACCTTCTTGCCACCTATCTGGAAACCGCCGGAGAAGAAAGAGGTTTCCGCCATATATCCAAAACAGGCTCCAAGATGGCCTCATTAACGGGCAGTAAAGGCTCTGAAGTGGTCGTAGGAGAGTGCAGAACCTCTGTCAATAAGTTCGATTTATACTCCGCCGTTGGCAACTGCAAATCTAACAGCTCTGCAGCCTTCTTGATCACAGTATGGTATGGAGCCAATTCCTGAGGCGGAGAGGATCTTGCCGAAGTGTGCTCCCATTCTGGGGTAGTGTCCAGGCCACTAGCCTCTTGTATGCCCTCAAAATCATCAGAGGATGTGTCCACCTCACCTTCCTCTACCTCTTCTCTGTACCTTCCTTCTTCCAACACCCTCTGGGCCTCCCTTCTCGATCGAATCCGAGGAGCCAGTGTCGTCGACGTCGTACGCGGCGTCGGTGGAGCCAGAGGTGTTGGAGTCGGCGGCGCCATAGATGGAGTCGGCGGTGCCAGACGCGGCGCCGACGGAGTCGGCAACGGCGTCGAGGAAGGCTCTGAAGTCTGACCGTCCATCCGAAGTCGTGTTGGATCCCCGGACGGCGCCGGAAACTGCCACGAAGGCGCCATCGGCAGAAAGGGCATGAAGGGGGCCTGAGCATAATGCTGCGGCACCCCCAACGTATAAGCCATAGGGCCCACGGGACCAGTTGGTGCTCCGGATTGGAAGGCCGCCCTATTGAAAATACCATACATGGCATTCAAGAATTGTGATGAATCAGTACCTGGAGCAGGAAACTGAGGATAAGGCACTGACCCTGTATCCCTCTGCGGAGTACTTGGCTGCGGCGCCACAGTGTCCTCCACCGGAGCCATAGATTCTTCCAGCGCTGGAGTCGGTTCCTCCTCTTGTTCCTGATCCGAAACAGGCACCCGATCCGGAGACTACGCCGGAGACAGTGCCGGGGACGGCGCCGGGGACTGCACTGGTGAATGCGCCGGAGCCTGCTTCGGCGACGGAGAATCTCTCGGAGTCTTAGAAGGAGAAGGAGAAGGTGAAATGTCCTTACTCCGAGGACGCCAAGGTGAAGTCGACCTCGACTTCCTGCTCTTCGAGGACCGGCGCCGTGAAGAGTGTTTCCTCTTCTTATGATGTCTTCTTGACTTAGACGACTTCGAAGACGACGACTCCTGCCTCGACTTCTCCTTCACACAAGAAACTGCAGACTAGTTTTGCCCTTGTTGGGCAGCTTTAGAACGGTGGTTCATGCAGCTGGCGTCCAGCGACAGAGTGAGCCTGGACAAGCATCTCCAGGGGAATTGGGCGCAAAAAATGATCCCATAGATGATGTTCACTTGCTGACAATTCAGTTTATTACTTTCAAGGTGCTCTTCAGTGCACACATCATAATACCGAAATATCACAGAACAATTTAGGACCACTCATTGTTCTCCTTTCCTTTCTTTGTACCCAAGTGTACGTTTCAAATTTAACAGATAAGGGTGCCCAACCTCCCAGAGACGTTTTAAGGCATGGGCAAAGTGGGCAATTGCCCAGGACCCCTACCGTCCAAGGGAGCCCCGGAATAAGTGAATTTTCTGTCTGACCTCTGTCTATTCCATTCATTATCTAAACCTCTCTACTTACCCTTACTTCTGACTCTGTTGCTCTGCCCAGTTTCATCTTAAGGATTTTTGGAGAGATAGGCAAGACATATTTCTGAGGTTTCTTGGTGCTATTAACAGATACCAGAGGCCCTATTATACACTGTGCTCTGGAGGCGTCATAGGTATGTGCGACCACCTTGTGCAGTCCCGGGGGCACAATGGTATTACAGGAAAGGGCTGCAGACGCTTGTTCATTACCTTCTGTAATACGGATAGTGCTGGTGTACATGCTGATCCAGCGCTATCATAAGAGGGCATGCCCTCATTTGCATGGACCACATACATATCGAAGTATATACATGTGGAATTAAGAATAGCAAGTCTATACTAACCTATATGAACCGATCTGCTTGATAATTTGGTCCTCAATATTATTGCCACAATATTTTGGCCCCACCATAGTTTTGTCCTAGATATTCTGTCATGATTTTCACTAACCCTAAGTAGCTCTTATTACAGAAGAGATTAGAGACTGCCGATATAGAAAAATGGTCATGCGGTGACAAGTGGCCAAGGTACAGCGAGTGTAAAATAAAGCGGCAATGGGACCACGGCAATTGAGTGACAATGCTGCTGCACATGCAATTTTACCAAGCAGTAAATAGATAAATCCAGATAGGCTTAATTTTCCATGTGTGCTGTTGGAGCTCCGACCCCGGTCACTTAATGCGTCATCATCAGCACTGTCAAAATCTGGGGATGTAGCAAGCAAGCCCCCCATGTGGATTGATCCATCTACGGCCCCATAAGTTGTATGTAAGTAGTAGCATTGTCACTCCATTCCTGTGGTCCCAATGATGTTTAGTTTAGTCATTATACCTAGACCACTTATTGATCACTTTGTGAGCCCCTCTAAGCATCAAGCACTCACTCACTTTATTGGTGAAGCAGTAAATGTTCCATACTTGCAAAGAATGCGTCTTTCTCTTTTGTCGACTACTGCATAATTAATAGTGTATACACAATGCTGGTGTCTCAATTTGTTAATTGGTTTATCGCATGGAGCCATTATTTTTTTGGTCAGAAGTAGGCCAAGAAGACATGCATTGCACTCATGGTGAGGACAAAATATCTGGATGGATCATTTTTATCAAGTTCATAGAGGCACCAGAGGTGATACCAGATGTCCTCCAGCAGCCGGCAGAGCAGGAAGTGACATATTGGTGGATGACTGAATAGTGCGGGTTTGACGTGTCTATCCAGTACCGACCAGTCAAGTGGTCAAATTGGGATCCCACACCTAGAGGTAGCTAAACTAAACCAGGATCGCACTTGACATTATTTTATTTAAATGATACTCTCAGGGGATACAGGGTAAACCAAGGGATGCCCAAGCGGGAAGGCCCAGTTGCGATTGTAACATGGCACTAACTAGGGCACCTACGCGAATCTGCGTTTTGGGCTGAAAACATAGATTATTCCTTCTCCGATATAAAAACAAATAGAAGGCTCGGGTGGCAGGACATGCCTTTAATAGCATAGGTCATTTCAGCTGGCACAAAGTTGGCACCGCGGGCCTTGGAGACGAGCGGCAGCTGCGCCTCACACAGCAGATGGGCACGATTGCGCCAGGGGGGGGAATGCCACAGGCCTTCCTCCCTCTGAAAAGAATGCATTATCGGCGAAACCGGAATTCGGTGCTGAAATTATCAACTGGAACTGAAAACAATGAACCCCCCCAATCACATCACCAATAGTAGCACCTCCTATGGGCTGGTTTAGTGCAGCATTCACCAATTGTCTGGCCTCATGGCACAGTTGAGGAATGCACATTTTCTACATACATGGGATTCTGGAAAGCTCTTTGCGGAAGCCCTGTGCCTCACTGGCATACATATTCTACCCCACAAACAACAAGGACAGGCAAAACCAATATGTCTAACCTAGGCCTGCTGGTGCAATGGTTACTTTTTTACAATCTTTTTACATTATTGCAAGCACATGCCACAAAATTCTAAAGAAAAGAAAAACAGATCGCCACCTAAATGAGGCGATCATATGATTGTAATTACATGTTAAAATGTAAAGCAGAATGCATCAAGATGTCTTTTTTTAAAACTATGTTGGACTACTTGTTTTTATTGTTTGAAACAAGCCTTTCACTTGTGCCATGCTTTTTACCATTACTTTATTATGAATGTGACAAGAAATCATCACCCAAACAAGCACTCAAACTGCAAGCAACTACAAAGTCATTTAAAAACATTTTCACACCAACTTGGAAAGGGAAACAGTGTATAAAGTAGCATCCAACCGAACCTGAAGTGCAAACAAAATAAAAAGCTGTTTTTAAAGATTATATACAGAAATCTAAATAAATAGCGGTGGGTGAAATAGAGATTTTGATGGAGGGGCAGAGCTCTAAGAGCCTACATATGAGCCTAGCCAGCATACAAGAAGAGTAAGGTGGTGTAAGAGATGAGGACCCAACTTATTCTGGCTATTTTGGTATTTTCATATTTCTCCCCTGTGTCTCCAAACCCTTTGTGTTGAACACACTATATTGAGAAATCAATGTGCCCTTCCTCCTTTTCGGGACCTAGAATAACCAAGTGTTAAAGGTTTTGGTATTGACTCGAATGGTTATGAGTTTTTCAGTTTGTTCGGCACACAACTCATGCATATGCAAGGTATCTCCGTGGGTTAGTGCAAAGGCCACAGACGTCTTAGGGGCCGTTTACGAGTCTGGGGGTAATCGGAATGCCAGACTCTTGGTGGGGCGGCGGTAACAGTTTTGCAACCGCCACATTACGACCCTAGTGGTTGTGCCACCCAGGGACCACTGACACCATCAGGAAACTGCCGTTACCTGGTGGTGGCACGATGGTCCAGAGGAATCCATATGCTTGCCGAGACCACAGTGGTCCAGCCAAGCGTATTAGGAGTTTCCTCTCCACCAGGGTTTTCATGGAGGCTCACTTCAATGAAAGCCCTTGCAGAGCGGAAACAAAGAGGGCCCTATAGGGCCCCATTGTGCCTCACGCCCTGTGGATGCACACGGGGGGCACAAAATATGCCCCCTGTGTGCATGCACAGAAGTTCCAGCACCGCAAGGACTTTTCAGTCCATGCCCTGCTGGAACTGTTTTTGAGTTTCCCTTTGCGGTGCCTGTTTTATAAGCACCACCGTGGGAACACCAAAAGAATCACCCAACAATGACTAAAAAAGTAATTATACGGCAGGCGATTCTCATGCTGGTTTGAAGGTGTCCCTCTGCCGCATCATCCAACTCGTAATCGGCTCCTAAATGTTAGCCACAGGTCACTGGTTACATTTCCAGCTGGACTGACTCTGCCTTTGCACTTATAAGGTCACTCTATGCACCAATGAGTGGAGTAACAGTTAACAGTAGGTAGCTCGGTGGGTTAACACACCTGCCACACAAGTCTGTATATCAGCTTTTGAGCCCTGGTTGCAACCTCAATTTGCAAATCGGCCTTTGTACTTCCAAGGTCATAAGTACCAAGGAACTTGATCAAATTAAAACCAGGAATCAGCAAAGGTGTGAGGCATTCGCATGCTAAATGCCAGAACTAAGGATTATAATATGTGTGACCATTATGGAGGGGTAAGGCGCAGCTCGTTGTGGGATAGAGAGTCCTAGAGGACCCCCAGCTGCGCCACAGAAAGGCATATGGCTTGTACTAGGCACAAGACTTCAAGGGCTTGCCCACCTTAAATTATAAACAACACACTTTGAATGAGCTTTGTCACCAAAGAGAAGGGAACTATTTTTAAGCGGATTTGAAGAATGTGTGCAAGCTTTGTGCAGTCACTTAAAGTGAAGGGAAGCCAATGATTAAAGTGGATTGACCCATATCCCCATTCTGTTTGCTGTGGTCGACAGAAGTAAAATGTGAATGACAATACAACAGACCAGTGGATGAAGCCTGCTGACCAAAAACTCCTCCATCTTTGTATATTATGTATGATTTTTCTGGAAAACAATACTTTGACGACACAGCTAAAGCGCTCTTAAACGCCAGACTTAAAAAGGGTTCGTAGCTCCTGAACGGTTAGGTGTCAGTGTAGAATTATCGTACAATTTGCAAAGAGAAATAGCTTGATTCACAAAGGTTTTTGCAAGTGTGTTCAACTTACATGTGCAAATAACCATCTTCTTGAAAGCACAGCTGTTTTTAATATTCACAAAACCTGGGCTAATACTCATGCAAGGATTTAAGCACAAACTTTTTTTCACTGTGAGCAGATCTTCTTTCATAGACGAGGAATATACTCTGCAGGGCAGGAATGACCGGGAAAGTTTATGAGCATCCAACTCGGTGAGAAGTAAAGGGATTCCCGGAATAGGAATGGGAACCTCTGGAGCTGGGGTGCTGTGTTCCCTCAGAGAAAAATATTTTCCATTCCTTACAATTACAGTCAGAATCAAGCATTGGCATAGCCAATAGGTCTCGCCTTTGGGACCTTATAAGTGTTTAGCCATGCAACACTTGATGTTGTTGCACCAAGGATATTGTGCTTGTTTGTATGTGCACTAAGAACAGCATAGTAAAGTTGCTTTCAACTTGAATGTTGTCATGGGACCTAACGCTGCAAAAAAAGTAATCAAAAGTCGGTGATCGTCTAAAAGGTTTGCATTAATAAGCAAAGCACTTTGCTTTAAAGTGTACCGCTCCAACTAACTTCGAAGTTCAAAACACACTGAAGAATTATGCATGCTCTACTGTATGCATTTCATTAACGCCACAAGCTGCTGCAAGCTGTTCTGGCGGGACTCTGTGTGATGTGGGATTCTTGTAATGTGTGCAAGCAACTCCTAGGTAATCGATCAGAGAACTGTAAAACAATATTTGCATATCTGTGACACAGAATTATCTAGGGCGCATCTCGAGCCTTGGCGAAATGAGGCTTCCCATCTCTTTCTTCTACTTCTATGATAGGGCATGGCTAGAGATCTGGTTTCCATTGCAGAGCACGGTTTATAGAGATAACCACCATTAACACGCGGTTGGTAAATCACGAGCAAATAGCTGTACGTAGTGAAACCAAATGCAAGCAGCATGCAAGGAATGCTGCTTTACTAGAGAAAGGAAAGGGCAAGAATGACGATGGACATAAACCAACAAGCAATGGCCGCGAAAGTGAAAGTAATTAGGCCAGTGATGCGGAGGAAGAGATAAGAAAGGCAGATGGCAGCGTGCACATGAGCGTGCACACAAGCTTTATGCCAGGATAAGCTTGTGGGTAGCACTTTGAAAAGTCTCTTACTAAAAGTCGAGCAGCAGCGCATGCGCTGCTCTAGGCTCGACCTAAAAAACAAAGTAAGATAACTGAACCGCATGCAACAAAGTGGCACGTTCACATTACACAAAGTGCACAATTGGCGCCTGTTAAAAAACAAAGTTTTCAAAATCACCCCGAGTTTAAAATCATGTTAACAAGCCTGCACCATTTCACTGAAGAAAAACGTCAGCTGTAAATCTAAATGATTAAAAATAAAACAGTTCCCATTACGAGAGTGCCCCTCCCCTTCCGTCTATAATCTGTCCCATTTACGACACCCCAAAGACGTGATATTATGTTTTCAGGTGGACAATTTAAAATGCAGTGGTTTCCTTTCAGGCATGAGGAATGAAAGCCACACTGCGCCGAACCCCACCCTAAAGCCATGTAGCACTGGCTTAGCTGACTGCAGAGGTTACCATCTAGGAGCTGCAGATATTTCATTACAGTGACCCATCCCATCAGCTGAAAGGGATCGGAGGCAGAGCTGGGGCGGCAGTATCCTAAAGCACAGACCAATTATTGCTAACAGGAGCCTCCCATAATGGGGCATCATACTCGTATGGGATAAAAAATGCCCACTGGCCCCAGAAAAGAGATGCAGACTCCCCAGGGAACGCGGAAACCCCTGGGAATGCAGAGTTCCTTCTTGGGAGATGTTCATGAAGTTGAGTTCCCTATTTGTCACCAAGCTTTTCCAATAAAAGTTATAAAACGAAGTATGACTTTCTCCCTCCCTATGTCCCATGGTGCTCTTTCTGTGAAACACTATCATACAGGAGAGATGGACGTCAGTACAACGTGAGATCATGCTCAACTTGCTAAAGTTAATCAAAGCAGCAACATCATAGTTATGCTCGTCCTCCACTATAAACCTGTTTTGTTAAGGAAAACATCACCATAGACCCAAAGTACACCCGCACACGCTGACGTTTCCGCCTACAACCTAGAGCCGTGTAAATCAGTGCACTGAATCCCGTCACACACATAGTCACATAAAGATAACTGGGCAGTGACGTCAGACAAAATACTAGCGCCGGGTCCTCACACCCGTACCGGAATAAGAGCAGTGACATCACCTACACCCTCTACTTCTGCTCCCCACAATAACCCAGTGCAGTTGATGTCATACACACCGCTTGCTTAATTGATAGCACTAACGTCACATAAGCAACTCCTTGAAGCCTATGCTCGCAACTGTTTCTCACCTCGCCGGTCTCAGTCTCTTTCCCCGGCTCTGCTCCACAACGGGTGTTAAAAAAAAACAAGTGTTGCATGGCTAAACACTCATAAGGTCCCAAAGGCGAGACCTATTGCCTATGCCAACGCTGGTTTAAAACGGGATTGTTTACGAGGCTGCCGCCATGGTTATGGGCGGGTAGCATGCTTTTAAATAGTAAACACCTGAGAAACCCGGCTGTTTTGACTGTAAACCCACGCCTTGGAAGCAGGGGGCCAAAAACAGCATGAGCATTTCCTAAAACTGGGGCAGGGGGATAGGTCTGAGATTTAAGCAGCGGTTCAAATGGAACAAAAATATTGCAGGTACTCCTTGTGACAGAGTACCTGTGTGCTACTAAGTGCCAGTACTCTCTCATTAAAAGTATTGAACCCCTGCTGGGGAGTAGTGCAGGTACTCTCCCTTTAAAAGAAGAGAAGTGCAGGTACTTCGTACCTGTGAGTGCTTGTCCATTTAAATCACTGAATTGAAGTCTTCCACTCAAGCTCTGGTAAGTGCAGGCAGGTCAATCTCAGATGCCGTTGAAGGTAGAGTGCAGGCGTTCTATGGGCACGGCCTGACACGGTCCCATTTAACTGCTCTAAACTAAGCCTCTCACTTCTAAACGCAATATAAGGACTAAGAATAAACCCTCCACACAGACTCCTCCCACCCCTGAAGTTTAGAACAAAAGATCAAAATGTACGTGGTGCAGATGAAGCAATTAGAAACGCGTACAACGCGCTTCAGTGCCTCGTCAAGGGATAGTACTGTTAGCGCTAGATAAATCCAATACAAATAATACAGATTACACTTAACGTATGAAAATGACCAAACTATGTTCAAAGCGTAATATCAGTTATACCACACACACCTGGCGTAAAACTATTTTTTATCAAAAATTCCATCTCTGGAAGACAGGTTTCGTTGATGTACTTAAGACGGGAACGCGAGGAAAAGGGAAACAAACCCTCGCTTTTACCTTAAGACAGCCCACTTAATGGCATAACAAAACTTGAGCCCCCCGCCTTCCCCTCTGCAGGGTACACCTCCGGGCTTAATCAAGAGCTCTCCGTGCAGGGTACTGCACCACGTAGACAGAGGTTAAGTCACTTACTAATCCTGCACCACGGAGGAGTTGTTACGCCACTGAGCCTATTGACTAACATGAAGTGGATGGAAGAGGCGGTAAAAGATAGAACTAGTAATGAAAGACAGGTTTGTTTTTACAATTCCGTACTAGATTAAACTGTGAGCGAGAAAATGCTACAACAAACATGGAGCGCTTCGGAAAATGAACGTTCACTGATTTGAGGTTTACAAAGTTCACTCATTGCCAGGTCTATGTTTCAGACCGTGCGGTCTCCCAGCCCCTTTTAGCTGTTACAAAGTGCCCTTCTCGTGAACAGAAAGCGCTACAAGCTAATAAGCGCCGGTGTAAACACGTCTTCCACTGTGAATGCATGGTTCTACAAACACCTCGCCTGCTGGCCCGTCTGAAAACAACCCTGCGCGCAGCCCTCAAAGGGCCGACTGCCTCTTTTATACCCTAGGAGAGGCCGGTTAAAGTCACAGGGCACAGCAACACGTGTCTAGAAAGCCACCCCCGCCCCCCACTGATTTCGCTGTCTAACTGCTCTCCCTATACAGGGACATAGGTCTCATGCTGACTCGGGTCAGGTGTAAGTAAGCCTTGAGCATCCAGGGATGTTTTTTCTCTTTCCCGGTAGTACGTGCAGTCCTGCAGCTAGAACAGGAGAAAGAAAACTACAAGTACCAGAATTCAAGGAAAACACTAGCACAGGGTGAGCCGCCGACGCATGACATGGGCAGCTTGAAAGCTCTACTGTAATTTGTTTGACAATTAAGGGTAAGCACCGTTTATTGCTAAAAAAAAACCCAAAAAAACAAAAAAAGCGCTCGCCAGGCAGCTGTGGTTCATTTTTGCATCTCGCTTTCAAAGCGAGATGCAAAAATAAACACGTGGCGAAGCTTGTCTTTATGGGGCCCTGTGTTTGAAACACATGGCCCCATAAAGATAAGAAACCTTTTGCGACACACTGAAAGCAGACAAGCCTGTCCAAGTGGGACGCTTCAAAAAGCCAAAAGTGAACGTCACAAAGAGCTCTTTTCCAATGGCTGGCCACCGTTTAGCATGAACGGTGACGCCGGCCAATGGGAAAGAGGGGCGGGGCTTAAAGTCCGTTACTGAAAGCTCCTCAAAAACAAGATCTCGCTAACGAGACTGCGCGTGTGCGCAGCCCACGCCAGCCGAGACCTAAAAACATTTTTGCATGTGTATTTGTACACTTCTACATTACGTATGAAGAAAGGCTGTTGCATCAGAGTAAATGGGAATAACGTTTTTCAGCAGCACTACTGGGAACCTGCGCCTGTTGCAGCCTTTCATGAGTATTCTGGGCCATCTTTAAAAATCCCAGATATTCATACATTTATAGCCAGGCAAGCATAGAAGGGTAGATTTTTACATCTCTTTGTGAATCGTGCACCAAAATGAGAAACTCCAAAGAAACAAACAAAGAAGGACTGGTGCTTGAAATTCCAAAATTAAGAAAGTTTCAAAACTGTGCGAGTCATTCTCTGGGGCAGCACCCAAGAACTGGAATAATGTCCATGCGGTACCTGAAGAAGGCCTGTTCATTCATAGTGTTCAGGAGAGAAAAGAAAGAGCCCTTACCTCACCACAAAATTACATGTTAACTCAATTCCACTCCTCTGAATACCGGATTCTTAACCATCTCTATCCTAACACACATTCCGCCTCTACGCGACACATTAATATCATCCATGAACATGTGCAGAAGTACATGAAAAATGTTTGCTGCCTAACTGTTGACAGTTTGTGCCTGACTGAATCTAGAAATGTGTACACAACAATTTGCTACTGTCTTTGTGTAGGTACATGCCATCAAGGAGTTCTCCTCATTGCCTCACTCTGATGTAAAGTGCTCTGATAGCGACTTAATGGGACTCAGGCTACACAAAACCTGAAACATATGTTATTAATGCTCTATCCTTCCAGCATAGTAAACAATTAGAGCCATAATTTAAAACTCATCGATACGTTTCTGCCGTGCATGAGCTTCATCATGTCATTGTCCCATCATCGTGGTTAATGGTGAGAAAGAGAAAGGTGCCACTGTTTGGCTCCATACATTGTATTTCTAAACAGGACAGTGGCTCTGTGCAGGTCACATGGTCTTACTTGTAGCAGGCGGCCATAATAACAGCGGGAACCTGCCTGTTAGAACTGGGGTTACCAATTCCGACACCGTAGCTTGGCACAAGGCAGGAAGTCACCCAAAGGCAATGTGTAAAGCAGTGGTGCAGCACACACTCGCACGCAATGGAATGACACCACACCAGGTTGTTGTTAAACCAAGACTCTTTATCTATTTCTTGTTAAGGCAGGTAACGCAAGGGTTTCACTTGAAACAGGGTAGCCAGTACTCATCACATTAGATCCATGCAGGTAACACTTCGTAGGCACTTGGCTAAGGTATGCAATATGTCTTACGCATAATTCAATTCAGGTAACAATTCTGATACACAGGTATATGCTGCAGATAACACTCTAAACTCACTAGGCAAAATTAGTGAACTTTGTAGACATGAATTCAGCGTCAGTAACACTTCCTAGGCACACATCCATTAGAGGCGACCCTTTGGCTGCAGGTATTCAACATCAGTTACATTTCCTATACATGTGGGTAGTATGGGCAACATTTCTTAAACCTCTAGGAAGTACAGGGGAGGATTCTCTGGCGGGGACCTGCAGGTCTCAGGAGGGCAGTACAAGCAGTGTGGTTTAGGCAGCCCCACATTCAATCAAGGCACCAGGTCCCCTGAGCTCCTATTCCTCCCAAGCCAGCAGTCGTAACCCAGATACACTAGAGGCAACCACTCTGGGCCAGTCACTGTTCCCCCAAGCTGAGGGCAATGCAGGCAGGGTCTCAAGCAGGATGGGCTGCCCCCTCCCTCGCCAGTGGTTGTGTGTACCAGGTGTCAAGGGGCATGTATACAGCCCCAGCTTCCCCGCACTCACCAGTTGATTTTTAGGCCTGTAGGCAGTTCTGTCGCACACCGGCGCTCGCGAGCGCCTCGCGCCCCTAACCCCAGGAGGCCCGCTCCTCTCCTCAGTCGGGGCCTCGCCGGAGGGAGGGGGGCAGAGCACCTTTCAGGCCGGCGGAGACCTCCTCGGAGCTCCGGCTCCGCTGTGCCGCTTCTCGGGGCTCCGGGCTCCCTTCTCTGCCCGGGGCCCAGGAGCCAATCAGGTTGCGGCTCAGATGGGGGCGCGTCCGATGACGTGGCCGACGCCCTAGTTGCCGGGCAACGCGCACCCGCACAGCCCGGGCCTAGTGTGGCCTTCTCCACTACAGCGGCGGCCCTCCCCAGGCTTCGGGGGCCGCAGCGGTGATCTTCAGTGGCGCCTCCTCCTCCCTCAATGTGGCACCACCCGCAGAGCTCCCCTCACGCTCCCTGGGCCCACAGCGCTCCTGGCATACCACGCTTCGTTCTCCAGCGACCCAGAGGTCGCGGCGGTGAGTTTCGCAGCGCTGGGGGTTAAGGGCACCGCAGGTCCGAAGCTCACACCGTAGCAGCGCCAACTAGCACAGCGCTAGTGGAGGGGCAGCAGCTTCTTCACTATAGCGCTTAGGAGTGACAGCGCTTGGAAGTCACAGCGCGCAGGGGGAGGGCACAGCAGCAGTACCTGGTGATCCTCCAGTAGTAGTAACGCTCACAGGGCCTCAAGGTCACAGCGCTAGTTGACAGCAGGACTCTAGCGCTAAAGGGACACAGTTTTATCAGTAGCGCTTTTTACCTCCTGATCCCCATCAGCAGTGCTCACAGCAGGCAGTCCACGTCTCCAGTAGAAGTGCTTATCTCGGGGGACGGATGGCAGGTCTTAGTTGTAGGTTTTTTGGGGGGAAGAAGGGGGTTGAATTGGCAGGCATCAGAGGCAGCATGGTTCCCCGCAGCACACTGGAGTTGGTCCCCTGGGTTTCCCCCTCACTGGGCAAGATCAGCAGGCTGGCAGAGTCCCTCAGCTATCTTGGGTACAGCAGGGCCTAGACTCAGTCAGTCCCAGTAGTGTAGGTTCCTCCTCCAGGCCCAACCGCCTATACTCCGGCAGAGGTTCCCCCAGGTCCAGTGGTGCCCCAACTGACTAGTTCAATTTCCCTCCTTTCCTCTTATACCCCTAGGTCAGGTGACCCTCCTGTAAAGGCAGCAAAGCAGAACCCCTCCCAGGGCTGGAAGGTTCCAGGAGCTTCCACATGTTGGTCTATGGGACAAAAAGGCGGGATGGCGGAGATACAGTATCAGGATGTCCCAGCCTGCTCCTAACTACCAGTGCGTGTATGTTCAATGGCCACTCCGCAGTAGCAGGGGCCTGTGGCAGCCATGTTATTAGGAGAGAGCACCTGCACCTCAGCACTGTTTGGCAGTGGTAAGGTGCCCAGAGGCCTAGGTCCAACAAAAAGATGGTGGCAAAAATAAGGCCACAAGGGCAAAAAAACGGGGTAAGCCCACCCTAGGGCTGACAGGTCTAACACTGCCTAACAGAAAAACCAAGCGGTACAAATAAGACTGACATTTTACTCAGTCGGTGACTTCAGGACAACCCTTCTTTAAAAAAAAAAAAAACGAAAACACAATACATTTTTGTATGGAGTAGAATAGCAGTACCTCCTGGTTTTTCTGTTATACAATAGGATAGGATGCTAACCCACCATGGAATAGCCTTGAAAAAGATCGAGCCCAAGTGAAACACGTGTTGGCTGTATTTGATATGAAGGTTTTAATCATTATTACAAGTAAAAATTCAAATAAATAACAGAAATACTAGAACATTCTCATTTGTACAGTGGATCGCTACAAGAAAGGCGTTTGAACAAAAAACACAAGCAACTACATATTCTTTGCAATAAAGGCCAAAGCAGTTTTAAGCACATCAAACCACCGTATAATACAAAATTAGACAGATCAGAGAAATTGCAATCGGCATCCAAAAATAGTTGACTGACTCACAGTAAAGACTCATATTTAATACACTCATTATAGTCCTCCCAAATATTGCATTTAAACTCCCTGTCATCACATCTGAGATGGCAGCTCATTAGTTGCTGTTGCCTAGTCTCGAGTAGTCCCATCTCATTAACACCTTCACTGCCCCATACTGTTTTTTTCTGCCTTTTGTTTTTAAAACAGATTATTTCAGAATTCTACACGTTTTCACCTTGGAGATTCTATGATTAAAAACATAGCTGAAAAAGTCACACTCACAAAACAAAATTGCAACAATTATTTGCTAATGTACAAGGTATGTTTGTTGTGGTTTTTAGACCTTTGATCGATTTGAGGCAGCAAGCCCATCTTTTTGCTGTTACCAGACGTTTGTGTAGAAGAAGGTGATTTCTGTGACAAGTCCATAAATTTGCAGTATTCGGCAAGGGGGCCCAAGCAACTGCACTGCAATCAAAGGTCAGTCCTCTCGCCAAAGGTATTTATCTGCTACCTGGAGCAACCCATCTACAGTGCTTAATTTGAGCAGGTGGTTTCTAGTGCTCAGCACTGGCACTTAATTGTCAACACTGACACTTATGACAGTCTGCCACATAGTGGTGTTTGTGTAATTCAGGGATGAACACACAATTGTTGTTTATTAATTCAATATATATTAAAAATTACTAATAGGAGGCGTGGCCAAGATGGCGGGGTGAGCGGACGCTTCCTCCCGTAGCTCCTCCGGCCCGGCCAAGCTAAAGCCCTTTTCTTATGCTTCTCTCCCCCCGCTGAGGCTCAGCGCGGGAGAGGAGCGTGGCGGAACATCAGGGGCATACACCGGTGCTGTTTTTGTCCGGATCGCCCCGGGGGAACCCCCCCAAAAGTTCGCCCGAGATCAAGGGACGACGGCGGCGAGCCCGAGGGGCGGAGCGTATTGGAGAGCTGTCCGGGCGCCTCGGTTGGGCCTGGTGCTGAAAGTTGCGGTCTGGAGGGGATCTGGCCCGCCGCTCGACGGTGACTGAAGGAGCCTGGCGGGAAGGGGCCCGACGGTGTGGAAGGCTTGGGACGGGTGCCCCGGCACTCGGACTGGTGATGGCGACACCTTGCACTGCGGAAGCCCTGACCCCTAGCCGAGGTACGGCGGACTCTCTGATGGGGTCGGACCATCTGGCCCCCTGTGCGTGACAATCGGGGGCCGGGGGTGGAACTTATTTTACTGCGGGGTGCCTCGGAGGCCCCGGAGGTGTCGCCGGGCCTAGTCGTTTTGGCTTGCTCCGACCGGCTGCCATTTTGTCCCCGACGGAGCAGTGGTGGCGGCCTCCGCTGGAGTCCTGGCTGCTGGCTGCGGGCGACCTTCCGCTATTGCTGGATTGACTACCGGAGGGATGAGCTGTTGGGACCCCTCCGCTGCGGCCCCCTTGGTTGTCTCACGCTAGCTCTTGCGGCTGACGGTGACCGGACTAGGCCGCCATTTTGTCACCTGTGACGCAGCGACCTCACTTGTGGGGGATACCCGGGCCGAGTGCTTGCCGGCGGCTGAGCATCCCTGGGGCGCCTGGATCAGTGCCCGACTGCGGAGCTGGCGATGTCTGGAAAAGGAGGCCCGAAGAAAGGGGACCGTACTCTGCCGGACATGCTTGGCAGGGCCCAGCACTTGCGGGACAGGACACAGCCCTCACCGGGGCCCTCCCGGGCTCCGGCAGATGTGACTGGAGGGGAGCCACCCGTCACGAGGGCCTTTATGGAGGAACTGTTTAGCTCCCTCAGGGAGGACTTCCAGACACTGAAGCGGGAGGTGGCCAGCGAGGTCCGAGAAGTGCGCAGAGAGGTGGAGGGCCTAGGTGAGCGTGTGGAAGCGGCGGAGACGGAGGGCCAACAGCGAGCGGAGGAGATAGTCCATCTCCAGCAGGACGTTCTTCGCCTCCGGGAACAGTGTGTGGAGCTCCAGGCCCACTCTGAGGACCTTGAGAACAGATCTCGGAGGAACAACATCCGAGTGCGTGGCGTGCCGACTGCGGATGAGGGGTCCGATCTGGGGGGCTACCTGCGGGCCCTGTTCCGAGAGATCCTGGGGGAGGCCACGGACTTTCCCATCAGCATCGACAGGGCGCATAGGGTTGGCCGTCAGCGCCAGCCATCGGCACCCCCACCGGACATTCTGGCCTTCCTGCCCGACTTTCCACTAAAGGAGCGTATCATGGCTGAAGCCCGCAGGAAACAGCCCCTGACCTTTCGGGATCGGCCGGTGGCGCTTTACCAGGACCTCTCCGCCATCACTCTGCAGAAACGCAGGTCCTTTAGGATTGCCACTGACTTTTTGCGCGAGCATGAGACTCTTGGGGTCACCCCTTCCGCCTGATTTTTCGGTGGAACGGAGTACTACACCAGCTACGCTCCTTGCAAGACATTTGTGGTGTCCTGGGGCTCACGGCAGCGGAGGAGGAGGGAGCTACGCCGTCGTGGAGGTCCTCGGAAGGACGGAATCGGCGGAGGTCAACGAGGCGGCGCTCAGCGACCAGTGCAGGGCGCCCGGACTCCCCTACCATTAGGGCGGACAGGGCTGACGCCCTGAGGGCGGCGGCCGGGGACTCGACCGGCTCCTCTAGCGTGGCCTTGACGGCCTAACACACACTCCGGGGGGAGATGTCTTTAGCTTCTTAACATGCTTGGCACGGGGCGGGGGGGTTGGGGGGAGCGGGTGGAGGTGAGTGGCTGGACGTCCACTTTGCTCTTTTCTACGGACTTGCCCGTTTTGGGGCTTGACTGAGACTATGGGGTGTTTGAGTTTGGGGATGGCTAGTTGCCGAGGTTGGGTTTTGGGTGGGGGAGGGGGTTGTTTTGGGGTTGGGAAGGTCCCGTCCGATGTTGTCTATGCCCGCTTTGTTTTGGCTTGTCCCGCGCTGCGGCCCCGCGCGCCCCACCCGCTGATTCCCTACCCATTGCATGGCGCTCCCGATCCCTGCGAGGAATGCCGGGCCTAAAGGTAGTGACCCTTAATGTTCAGGGTCTGAATAACCCGGTGAAGCGCAGAGCGATCCTGTCGTTGCTGGAGGGGACGCAGGCGGACATTTGCCTTTTGCAGGAGACACACTTATTGCCCCGAGACTGCCATAGGATGCGCTCTGCTAAGTTCCCCACCCAGTTCTTTTCCTCGGCAGCGAACAAGACAGCGGGGGTGGCCATTCTCCTAGCGAGCTCCTTTCGGGGGGAGGTGTTGCATAAGTGTGCTGAACAGAAGGGGAGGCTCCTTGCGTATCGCATGCGCCTGGGAGGCATAGCATTTACGGTTGGCTCCGTTTATAGCCCAAACGAGCATCAAGAGCGCTTCCTAGATTCCGCGCTGGTGGATGTCACTGCTTCCCCAGACTGACACATTATCTTGGGCGGAGACCTCAACATTGTCTTTGACTCTGGGATGGACAGATCGGCGCAGCGCTTTCCGCAGACGGGGGAACTGTCCCAGGCTGGGAGGGCCCGGATTGCGGAAATGGACTTGCACGATCTCTGGCGCTCCCTGCACCCCACGGATAGGGACTACTCTTTCTTCTCGCACGCACACCGCACCTACTCACGGCTGGACTACCTCCTGGTGAGTGGACCGATGCGTGCCGCTGCCACGGCGGCGGACATCGGGGTCCTGACCCTGTCTGACCACTCTCCAGTCACCGGCGTTTTCCGGTGGCCGGCGGCCTCCCCCTCTCGGGGGGCGTGGCGCCTCCGGGACACACTTCTACACAAAAAATCGGTGGTGCAACGCGTCGGGGAGGTCATACAGGACTATCTCACTCACAACAGCAACACTGACACTTCGCAGGCGACACAGTGGGCGGCTCTGAAGGCCGTCCTACGGGGGGAATTCATCTCTATCTCTGCAGCCGAGAATAAGGAGCGGCAACTGAAGAGGGATGAGTTGACAGCTCAAGTCCGGGAGCTTGAGCAGGTCCACCGCCGTACGGGAGCGCCGAGGGTATGGAGGCAGTTGAAGGCAGCGAGGAAGCTCCTCTCGGCTCTGGATCTTGATAGGGCGGAGTACGCCGCCTTACGCTTGAAACATGCCTACTACACTGGGGGGGACAGATGTGGCAAGCTCCTAGCACACCGGCTCCGGGTCGCGCAACAGCGCAGCGTGGTGAAAGAACTGGTGGGTGCGGACGGGGGGGTTGTCTCCGGGGACGCGGAGGTAGCGGAGATTTTCCGCGGCTTCTACGAGGCGCTGTATGCTGAGGAGCCCTCCTCGCCACGGGATGCCGATAGCTATTTGGAGTCGGTGACCCTCCCGGTACTGGACCCGGCTCAGGCTGACCACCTGGAGCGGGACATCCATGTGGAGGAAGTGATTTCGGCTATCGCGCGGCTGAAACATGGCAAGGCCCCGGGCCCGGACGGGTACACGTCGCTATTCTACAAGACTTTTTGCACGACCGTGGCCCCTGTCCTTACGCGGCTGTTTAACTCTTTCTCCGAACCGGGAGCCATCCCTCCGGATCTCCTGAGGGCGACGGTCGCGGTAATCCCGAAGCCTGGGAAGGACCGGGCCCTCTGCGGCTCGTACCGGCCCATCTCGCTCCTAAATGTCGACCTCAAGTTGTACACGGGGATTCTCGCATCCAGGCTGGGTCCACACCTCCCCGACCTGGTGGAGGCGGACCAGGCTGGTTTTGTGCCCGGTAGACAGACGGTTGACAACACCAAGAGAGTGACGCATGTTCTGGAGAAGGCCTCAAGGATCTCGGGGGAGCGGATGTTGTTGTCCGTTGATGCGGAGAAGGCCTTCGACAGAGTTCACTGGCCGTATCTTGAGCGGGTCCTCAAAAAACTGGGAATCGGCGATAAGTTCCGCACCATGGTATTTAATTGCTATAAGCATCCTTCAGCGTCGGTGCGGGTAAACGGGTGTAGCTCTGGTGGCTTCGCCATCGAGCGCGGCACGCGGCAGGGCTGCCCTCTCTCGCCGCTCCTGTTTGCCCTCTACATGGAGCCGTTTGCTCAGAGGATCCGTAATAATCCGGATGCTGTCGGGGTCCGGATGGGCCAGTACGTCCACACCGTCAGTCTCTACGCGGATGATGTCCTGCTGACTTTGGACGACCCTAGGAGGTCGCTGCCTGCTTGCCTCCGAGAGTTGGACGCCTTTGCGGGGGTGGCCGGCTTCAAAATGAATATGAGCAAGTCGATGGCATTAGACGTGTCCCTGGCTGCGGAAACCAGGAGGGATCTTCAACGGCTCTTCCCCATGCAGTGGTCCTCGTCCACGGTGCCGTATCTGGGGATTCTGCTGGCGCCTACATTATCGGAGATGGTTACGGCCAATTATGCCTCCCTCAGCAGGAAGATCAAGGACGAGCTTGGCCGATGGAACAAAGGCCTGCTGTCCTGGCTGGGGCGAATCGCGGCGGTCAAAATGATGGTGCTGCCCCAGATACTATATCTTTTCCGAGCCCTTCCGCTCCAACCCCCGGTGGGCTGGATCCGACAAATGCAGGCTGACATCTCCCGCTTTGTCTGGCAGGGCCGCAGGCCACGCCTGAAGAGGGTCCTCTCCACGCTTGCTCCGGAAGCGGGGGGTCTCGGCATTCCGGACCTCCGTAAGTACTTTCAGGCGGCACAGCTTCGCTATCTGGTGGAGTGGAGCAGGTGGGAGTCCGACAAACATTGGCTTTTTCAAGACCAGGCAGTGGCGGGCCGCACCTTACAAGAGGTTCCATTCTTGCGCCGCACGCATCGCCCCCCTAATCTTTACGCTTCCTTTGTTACGCGGGTCCCCCTGCGTGTGTGGGACGCGGTCTGCGAAACCCGGGGCCTCACCACCTTCCCTTCGCCGCTCACGCCCATTGCGGGCAACCCGGACTTCTCCCCAGGGATGGAGCCGGGGGTTTTCTCCCACTGGGTACGGGCGGGCTGCAGGGCACTCTTCCAGATCTATGGCCCGGAAGGCGTGGTTCCTTTTCAGCAACTCCGCCAGGAGTTCGGCCTGACGGAGCTGGACAGATTGCGCTACATGCAAGTTCGGCATTGGGCCCTCCAGCCTCAGGTGCGTGCCACCGCTGCCCGTCCAATTACACCGTACGAGCGGTGGTTGGCTACTCGGACCTCCGACGCTAAACTGATCACTGATCTGTATAAACACCTACAACCCCCGCCGTTTCACTACTACAACCCGGGGAGGGAGCGTTGGCACAGGGAATTGGGTAGGACACTCAGCCACAAGGAATGGGACCAAATTGCGTATCGGGCTCGGCACTCTGCATATCACACGGGCCTTACGGAGACATTCACCAAGGTGTCCACATACTGGTACTACACCCCGGAGAGACTGTATGAAATGCATAAACACACTGACAAGGGGTGCTGGCGGAGCTGCGGGCAGGAAGGTACCCTTACACACATTCTATGGGATTGCCCAGTGCTGACCGCCTACTGGAAAGAAGTCTTGGACGAGGTGGATGAGCACTTTGGGATAGAGCTGCCGCGACTCCCGGCGTATGTCCTGCTGGGCCTCCCCAATGACCTAATGTACCCACTGAAGTCCCGCAGGGGTAGGCAGATTGCAATAGCGCTGGGGTCTGCGGTTCAGAACATTCTAATCCACTGGCGCACATCCACCGTCCCCTCCATCACCGGTTGGTTGCATAGGCTCTGGCATGTGCTGGGGATGGAGAAGCTGTCGCTTACGGTTGCGGGGGAGATAGACCAATTTGAAGAGCTATGGCAACCCTTTCTAGCGCTGCTGTCCACTGAATTCCGGGAGCTCACCTGCCCGAGGTACCTTAGGCTTCTCAGGCTGAGGCCGCTGGTGACCCCGGCGGACTAGCTCACATGTGAGATGGGGACCCCCGGGGAGGGGGGGGGGTGCGGGGCTTCCTGGTTAGGGCTGCTTTGATGCGGGACCATAGGACGGGGGGGAGGGGGGAGGGTTGTTGTTTTGTTACTGGGAGGATGGGGGATGGGAGGGGGGGGATTGTGTTCTGTTGAGGTGTTGATGGGGGGGGATGCTCTTGCTCAGCTTTGGGGTGTCGGATACGCGCGTGGGATTCCACAGCTTGTAATTCTAGCGTTCAGTTACTGTGTTCTTCCCTCTGAGCCACCGCGCCACCTATTGCCAACCCTCTGGAGATGCATCCCTTCTTCTTTGACTGTATTCCATGTATCCTGCCTCCTATCCCCCTCCCCCATGGTTTGTTTTGTCTCAATAAAAACGTTTTAAACATAAAAATTACTAATACCTGTCACCCTAGCAGTTCTTATAGCTTTGGGAGCCTGAAACAGTCTGCATTTTGTTTTCTTTTCCAGATTTGTATAGCGCAAACTCGACCCAAAAGGTATTGGAGCGCTTTACATGAGCACCAGTTACGTTACACAAAGACAAGTTCATTTTTTGGACGGCATGGGGAGATTAAGTGATTTGCCCAGAACTACAGGAAGCAGAGCCAACGCCGAGGCTCGGACCTGGTTCCCCAGCTCCAAAATCAGCAGCTCTGGCCTTAAGGCCACAACCTCTCCCCTGCATTGTCCCACTTGTAGAAGTGTGATGGCAACACTGACGGGCGCAATGGATGGAGCAAAAGCCTCCTAACCAGGGCCCTGGAACTTATATTATTTTTACAAATTAAGCACTGTGGGCCATCTGAGCCTCCTTGCCAATCACAGCACCTAAATGCATCCATATGCAGATGATACACAGGTTTATGTTAGAGTCTCTCTGATGACATCCACCACCTTAGGGAATGTCTCTCCCTTATCTAAACATAGATGTCAACCGTCTGTCTCAAGGCCAATCTCTCAAAACATCTCACTGAAAGCAGCATATGAGTGCCTATGACTGGTTCTCCATCATCCACCCAAAAAAGAAACGACTTCCTAACTCTCTAAAAGAGTCAGATCGCTAGGATTCTTCATTGACACCTCTCTTGATCAAAATACCGGTTGCCACCAAACCACCTTGAAACATGGATCAAGATCTGATATCTATCCAAAATAAAACACTAATCTGTATGAAGCAGAATTCACAAACATGGTTCAAGCCTGGTTCCTGTTCCATCGGCAAGAGGGTAATGCTTTCACTCATGTTTTCAATTTACTAGAACAACAGAATAGTGCTTGTCCTGAGACCATAAATTCCTTCAAGCTTACAAACACATGTTTTCCTTTAACTAAGACTTTGCAGGACAAGCGCTCTATTTTCTAGTGAACTCTTCACCTCTTCTTGCATCAGCATGTGATTCAGGCCTGCATTGCTCTTTTACCATGTATAATTTTATATCACTTTCTACTGATGTCTGCTGTAGAGTAATATCTTCACATTTAACTTCCTCTCCAACACAATAAAACTTCTCTGTTCCCTTATCTTGTACCCACCCCATGGCTTTTGAGCTACTTTCACACTTTATAAATAACAATACATACATGGGTCGATAGGAAATCCGGATTCACCTGTGAGTCAAGTCTGAACTGAGGAAGAGTGTTTTAGCAATCTCACTTTTTCCCTTTGTTCTACTCCTCATAAACAGTCTTCAGAAGACACTCCTTCATTAGTCTTCAGTTTCCTGTTGATAACTCCAAGTAAACAGAAAGAATTGGGGGTACGACATCAGAAGTGTGATATTATGTATTGATCAGTTCTACTTACTTCATCCCCGCACAGTTTTACCTTGTCTTGCTCACAGTTTTACTTGCTTTCATCCATTGTTTCACTATACTCACCTATTGTTCTACATACTCACTGGTTTCTTTCCTCCCAATCAGTGTTTAAACTCTTCAAACTTATTGTTTCACCTCATCTGAGTTTTCTCATGTCACTCACTTCTTAAATCATCACACTCATTTAATCTCACTAAAGGTTTTAATTCATCTCACTTCCTGTCGCACCTACCTCAGTGTTTTATCTAATCCAATTCATTAATGCTACTCATGTCACCCGCTCTTTTATCTCCCCTACCCTTTGTTTCACCTCATTTCCCTTATTGTTTTATCTTGTACAGTCTCATATTCACTCAACAATTCATCTCAGACCATTGTTCATAAACAACTGATGTTCTCTAAAATAAAGGTATCAACCTATAGACAGGTTTCACATTTTTTAGAAGGCGCATTGACCTCAAAGCGCTAAGTAAAGGCTTTGGTCAGACATCTGGTGAGTCGTATTATGGACCACCATAGGCACTGTTCCATTTGTACGCCAATAATAATCTGCTGTTGAAACAATGCCTGAGCGTCCTCGTCAACACAATACTAGCTCACACTCTGTCTCTCAGACAACAAATCGTGGATGAGGCAAAGCAGCAGCCTGAGGCTACCAAAACAGAAGTTATATTTTGGAACAAAAATGCACCTGGCTAAAAAGTCTCATGCAGAAGAGTTACTTCCTACACCCTGCCACCAAGATGAAAGGGCAAATTTACTGGGTTTGCGTCACAAAAGTGACCCAAACCAATGAAAAATGTTGTACTGGGAATAAGTTTACAGTATGAACCTTGTTTTGTATTATAAAGTACACTTAAAATGGCACACACTTTGCATCAAGGAGGCCATATGGGCATGTATGGGCGGTATATATGTATGCCCATGAAAACACCAATGAATTTTGATGCAAATCCCTATGATTTAACACTGGTAGATAGGGATTTGCTTTAAAAAATGACAGCTCCTCGAGACAGGCATAATGTTGGAGAACATTTTTCTTTTTTTCAAATGTTTCCAACTTTGCATGTGTGCTGTACCGTAGATTGTGTCTATGAACAGTATTTTGTACTGGAATTGGCTAATTTCAGTACAAAACCTATGCTAGACATCCAGCTCGCACCCCTGCACTATGTAGCAAGGGTGTGTGCATGGCGTCTTGCAGTCTAAAGCGTTGCCGCCAAGGAAGAGAGCTACAGAGCCCCATCTAGTAGATATGACGCTGTTCTGCTCTCTGCTACTATGTTGTGAACCCTTATTAAAATGTGCCCCGAAGTGATTGACAAAAACTGAAGAAACATGGGCGTTTATAACCAGTCTCAGTGATTTGCCAGAAAGCCCCAGGCACCCACAAACATGTTTAGTGTGACTAAAAAAAAGTTGGTGCACACATTTGTGCTGGATTTCATATCCATTTCTCCATTGATTAGGCCAATCTCATACAATTCGGCATAATGAAGAAACACACTCAGGAAAGTTAACCGCGGCACACAGTGTGGATGTTCAGTTTGTACATGGGTGTCCAACATAGGACCATAAGATTTAGATACGTGCCATATAATCCTCATCACAACATACATTCAGCTACAATGAAACCAAATGAGGTGCATTTGCATAGTCAGTGGCTTACTTGAGAATCTGGCATGTATCCGGCCTTCCTGGACCGAAGTGAGTCATTGCTCATATGGTATTTTACAAGCAGTACCAGAATGGCTGTTTATTCCTCTGAGCATTTCTATGGGAGGCTGCTGCCACAAGAGTTTTGAAGGCCCATGGCCGCCGGTGGCTTCTCTGCACTTTCTCCATCTCCTTGACTTTAAAATCAGCAGGAATTGGAGGGCTTCAGGAGATAGAGAAGTAGAGAGAAAGAGCTCAAAAATGGAGGTGAGAAGGAAAAGAGGCAGGGAGAAAGGACAGAAGGAGATAGCGAGTTGGTGGGTGGTGAGCGAGTATGAGGGTAGGGAGAGAGCAGGGCTGGACTGAACCTTTTGGCCAGGGCTGCTTTTAATACTCAAGTTGTACCAAAGTGTCTAATGCCATGGAATATACAGTATAGATCCTGGAAAGCCTGGTCACATACTCATTTTTAGGTCTCGCCTGACCCAGCGCATGCGCTGGTCTGGCGAGACTTATTGAGAGGGCTCCAAAAAGTGCTACCAGGCCAGCCTAGAGCTACAGTGCATGTGCGCTGGCGTGAGCGCCACTTTTACCGCGATTACTTTTTACTTTAGCGGCCACACAGCCGCTTTGATGTTTGATCTCGATCCTTTTCACTTTCGCGGCCGCACGGCCGCTTGGCATAGCTAATAGGTCTCGCTTTTGGGACCTTATAAGTGTTTAGTTATGCAACTGTTGCATGGCTAAACACTTATAAGGTCCCAAAGGCGAGACCTATTAGCTATGCCAATGCTTGTTAAGATTTCCGCATTAGATAAATTTACATACAATAAATCTTAACAGAACTATTTATATTATTGGTGGTTATCTTGAACATGTGGTATGGATCAAGCCATCCTGTCCTGGAGCACTGCTGAAAACCTCTGGCTTTGCAGCTGGACTATGAGTACGCGGTCAGACGCTGACACACCACAAACATCTACACTGACACACCACAAACGTCTACACTAGTTCCCGCTGGAATCAGACACTGAATCCAATTATCGCAGTCTGGCTTCGAATTTGTAATCAAAAACAGCCCATGTTTATTTGCAATCTAGAACCGAGTACCATAAGCCCACCCACAAATGAAGACCATCAGGGCTGATCCTATAACCCGGCACACCCAGACATCTGCCCAGGGCGGCAAGAGGCAGGACAATTCTTATATCTACGAAAACCACATCAGGTCAGCTTGGTTGCTCTATTGTCAAAGGGTCTGATGCCTAAATAAATTGAAAAAGATATTGAGATACATATGTGCACGAATAGAACAGGCGGTCTGCTTTTTTTTGTTTAAATAATGGGTTGTGCACCAGACCTTCACTCTTCGCATTAAAAAGTGATGCCTTTTAAAATCAATAAAAGCAGTTCATTGTATTACTCAGTGACAGTGAAAAGAGCACCTTTTAAATGTGTTACTCAAGGTAAGTTTCCCAACGCTTTGAATTGCTGAGATAGCGTATGAGAGCACACGTTTGATAGACGTGTATTTTCTCCTAGGGCCCAAAAACGTTTTGACATTATTGGACACACTCTACAACTCCAGATGCCCTACAGGCATGAACCTTTGTATCATATTTTTATCTTTATACAGAAGTGACGCCTGTATATACAGACTGATGGCCTTATTTCAAGTTTGGCGGTCTTCGACTGGGACTGTCACCGCCGTGGTCCCAGGAAGACCACCAAACCTGTGGTGCACCCGCCCACCAGATTACCAGTATAATCCAGGGTGGGCGATGTGGCAGCGGTCTCATGGCGGTGGGTACGTTAGGCTTATACAATAGCCTATACAGCATACCGCTGCAGTGACAGTGCCGATTGGTCGTGCACGTTGTGGCATGCACCATGTTGTGCGTGCCACACAGTGCACGCGCGACCATGCACTTATGGGTGAGCACATCATATGCCCCTGCACCTACCCCTATGGGCAGACTTGTTGAGGGCCCCCTCCTTGCCCTTCCGTCAGCTTTTTGGCAGGAGCCACGCCATGCTTGTGGGAGGGCAAGTCGTAATATGGATGGCAGACTGAACTGGTCGGACCGCCACCACGAGTACGGCTGTCCTAGGACCGCCATACTCGTAATAAGGCCCTGAGACTACTCTGGCACAGGCCATATGTAGGGCAGCGCCAAGAAGCAGCTCATTTTGTGTTGTGCCCCATCTTGTGTTCTCACTCACCAATGTCCTTTCTCCACCTTACCCCCCCTTACCCTCCCCCCCCGTTTCATCTTTAGTGCAGAGGTCTGAATGTCCTTGATTAGCAGACCTTGTTTCTTCCGATGTTACTGTTGCCATTTCAGCACCCAAGTCACAAAATTCCAGAAGCATTCCCCTTCCCCCCCCCCCCATCTTACTGATGAAGCCACGCCACTGCCTGCAGCTCTCACTAAGTGGAAAATGTCCATGTTTCCCAACATCTTAAGAGTTTGTGTCCCTAGATTTGCCACCTCATTCTCTGTCGTGCATTCTGGGAGCAGTAGGCTGTGAATAAGAGTGTGGCATCCTTAAGAAGTGCAGCGTGGGGGCTGGGAGGAGTTGCGTTTTGTGTGTGAGTGTTTCTGTGGGTATGTGTGTACATAGGTTTGCCACTTTGCTCAGTTTCACAGGACATGATGCATTCTGGGAGACAGAATCTTGGTTTCACACCACTAAACAAATTCAACTGTCACTCCTAGAGACCATGCTTTGCAACAAAACCACACATAGTGGACGGCGGACCACATGGAGCAAATCTGCAACACCACTACCTTTGCAAATCCTTTTTATGGTTAACAAACATTAAGCGTGTAACATATTATCCTACACAAACTGGTAAGATTTCATATAGAGTTCTATATTCTTTCTGCTGGCACCCCCACGGGCCAGACTAAATACAGTGCACCATTACCATTTTGAACTTACGTTTCCAGATGCCAATAGTGCCTGGGCAATTCTACTCCAACATTTGGACTGAAGGACGTGTGCAGAAAGTTATTTTTGAACTGATCAGTGGGTCCAAATGTTGTTTTAACACTTGTCAGACAGTGCAATTATAGGTGCAAAATTGCACCATTTCAATCTATGTAATCTGAAAATGATGGTGCAAACTTGCCCTAGTACCACTGCAATGTATCCATTCTGGAAACAATGGTGCAAGATATTCACCAGCACCTGTGTACTTATATGAATCAGCATAGGCAACAATACTAGGATAAGAACAAATTCTAGAAGAAGAGATGTTTTCTGAATACTATTGTGATGTATTTGTTACATTTCTAATGTCGACCAACACAATGGACTTAATTCAGGGGGATAGTTGAGTGCTCGCTTTTGGACGGTAACAGAACTAAATCATAGGAGGACAGTATTTTGCCCCGGATCACACAACTTGATTAAGACACGTTGCTAAGATTTGAAGTTAAATGTTCTGTTCCACGATCTGGAGTTTCAGCCACTAGACCGCCTGTCTGCCCACATGTTAAGTAGAAGAACAGCTTTAACCTGTGCTCATCAGAGGTGGGTGGTAAAGACCACCTTGCACAAGTTCACAGAAAAGATCATAATATTAAGATCTTTGACCCCTGGGACTGCCCACATACCAATCCAGAAGCAAATAATAGAATGTTCCCAAGACATCAAAGAAGGCTTTGACTGTGATGGTTAGAAGGGGCAGTTTTTAGAACTTACTTCCAGCCTACCATGTCTGCTTTCTTTTTTTTAAGAAACTGTTGTGTACATTACCAATATTAATATCAGGCCATTGCTCATGATTTGTTGGCTTTCTTGTCTGTCTCGTTTGCTTTCCTTCCTATTCCTGTGTTTGTCCTTTCCCAGGAGCTAAGATGATTTGCAGTGCACTAACTGGATGAGCTGCATCCTTCCACAATTCCACAAGTTACATTTGGGTAACTGATTTTCTTTCTTTTTCTTTCAGTGCTCCATAGTTTCATTATGCATAGCATTGGGACCCCTTTTTTTTAGGTCATACCAGGAAATGGCTTTATTTCTCTTGCCAACCTTATGAAATCATTAATTATGAAAAAATATATGGGTATGTACACACACACAGGGGGACTTAGGGACTCTAGAGAGAACGCCATATGGAACACACAGTGTTGGTGAGAGAACGCCATCTCGACCATATGGTGTCAGTCACAGATTCTGGTGGTTACATCTGACATTTGGACTTTTGGCTACATTGAAAAACTCAGTTTATATATATATATGTGTGTACAACCAATCACAACTATGGATTGAACAAGTTGGGACATATGAACATATTGATGCCCTGAAGAAGTTCTCTTCAGAACGAAACACCTAGGCTATATCGCTTTTTAATGGAGATTTTTGATTAAAAAGAGAAAAGAAAGTAATCAACTATTATTGCATGATGCTTCTGAACACTGGACTTACATGGAGTGCTTCCTGAATAATATTTTACTATTTTGCCTGCCACTGCAGTAGCACTCATTGCAGGTAGTGCTGTTCAGGGCGTGCACCTCTCGATAACTGAGGGGATTGATTTGGATGTGCTATTGCTTATTGGCCTCAGCTGCTTTGTAAATCAGAGTAGGCGATTCCGACCCACATGATTGCATGCGCATCTCTGCAGGAGACTCAATAACCTTCTAAGCTAATGATAAAAGACAGTAAATTGCCTTTTTCGCACATAACTCTATGGGCCTCATTTATAATGAGGCTGCGCCACCAGCGAGTCGCTTTTTGTGACGCTCCGGTGGTGCAGGGGTCTGCTCCACATTTACCAGGCAGCAGTAACCCACTTTGCGTAGTTGTTTCCTACATTGTAATTACTGCTTCCTTTAACACAGTTTTCGTTGTTAAAGGGGCGTGCAATGGGTGTTGCTGGGGCGTCCTCTCAACACCCATGGCTTTTTGACACTGCCCCAGATTTACCAGAAATCTTAACTCTGAGGCAGTGCCAAAAACGTACTCCTCCCCAGGGGAGGCATAAGGGAGGTTTCCCTTCCTGAACAAAAACAATCTTACCTGCAATGCAGGCAACGGTGCACCATGGCGCAAAGGTGCCCGCACTGGCGCATGGCAGCCCACTGTGCGCCGGCGCAGGGGAAAAGGACAGGAATGCAGCGGATCTGATATATACAGCAAATTCCTGCCCTTTTCTGTTGCAATAGGGCGGCGCAGCAGGAAGGCCTGCAGCGCTGCCGTAGGTAAATAAGGCCCTATGTGTTGGGTTTTTCTGCTGTTAGTTTCTTCCAAGAGTGACTTCTTCCAGTGATCTTCCTGGTGCAGGGCCAAGGGGGCTGTACACAGTTCTTTGCTGCACGCACATTAGCCCTCCGAGCAATATAATGCAATCTACTGAACTTTGTTATCCGGTAGAGCAGTAACGGAGCGCGTTTCTATGATGAAAATTGTTCCAAAAGTTACATCTTTCCAGGTTTCTTAAGCCCTCAGCCTTGGGGTTCCAGCCAGGCCTTGGTGAGACGGGATGCGGTGACTTTTACATTTTGTTAAATAAAAGATTCTAGATGGAGCACGAGTTGTGAAATCCGAAACTGCCGCTTCCGGCCAGATGACCCCCCAACCCCCCTTTCTAAACACGGATTAGTCTTTAAACCTCATTTATCTGCCCCCCCCCCCCGTATACCCACACACACTCATCCTTCAAACCCAGAAAGCCGACAGCCGCGCTATGTAGACACACGCTGGGTTCAGATTGTTGCCGCACAACTGCCAACAAGCCCTAAAGCCCCCAGAGGACATTCCAGGCACAGGGTTCTGTTACATTTTCGGGAAACCGCTTGAAAAAAAAAGCATTTTCCCTCTGTGCATTTTTACAGGGCACTTTTGAACTGTCTCGTTACATTCTGCCCCAGCTCACTGACGCAGCAGCTTTTACTGTACACGAACAATGCGAATTTCACAAAAGTGCCAGTCAGTCAGCTCCGCACCAGCAACAAAGTCTCCCGTTGCCCAGAACTGGCAGCACACCTCGGTTTTGTTATATTACCGTACTGTTCTAACTTATGCATAATTGTTACAATGTTATCTCACATAAATGGTGATACACGTTGCATGGCCCCTAAGGAATAACATGCTTGTTAAATTGCTTTTTATAGCACAGATGTCTTTTCTAAGCACTATATGCTGCCACTTTCCATGCGACCTTACTTGTGGTATTGATGACATGTTATGGCATGGGTTATGTTTGGTCGCGTGCTCTCTGTTATGCTGCATGCTTCTGTCTAGAGTACTGATATGCCCTATGGTATGTAGTGTATTGTGTCGTGAGGGTATAAATATCATTGTATGCCACATCATGGCCTACTCTATGTTTCATTGTGTTAGGTGTTCTATAGGGTTGTATGCAGTGGCTTCTATTTATAGTGAGGTACAATAATAGAATTAACAAAGGCATGCAGTGTCACAGAGGCAACAGGGGTGAGAAGTTCAATAAATGACCATACATGCATAAATCTCAGGGTATACACATAGGAGCAAGATCAAAGAGGGTAATCACACACCTTAGTCTAACCTAAAGCGACACAAAAGGGCCACCAGCCTAGTGAAAGAAAAAAAACAATTCACTTCTCCGAGTCCTGCATCTCTAACAATCACCACTAACAGACATTTACAAAAAAATACTTGTTTGATTATGTAAACTGGGGCTTCACAACTATTGCGATTTCATTTACCACATGGCCCCCTTTACCTAACCCAGTCCAAAGTAACACACACTAACACAATTTAAGATACCCTAAACTAAATTAACATGAACTAGACTGAGTCAGCCCAACCTAAACTGTAAAACCTGAGCTAAGCTAACCTAAAGCCAGCTAACCTAAGATTAGCAAAGATAAAGTAACCTAAACTAATTTTAAATTAGTGGGTAACTTTACCACAGCTGAGGTAACCAAATCTAAAATAATTGTATCCAACACAACCCAATCTAAATGTATCTAAGATAGCCTAACCCAAGTTAACCTAACCTGACACCAACTAACCTAAACTAACCTAACCCACTGTAGCAGAAGGTAAAGTAACCTACCATAATTTAAGGTATCCCATGCTAATTTGAGTAAAATAACCCAGATTGATTTACGTAAACTACCCTAATGTAAGTCTACTTAACATAAACAAAAGTAACCTAAGCTAAGCTAGCCATAGTTATGTTAACCGAAAGAAACCAAACCTACCCTAAACGTAAGGGTAAAGTAACCTAAAGCAACATATAATTATCTAATCCAAAGTAAGTTAACATGAGTTAAACTGAGCTAACAGAACCTGAGCTATAGTAAAATAAGATAAACTAAACAGACCAACAGAAAGTAACACACGATAGCCTAACCTGAGGTGAACAGAGATACCCCAAAATGAGTAAAGTTATTGTAAATTGAGGTAATAACAAACGATGCTAAATTAACCCAGTCTAGGAAAAGGATAGCATGGTATGACACAGCTTGATGCAGCATAGATTAAAATATTAAAAAAGCATAGATTTGCATCACATAACAACACAGCATAAACCAAAGTTGCCTAGCATAACATCACATTTTAGCGTACAGTAGTATAGAACAATGCAAGGCAACATATAAAAAAGTACATCATGCCATCATATGTATGGCATGAGTAAGTGAGGCACAACTTGGTACTGTCTGAAGTCTTTGTAGCATGTGTTCACGAATACACATTACACGGCCTGCTGGAGGCAGGTCGACCGTGGGGTAAGCACATTTATGGTGCTGTACAAACATGCATTCACAGGAGGAGCGCCTCTCACCTCGGTGAAGCCTTCTTGCAGGATGTCCTGTAAGCTGCCCATTGCCAGGCAGGCGAGCATCCTTCACTTCTCGCAGGGGCCGCTCACCGGCCCCCAAACCACTTCATGGGTGCTGGTCCCCAGCCCGGAGGACGCCCTTATCCAAGTCTAGAGCGTCTCACTGCCCCAAAGAGACCACTCGCGCGAGCTCCTGTGTGCATCTCTGTACCTGTCCCCGGTCACTGCCTCTCAGGGGGTCCTGGCCAGTCCTAGCAGCTGTCCCTGCTATGTGTACTTCTTGTGAGCAGCCCCGTTCACCCTCCAGTGTGTAAGCGCTTGTATCAGCCGACCTGGGAGCAGGGTCTGTAACTTCTCTGTGCAGTTCCGCGCGCTCAGCTCTTGTGTGACGCCTCCGAGGGCGGCTCCTCGCCAGAGCAGCCCGTGTTGGTGCAGACCCTATGAGCAGTCCCGCGTGCCGTCCCGTGCTCAGGTCCCCCGTGCAGCCCCGGCTGTGCACCGCAGCTCCTCTCCTGACACAGGACACCAGGCAGCCGGCACTGGGCATGCCCAGCAGCAGCCCGGCCGGCTCTGTGCGCGAGCCGCATGTCACACGTTTCTGTGGCAACCCGCGGCTCACAGGATGGAGAGGCCAGAGAGCAGCACATGGAGAGCATTAAAGCAGCCGTTAACTGCCGCCACCCCCAGGACATTTCCGGCAAAGTCCGTTTTTTTCACCAACATGATTGAGTGAAAAAAGAGTGCGCCCGCCCTGAAGTTTATGGACCACTGGCAAGCCTGCATGCTGTCAATGCGCCTCCTGTACAGATATATCCGGGTGACCGACTGGCTTTTCAAAAGGTCGCTGATAAGATAGCCCTGTGGAATAATGCGCCTGCTGCAGAGATCTCCGAGTTACCTAGAGGCCATGTGTTTAAATTACAGCAATATAGATACTATAGTTCACAGATTCAAATGACAGATAGCGGGGTAATGAGCCTGCTGCAAACAAATGCAGTTACTGCATTTGCGTGTCCCGAATTCATAGTGCAGAGACAGAATGTACAGGTAAATAGAGGTAATGATTGAAGGGGGGTGATGGAGCAAGGTAAAATAAATCTTGCACAGAGTAAAGTACATGTGTTATAACAAGAATATATATCTGCAAGCAGCTTCAGACGTTAACATAAGTATGAAAGCGTGATTACAATTATGCCATACAATATAATATATAACAATAAATACAACTATATACAACTAGTTTGAATCTTACTCCTTTTTCTTTGACTATCAATTTAGTACCGCTGTTGAGTGATATTAACTAATAGTGCAGAGAGGTCTAGAAAATCTTATGTGTATATATATATATACATATATATATGTGATCAAGGCCTTTCGGGGCTGAAACGCGTAATGACTGTGATGGTGATGGCGGAATAAAGAAAATAATTAAGCACCAATTTGGCGGTCTATGCTCCATTTCTTCAAAGCAGATTGAAGCACCTCTGGCTGGTGGAGTACTTCAGATATATATATATATATATATTCAAACTACTTGTGTATAGTTGTATTGTTATACATTGTATGGCATAATTTTAATCGCGCCTTCATACTCCCTGTCAACGTCTGAAGCGCTTTGCAGACCAGGGCTCAGCGGTTCAGATTCTGTGGTGCTTGAATGAGAGAAGGGTGTTGGTGGCGGAGTCATCTAATCATGTCGCGTACTGGTGTCGTGCATGGTGTCCAGAGAATGTGCTTCAGACTTGACGTAGCAGAGCGTGAGTGTGTTTTACGCATGTGGAGGATGGAAGGATAGGTCCTCAAGCAGCTTAAAGAAACCACTTGATGGTGCAGCCTGGAGGCACTTGAGTTAGATTATGGGAAGAGCCAGGATTTAACACCTCTTTTAAACCGCAAGTGATTTTTGAAGGACCTGATCTGCTTTGGCTGTTTATTCCACCGTCTCAATGTCTGCGGAGCCGCTGCCTCATACGGAGTTTGTATGGAATGTAGGAATTATCAGCAACGGGCGGTTCTTGGTCTGAAATTTCTTCTTTGATTATATTTTTGAGTCATGTTATCCCACGGATCTCTGAAAGAAGCACATTAACCTACTGCTCCACATTAGCCCATGGGGACAAAAAGATATGTAACGCAATACAACTACACACAAGTAGTGTAAGTAAAACTGGAGTAAAAGAGTGAAAAAGTAATATCTGGGAGTGGCAGAAGGATATATGGAGCGTAAGGATAAATCCGGAGGCCTCTTAGGTGTGGGAGTGATTGTGGTAAATTTAAATGCAGTAAATTAGGCCTTGCATTGCTGCGCAGAGTACTTAGATGCCTGGCGATCACTCGGCTGGAGCTACACAGCACTACAAAAATGAATAAACAGAAAATGTCGTGAAAATGGCTGAAAGGGATACACATGGCAGAGTTCCCTGGCAGCCAGTTGTAGCTGTAAACACCGAAGCCACATGTGGAAAGTCAGTGCATTAGTCACAGTAGAGGCCATGAATTATTCAGGCTGAACATGATCTTTCTTTGCCTTTGCTCATGGGACTCTGCAAAACCAGGATGTGAAGCAAGTAAACACACCAGTCGCCAGGCCTAGTGTGTTTCTAGCAAACTTGTGGGCTCAGTATGCAGGAACATCGTAACTTTCTGCTCCATCCGCGAAAAAACCACTTCCTATGCTTGTGTTGTTAAGTCTGTAGTGCTAGAACTTATGGTTATCCAGGGCATTGCTTCGTTAGCCTTAGTTTGGAATTTTTAGCATAAGAGAGGACTAGTGCAGCAAGTGAATTTTCAGTAATGTTAAGAACTTCTTGCTAGTGAAGATCTGTATTTTTAGTCTTTGGCAGAAGCAGTTGACGATTGGGACAGCTGTGATGGCGAGAAAAAGAAAGAAACAGACTCTGGGAGATTAGAATGCACTGTGGGCTCATTAGGTCTCGCTGTGCCCAGCGCATGCGCTGGCTCGGAGAGACATTTTGTATGTGGGATTTTCAAAGTGCTGCTGGCTGGCCTAGCGCTTGCGTTCACGCGATCGTGCACGCGCGCAGCCGGCCGCCAGTAGCACTTTGAAAACTGTGCTTTAGTGTGTCATCGCGATCGCGATCACTTTCGCTTTCAGGGCGATCGCGATGACTTTAGCTTTTATGGCCGCGCGGCGTTACTTTTACTGCCGCGCGGCCAATGCTTGTTTTCCATTGGTACCTGTTCATAACCAGAAAAATGAAGCTGCAATGTTGATACAAGGAGCTTACAGAGGCTATCGAGAGCGATGTAAATTTCTCCGACTAAAAGTTTCTGCACTCACCTTGCAAAGCTACTTGCGAGCTGTTCAAGATGGACGAAGTGACCGACTTAAGTACATTAAAACTCGAAATGCAGTCATCCAGCTTCAAGCTCTGACACGTGGCTGGTTGGTTAGAAGAATGGTATGTATGTAAAACGTTATGCTTTGTATGGGTGAGGCAAATGGATGTTGTGGGGCATAGCTGGTGAATTATGAAACCAATTATTGTGATAACCGTAATCTTCATTTCATTGAAGCCGATTTTTTTGTCCACGGTGTGTGAAGTGGGTTCTTACTCGCTTAATTCCACCTAGACTTTTATTTTTATTTTTGAATTGCCTGAATTTTTTAATCCCTGCAGTGGGTGAGATGTAACATGGATTGTCACCTACTGTCATCTTCCAGCAAAATGATTTTCAGCTGTCATGACCAGTGTCTGCCTTTTTGTATTAATCCGCTGCTGTTGTAAGAGGCACTACGCTGGTTGCACCAGAGCATGTGCCAGGAAGACTATTGTCTGTGTGCTCTCCGGTAGCCTGTGACAGATAGGATCCTGAATAAAGTGGGCGTGACCTGTGAAGGACTTATAATTTAATTAGGTTACCAAAAGAAAACGAATTTATTTTGACTAAAGTCTGTTGTGTTTCACTGTATTTACACTAGTGCAACATAGAAAAGGGACTACGCAACTTTTCCTATGTTTCGAGTCCCGAGTACCAATAAAATTCATGTGATCCTGTTTGCCGTCTTTTTTTTATTTTTTTCAGTACTTCCTTTAGTCAGTTGTAATGAGATTGAGATCAGTCAAAGATAAGTTTATTTAGTCCGATTATGTCCTAGTTTATACATATATATTTTTAAAAGCTTTTAAAATTGACCAAGATCTATTGCTTCATCTAAAAAAAAGAAATCATGTATATCAAACGTTTCTGTGCGATATCCCGAGTTAAAGTAGAATACTTTAAAAGCAGAGGCTTTAAAATATTCGTAGTGATAATTTAAGAAATTCGTTAGTCACCGAATGAATATAGTTGCTTTTAACACATTTAGTAGAATACAGAAGCCCTCAATAAATAAAGGCCTACATTAGAGCAATTGATGATTTTTTAGACAAGTAATCAACATCCATTTTTATAGACTAACTGATTCAAAATGGGTTTAAATAGAAAGAGTTCCCAGGAATTTATCTCATCCCACAATTCATGCTCTCTAATTATCTGTATATGATCAAGCCTTCCTAATAAAATTCATGGTTTCTGCAGCCCTGCTGGATCACGTTAACCCTCTGGCTAGTTGGTAGTTCAAAAGTCTCTCCTGTACATTGGCCTACTTGAGAGTATTGGCATTCTACTGATCGAGAAACTATATGGGGTTAAATCTGCATAGGGTGATTATCTGACACTCTATGACAAGATTAGACATGCCAATCTCAGAGACTAAAGGGGAACACACAAAATCCACATCTCTGGTTCCCTTTGAAGTCTCCGGAGAATGTTTTGCAGTGTCAGTTAGGAGTGGAGCTAAGCTATAGAGGGAGCTCTTGCAGACTTCAACGTGATACTGCCATCTTGAAAGTAACCAAGATGCTATGCAGGAGGTAAGCCATCTTGTTGGCTGTTCCCAGGAAATGTCAGTGGGAGATGGAGGTGTGATGTCGCTTCTCTGTGTTGGGCCAGAGACAACTAATTGAACTATGAAGCTTCGCTTCTAAGCCCCTGCACGGGAAAGAGATTTTAAGAGAAAATTGAATTATAGAAGAGGAAAGGCAGCAAACCCATTTGTGGCTGCACTTGGTTCCCAGTTTAGGGTCCACATTAGTTGTGCCTCAGGACACAAGTGGTAAAAGATCCCAGTTGATGCAATTGGACCCCAGCACCTTCCACCTGCCCCGGGGACCCTCAGACTTTGATTTCTAACACACAGCATACTAGACCTAACAGTTTTAATTTTGTTATCCTAAACATTTGTTGTCTCCTTTAGATTTACATACATCTGCTCACCATCTGAAGCTTAGCTTTAATAATGCAAGCGCCTTGGTGGCAAGAATTCCTAGTTCCCGAGGCCACATCAGCATGAAAAACTACATTATTGGACTAAATGTGTTTCTTCCAGGTGATGGATGTCTGCTCACAAGCCTCAGGTTCTTATATCTATGAAATGAAAACACATTTATGTGTTGCAAAAGGCGGACTGACTTTCACGGAACCTACTTGGCAGCAGGAAGTACCTGAGGCTGGTTAAAATGTTTAAAGACACTTTGCCAGGTACAAGGTCACCAATGGAGTAGCGACAAGTGATAGTTCTAACAAATGTGCAAAAGAGCACCAAGTGCGTGCGCTGTTTCTGTCCATGGTGATGACCTCTACTTTGGTTCCAAACAAATACCAAGGGCATCACAAATTATTTTATAGAACCCCATTGTACCCAAAGGCGTCAACCTGTGAACCGGAGTTTGGGATCAGTCATCAATGTAAACAGTGTTCTCTGGTACCCAGATCGTTCAACCTGTTATAAAATCAGGAAGACTTGCAGGAGTCAGCAAGCCCAGAAACCACACTTGGGATGTAAAGGCTTGAAATGTTCGGGTCTCCCTGGGACTGAATGAGTAAAGGTATAGACATCCTACCAGACAAGGAGGAGAGGGCCAGTCTCTGCCCAGTTGATGTAGAAAATAATCTGTGGTCTTTCGTTCAAGCCACATGGATGCTGAGCAACCTTGGTTAAGTCATCTGAGCCTTGTGTAGATCTTCCTGCCATCAGAGCAGCCCTGCACCTCACAGGGTAGTCCAATTCCTTGTCTTTTACTAAGAATTCAGGGTTGTATACAACCAGACAGAAGCCTAGCTATCAAACAAGTAACATTGTTAGACCTTTAAGGTTGGATTGTTAGCACACTCTGTTACCCTGTACCCAGGTATTTTGTTGCATGGAATCTCAGATTACTGTAGTAGGCAAGTGTTTCTTCCTACCCCTTGACAAACTCTGGACATAAAAGATTTGCATCGTTGCTTTTGAAAAACCTAATGTTGAATACAGCTGGACTGAGTAGGTTATTTCGACAAGCCAATTATAAAGTTTACAAGCCGAATTTGTTCATGGTTAAATGTCCTGCCAGATGGTTTTTACATCTGATCGGTTTATTATTGAAAGTTAAGGCAATGACAATGGAGCCTACTTATTTATTGTGAAAAACATATCCTAAATCTAGAGGTCATTTAAGGGTGGGTTTGTTATTGCTCTGTTAATGTTAAAGCCTGCAGACAGTTATTTCGTTACAGGGAATCACACAGATTATTGTAATAGCAAAGGCTTTTTTTGTTTGTTACCCTGTCTGACAAACCTGGAGGGTACTATGATAATCATTGTTAAGCCATTTTAGGAGGCATTGTAAAATTTTTGTCTGATGTAATATTATGATTGTATAGCTGGTAGTTGCCTTACTAAACAAGCATTGGCATAGCCAATAGGTCTCGCCTTTGGGACCTTATAATTGTTTAGCCATGCAACAGTTGATGTTGTTGCCCCAAGGATATTGTGCTGCATATCTAAATACTTATAAGGTTCCAAAAGCGAGACCTATTGGCTATGCCAATGCTTGTTTTTGCTTTGTCGTCGTGGGTCATCCACTATGAGCTGGGAAGCACACCTTACGCCGTATGGTGGAGTGTAACACTGATGGGCGACTCTGAAAGATGTCACAAAACCCAGCTCTACACCAACAAGCGGAGGAACTGTCTATAATTCAAAACTCAACCTGATACCATCCAAAATAGCTAATTCTGGAATCAATCACACTTCCAGACACCATCAAGCATAGACACAGTTTAAATTCATACATTTGGAGATAGTCTGGAATCCAAAACCCATCCTGATATTATGCAGAGGCACAAAATGGAATCAAAACCCCACCAGAAACCATCAAACATAGAAAAAGATTCTAATTAAAAAGCCCAAACAGATACAAACAAACACAGGGACACCCATCTGCCATCTGGAATCAAAAACCCAAACGGAAACAAATAAACACTGGTAAGGTCTCACATCTAAAACCTGGACTGATACCTCCATAAAACACAGGGACAATCTATAATCAAAAAAAGAAAGTAGACAATAACAAATATGAGGATGGTCTGTAATCCAAAACCCAACAAGATATTATCAAACACGGGGACAATCTGGAATCCAAAACCCCACCAAAAACAATTAAACACAGGAACAATCTAAAACCAAAAATGCAAACAGAACAGATAAAAACAAATACAGTGACAAAATGAAATCAAAAACACAAAACACCACCTGGAATCAAAAACCGAAATAGATATAATAAAAATGGGCACCATCTTGAATATAAAACCCAATCATACAAGTTCAAACAAGAGGACAATCTGGAATCAAACATCCAAAAAAATGCCAACAAATAGGACAACAGTCTGGGATTAAAAACCTAATTGCACACTATTAAATAGAGGGACAGTATTGAATTAAAAGTACAACCAAACATTGCCAAACATGTAGACATTCTGAAATGTAAAACTCTACCAGATGCCATCAAACAAAGGCGCTGTTTAAAATCAAAACATCATCCAGGCACCATAAAATCTGAGGAAATGTGGAAATCAAAAATACCAACAATCATCATAAAGCATGGAGACAAGCTGACATAAAAAATCCAACAAGGTACTATCAAACAAATGGTCATTCTGTAATCTAAAACCCAAGCAGATGTCATCAGACAAATGCACATTCTGGAACTCAAAACCCAACTAGACACCAACAAAAACAGGGATATTCTGAAGTCACATCACCACCCAGACACCATTTAATGCATGGATATGCTGGAATTCAACACCCCGCAAGCACCATCAAATAACGGGACATTCTGGTCTACAAACCAATAAACACTGGGGCAGTCTGGAATCCAAACCCAAGAGGCATCAATTGAGGACCAGGCTGGATCAAAAATCCAATAATGTACAATCAAAAACAATGATCGTCATACATTTTTATTTTTAAATAATGGCAATGGGTGGTATCTAGATTGGCTAAAGACAGCTGATGTATTTTGGATGCAGGTGGCCGGGTATTGCCTAATATATGAAATGTAAACTATGATATTGGAGCAGAATAATTTAGAGCGCCACAACTTTCTATGCAATTTATATACTCAACATGTGTTTAACCACATTAATCTGTGTGCATTTTATTAATTGGGAGTAGTAAGTGGCTATATTTACTCTAATGAGAGCCATCCATATATCTAGCTGACCTATAACAAATGTACTCACAATAAATAAAAAATGTATATGTTCCTTAAATATTAACTTGTATTTATTTAGAAGCCATTTTATATTTAACAATGACCTAATGTGTAATCTGGTCAAAAAAACGCAAATCTAATTTTATTAAAGGCCTTGCAAGAATCTTGTTTTTATCTCCTCTGCAGGTGCCTTATCACTGTGTTCGTTAAGTTAGAATAGGCTTATTGTTTACTGTACTAGACCAATATGTGGCTTCAACTTAATGAGAAGTTGGTTCGGACATGGAGTTTGTGACAGTAGGAGAGAAGTCTTCTGTGCCAGGTAGACATACTGATGTTACATCCAAGGTCGCATAGATGTATACCACATTGTCTTTTACCTGTTCCTAGAGAACAACAACTTCGGATTGGTCCATTTAGTGGGAACTGATACAGAGAATCTTCCAGAAGTTACTCTCTTTCTATTGATTATGTGTTTTTAGAATAGTTTAGGGTAGAGCTTGTCTTGGCTTTGCTGAGAGTAGACCTCGTCTCAACTCTGCTGAATTCCCCCCTCAGAGTGTTGGGCTTCATGTTTGAGCACTCATTAACCTGAATCTAAAACTTGGTTCATCTGATGCTGACACCTTTCTCATTGAAATCCCCTTGCCACGTTTGATGCTTTAAATAGAATAGGAGAAATCCTTTATGGAACCAGCGTGGATGATATTTTATAAGCTATATGTAATTATATTTTGCATCTTTTTATTCATAATATACCCATTTGGATTGTAGTATCCTTCATACATTTACAGTATATTTGCTGCAATTTTGCTAATTGGCTTCACTTATTACTGTCTAAATTTGCAAATAAAACCTTTATGATTTGGACATCATCTTCTCTGTCATTTTCATGATGTCATATTGGTTTCACTGTACTTGAACTGTATTGCTGATGCTAGCTCCTTTCTTATGCTTCAAGTCAACTATCAAAGGTCCATATGACCAGTAGAGAGTCCTATTTGATGATTTTACTAACCGATTGAGATACAAGGACCTTCACTCCAGCAGTTGGTAGCAAACAAGCATGATGTGCCACTGAAGGGTACGAAGCTAGATCACTCCAGAAAAGATCTCGAAATTGCCCAGGCCTAGTCCAAGTCCGTAAAGTCCATGACCCAGCTTGGAAGATTGGTGGCTTTTTGGAGTTTCTGAAGGTGGTTGTAGTGGCTGACGAGTAGGTAAAAGGTTGCATGTTGCAATCTGTTTATGCAAGCTTGCGGTGTTGTGTCGGTATTCTGTGTTTTGCTTTGTATCAATCTCTCTTGCTTAAGTGTGTAAATGAATATTTAAATTTATTTGTCCATAATGTTGAGCAGTTGAAGTTATCGGGCTTGTTTCAGTCTAAGACCCCAAAATAGATAAGAAGTATATTGTTGTTTAACTTGTCTGGTAAGTTTTGTAGTGCCGCTTCATGAGGTACCATCAACTGCACAATTAAGATAGAAACTTGAAACTGATGGTTGTGAGTGCACTAATAGTGATTGGTGTATCCTTTTGCGCAGAGGATCCACCGCATTAGTCAAGGTGATTTGTCACTGGTCGAGATTTTACTTGTGTGTGTGCTAATGGTGGAAAGTATTATTTACCGTTGTCCCTTTGAATGAGTGGTTACTTTAAGCTTCGGTAACTCAAAAATAGTTATGTGCTAATTGTGCTTGCATTAGCGTTTTGGCAAAAGTTTGTATGTACAAAGAAACTGTAAAGGAGAGATAGCCGCTGCTAGGTGCTGTAGCCCATGTCATCGGGTGCCACCCTAGTAGTGGTCAGTTGGTGCAGGTACCATGCTGGTATTGGTTGTTGCATTAACAGTGTCACTCTATGACGAGTCCACGTGGATGGTACCGTACTGAGATTGGATACTAGTACTTTTTTGAATTCAGGTTATTGTAATCCTGAATTGTCAAAGATCATTACAAAAATGAAATGTTTAAGAGCACTGGAAGACATGGTGGGAGGTGACGCAAGAGTTCCTATCTGTGAGGGCAAGAAAGTTCCACTGGAAGGTACGCCAGGTCATTATATGGCCATATATGTCGGGCTTCATACATGTATGTGGCTTAACCGACGGAACAAGATTACTGAGAAAGAAGAGTCCTTGCAATTTCCTAGACATGGTACCTTTAACTCAATCCAATTCGAAAAATTAAGATGATTGTTATATGAGTTGAAACCCAAACCCAAACCAGCACAGTATGAGACCTTGAATGCTTAGGAATGTGCTGCACATCCGAAGGACAAAGAGAAGTTCCAAAATAGAGTGAAAAAGGCTGTCCGTGGTTGGGCGGAAGCTAAATGGAATGCTGAGCAACAGATTTGGAATAGAGACACGATTGAAGGAGTAAGACTGTACCCAATAGTGACAAAAGAAAAGTCTAAGAAACGAAAAGCCCAGAGAGAGAAAGGTGCTGATACCCCAGTTAAGGAAAGCACTGACAGTGATTCTAGTGAAGACTTTTTGGAGGACTTGCTGTCTTCACGACCACCACCCTACAATATTGTTAAATCCGATGGTGATAATGCCCAAATACAGTAATGGCGCCACTGCTCCCACAAAACCTGCTATGACTCAACTGGAGAACCTCCTCCGATGACCCTAAATGTGACTGTCTCAACTCAGACTGTTGCACCTGTTGTGCCCACTCTTGGAGCCACAGTCTCTGTTGTAACAGTCCAGACCACAACTGTTCCCACTGTAACTGCCCCAATTGCCATAGCCCTAATAGCTGTAGATTCCGGAGCGGCTACTGGAATGCCTGTTGCAGTTATTGCCCCCATGACACAGAAGTTACAAGGGACAATTTGGAGTCCCAACCAATTTACAAGGACCTTAGGATCATGTTTATTTATTTACTTGAAGAGTTTTATAAAGCGCTGGCTAGAACCGGAGATATCAGAGCGCTTTACATGAGGAATCACGAGTTAGAAAATTACATTCGTTACTGGAGCCTAAAATACCAATAGAAAAAGACAGTGTTACACAGTAACATGAGTTCTAAAGTAAAACATAGCAAAGACAAAACGTCTGAATGGGCGTAGAGGGGAGAAGTAAAAAAGGGATTGGAAAGACAGTCGGATCAGGCAGACCCGTGAGGGGGAAAGTATTTCAGAGAAACCCAAAGTCAGAAGAGAAAGTCAGACAAACCGGCAGGGGACCAGCATTCACCACATCAAGTGTCACGGTGACTGAACAAGTTGAGAGCGGTGGAGGGGACCTGAAGGGGGGGTGGGTCGAAAAGAGGAAACAGACAGTCCAGTGACACAGGGAGCAGTGGAGCAGTCCAGTGGTCGAAGTCGTCAAGATGGAGGATCCTGGTTACGAGTACCGATAAGAAACACAAAATGGTGGGAGTCAGAAAAAACAATTCTAACAACAACAAAGGGGGTTAACTCCACGGAGCAGGATTAGGAAGGGGGGGTAGTAAACCATGTGGAACCCTTGTGTTTACGAAGCCAGTTGCTCAAAGTGCCACAGGATTATTGGACTTTGGAGTGATATTCCGATGTTTAGGGAGTCCACACACAGTGGAGAGACAGAAGAGGCTGAAAATGAACCCGTGGTTCGGTCAAATTTGAGACCCCAAATACATTTTCAGATTTAGGGTAGAGTTAGAGGAGCTCTTTAGGGGAAACCTTAACCTCAAACATGTAGGCCACAATCAACAGAATGAGCATGTATATTTAGCTAAGATGTTACTCGCCATGCGGTGCAAGCACATGACAAATGAACAGAATTGGCAAATGAGTATCAGATAGAACTTTCTAGCACATAGACTTACAGACGAGTTTTCGAGTTCAGCTAGATGATGACGCAATTGGGAACATGAGTACTTCTGGGATAAAGTTACATGTTAAAGAATTGGTCAGTTGCATACAGGGCTGGAGTAATCTAGGTAGGTTAAGAGTCAGATGGGCTAGAAAAGAGGAAAAGAGTAAGAAAGAGGAAGACACCAGGTGGAAAAAAGAGAAACCACCTCTCGCACCCCCAGACAGTGCCACAACCCTGACTTTCCATTGATAGAGGTGCATGGAGGTGATATGTGCATGTATCCTGGAGCCGAGGTGATCTTGATTCATTTACATGTAATTTCCCAAAATTGAGGGAGAATCCTGATCAGTGGTACACTCAGAATGATCGATTTGAAAGGGTTTTTAAAGGTTTTGTGGGAGGATTTCAATACCTTTTTTCGATATTTTGTTTCCTAGTGATTTGTGAGCTGAATGTAAAGTGTTGATAAATTGGTCTTGTGCTGAGTGTCCGAGAGAAGCACAGACGAATGCCCCACCTCTTACACTGACAGAGAAGTACGATCAGATGATTACTTTCCTGCAGGAAAATAACCCACAAAAGGGAAATTGATTGGTTAAAGATAACACAGACTACTCAGGAAGCCGAAGAATCAGTGCATGCTTGTTATGAGCGTTTATTGCGGGTGTTTAAACAACATAGCTGCGTTGATAACTCAGAAAGGGGAGAGATGAGCAATTTTGTGTCGCAGTGTGTTTTTGGGTTGCATCCAGAGCTTAGATTGCACATTCAGCAGTATGTGATATTTCTGGCAGTATAAGACGATGGATGAGATTTTTGGTATGCAAAGTATTGCAGTGTTAAACAAGAAATAAAACAGTGAAGGCTGGAGAAAAAGTTAATGTAGGCCCAAACTAAGCTTGCACAGAAGGGATTTCAGAATGGATCATATGTGGGAAATGGTGGTGGAATGCAAGGGGTAGGATTTCATGGTGGAGGACAGATGATGCAGGATGGAAATGGTGTTTCACAAGGTAAAGGGTGCGGCGTTCTAATTGATCCAAGTACAGGGTAAGACATGGCAACATTAAAATAGTCAAATTCACCTCATTATTGTAACAAGCCGGATCGCTGGAAGTGCCAATTGAACCCAATTTAAATGTGTGGCGATGGCCATGTGCAGAACATTAATCCTGTGCAGATGCAAAATGTATCCATGCAGAGGCAGCAGAATCCTAACATGCCACAAGCCGCAGTGATGCAGGTTCCCTAAGCCTTGATGCCCCAACAAATATAGTGAACCTGAGGTCTAATGCGAACCAGGTTCCGAGAACTCATCAGAACCCTTTTGACAATCAAGCACCATTTCAACAGTTCCCTGTCTTTGATGCTTATGGGGGTTATGGTTCCGATTAGTCACAATGATGGTGCCTGAGGGGAGTGGAAGATTGCGTACTTGGCGCAGTCATGGTGGTAGTGTATATGTAGTGAAAGCCTCCTGACTCAGCAGTGTAACTTCTGCTTAAGCGGCTTAACTGGTCGTGCTTGCCAGAGGTTGCTGTGTCTCCAACCAATTGATAGTTACCGTTTTTAGTCAATATGGCTTTGTTGTTGTCCATGATTTCGGACAGCTGCGATCACAAAGGAGATTTATGACATCATCAGGATCTCCGATCCAAAATGGGAAATATGTCATGAAACATCTCGGGCATAGCAGATGCCCCAAGGAATTGCAGTCTTGAAATGTGCAGCAAACAGATTACTTGTAAAAGCTGGTAACCGGTATGCCGACAAAGTCACACGGTACTGCGCTCATGGGTACGTTTAATGGGGAATAATCAAATGAACCTGAAATGAGACAAATTTCAATTTATTTTTATCTGCTGTTGATACTTGAGTAGAAATTAAGAGAGTGTAAAATGAGGTGCCAGAAATTGTACAGCAGGGTTGGGTTTCAGTTGATGTAAGACCTGTGTTGCCAGGCTAGTTTGTTGTCCTCGATGGCCAGGCATTTCATGGTCCCACACACATAGGGAGTGATGCGATGTTCTGGCTGTTTAGACAGAATTGGTTTAACCCCGGATTTAGGGTACGAATCTATGCCACAGATGTGTTGTCTGCAACACATTAATGTAGGGAGAAGAACTTATGTAACCATTAGTCATATATGGAGATCCGGAGGTCCCTTCAACAGAACGCAGTTGGATTTTATTGAAATGCCTGTGTGTAATGTGCTGAGATATGTTCTGGTTATAGCGTGCATTTTCTCCATTGGTTAAAGCATACCCCACTAGGAGGAACAACAGTTTCACTGTAGCTAAATTGCTGTAGCGTGTAGTGATACCCAGGTCTTGATTTCCAGTTTCTTTGGAGTCAAACTGAGTGACTCAATTCAATTCAATAAAAGCTTTATTTGGAAAGCAGAGCACATCCATAAAAGCAAAGTACAAATACAACATATTAAAAATTCCAATTATAATATTACATTCGGGTTTTTAACAAATCAATGAATTCATAAAGGAAATCTCTTTCAGTGTAAGAACGATTAGACATGGAGATAGCCAAACATGTCAGATACAAAATATCTTGTTTGTGAACAGAATTCATTTGGAAATATAGTAATAACACGCAGTTTTTTTTTTAATTAATTAGGATACAGCTGACAATCAGAACATCAAGGTGTTAAGATTAGAGATTTGCTCTGTGCTTTATACAAAATTTTAAGAACTTTGCAATATTAAAGCATATTGCTGGGGAGTCCAGCATTTGTAATGCCAGCAGAGCTGGACGGCATTCACGTAATGACATTTGCTGCAGAAGAGGTTTCAGCCATCGTTTTCTGGGTTCAGAAAAGTATTTACAGAAAAAAGTGACATGTAAGAGGGACTGCAAAGAGATGTCGTCGCAAGGACAGGTGGAGAGATCCCTTGACCAGTCATTTGGGTTGGGGAAGGTGATTAATCGGTGAAAATTATTGAATCTAAATCTAGTGAGTAAAAAAACATCATAAATTGGGAAATTTGAAGTCAGGTAGGGCTCAATTTTAAAAGAAGTTTGTATTAGTAGAAAGTGCTGAACAGAAGGTTTGTTGGCTTCTGTAGCCAAACGGAGATCGTCAAGATGTTTTAGACACTCCGCCTTAAGTAATTTTCGGGGAGTCCTTAGCATGTCATGTGGATCAGAATAGAAGTTGGGATGGCCCAGGTCATTGAGGAATTTCTGGACATAATGTAGCCAGGGAATTTTTTGGGAATGATCCAGTTTTTGACAATCCTTAATGATTTCTTTGGTTAAAAGCAGCTTTTCTGAGGTCCAAACACGGTGCCACAACAGGATCGGTTGCAGTCGAATGAGATTGGTGATGAATGGCAAACCGAGTTCTTGGTGGCAGGAATAGGTAGGTGAAGATTGAGGGACTGATAGTCAATATCTCAGAAAGCTGTTTTCAGTTTTTTGGATGGAATCTACTCGGGCGTATCCCCATATGCCCGCACCGTAAGTGGCGGTGGTAATGCACTTTGGGCGGAAAATTTCCAGGATTTCTTTCGGGGATCTCTTTCCAAGTCTCTGGGTAAAAGACACAAGAGCCATTGTGGCCTTCAGGAACTGGTGGTTTCTAGTCTCGTTTGCACTTTTCCAGGTCCCCCTTTCGTCTATCATCACTCCTAAATAGGGATAGGTTGTTGTATTTTCGATCTTAGTGGTGGTAATAAAGGTACCTGGTCCCTTTAGTGATTTTTTTGCCAGAGGTCATAATGAATGTTTTATTTGGATTGATTTTTAGGTCTAGGTTGGACATAACGCTGTAATAGCGGGTCAGGGAGCGTTGTAGTTCTAATGGGGTACGTGCGAGGATTACCGCGTCGTCAGCATATAATAATGCAGGAATTGGGCGGTTATTGATCAGAGGTAGGTCCTGGCTCCCTTCCAACATGGCTGCCTCCAAGCCGTTAGTATAGATGGTAAAAAGGAAGGGAGCCAGGACACAGCCCTGTCTAACTCCCCGCTCTACCCTGAAGGGTGAAGAGAGTTGGCACCCTGTGCCGAACCTCACTCTTGCGTGGCGCCAGAGTAGAGTTCTCGGATGTAATTAACTAGGGTCTTGTCCACCCCTATGTCTGACATAATGGACCATAATTTTGCGTGTGAAACGCAGTCAAACGCTGCAGAGAGGTCGACATAGGCCATATGGAAATTGCCTCCCTTTGCGTTAACGTATTTCCCTCTTAGTAAAACTAAATTCAGGACCTGGTCGATGGTACCCAGGCCCTCCCTAAATCCGTATTGAAGGTCGGAGATGATGTTGTTATGCTCCGTCCAACATTGTAGCCGGTCAAGTAAAACACGACCCACCACTTTGCCCAAGGAATCAAGCAACGAGATGGGTCGGTAACAGGACGGGCTGTTGCGATCCCCCTTTTTGAAGATTGGAACCAAGATGGACTCCGACCAGGAGTCCATTGGTCCAGTCTCACTGGTGGCTTCCAGCCCTCTAAGTAAGAGGGGGGCCCATAGATCAGTGTTGGACTTATAAAGGTCTACGGGAACCCTATCCGGCCCTGGAGACAAATTTCAATATATTTTTATCTGCTGTTGATACTTGAGTAGAAATTAAGAGAGTGTAAAATGAGGTGCCAGAAATTGTACAGCAGGGTTGGGTTTCAGTTGATGTAAGACCTGTGTTGCCAGGCTAGTTTGTTGTCCTCGATGGCCAGGCATTTCATGGTCCCACACACATAGGGAGTGATGCGATGTTCAGGCTGTTTAGACAGAATTGGTTTAACCCCGGATTTAGGGTACGAATCTATGCCACAGATGTGTTGTCTGCAACACATTAATGTAGGGAGAAGAACTTATGTAACCATTAGTCATATATGGAGATCCGGAGGTCCCTTCAACAGAACGCAGTTGGATTTTATTGAAATGCCTGTGTGTAATGTGCTGAGATATGTTCTGGTTAAAGCGTGCATTTTCTCCATTGGTTAAAGCATACCCCACTAGGAGGAACAACAGTTTCACTGTAGCTAAATTGCTGTAGCGTGTAGTGATACCCAGGTCTGGATTTCCAGTTTCTCTGGAGTCAAACTGAGTGACTCATTTTAATAAAGAAGTCCTAAAAATGCTGTGTATGGCTCTACAAGTGGAATAACGATTTCACTGTAGTTACCAACCTGAAGCTTTCGGCATTGTGGAGCAGGTGAATGGGACACTGAAGTGCCGATTGGCAAAAGTGTGCATGTCTACTTCCCTTGGTTTTAATGCATCTTCACAATACTTCTGATTGGCTGCACAACATTCTTATGGGAGGGCCATGATGTTGCCTGCTGTGCCTGCAAATGCACGTGTGAATATAACCGATGGTATGATTCTCAACAACTGCAAAGGACTGGCTGATGTGTTTTGTTCTGTCCCTCATCACATTGAAGCTGCCACTGTCTTCCTGCTTCAGGGCCACAACCTCAGTCAGGGGGACTGGGTCATCATCAAGACGTATGTACAGAAGTCAACCTGTGCTCCAAGTTCCTGAAGTAACAAAAGTCAAACTGAGGCAAGTCCTCAGCCTATGGTGAGTGAATCAGGAGTAACCGCAGTGAACCAGCCTCATGTGTAGTTGGTTGATGATGCTGAGCATGACAAAGGGCAGAGTAAGGTGACCATGGGTGACTGTGAGAGAGGAGAGGCTGAGCAGGTGAGAGGGACTGAGATCGAGACTGTTGGTTAATTGCATTCCAAAAAGTGTCACTGAAGAGACAAAGTCAAGTGGTTTGAGTAGCAGTGAGGATGAACAGCCAATACAAAGATCGAAAAGAGTGAGGATGCCTAGCTGCAGGTACTCAGCTCCTGAGTAGACTTACTACGTCAGCAGTGAACTTGACCCGATTGTCTATAATTCGGATGATCAGAGAGCAGTGCCAACACAGCCTCCATGATTGGTGCCCACACAGCTGAGTATTTGATTTCCTGGATTGATCGTAAAAGCTATAATGAACTATAGCTATGAACTAAATTGTTGTTGAATTTTGCCTTGTTTGAACGTTTAAGATTCCCTAGGACCACAACCCCAGTAGAAGAGTAGGGTGCCACTCTAGAAGAAGGCGGAGTAGGGCTAAGGTTGACTTATAAAGCCTGCTGTACATAAAGCTAACCTCATTGTGTAATTACAAAATCGTTTTTGCCATTTGCACGAATAGAAAGATTACATAATGTATGTCTGCTTGTTGCTGTCCTACTCCTAAGGTCTGGCTGTAGAGAAAATTTGGATATTCTTGCCAAAGATCAGCATAGGTTAGTGATAGCTGGAGTACTGAGTGTTGCCATAATATTCATGGCTGTTTTACTAATAGGGTTAAGTTCCCCTGCTGATACTAGTCCTACTAGGTCCACACCTAGGACTATTACACATGCACTTTCGGTAAAAGATGAACATGGTTTTAATGTCAGGATTTTACAGCAGCACACTTCAAAGGGAGATTTTTCCACAAATATATTTTCTAAATTGCTGTGTGAGTACACACATACACAAGGGTGTAGCCTTGGGGAGGAGTGTTTGGGGTGTTACAGCCCCCTAATGAATGTGTCCTATAGTAATAGTTGGGAACAGGTGCTTCAAGTCGGGTAGGAAATATCTGTCAGATATCACCTAGCATTTTTCCATGCACATACAGACAAAGACACACACAAACACATGCTCTCTCTCCATCTTGAAGTCCTTAAATTTTTTGGGTTATTTTACAAAACATTTTGTTTTATGTACCACTAACAATCCGCACTGCTCTCCCTTTCTACGGCCCCTTAAGCCCCCCTTATGTCCTGTGATGGAAAATGGATTATTAGTAGGGGAAAATATATATCTGCCACTGGCAATAAGCCCATTAGCACAGGATAGGGCTCAGAAAAGGTCTATCCCTATGCTCAACCCTTGGTAGCTTGGCTGCGAGCAGGCAGGCTTAACTTCAAACACAGGTATGTAAAGCATTTAAAAACACCAATTCAGTAAATATTTAAGACACAACACAAAATTAAAATCCAACACAAATTTATAAAAATAGGAAATATTTTGATCTTTTAGCCCTTTGGGTGCTCATGATGGAATGGTTTCGTCATGAGCACCAATGCTCCTGTGCTCGTTCCGTCATGAGCACATGCACAGGCAGCAGAGGGATTTCCCTTTTTTTGCCTCGAGATGTGGGGGAGAGCTTCCCCATCCTGCCCAGGCCTATTTTTGTATTTCCTTGCAATGACGATTGCAAGCATGGCGCGCAATCGTCATTGCAACAAAAACAAAACTGAAACTTAGTTTCATTTTCTCAGTTTCAGTGCTTGTGGGGGTATCTCAGCCCCGAGCACTGAAACAGATGGGAGAGGTCTCCCCTTTCCAATGGTACCTTCCCCTAGTGGATCCTTGCTTGGGGATCACCCAGGAGGACGATCCCCAAGCAGGGATCCACCCACTAGCACCAGGGAGGGGGGAGCGGCCCCTTGGGCAAGGGCGTTTGCTCCCCCCAAATTTTTTTGGGGCATAAGTCTTTCTGCCCCCCTGGGGGCCGATGGAGCAGTAGCCCCCAATCTGCCCCCCCCCCAGGGGGGCAGAAAGCCCACTAGAAGCAGGAATTTTTTTATTTTATGCTGGGGTGGGGACTGTGATAAGTTGGCCTGATGTATGATGTCACTAGTTCTAGTGTACACCCTATATCAGTCCAAACAACCCTTATGGTGATTGGTTGTAAAGTCAACCTTATAGACCAGCTATCCTAGTGGTAGCATGGACAAGAGCAGTCTTAGGCTAAACCCTGAATGGCATGTGAAGCCAGCTGTGATACCATATATAATCCCTTGAATACCAAATGAAAGGACACCACAACAGATATATATATAAAATAAAGTGTATTTATTCTAGTCAAACCCTCAGCACTCTTTATGAGATTAGAGGTAAGTACAACACAGTCTTATTTAAGCATACATTAAGTCACACAGGTAAGTAATACAGTTAGGCCCTAGAGGCCACGCAAACCATATACTAAAGAAGTGGTATAAGGACCACTGTCACGGAAATAGGATAGGCCTAGGCCTAGGGAATCGCTGGGGCTACACTACACTAGCAACAGTTAGGAAGTGGGAGGCCCACGGGGTTCAGGTGCAGAGTGGAAACACTCACGCGTAATGCGTAAAAGTCGATAGAATTACTAGCAAGTAGAAATTAACAGTTTAAGGACACTTCTGAAGCAGCTAGAGAGTCGAGACTCGGAAACTAGACCCTAGGATAGTCACTACTCTTGTGAGCACTGAAGTACCCAAGTTACCTAGCCCACGGGCTGAGGGTGCATAGGTGTGAACTTGCGTCGGGTTTCGTCGTGGACTTCTATGGATGCCTGAAGGAAAGTTGCTGACAGGCAGTCAGCGAAGTGTGTCCGGTGGATCCCAAGGCTGGGATCAAGAAGAGAGGATACCTGCAAGCAGAAGGGACAGAGTCAAGGTCAGTAGCCAGTGACCACGTGGAACCAGGAAGGAACCAGGCGATGTCGTGAAGATTGCAGGTGAAAGGTGAAGCTTGTCGCTGCAGCCACGGGTACCAGGAGGCGTCGAGGACGACCAGGACCAGGAGGCGAGCTGTCCCACGAAGGCTCTTGCTGTCGGCGGCGTCGAAGTCGAACTAGGACTCACCAAGCCTTGGCAAGCGGAACCCACGAAGAACGGAGGACTTTCTTCTGGTGCAGACCAGGAAGGTCTGGGGTGCTTCTCTTTTGCAAGGAAGCGGGAGCCAGTCTGGAGGAGACAAACCAGCAGTGAAGATTTCAAGGTGTGTCGTCACAAAGGCCGCTAGCCAACGGGCAAAAACCCGGACAGACGAGGCAAGCAGGAAAATGCAGAAGGGCCCCACGCAGGACTCGTGGAGTGTGGGAGGCTGATCTTCGGTGCAGATGGTGCTTGGGGCTGGGGCTTCTCAATCCCTGGTGCACAACTTCGAGGGTGCCTCAGAAGCTGCGCTGGAAGATACTCGCCACTTTTCCCAGGTAGCCGGTCCCACGTCTCTCGTCGCCTCCACGGATCTCAGCTCGGCTGTGGATGTGGATCAGGGTCGGAGAAGTCTGGAAGTCAAGGCTCTGGTCGGGCTCTGCAGTCGGTTCCTCGTAGAACTTCAGCAAAGCAAAGGGTAGTCTCTTGATGGTGCCTGTTTACACAGGGTAGCCACTCCTTGGCCACAAGGGAGATTCTTCAGTCTTCTTCTTTCGTCGAATGTCGAAGGTCCAGAGTTTCTGTTCAAGTTGCAGGTTCAGGATAATCTAATCTCCTGGGGCCCAGCTACCACTCTTATACTAATCTGGGGGGCTGGGTTGCCTGCTAGGTCACGCCTGATGGGTGGGACCTGGGAGGGGGGTGGTTACACCCCCTTCCCTTTGTCCAGTTTCGCACCAGGACTGGGGCTGGAGTGCCCCAGCACCGGTTTGAACTGGACTATGCACGGGACACCTTGTGTGCCCCAGGCATGTCTCATTCTTTTCATCCCTCCCTGCCCCAATACACTAGGGCCTGTCTGGGGTGGTGCTCGCACCTCCCAAGCAGGAAACCTATTGTCCAAGCCTCCCTTGCCGGGATCACTCCCAGCAGTAGGAGGTCAGACTCGTGTCTGTGGCAGCAGCATCCATTTTGTGATGCTGGGGCTCTGGTTAACTTTAACCGGGTAAGTAGGTTACAACATGTCTTCTCCCTCTAGAAGGGAGGGATAATATCCTCATCCCCAGAAATGGGATAGGGGTATTATTCCAAAGTGTTAGACACCTTACACAACATGTTTTGATAAAGCCAAACCATAGTTACCATAACCGTTTAAGATTATAAGGCACTTTAAGAGTATATGGTAGGCTATATCATAGAACAGCTATAAGGACATGGTTTCGAAAGCTGCAGACAGGCTCAGCTCATGCTAGAGCACCATCTCACATGTTACCAAGCACTCTGCCTCCAGGATTGTTAAGGCCTGCCATAGGAGTGGCTGATAGGTACACATGTGTCTATATATAAGTTAGGTATAGGAATACTACAACTAAGCAAGGAGTGATTACACGACCTTGCCCCAGCTGAGTGATCAGCCAGTTGTGTCATAATGGAAGGCCAGGCCAGGGGTGGCATAATACATGCTGCAGCCCCTGGTAGGCCTAGGGTACACCTATGCCCTGGGTACCTAAGGTACACTGTACAGGGGCCAATAAGGTGATCCTATCCAAATGGGTTATGCACCTAAAGTACATAGTATCAATTTAGAGAGAGAACAGCAGGGCTGTGGGTCTGATTAGCAGGCCCACTGCCACATCTAAGTCGAAAACCAGTAAAGCAAAAGCAAAAAGTGGGGGTGAACATAGAAAGCAGACCCTACTCTCCTACACAACCCCCCCCCCCCCAAACTTAGGGACATTAAACTAACCTTGACCAGTTGAGTCTTCATGTTCTAAGTGAAAATATCTGGAGAGTCCATCTGCATTGGCATGGTCAGTCCCAGGTCTATGTTCCACTGTGAAGTCCATCCCCTGTAGGGAAATGGACCACCTAAGAAGTTTGGGATTTTCACCCTTCATCTGATTTAGCCACAAGAGGGGCTTATGGTCTGTCTGAATCTTGAAGTGAGTGCCAAACAAGTATGGCCTCAGCTTCTTCAGGGCCCAAACCACAGCAAAGGCTTCCCTCTCAATAGCTGACCAACGTTTCTCTCTAGGGGTCAGCCTTCTACTTATAAAAGCAATGGGCTGGTCTTGACCATCTATATTAAGTTGTGAAAGAACAGCTCCCACACCTAACTCAGAAGCATCTGTCTGGACAATGAACTCTTTGGAGTAGTCTGGACTTTTCAGAATAGGTGCACTGCACATGGCCTGCTTCAGGTCATCAAATGCTTTTTAACAGCTTACTGTCCACTGAACTTTCTTTGGCATTTTCTTGGAGGTCAAGTCATTAAGTGGTGTCACAATGGACCCATAGTTCTTAACAAACTTTCTGTAGTACCCAGTCAGGCCCAGGAAAGCTCTGACCTGAGTCTTGGTAGTTGGAGGAGTCCAGTCCTTTATTTTCTGGATCTTGCTCTCCAGTGGTTGAACCTGACCCCCACCAACTAGGTGGCCCAGGTATACAACCTCGCTCTGCCCTATCTGGCACTTAGTGGCCTTGATAGTGAGGCCTGCCTTTTGCAGGGCCTCTAAAACATTCCTCAGGTGGACCAGGTGATCCTCCCAGGTGGAGCTAAAGACAGCAATATCATCAAGATAAGCTGCACAATAATCATCCAACCCAGTAAGGACTTGATTCACCAACCTTTGGAAAGTGGCAGGTGCATTCTTCAAACCAAATGGCATTACCACAAATTGAAAATGTCCTCCTGGGGTTGAGAAAGCAGTTTTGGCCTTTGCATTCTCAGCTAGTCTGATTTGCCAGTAGCCTGCTGTCAGGTCAAATGTGCTCAAAAACTTAGCAGCTGCCAGTCTGTCAATGAGCTCATCTGCCCTAGGTATTGGGTGGGCATCTGTCCTAAAGACAGCATTGAGACCTCTGTAATCCACGCAAAACCTCATCTCTCTCTTACCATCTTGGGTGTGAGGTTTTGACACAAGGACTACAGGACTAGACCAAGGGCTCTCTGAAGGTTCAATGACTCCCAGCTCCAACATCTTTTGTACCTCAACTTTTATGCAGTCCCTGACATGGTCAGGTTGCCTGTAGATTTTACTCTTCACAGGCAGACTGTCACCAGTGTCCACCTCATGGGTGCACCAGTTTGTCTGACTTGGGGTCAGAGAGAACATATGTCTGTAGGATTGCAGAACCTGCCTGCAGTCCTGTTGCTGATGGACAGTGAGGCTGTCAGAAAAGACCACACCATCAACTGAGCCATCATCAGGGTTCTGAGTCAACAGGTCTGGGAGAGGGTCACTCTCTTCCTCCTGCCCCTCATCTGTAGCCATGAGTAAGCCCATGTCTGCCCTGTCAACATATGCCTTCAATCTGTTGACATGAAGCACCCTGTGGGGGCTTCTGGGAGTCCCAAGGTCCACCAAGTAGGTGACTTCTCCCATTTTCTCAATAGTGTGGGGTCCAGACCATTTGTCTTGGAGTGCTGCTGGGGCCACTGGCTCCAACACCCACACGTTCTGCCCTGGCTGGTAAACAGTCAGCACAGCCTTTTGGTCATGCCAAGCTTTGTGGAGTTCTTGGCTTGCCTCAAGGTTTTTAGAAGCCTTCTTCATATACTCTGCCATCCTGGAGCGGAGACCAAGTACATAATCCACTATATCAAGTTTGGGTTGTCTGAGAGGACTCTCCCATCCTTCCCTTACTAAACACAGGGGTCCTCTTACAGGATGCCCAAACAAAAGCTCAAAAGGGCTGTAGCCAACCCCCTTTTGTGGGACCTCTCTGTAAGCAAACAGAAGGCAGGGTAAAAGGATGTCCCATCTTCGCCTAAGCTTGTCTGGTAAACCTTTTATCATTCCCTTTAGGGTCTTGTTGAATCTCTCAACAAGCCCATTGCACTGTGGGTGATAGGGTGTGGTGAACTTGTAGTTCACACCACACTCCTTCCACATTGCAGTCAAGTATCCTGACATGAAGTTGGCACTTCTGTCAGAAATGACCTCCTTTGGAAAGCCCACTCTGGAGAATACTCCAAGCAGGGCCCTTGCCACAACAGGAGCTGTTGTGGTCCTCAGGGGAATAGCTTCTGGATACCTGGTGGCATGGTCCACTATCACCAGTATACATCTGTGCCCAGATGCTGTTTGTGGGCCCATTGGTCCTACAATATCTATGCCCACTCTTTCAAAGGGAACCCCCACCACAGGTAGTGGTATGAGGGGGGCCTTTGTGGTGCCACCTGATTTGCCACTGGCTTGGCAGGTGACACAGGAGCAACAAAACTCCTTGGTATCTTCTGACATATGGGGCCAGTGAAAGTGAGGGACAAGCCTGTCCCAAGTCTTGTTCTGGCCTAAGTGTCCTGCAAGGGGAATATCATGGGCCAAGGTAAGAAGGAAGCCTCTGAACTTCAGTGGTATGACCAACCTCCTGGATGCACCAGGCTGGGGGTCTCTAGCCTCTGAATACAGTAGCCCTTCATCCCAATACACTCTATGGGTACCTTGAGCATTCCCTGCAGCCTCAGCAGCAGCATGCTGTCTGAGGGGTTCAAGAGAGGGGCAGTGTAATTGAGCCTGCCTCAGGTCTGCCCTTGAAGGTCCCCCTGTCCCAAGAAACTCAACCTGATCAGGTTCAAGTTCTTCTAGGACAGTTCCTTCAGGGCTCTCAGAATCATCCTCCTGGGAGGGCTGATCCACCACCTGAGGCAGGGGGGAAGGCGCAGCCTTAACCCTACTGCTCTTTCTCTTGGGTTGTGACTGGTCCATAGTTTCAGGATCCAGCACTTGTTCAGTGGTGCACTTTTTGGCCTGTGACCTGGTCACAGCAAGGACATGTGCATCTATCCCCAGCATTTCTGCATGGGTCCTATACTCCACTTCAGACCAAACTGAAGTTTCAAGATCATTGCCCAGTAAACACTCTACAGGAAGGTCTGAACTAACAACAACTTTCTTGAGGCCAGTTACCCCTCCCCAGGAGACGTTAACAATAGCCACACTATGGAAGGCAGTGGCATTGCTAGCGTTGGTCACTAGGTAATTCTCACCTAGTATGATCTGTCCAGGGTCCACAAAGGCAGGTGTCACCATTGTGACACTAGCCCCAGTGTCCCTGTATGCCTGAGCCATTCTCTGGTTGATAAAAGGTGTCTGTCTGTACTTGCCCAGGTTACTGGGGCCTACAGTAGAGGACAAAGCTAAGTCCCCATCACAGATCAGAACAGCCTGAGTAGGTATTCTGACTAGGCCAGAATCCTCCTCAGTTCCCAGGGTTAACCCTACGACACCCTTTTGCTGGGAACCACCACTTACAGCTGGACTAGGGGTGCAGTTGCCTTAGGGGCAATGGTGGCTGGGGGCTTATCCTTTTTGGTGCACTCACTAAACCAATGTGAGTTGTAATTGTAGGCGGTTTTGTATAGCGCGTAGTTACCCTCGGGCATCCCAGCGCTTGATCAGCCACACCCTGGCCAAGGACACACAGAGCACCTCAAAGAGGGAACAAGTAAGATTTCAACAGTTTTCGAAAGCGAAGAGTGCCAGTTTCTGAACGCAACTCCAACGGGAGCGCGTTCCAAAGGGTGGCTATGTGAACTGAAAATCTTCTGCCACCCGTTCGGGCCTTGAACACCCTAGGGACCTTGAGGAGGGATTTCTGGTCAGAGCGCAAGGTTCTGGAGGCTTTATAGGGCACCACCAGCTTTGTTAATATAGGGGGGCCTTTACCCTGCAGGATTTTGTGTGCTATGCAGAGGGATTTAAACTTGACCCTCTCCCGCACAGGGAGCCAATGCAAAGTCTTCAAGGCTGGTCTAGCCGACTGTCTCCTAGGCATACTAGTCAATAACCTAGCAGCGGCATTTTGAACTTGTTGGAGCTTCCTCAGCGTGGCCTCCGGGGCGCCAAGGAAGATCGCATTGCAGTAATCTAGCCTTGATATAATCAACCCCTGAATAAGTAACTTCCTTGAGGTGGGGGGAAGAAGGGGAATGACTTTGCGAGCAGAGCGAAGGAGCCCGAAGCAGATCCCTGCCGTTTTCTTGGCCTGGGTCTTAAAGGAGAGATCCTGCTCCAGCCAGACTCCCAAGCTCTTAATCTCCTGTTTAGGACAGGGGAGGACTCCCAGACAGCTAGGCCAGCTAGACATAGGGAGTGGGGGGGCCTTATGCCCTAGCAGCATGATTTCAGTTTTTGAGCCATTAAGTTTCAACGCTGATTCGCACATCCAGGTATATACCTGGGACATGCATTGATGCAATACATCCGTGCTCTTCACCAATTGGGAGAGAGCCACCACCAACTGGGTATCATCGGCGTAGCTGACAATTTTTATCCCAAATGGTGACACCACATCCTCCAGGGGGGCCATGTACACATTAAATAATGTGGGGCTCAAGGAGGAGCCCTGTGGCACCCCACACTGGAGGGGAATTGGTGAGGACCGCTCACTGCCCTCCCAGACCTGATAAGTCCGACCAGTGAGAAAAGAGCGAAGCCACTGCAGCGCAACACCACTCACTCCCACGTTAGACAGCCGTTGGATCAACACTTGGTGGTTGACAGTGTCGAATGCTGCACTTAGATCCAGGAGGATCACTGCCACTGACCCACCTGAATCCAAAATGCCTCTAGCTTCGTCCACAACTGCCAGGAGGGCGGTGTCGGTGCCATGACCCGGACGGAAGCCGGTTTGAGTTTCTCGTAGCAGCCCGTTGGACTCCAGGAAGCTGGACAGTTGATGATTGACCAGCCTTTCTGCGATCTTACCAAGTCCCGGCAGCAGAGAAATGGGCCTGAAATTAGCCAAGTCCGAGGGATCCAGACTGGGTTTTTTCAGGAGAGCCCTCACAACAGCTCTTTTCCAACCCGATGGTACCACCCCTTGAGTGAGGGACAGATTGATGAGGTTCATGATCGGGGCCGCGATGACAGAAGCAACTTGTTTCAGGAACCTCATCGGAGCAGGGTCTTCTGGCGAGCCGCTCTTCATGGAACTAAGCTCCTTTATCACTTCCGGCTCTGATATCAGGTCGAAGGAATCGAGTAAAACGTGTGCTCCTCTTCCTTGGCTCACTGAGTCCATGCTCTGTGGGGCCCGAGGTAGCAGAGATAGAATATTCTCAATTTTAAGATGAAAGTAGTCCGCGAGTTCCCTACACTTCTCAGCGGGATTATCATGGGTAACTGGTGGCTCAGGGACTTTGAGGAGCTCCTTAACCACTTTGAAGGTCTCTCTCGAAGAGTTGGATGCGTTATTTATTTTGTCCTCGAAAAATTGGGCCTTAGCATCGCGAAGAGCATTCTTATACAGCCTCATAGCTGCACGATACTTCTCCCGACTGGCCGCCTCCCAGTCCCTTCTCCAGGCCCTCTCCAACTTCTTGCATCTTCTCCTAAGGATTCGCAACTCTGAAGTATACCATGGGGCCGAGCCCGTTCTGATCCCACTCTTAGCTACTCTCTTTTTGGGCAAAATGGCATCTAAGGAGTTGGTCACCCACTGCTCAAAGGCCAAATTGGCCATTGCCGGGTCAGCGGCCAAGGGAGGGTAAGAGCTCTGAAGCTGCGCCGTCCAACTCTCGAGTGAGAGTTTAGACCAAGCCCTTTCCAAAGAGTAGACTCTGGGGGACAGGACGGACCTTGGGTCACATTGCATGGTCAAGGGTATCAAGAAGTGGTATGACCATGGTAAGGGACAGGCGGGCAAGGCATCTAGGTGCGAAATATTTGCAAAAATAGGATCGAGAAGATGTCCTTTAATATGAGAGGCCCCGCGATTGCTTAGGATCAGGTTGTATGCTTTCAAGTCACAGCATAAGTCTGCAGCTATTGAATCTGAAGGCTCATTAAAATGGAGATTTAAATCCCCCAACACCATAAAATTGGTGGTAGTAGAGGCCAGCAGCGTAACAGTTTCCATGAGGGAGTTAATAAAGCTCCCCAGTGCGCCTGGAGGTCGATATATCAGCACACCTGAAACTGTAATGGTAGGGGAGATCCGTAATGCAAACTGACAGCTTTCACAATCCTGTATCTCACTATTTTGAGCCCTGCATACAAACACATCTCTGTAAATAATGGCTATGCCTCCCCCTCGGCCCGAGGAACGATCCAAATTGTAGATGAGAAAGCCTGGGGGGAGGGCGCGAACCATGTCCGCCCCTGAATTCGGCGTAGTCCAGGTTTCGGTCAAAAACAGAATGTCCAGGTCATGGTCCTGTATCAAGAAGTTGATCTCTAGAGCATGACAGGGCAGAGATCGGCAGTTTAACAGGGCCATTGATAGAGTGTTCTTGCCCCTGTCAGGTTGTATGATCTTGCAGCTCCGGCAAGCAGAAAAGGGTCTAACTCCCCTATGGGTGTACTTACATGCTGCTCTTTTAGGGGCGCGCAGCGACATGATTTCCTCCCGGGAGTATTTCAGGCGCTTCTCTGCAGTTGGAGCCGAGAGTCCTGACCCTAGGCCCGTCCTGGCGCGGACGGGCGCAGAAGGGCTTGCCTCTGGCACGCCGCTGGCGCGCCATCGGCGCGCGTGCTGCGCGCTTGCATTGGCCTGATTGAAATAGTCCCCGCCAGTCAGCCCAATCAAAGATGGCGCCCGATGATAGGCCCGGTCAGAAGGGGGAGGAGTCTCGCAAAGCGAGTGAGTAGACTGTATTAAAGTGTGGGTAAGTGGCCTGTACACATTTTTAAAAGCATGTGCAACAAAGTTCTCCTAATACAACAATAAAATATTGAATAGCAGCAGGTTTAAGATTAAAAACGCTACTCTAGGGCTTCCCACCCTCAAGATGGTCCCCGAGTAAAAGCGAGCATTGTGCAGTACAGTGCGAGCGTTGGTAGGGTGTCTCAGATCATAGACCAGCGCGCTTGCATTGGCCTGATTGAAATAGTCCCCGCCAGTCAGCCCAATCAAAGATGGCGCCCGATGATAGGCCCGGTCAGAAGGGGGAGGAGTCTCGCAAAGCGAGTGAGTAGACTGTATTAAAGTGCGGGTAAGTGGGCTGTACAAATTTTTAAAAGCATGTGCAACAAAGTTCTCCTAATACAACAATAAAATATTGACTAGCAGCAGGTTTAAGATTAAAAACGCTACTCTAGGGCTTCCCACCCTCGAGATGGTCCCTGAGTAAAAGCGAGCGTTGTGCAGTACAGTGCGAGCGTTGGTAGGGTGTCTCAGATCATAGACCAGCGCGCTTGCATTGGCCTGATTGAAATAGTCCCCGCCAGTCAGCCCAATCAAAGATGGCGCCCGATGATAGGCCCGGTCAGAAGGGGGAGGAGTCTCGCAAAGCGAGTGAGTAGACTGTATTAAAGTGCGGGTAAGTGGGCTGTACAAATTTTTAAAAGCATGTGCAACAAAGTTCTCCTAATACAACAATAAAATATTGACTAGCAGCAGGTTTAAGATTAAAAACGCTACTCTAGGGCTTCCCACCCTCGAGATGGTCCCTGAGTAAAAGCGAGCGTTGTGCAGTACAGTGCGAGCATTGGTAGGGTGTCTCAGATCATAGACCAGCGCGCTTGCATTGGCCTGATTGAAATAGTCCCCGCCAGTCAGCCCAATCAAAGATGGCGCCCGATGATAGGCTCGGTCAGAAGGGGGAGGAGTCTCGCAAAGCGAGTGAGTAGACTGTATTAAAGTGCAGGTAAGTGGGCTGTACAAATTTTTAAAAGCATGTGCAACAAAGTTCTCCTAAAACAACAATAAAATATTGAATAGCAGCAGGATTAAGATTAACAACGCTACTCTAGCGCTTCCCACCCTCGAGATGGTACCCGAGTAAGAGCGAGCGTTGTGCAGTACAGTGCGAGCGTTGGTAGGGTGTCTCAGATCATAGACCAGCGTGCTTGCATTGGCCTGATTGAAATAGTCCCCGCCAGTCAGCCCAATCAAAGATGGCGCCCGATGATAGGCCCGGTCAGAAGGGGGAGGAGTCTCGCAAAGCGAGTGAGTAGACTGTATTAAAGTGTGGGTAAGTGGGCTGTACAAATTTTTAAAAGCATGTGCAACAAAGTTCTCCTAATACAACAATAAAATATTGAATAGCAGCAGGTTTAAGATTAAAAACGCTACTCTAGGGCTTTCCACCCTCGAGATGGTCCCCGAGTAAAAGCGAGCGTTGTACAGTACAGTGCGAACGTTGGTAGGGTGTCTCAGATCATAGACCAGCGCGCTTGCATTGGCCTGATTGAAATAGTCCCCGCCAGTAAGCCCAATCAAAGATGGCGCCCGATGATAGGCCCGATCAGAAGGGGGAGGAGTCTCGCAAAGCGAGTGAGTAGACTGTATTAAAGTGCGGGTAAGTGGGCTGTACAAATTTTTAAAAGCATGTGCAACAAAGTTCTCCTAATACAACAATAACATTTTGAATAGCAGCAGGTTTAAGATTAAAAACGCTACTCTAGGGCTTCCCACCCTCGAGATGGTCCCCGAGTAAAAGCGAGCGTTGTGCAGTACAGTGCGAACGTTGGTAGGGTGTCTCAGATCATAGACCAGCGCGCTTGCATTGGCCTGATTGAAATAGTCCCCGCCAGTCAGCCCAATCAACGATGGCGCCCGATGATAGGCCCGGTCAGAAGGGGGAGGAGTCTCGCAAAGCGAGTGAGTAGACTGTATTAAAGTGCTGGTAAGTGGGCTGTACAAATTTTTAAAAGCATGTGCAACAAAGTTCTCCTAATACAACAATAAAATATTGAATAGCAGCAGGTTTAAGATTAAAAACGCTACTCTAGGGCTTCCCACCCTCGAGATGGTCCCCGAGTAAAAGCGAGCGTTGTGCAGTACAGTGCGAGCGTTGGTAGGGTGTCTCAGATCATAGACCAGCGCGCTTGCATTGGCCTGATTGAAATAGTCCCCGCCGGTCAGCCCAATCAAAGATGGCGCCCGATGGTAAGCCCGGTCAGAAGGGGGAGGAGTCTCGCAAAGCGAGTGAGTAGGCTGTATTAAAGTGCGGGTAAGTGGGCTGTACAAATTTTTAAAAGCATGTGCAACAAAGTTCTCCTAATACAACAATAAAATATTGAATAGCAGCAGGTTTAAAATTAAAAACGCTACTCTAGGGCTTCCCACCCTCGAGATGGTCCCCGAGTAAAAGCGAGCGTTGTGCAGTACAGTGCGAGCATTGGTAGGGTGTCTCAGATCATAGTTGGACTTACAATAGTTGCACCATGGTTTCTTTTGGCCATCTTTCTTTTTATCCTTTTTGGGACCACCCTCCCCCTGAGCCTTTTGGGGGCCTGGTGAAGACTTCTGGTCTTTTTGTTTCTGATCATTACCCTTCTGGTCTGCCTTTTTCTGATCACCGCCCTGGTTCTGGTTTTTCTGCTTAACTCGAGTCCTGACCCATCTATCTGCCTTCTTTCCCAATTCTTGGGGAGAAGTCAGATCAGAATCAATCAGGTGTTGATGCAGTAGCTGGTTTTGACAGTTGTTAAGGATTTGTTCTCTCATGATCAAATTATACAATCCTGTATAGTCCTTAACCTTACTTCCCACTAGCCAGCCTTCCAGAGCCTTAGTGGCACAATCTACAAAGTCAGTCCAGTCCTGAGTCTGTGTCTTCTGGGTATCCCTGAACAACAACCTGTATTGTTCAGTGGTTAGGCCAAACCCATCAATTAGAGCACTCTTCAGGACAGTGTAATTGTCTGCATCCTCATCACTAACTGTGAGGAGCTTGTCTCTACCTTTCTCAGAGAAGGAGAGCCACAAGATAGCTGCCCACTGACTTTGGGGTACCTGCTGTACTTTGCAAGCTCTCTCCAAAGCAGTTATCCATTTGTGGATGTCATCCCCACACTTGTAGGGAGGGACAATCTTGCTCAGGTTTCTATTATCATAGTGCCTGTCTCTATCCTTAGGGATATTGCTGCCACCAGTGGGTTCTGACCCACTTAACTTTTGCTCTCTAGCCAGAGCAAGCTTCTCTTTGGCAAGGGCAAGTTCTTCCCTCTGAATCCTCAGATTAGCTTCCCTCATTCTGGCTTCATGCTCCTTTCTCTCAGGGGAAGTCATTCCCCTGTGGGAGGAAGCATTAGAGATGCTAGAGACATGGGAGTGGATGGATTCCCTTGAAGGGGATCTGTCTCTCCTGCTTCTCTGGTTAAGCCCACTTGGGGGTCTGTATGGGGGGACCCCATGCAAACTCCCATGTAAGCTTAGGTTAGCCTGGCTAAGTCTTCCTACTTGGCCCTGGCTGTCTACCTCTTCATCTGAAGTCCCCTCATCTGTGGTGGGTAGACCCTCCGTTGTACCTAGGGTACTGGCCTGTGAGGCCCTAAAAGTATCATACTCCTCTAGGAGTTGTACTAGCTGAAGGAGGGTAGGGTTTGCACCCTGTTTTAACTTTCTGGAGGTACACAATTGTCTCATCTCCTGAAAAGTTAGGGTATCATATCTAGAGGGGGTCTTCTTCAGACCTGCCCCTCCTGAGAGAGCATCTACTTGATCTCCTCCCAGAGACATGATCTAGTGAGGGTGTGGTGTGTGCACCTACCTACACTAGTTGTTTCTACTAAACCTCTCTGGTAGTTGTAGTCAGGGTGTGTTACTCCCTTCAACCTACAACCACTAAGTCCAGTAGGACTTAAGTATTATATTCTATGTTATATGTACCTAAACAATATTTGTGTGATCTTTCAATTTAGTATCTCAAGATTACAATGGTATTACAACAGCAAGCTCAGGTCCCAACCGCTGCTCACCAATGTGATAAGTTGGCCTGATGTATGATGTCACTAGTTCTAGTGTACACCCTATATCAGTCCAAACAACCCTTATGGTGATTGGTTGTAAAGTCAACCTTATAGACCAGCTATCCTAGTGGTAGCATGGACAAGAGCAGTCTTAGGCTAAACTCTGAATGGCATGTGAAGCCAGCTGTGATACCACATATAATCCCTTGAATACCAAATGAAAGGACACCACAACAGATATATATATAAAATAAAGTGTATTTATTCTAGTCAAACCCTCAGCACTCTTTATGAGATTAGAGGTAAGTACAACACAGTCTTATTTAAGCATACATTAAGTCACACAGGTAAGTAATACAGTTAGGCCCTAGGGGCCACGCAAACCATATACTAAAGAAGTGGTATAAGGACCACTGTCACAGAAATAGGATAGGCCTAGGCCTAGGGAATCGCTGGGGCTACACTACACTAGCAACAGTTAGGAAGTGGGAGGCCCACGGGATTCAGGTGCAGAGTGGAAACACTCATGCGTAATGCGTAAAAGTCGATAGAATTACTAGCAAGTAGAAATTAACAGTTTAAGGACACTTCTGAAGCAGCTAGAGAGTCGAGACTCAGAAACTAGACCCTAGGATAGTCACTACCCTTGTGAGCACCGAAGTACCCAAGTTACCTAGCCCACGGGCTGCGGGTGCATAGGTGTGAACTTGCGTCGGGTTTCGTCGTGGACGTCTATGGATGCCTGAAGGAAAGTTGCTAACAGGCAGTCAGCGAAGTGTGTCCGGTGGATCCCAAGGCTGGGATCAAGAAGAGAGGATACCTGCAAGCAGAAGGGACAGAGTCAAGGTCACTAGCCAGTGACCACGTGGAACCAGGAAGGAACCAGGCGATGTCGTGAAGATTGCAGGTGAAAGGTGAAGCTTGTCGCTGCAGCCACGGGTACCAGGAGGCGTCGAGGACAACCAGGACCAGGAGGCGAGCTGTCCCACGAAGGCTCTTGCTGTCGGCGGCGTCGAAGTCGAACTAGGACTCACCAAGCCTTGGCAAGCGGGACCCACGAAGAACGGAGGACTTGCTTCTGGTGCAGACCAGGAAGGTCTGGGGTGCTTCTCTTTTGCAAGGAAGCGGGAGCCAGTCTGGAGAAGCCAAACCAGCAGTGAAGATTTCAAGGTGTGTCGTCACAAAGGCCGCTAGCCAACGGGCAAGCAACCGGACAGACGCGGCAAGCAGGAAAATGCAGAAAGGCCCCACGCAGGACTCGTGGAGTGTGGGGGACTGATCTTCGATGCAGATGGTGCTTGGGGTTGGGGCTTCTCAATCCCCGGTGCACAACTTCGAGGGTGCCTCAGAAGCTGCGCTGGAAGCTACTCGCCACTTTTCCCAGGTAGCCGGTCCCATGTCTCTCGTCGCCTCCACGGATCTCAGCTCGGCTGTGGATGTGGATCAGGGTCGGAGAAGTCTGGAAGTCAAGGCTCTGGTCGGGCTCTGCAGTCGGTTTCTCGTAGAACTTCAGCAAAGCAAAGGGTAGTCTCTTGATGGTGCCTGTTTGCACAGGGTAGCCACTCCTTGGCCACAAGGGAGATTCTTCAGTCTTCTTTCGTCGAATGTCGAAGGTCCAGAGTTTCTGTTCAAGTTGCAGGTTCAGGATAATCTAATCTCCTGGGGCCCAGCTACCACTCTTATACTAATCTGGGGGGCTGGGTTGCCTGCTAGGTCAAGCCTTATGGGTGGGACCTGGGAGGGGGGTGGTTACACCCCCTTCCCTTTGTCCAGTTTCGCGCTAGGACTGGGGCTGGAGTGCCCCAGCACCGGTTTGAACTGGACTATGCACGGGACACCTTGTGTGCCCCAGGCATGTCTCATTCTTTTCATCCCTCCCTGCCCCAATACACTAAGGCCTGTCTGGGGTGGTGCTCGCACCTCCCAAGGCAGGAAACCTTTTGTCCAAGCCTCCCTTGCCGGGATCACTCCCAGCAGCAGGAGGTCAGACTCGTGTCTGTGGCAGCAGCATCCATTTTGTGATGCTGGGGCTCTGGTTAACTTTAACCGGGTAAGTAGGTTACAACATGTTTTCTCCCTCTAGAAGGGAGGGATAATATCCTCATCCCCAGAAATGGGATGGGGGTATTTTTCCAAAGTGTTAGACACCTTACACGACATGTTTTGATAAATCCAAACCATAGTTACCATAACCGTTTAAGATTATAAGGCACTTTAAGAGTATATGGTAGGCTATATCATAGAACAGCTATAAGGACGTGGTTCTGAAAGCTGCAGACAGGCTCAGCACATGCTAGAGCACCATCTCACATGTTACCAAGCACTCTGCCTCCAGGATTGTTAAGGCCTGCCATAGGAGTGGCTGATAGGTACACATGTGTCTATATGTAAGTTAGGTATAGGAATACTACACCTAAGCAAGGAGTGATTACACGACCTTGCCCCAGCTGAGTGATCAGCCAGTTGTGTCATAATGGAAGGCCAGGCCAGGGGTGGCATAATACATGCTGCAGCCCCTGGTAGGCCTAGGGTACACCTATGCCCTGGGTACCTAAGGTACACTGTACAGGGGCCAATAAGGTGATCCTATCCAAATGGGTTATGCACCTAAAGTACATAGTATCAATTTAGAGAGAGAACAGCAGGGCTGTGGGTCTGATTAGCAGGCCCACAGCCACATCTAAGTCGAAAACCAGTAAAGCAAAAGCAAAAAGTGGGGGTGAACATAGAAAGCAGACCCTACTCTCCTACAGGGACTGCCCAAAAAGGGCATGGCAGTGCCCCCACCCCCCCAGAGAAACCTCAAATTTAGCTTTAAAAAATCACCTTTTTTCTCTAATTTCTGTGTGGGAAAGTTCTGGAATCTACGTGGATCCACAAATTTCCTACCAACCAGCATTCCCCCAGGTCCCCCGATAAAAATGGTACCTCACTCTTGTCAGTGGGTCAAGTACCCGCGACAGGCAAGGGCCCAAAATGTATTGAGGAGACATCAAAATGACCTATCACAAAACAACTTGGTTTTGCAAGGGGAGTCGCCTGGGTTTTTGGCCCCAGGCTCGGCGGCCATCTTGGAAAACCTACCAAACCCACACATTTCTGAAAACTAGACACCAGCGGGAGTCCAGCAAGGTATGGCTTGCATGGGTCCCTCAACATTTTCCTACCCAGAATCCCCTGCAAACCTCAAATTTAGCTAGAAAAATCACCTTTTTCTCAAATTTCTGTGTGGAAAAGTTCTGGATTCTACGTAAATCCACAAATTCCCTACCACCCAGTGTACCCCCAGGTCTCCCGATAAAAATGATACCTCACTTGCGTGGGTGGGTCAAGTACCTACGACAAGCAAGGGCCCAAAACACATTGAGGAGATATCAAAATTACCTATCACAAAACAACCTGGTTTTGCAAGGTAGGTTGCCTGGGTTTTTGGCTCCGGGCTCGGCGGCCATCTTGGGAAACTATCAAGCCCACACATTTCTGAAAACTAGACACCCAGGGGAGTCCAGCGAGATATGGTTTGCGTGGATCCCCCGACGTTTTCCGACCCAGAATGCCCTGCAAACCTCAAATTTAGCTGCAAAAACAAATTTTCCACATATTTTATGGGTGGTTCCGACATGCAGGCACAAATGTCCTCCCCCCACAGTGTCCCCTCAGTCTCCCGAGTAAAATGATACCTCACTTGTGTGGGTGGGGCAAGGGCCTGTGACTGGGAAGAGCCCAAATCATAGGGATTAAGGGTATAGCTCCGCGAATCTAAGCGCTACATTTTCTTAAAAATACGTTTTTAGCCAATTCTGTATTGGACACCCACACAAGTGAGGTATCATTTTACTCGGGACACTAAGGAGAACGCTGTGGGGTAGACAATTTGTGCCGGCACGGTGATTCCACACAAACATATGTGGAAAATGTGTTTTTTTCAGCTAAATTTGAGGTTTGCAGGGGATTCTGGGTAGGAAAACGTTGCAGATCCATGCAAGCCATACCTCATTGGACTCCCCAGGGTGTCTAGTTTTCAGAAATGTGTAGGTTTCCCTAGATGGTGGCGAGCCCGGGGCCAAAACCCCAGGTGCCCCCCCCCCCCCCCCCCCAAAACCAGGTAGTTTTGTTCTAGGTAATTTTGAAGTCTCCACAGTACAATTTGGGCCATTTTCTGTAGCAGCCACTATGCCTACCCACACAAGTAGGGACCAGTTTTATCGGGATACCTGGGTGAACGCAGGGTGGTAGGAAATGTGTGGATCCACACAGATTCCAGAACTTTCCCACACAAAAATTTGAGAAAAAAGTAATTTTTTAAGCTAAATTTGAGGTTTGCAGGGGATTCTGGGTAGGAAAACTTTGGGGGAACCACGCAAGCCATACCTCGCTGGACTCCCCCGGGTGTCTAGTTTTTAGAAATGTTTGGGTTTGGTAGGTTTCCCAAGATGGCCAGCGAGCCTGGGGCTAAAATCCCAGGTGACCCCCCTTGCAAAACCAGGTCATTTTTGGATACATAGGGGGCATCTGCTTTTTTGGTCCCGGGGACAGCAGTCATCCAGAGTAACCTACCAAACCCACCCATTTCTGAAAACTAGAGACCCAGGGGAGTCGAGTGAGGTATGGCTTGCGTGGGTCACCCAACATTTTCCTACCCAGAATCCCCTGCAAACCTCAAATTTAGCTGAAAAAAATCACTTTTTCTCAAATTTCTGTGTGGGAAAGTTATGGAATCTACGTAGATCCACAAATTTCCTACCCCCCAGCATTCCCCCAGGTCTCCCAATAACAATTATACCTCACTTGTGTGGGTGGGTCAAGTACCTGCGACAGGCAAGAACCAAAAGGCATTGAATAGACATCAAAATTACTTATCACAAAACCACCTGGTTTTGCAAAGGGGGTCACCTGGGTCTTTGGCACCGGGCTTGGCGGCAATCTTGGGAAACTACCAAACCCACACATTTCTGAAAACAAGACACCCGGGGGAGTCCAACACAGTATGGCTTGCATGTATCCCCCAACGTTTTCCTACCCAGAATCCCACGCAAACCTCAAACTTAGCTGAAAAAGAACACATCTTCCACATATTTTTCCGTGGAATCACCGTGCTGGCACAAATGTCCTACCCCACAGCTTTCTCCTTAGTGTCCGGAGAAAAATGATACCTCACTTGTGTGGGTGTCTAATTCAGAATTGGCATTAAAACTTATTTTTAAAAAAATGTAGCGCTGAGAATTCTCGGTGCTCTACCCTTAATCCCTATGTTTTGGGCTCTTCCCAGTCACAGGCCCTTGCCCCACCCACACAAGTGAGGTATCATTTTCCTGGGGAGACTGAGGGGAATGCTGTGGGGTAGGACATTTGTGCCTGCACGGTGATTCCACCCAAAGATATGTGGAACATGTGTTTTTTTTATTTCAGCTAAATTTGAGGTTTGCAGGACATTCTGGGTAGGAAAACGTTGGGAGATCCACACAAGCCATACCTCGCTGGACTCCCCCGGGTGTCTAGTTTCAGAAATGTGTGGGTTTTGTAGTTTCCCAAGATGGCCGCCGAGCCTGGTGCCAAAAACCCAGGTGACCCCCTTTGCAAAACCAGGTTGTTTTTTGATAGGTAATTTTGATGTCTCCTCATTACGTTTTGGGCCCTTGCCAGTCGCGGGTACTTGACCCACCCACGCGAGTGAGGTATCATTTTTATTGGGAGATCTGGGGGAACACTGGGTGGTAGGAAATTTGTGGATCCACGTAGATTCCAGAACTTTCCAGCACAGGAATTTGAGAGAAACGTGATTTTTTCAGCTAAATTTGAGGTTTGCAGGGGATTCTGGTTAGGAAAACGTTGGGTAAGCCACGCAAGCCATACCTTGCTGGACTCCCCCGGGTGTCTAGTTTTCAGAAATGTGTGGGTTTGGTAGGTTTCCCAAGATGGCCACCGAGCCCGGGGCCAAAAACCCAGGTGACCCCCACTTGCAAAACCAGGTTGTTTTTTTATGATAGGTCATTTTGATGTATCCTTAATACGTTTTGGGCCCTTGCCTGTCGCAGGTACTTGACCAACCCACACAAGTGAGGTACCATTTTTTATCGGGAGACCTGGGGAAATGCTATGTAGAAGGAAATGTGTGGATCCATACAGATTCCAGAACTTTCCCACACAGAAATTTGAGAAAAAAAGTGATTTTTCAGCTAAATTTGAGGTTTCTAGGGGATTCTGGGTAGGGAAATGTTGGGTGACCCACACAAGCCATATCTTTCTGGACTCCCCCAGGTGTCTGGTTTTCAGGAATGTGTGGGTTTGGTAGGTTTCCCTAGATGGCCGCTGAGCACGGGCCAAAATTTCATGGGACCCCCTTGCAAAACTAGGTCGTTTTGTGATAGGTAATTTAGATGTCGCCTCAATAGGTTTTGGGCCCTTGCCTGCCGGAGGTACTTGACCCACCCACACACGTGAGGTACCATTTTTCTCAGAAGACTTTGGGGAATGCAGGGTGCGTGGAATTTTGTGGATCCACGCAGATTCCAGAACTTTCTACCACAGAAATGTGAGGAAAATGTGTTTTTTTTCCTTCCAAATTTTGAGGTTTGCAAGGGATTCTAAGTAACAGAACCTGGTGAGAGCCAGACAAGTCAGCCCATTCTCCATTCCCCTGGGTGTCTAGTTTTCAAAAATGTATAGATTTGCTAGGTTTCCCTAGGTGCCGGCAGAGCTAGGGTTCAAAATCTTCAGCTAGGCACTTTGAAAAAAAAGGGTACGTTTTCACTGTGAAAATGATGTGTGTCCACGTTGCGTTTTGGGCCGTTTCCTGTCGCGGGCACTAGGCCTACCCACACAAGTGAGGTGCCATTTTTCTCGGAAGACTATGGGAAATGCGGGGTGGGTGGAATTTTGTGGATCCATGCAGATTCCAGGACTTTCCACCACAGAAATAATGTGGAAAATGTGTTTTTTTTAAACAAATTGTGAGGTTTGCAAGGGATTCTGGGTAACAGAACCTGGTGAGAGCCAGACAGGTCACCTCATCCTGGATTCCCCTGGGTGTCTAGTTTTAAAAAATGTATAGGTTTGCAAGGTTTCCCTAGGTGCTGGCAGAACTAGGGTTCAAAATCTACAGCTAGGCACTGTGCAAAAAAAGGTTTCGTTTTCACTGTAAAAATAAAGTGTGTCCCCGTTGCGTTTTGAGCCATTTCCTTTTGCGGGCACTAGGCCTAACCACACAAGTGAGGTACCGTTTTTATCGGGAGACTTAGGGTAACAGAATTGTAGAGCAACTGTTATTACCTATTGACTTTCGATGCATTTCTGCTTTCCAAATGAAAGACAATGTGTAAAAAACAGAAGTCACTTTGAAATATATATAATTCTCATGCTAGTATGGGTACTCACAATTTCGGAAATGTGCAAATATCTACTGTTTCTAAACTCTATATTTTGTTCCAATTTCACAAATACATAGGATTCTTTCAAACCAATTTTTCCATGTATATATTTTCCAAAATTAATTGCTGTATACCCGGTGCATAATAAAAATCCATTGAAAGACGCTGCTCAGTTATTGGCTCTGGGTTCGTCGGGTTCTTGGTGAACCTACAAGTCCTATATATCCCCACAACCAGAAATGTCCAGCAGATGTAAAGGTATATTGCTTTCAAACAGCTGTCATAATTAGAAGTTACAGGTGAAAACGTTGGCACAAATGGCTGTTTTTTGCAACTAATTTTCAATTTTCTCCTATATTCAACTGCTAGTTTCTATAAAGAAACCTTGAAGGATCTACACAAATGACCCCTTGCTGAATTTAGAATCTTGTCTACTTTTCTAAAATGTATAGCTTACCAGGATCCATTATTGCTTTCATACCAATTTTTACCATTAACTAGAAGAAGGTTGAAAGCACAAAAATAGCAAACATAGGCTATGTCCCAGTAAAATGCCAAAACGGTGTAAAAATGCTGGTTTTCTGACAAAAGTCTGTCAGTCCCTAAAAGCTGGTAAATGGTGAAGTCAGCCCCACAAACCCTTTGTTGATTCCATTTGCAGGGGAAAAAAACAGACACTTTGATTTGCAGCACTTTTTTCCTAGTTTTCCCAAACAAAACAAAATTTAGCTGTATTTTGGCTAATTTCTGGGTCCCCTCCAGGGAAATCCACAAACACTGGATACCTTTAGAATCCCCATGATGTTGGAAGAAAAGGACGCAAATTTGGTGTGGATACCTTATGTGGTCAAAATGTTACGGGGGCCTAAGCATGAACTACCCCAAATAACCCAAAAAAAAGGCTTAGAATTGAGGGGGGAAAGGCCTAGCAGCGAAGGGGTTAAATGACACCAAAACGATAAAAATCCACAGTAGGAAACCAGAGATATTAATTTTTAAAGATTAGTCACTTTCTAGTGCTTAGAAACCAACAGTGCCCCTTCTGGTCATTTTGTTGCCTCTGACAGGGACACATTCACATTTGGCATTTGTTCTGGAGGATCTCTCACCAGTCTTGTGCAGCCCCCTACAGCAGGCGGAGTCCTGTCAGAACTCCTTTCTAAAGTTCTTCCTGCGGGTCCCAAAGTATCCAACCAACAATCCAAGTTTCTGGAATCTCCAAGAGGGTCCTTGAAAGAGTGAAAATTCAATTCCCACAATCCACTTGGACAAAACCATTACAAATCCACTGGTAGTGTTCCAGGTTGGGGATTCTTTGTAGTGATTGTCCAGGTGAGCTCTGTTAACCTGTAGCTTGCAGGGAGTCCACTGTTTAGTCCTTTTGAAGCAGATTTGATCCACATGGCTGTTGTTTCAGATGGTGCAATAGGCGCAATCTTCAGAGTGCAGGCCTTTGGAAATGCACATCAAATTCTTCAGCGTGGGCCCTTCTGTTTCTCTTCGGTTTCAAAAGCAGCAGATCTGAGGGGCTCTGCCCTTTTCAGATACTTATTCCAACTTCTCTGGGTCAAGCCTGTCCAATGGGCTTCAGGGTTCCACCCAAAGGTCTGACCTCTTCCTGCAGAGTGTGGAAAATTGCTAACCCAGAAACCACTACTCTTCCAAAATGTAATATGTCCGAATATTCAGCAGGGAGGGAAGAGCTGGCTAAACACAACCCTAGGATGGCTAATCTCTATAGTCTCTTCCCCTGGCATATGCTCATTCTTTCCTTAATCCTAGCATCTGGCTGGAGGGGAACAGGGTAAGGTTGTAAATGACACTAGGGTACTCCCCTTCTCTTGAAGTCCATGGTTTACGACCCCCCCCCCCTGCTCTGGCATTTGTGTACAACTGGACCCTGCCCGCCCATTAGAGGTGTTCAACCCCAGGGGCTCTTTATCACCTCTTCAAAGAAGACTGGCTAATCCCCTTAACTCTGACCAATCAGGACAGACCACTGGAAGGCTGAATTGGGACTTACAAAAAAGAAAGTCTTATAACTTCTTGTATGTACATTTTAGGCAACATTCAACAATATCATATTGTTGGATTTATTAATACCATTCTGGGAAGTCTTTGAATGGTACATTTATCCTTCTCCTATCAAGAGCTATTAGTTAATAACTTTCTGCCATGTTAACCTATGTGGCAAGGGATTTGCAATGGGAAAAATGACTTGGGCCATTTTTCCAGCACCAGGGCTTATAAAAACTTATTTTATAAATACTCAGCCTATATCTACATGACTCCCACCCCTGGTATACATAGGGGAGACTTTAGGGGTTCTGAATATGCAGAAATATTGCAGATCCTTTACCCACAGTGCTCCTACCACCAAAGTTGATTTTGGGCAGTACTTTATCACAATGTGGGGAGTGAAATTTGCCATTTCACTTTACCTAGGCCATATAAAACTCATTTTATAAGGGTCCACCTTATAGATACCTGACCCCCCACCCCTGCCCAAACATTGTAGGTTAACCATTTGTAAGTGCCCCAAACACAAAGGTCGAGTTTGGGCACAATTTAATTTTTAATAGCAGTCCTATAGCACAGAGCCACTTTTAAACTGACCACAGGCTTCAGCAGTACACACATGCAATTGCAGAAAGGGTTGCTGGCCTCTAAACTGCCATGCCCTTTTATATGCTAGGGACTGATAGGTAGTTTCAACCACCCTGCCCTATTATGTACTAGGGCCCTATGGGGTAAGCCATGCCAATCACAGGGGTACCCCAACCCTTAGTGTACCCTAGTGTTTTCACTGCATTCGAAGTGTTTTCAGCATAGCACTGGCACTGGGCCTGGTTAGGCAGAGCCCATGGTCAGTCAGAGTCAGTTACCAGTCAGTCAGTACCAGTCAGCAAAATGTTGGGGGTGCCGAGGGCACAGGATGATTTTGCAACACCCTGCTTCTCAGATAATGTATGTTAACAAGCTATGCCAGCGAGATTGTTAGGAAATCTGAAACTCACACCGCCCTAGTCTTACTGAACAAGCTATGTCAGTGCACATACAATGGAGGCAAAAGACTGCTATGTTTAAAAGACTGCTATGTTTGCGCTCACTTTCCTGCATCAATGGCTGAAGGAATTACTTACGGAGACATTCCTTTTTCTTACGGCATCCTTGCAATATTCTGCTAAGTCTTCTATACAGACAGGAGAGCTTGTAATATTATTTTTATAATTATAAGTTAATGAAGTTTCCCTTTATAGGCGCATCAATCCCCATCCTCAGGCAGATGAGATGGATACCACTTTGTATTTCTTTCAACCCCCTTATAAAATTGACTCAGCTCACTTCCATAGTGGAATTTGACATGCTCTACGAGTCTTATAGAGAAGCAGTTTATTCATGATCTAGGGGGGAGGAGAAGATATTTTGAAGAACATGTGGAAAAAGCAGGAAGATTAGTATAAGGAAAAGTTAGTATATCCTAAACTGAAATAGAATTGGCAACAAATAAAGGAAAGTTGTGCATTTATAAGAGGGAAAGTGCAGACAGCAATAAACATATGTGATTGAGTGCATGCAAACATAAATTTGAAATTTTAGGTGGCCCTGCTCAAACCCTTACAGGAGAAGATCAAGTGATTCCTGGAGAGAGATCATTTTGGGTATGGACAGAATTCTTCTTTGAAGTTGCAGGGAAATTAGGCAGGTACTTGCCATCTTTATTAGTGTTGCTAAAAATATATCATGAAGACAATTTAGATATGCATGAAAGGGGATCATCTACTAGACCTAATTATAGACGTAGTAGTGCTTTGCAAAAAGTAGGAGACATTTTTGGAGCCATGACTCCTTCAGTAGGGGTTGTCTTAAATGATTTAAAGATTGGAAAGCTTTCCACAGTAGTAAAAAAACTTGCCACTAGTACAGCTGGTGTATTGCTGGTGGTAGAAAAGAGCTGGTAGCTATTAGGTCTATGGTTTTGCCCAATCAACTTGCATTTGACATTTTGCTTGCGAAAGAATGTGGAGTCTGTAAGATACTGAAACTTCAACAATGTTGCACCTTTATTCCAGATAAGAGCAAGGAGATAAGAGGAGTTGTGAAGAATATCACTTGATTGAAACCCGAATTGTAGGATTTGGATGCGACAGGAACATTGTAAGCAATTGGAAATGGATTTGCTCCAATAGGTAGTTGGCTTGGCAATGTAAGTAGAGGACATCTAGGTGCTATATTGAGGCCTATTTTGATTATTGGCATTTACTTAATTAGATTATTTGCTATTATAAAAGGATTTAGGTTCATGAGGTCAAAGAGTGGTGGTTGAATGAAAGGGGGTTAAAAGGAAGAGGGTTGATGTTGAACTCGAGGAGAAACAGTGTATAGCTAATGATGATATGAAAGAATTGGAGAAGTCAAAGCGTAAGGTGATGAAGACAACAAGACTTTTAGATGATCTCAGAAGGTTCATTTGTTTGAGTGATGGCTAGCCTAGCCATCCGAGGGGGATTGGAATAGCGTAATTCAGAGCTCCACCCCTTTACATGCAGTTTATGTACTGAAAGTGTGCTTAACTACATTAATATGTGTGCATTTTATTGTTTGAGAGTAATTGGCTATTTTTACTTTAATGAGGCCCGCCTGTATGTTTGCAAAAAGAACATATGATGGACGGAATGCTGAACAAATTAAACATTCACCCCAGTCACAGATCTGGGTTAAATGCATTATTTTTTTGCCATTCGAGTTTAGACCCATCCATATACAAATCAGTATTGACCCTGTCACCAATGAGAACAGTCCAGCCCAAACTGCCTGGCCAGGTTCTTCCTGGACCAGAAACAAGCATCCTAGGACTGGTTTCAGGGTATCACCCCCCAATCAGGATGTTTGTTTACGGGCCAAGGAGGACCTGGCCTGGCAGTTTGGGCTGGACTGGTCCCACAAGGATCAGGGTCAAAACTGATTTGCATATGGCTGGGTCCGAACTGGGGTGGCATAATGAGCAAAAGAACAATGGATTAAACACAGATCTCTTAACTGGGGGTAAGTGGTTGAAACGTTTCAGCACTCCATCCATCATCTTGTGTTTGCTATGTTTGCACTAAGTGGCCAAGGGTATGCCCAGACATGGGTCCATTGCTCGCTGTGCTACTGGATTCAGGCTAGTCTGGCTAATGAGGGGTGATACCCTAAAACTGGTCCAAGGATATTTGTTTCCGATCCAGGGAGGACCTGGCCTGGCAGTTCGGACTGGACTGTTCCCAAGAGGAGCAGATTCAAGACTGATTTGCATATGGATGGGTCCAAACTGGGATGGTATAGTGAGCAAAAGAACAATAGATTAAACCCAGATCTCTTGACTGGGGTGAGTGGTTGAAAAGTTTCAGCACTCCGTCCATCATTGTTTGTGTTTGCACCTGTATATCTAGCTGACTTATGAGAAATGTATTCACATTAAATAGTTAATGTATATCTTCCATAATTATAACCAATGTATTTACCTTTATTTATTTTATTTTAACAGTTTTGTATAGTGCGAACAAGACCCTTGTGGGTATCAGAGCGCTTTACAGGGCATATGCATGTGATTGTCAGATACATATAAATACGATAAATTATGCGAATACATTCCTGGTAACTGTTAGCTACTAGCATATCAACAAGAGTGTATAAGAAAGTTTAGGTGAATCTGGACAAGAAAATCGCTTTCCCTTCTCTTTTCTTCTTTGCTAACAGTATTTGTTTGGAAGCCATCTTGGGTTTAACATTGGCCTAACGTGTAACCAGGCTAAAGTATCGTGAATCTCATTTTATTCCATGCTTTGCCAGAGTCTTGTTTTTCTCTCCTCTACAGGTCTTATCACCGCTTTCCTTACGTTAGAATAGGCTTATTGTTTACTGTACTAGACTGATAGGTGGCTGCAACTTAATGAGAAGTTGGCCTGGGACATGGATCTTGAGACTGTGAGAGAGAAGTCTCCTGTAACAAGCTGACAGGACTGATGTTACAGCCAAGGTCGTACAGATGTATGCCACATTGTCCAGAGTCGGTAAACGGGGGAGTTTACCTGCTCCCAGAGAAGCATGTACTGCTGCTTGCCTTGTTGGTTTTAGGGGCAGGGGAGTGAAGGTGAGTGGGTGTTTGTTTTCACTATACAAAAGTCAAGACTACTGATATTTTCAGTAACTCCTCCCCTTTCCATTTCATTTTCCTCTTAGATCTCCTTGTTTTGCATTTCAATACATTATGGTGCACTGTCTGAAGAATATTTATTATTATCAATAAATAAGTAGAAAGGTGGCACTTGGGACAGAGGGACTATTAGGACAAGTGTCTATGTAGTTTCCAGTTTCCACCCTGCCTGCCAATGGATCATCTTTACTCTACAGCGGTGGGAACATGCACTGTTGCATACATATTGGCACAGAACAACCCACTAGATTACATACAAAGGGCATTTCTCGCTTCATAACACCCATGGCAACGGATCCCAGAAGTAATTGTCCATGCTGCCACTTTCATAATTGGTGTACCGACCAAGAGTGGTAAGCAACTTGTAATGATCCAGAAATAATGATCATGAGTCGGCCTAGCAGTCTCTACAGGTCTCTACCCAATCACCAGAGGTCCAGTGTTTCCACACCCAGATGTACCCGTGTGGGAACACTGGGCCCTGAATACCGTGCCCGTAATTTACTGGTTGGTAAAATCAAGGCCAATTTGGCCAAAAGTCTTTGGGCACGAGTGCAGTCTGACCCCTGACCAGCCCCTTCCTGAACTGTGGGGGGAGGGTCCCTACGCTTCAGGCACCCTATCCTACCTTCTTAAAGCCGACCCCTACCCAATTCTTAGCAGTCGCCTTGCTGGCATTTTCCACCTGCTTAATTTAAGTCGTAAACAGAAAAAGACAAGCATTTACAATGCAATAGGTCTCGCAGTGCCATTGTTTTGAGTAAATGGCCTTGTAAATGACATTGTTTTTTATATTGTTTATGTTTTGTAAAAATGTATTACAATGATTATAATGTAAAATGCAAATAGTGTTATAATTTGTAAATGGAAAAGTTATTAATTGCATTTATAGGAGTGCGAGCAATTGTCTTTGTAAATGTTAATGGCTTGTGTCAATGTGAATTTTGTTGAGCAAAATAAATAGAATGTATTTGTAATGCTAATAAGATAAAGTTACTGCCAGTGCTCAGCATCGGTGAGACCCGGCCCACTTAAAGCCCTTCCCCCACACATACAACTCCCCCACTGCATTGTCGTTTCCTATGCTGCTCCCAGATTTCGACAGTTGTGTACCTCGTCACACAATTAACACTAGCACATATACGAGCATCGCTCTGCAGAGAGTCCAAGGATTGAATGTGCATGTAGTCTTCACACCTTATGGCCCACTGTGAGAAACCATCGTGCCTTGAGCCTCAGCTTCAGATATTTTAATTGTGCCCGGTCATGAATACTTACCCACAGACTGAATTTGTCAAGACACCTGGAGGCGAACCCCTACCACCCCAAGTTAATCACACTTTAACATGACTAGGTTACAAGCCCAGCTTACGCAGAGAACTGCGAGATCCATCAGGAAAGGTGCATATAGAGACAGGGACACACGCAGACTTCCACTTCACATAGAGACAGGGACACACGCAGACCTTCACTTCAGACAGTCAGGGACACACGCAGACCTCCACTTCAGACAGACAGGGACACAGGCACACCTTGACTTCACAGAGATGGGGGCACACGCAGACCTTGACTTCAGACAGACGTGTACTCAGAGAGGCGCTAACAGACTGCTAACTCCCGAGCACACCGAGACTCCAGTACAGACATACATACACCTGGGGCCCGGGTGACCCACAGCCTGCACTAAGAACTTTACTCGACTGCTAGAAGAATGCACTATATGATGTCTGGCATATGCGTACAGGTCATCTAGTGAGATTCATTGGTCATCCCTACACACCATTTTAGAAGAAGATGGCTGCCACACAAATAGGTTTAGCTCTTCTCAGCCAATCAATGGCCAGGAAATAAAGAAAGCAGTCTATACTCCAAGTGGACTCAGCTATGCATTTTTTGAGAACGCGTGTTATAGAATTTGGATTCTCAAAATATGGCCTGGGGGTCACTTTTAGCCCTACTGACATTAATATGCGGCCCCACTTTGAACAGCAACACTGGGCTGCTGTTTACTTGACAGAGCGCTCAAATTAAAAATGCTTTGATTAAACGATTGGCTGAACGACCTATCACTTAAAATAGAGCCTGCGCTCAAAGTCTCACTCGAGGAGCTATCAGGTGTGCTGCTAGTAATGGCTGCATTCACCAACTACAATAAAACATAGGGCCCCACGCTTCACCTTAAGAGAACACCCCACCGTTCACGCCCAGACAATAGCACTTTTGTGGCGTCACCCCCTCATTCATTGTAGGCACTTAACCACACGCCAGGAGGGAGTAAGTACCAGCAGTCACCTGCTGTTCAACCTACTAGCTTTGTCAATGCTTTTGTTTGTTTTATATTAGAAGCCATGGCAAGGCCAATAGTGTCATTCTGCCATCTAGACTGAAAAAAAGTAATTCCACAAGAGCCACCAAGCAAATGTGCACACACGTGCATACATGGTGGCCTAATTGTTTTTCAAAAAAGCATAAGAAAACCATACATGATGGCAGCTACACACAAGCATTCTCTGTGGGCCTCTAGGGTAAATAGCAAAGCTACTAGCTCGGCTTCCTATATCAAAGACGAGACTATATATAGGCTTTCTCAATACTTGTTTTCTCTTGGCATGTATGAAGCGATCCCTTACCATGTGATCAGTTTTACAATGAAAAAAACCTCTGACATACAAAACTGGAGCATGACATTGTGCACTGATGTTTTGTGGGGTTCGTCTCTTCACAGTGGCAGCCAAAGCGCTCCTGGGGTCCATGACACCCCCACACTCCAAGCTCTTACTCATAGAAACGCATAACATCGGGGTATTCATTCAGTGTTTAATCGCCATGTCCTTTGCCGCTGGGCCTAAAGCGGACACCGCCCGCAGCATTTGCCTCTTCTCCGTTACCGCCTGGGCTGCCCTCCACTCTTCCCCCACCCCCTCCACCACTCCTGACATCCCCTCCCCTTCTGTCATTGCAGCTCACACACAAATCAATACAAGGGAGAAGTGCTCGAGGATTAACTAAAAACACGCAAAAAGCGAGGGCCTAGACAGAGCAGGGAATGGCGTGGGGAGCAGAAAAGGGGCTGCTCAGCAAAGGCATACCGGCAGCCGGTAGTACCAACAGTCAGTGCTTACTGTGCAGCGCGGAAACTACGGCGACTCCTGGTGAGCTTCAGCGTCGGGAGTTTCCTCCCTCAAAACCCGCGGCCTCTGCCCTCACGAATGCCCAGTGGATCCCGGCAGCTCCGGCTCTCCCTTCCTCCGCCTCGCTGCAGCTCTGGGCCCCGACCCCTGCAAGTAACCGCATTAACTGAAGCGATAATAAGATGGAGCTAAAAGGTGCTGTCCATCTCCTGCAGGGGTCAAATGTCTAGCATGAAGGGAACAAGATAAACACTGAGTGGTACCAAGAGGGCCTTCTGAGGTTCTGAGGAAGGTCTCAAAACAATGAGTGCACCAACAGGCTGAGATGTGTCTCTGTGCAGCACACATGCACACTAGAGATCAAAGCCCCAACTACGAGGCGACCACCACCCACAGAGCTAGAGGGACCTGTCTCCTGGAATAAGGGGGATATTGTGGAGAGCGGGATGTGAGCAGGGTCGGACTGGGAACCAAAACCGGCCCTGGCAAAGTGCTTGGCCGCCCCCCCCCCATCCCCCTCCAGGGGGTTGTGGGTGTCGCCGAGCTCTTTGCCAGGCCCGGTTTTCGGCCGATTTTGTTACAGGGCCGATTTTGCAGCTATGATGCAAAAACGGCCCTGTAACAAAAACGGCCCCCAGGGGTCCAAAACCGGCCCCCACCCGTGCGGCACACCCGGGGATTGCCCGGTGCCCGCTACGGCCAGTCCGGCACTGAATGTGAGAATAGCCAGAAAGGGAAGGAAAATAATCCATCCCTCTAGAATGCTGCTCCCAACTGAAGAACATTAAGCTACACGGAGCCGCGATAAGACACTTCTGTATTATAATGACTCTGCAAAGTGTTGGAAGGTGGAATTCTAAAGTACAGAATGGCTGGGAGGCTCATAGGGGCAATTCACATGCAAAACCCAAACTAAGCGGGGAAGCCACGATTTATACAGGTTTTCTGGTTTCACTTTGTACAAATCAGCTTGTAAACGGGTGGTATCTATTACTATTTCCTTATGATAAGGCTTTAATTTTTACCTCTGTGCATTTTTTATATAGTGTGAACTGGACCTTGAAGATACTTGACTGCTTTACATAAGCACCAGTGATGTTACACAAGGTATCAATGCATTGTTTACAGGGATTGGGAGATGAAGTGATTTGCCCAGAATCACAGGATGTTGAGCCAACGCCGAGACTCAACCATGCTCCCCATTTCCAAAGTTGGCGGCTTTGGCCGTGATGCCACTTCCAGGGTCCAGGGGGGGACGCAGAAGCCACAGGAAAGCTCGGCTCGTCATGGGCGCCGAGCCAGTGCCAGGCTCGCACTTTCAGTGGCTCGCCCACCTCCTTTGTGTATATCTGGGGGTGTGTAGGAGCCAGAGGCACCCTGGCCTGGGGTGAGAGGAAGCATCCTCTCGTGCTTACGGGAGCTCCTGCTGCTAGAGGCTGGTCTGGGGCCCTGTGCTGATCACCGGCTGGGGGTGGAGGCTGTCCCCTGCCTCACACATAGCAGGCCCCAGCCCCTCTCTGGAGCGTTGGAGGCGTGGGCGGGCAGGCAGGGGGCCAGGATGGGATGAGACAGATAACGCCGTGCTGGGGGTGTCCTATTTTGTTTGTTTGCATGCCCCCTCACTTTCTATTGCACAGTCCGGGCCAGTGACGTCAGCGGGACTCTCCTCCTCTGCCCTGACTGTGACTGCAAGGGGAGGAGGGGGGACGGCTGTGCAAGGGGGTTCCCGAATCCCGACGGATGCACTGAGTAAAGCACTTACTCTGAGAGAGGAGGTGAGACAGCAGCACACCGACACACACACATACAAGAGAGTGCATGTGTTTCGACAGGTTTTAACGCGTGCCCTTTGGCTCAGTGACATGCAGAACTCAGAGGATGATATAGCAGTTAGGCCCTGCCAGCGTAGAGCGTGTTCCGTCCAGATCTCAGCAGCTTCTTGGCGCTGCAGACACAGAAACAACAGACACAAGCACAAAGAGTGCTTCACAGCCCCAATGACAACAAGAGGTTGCAGGGCTCAGCTTATGGCACACACGTCCTGCTCCAAACAACTTAATGAAAGAATGAGTCATGGGAGAAAGGCTTGCAGAGGCGGGGCAGCTGCGCTGCCACACCCATGCGAGACCTAAAAAAAAACCACGCCCACGAGTGGTGCACGCGCGCGTGCCACTGTGAGGCATATGTTTTCAATTATCGCGCCCGTGTCTGGGCACGATAATTGAAAACAATATGGGCTTTGGTGCATGTAACAGACACCAATAGGCCGTGGGCGGAGCAATGCGCCCGCCTTTGGCCTATTGCGTGGTCTGTTAAAAAAAAACATGTGCGCAAAGCCCAATAGCGGAACCCAAAAGGAAAAGCACACACACGAGCGTGTGCAATTCCAGGGTCCGTTCCTAAACCCCCTACAAAACGGCTCGCCTGCGCGAGCGCTGCTGCGCAGTGCATCACGAGGGGCAAGCCCTAAAAAAGGACATCAGACAATGAACAATACTTTTTTTTCAAACCACTATCCCTGCCTTTTCAGAACAGTACCGAGACAACTCTTGATAATATGACTGATGCACTAAAATATGATAAAAAACTTTCCATTGATTCCAACCTTAAAACAATTTTAAATATAGAAATCCCTTTCAATTTTAGTGGCTATGGTGTACCAGGTTAAAGATTGTTTTTTGAGGCTTCAACTGTATATCAACACAGAATATTTTTTTTGTATCAGGCTGCTGCTTCTAAAGTAAAGGGTGATTCTGATAACCAGCAAGGCACCTAGAGCGGGTTCATTTTCTCCATTATATTAGCGCTTTAGGACCAGATGTAAAACATCAGGAATACCGATTTCCTAACTGCGATTCTCTCTGAATCGCAATTAGGAAATTGGTATTCCTCATGTATGAAACTCATTGAATTTCATTTACGAATTCCTTGTGTGTCGTAAATCACCCTACCTTATGAATATTAATAAGGTAGGTCACAGTTTGCGACCCATTAGGAATCACAGCCATCACAGGGATGGTGGCCTGCTGAGATCAGCAGATCACAAGGTCTGTGATTGCTTTTTAATAAAGCAATCTTTTTTTTGTTTTCAATGCATCCCGTCTTCCCTAAAGGAAAACCGGCCGCGTTTAAAAAGAGAAAAAATGAAACCATGAAGTTTATTTTTTTTTAGAGCAGACACAGTGGTCCACTGCCTGCTCTTAAAAATATTATTATTTACTTTCTCAAAGGGGAAGGGGTTCCATTCGCGCCCCTTTCCCTTTGTGAATGGGTTACCACCAATTTTAAACTGGTGGTAAAGTATTACTGTTTTGCGACCGGAATTTGATAGTAAAACAGTAATACATACCACACCCATTCGGTATTTGGAAGGGAAGCCCTAAACACGGCCCTTCCAAATACCGAATCACAAATGCAAAATGTGATTCGTTAACAAGTTACAAAATCGCATTTTGCATTTTGTATATTTGAAAAAGATTTTTTTCGGGCGCAAGCAGCTTGATTCTGTGATTTGAGCCAATTTCAATAAAAATTACTCTGTACGTCTGGCCCACAGTTCTTTAATAGGATTCCGATGCACTCACAGCTATTTCCAATATGGCCGACATTACATCTGTAACAATGGAGGTGAAGCAGTCTTACATCATTTAACACTTCAACACAGTCAAAGGGAGCGGCCACATTGGATTGGAGTGCTTACCATTCACAAAAGCTGAGAAAATGAGTTACATTCATAGAAACTGAAGAACAAAAGCTAGAGAGGGCCAAGCAGGGGTCCGTCTTGAGATCAGATGTTTTGGGGCTGGGCTCGGTAGTAACCAGCTCATTTTAGGCGCTGGCCTGCCTGTAAGGTTTTATGAAACACCACTGAAATTATGAAGCAGCACTGAACAAATTATCATGCTGGGTATCTGAACTGAGCGGCAAGGAAAAGTAAAATCATTTGACATGTTCTTTGAAAAAAGTGAAATTAAGTGACACATTTATTGCCTAGATAAACTGACCCCCATTGCAGAAAGGGCCACTTACTCAAAGGCACGTTTTACCTGCTGAAGGACAACTCATTAAATATTGTAGCTCATAGCATGGGATCAAAGTTAGACGAGAACTTTGAGGTCGCCGAAAATGCAAAGAAAGCACATTTCTCTCAGTGTCCCACAGTCAGGGTCGGATTGGTAACGTGGGCACTCGGGAAATGGCCGAAGGGCCGGTAGCCGAGTTCCAGCTGTGGGCTGCTTTCTTGGGAACCCTGGGGGTGTCTGTGCTGTTAGGATGCTGCCAGCGGCCCAGTGGGTGCCTCAGTGGCCTTTCTAGAGGCTGATGGGCGGAGGTGTCACTCACTTTCTCTCGCTGGTCCGGCCCATTAATGTCTGCTGATTGAGGGGGGGCAGGGGGCCTGAGCAGAAGTCTCACTCGCATCCATGTGTGGCTCAGCAGTGTGAACTAATCTGTGCTTTTTTTTTTATCTAAGTGAAGTTAATAAAACCCCCTTTTTTCCATATAACTATGCTGAAGCAGTGTTTTACGGTAAGGCAATATGCAAATGAGGGCCACTTTTTTTGGGTGTGCCCGGGCTGAATATTGATCCCAATCCAACCCTGCCTACAGTACACATTGTAACATATCACAGTTGCAAGAAAAACGCGAAACCACATGCATTTTACATATTTAGCTAATGTAGTTGCTCGAGGGAAAGGAAACCGTAAAACATTGCCCCGGGGTATTTTGAGTGAGTGTTGGAGTCCAGGGCAGGGCAGTCAGGGATAGGTTGATGTACTCCAGAGGCAAGTTTAGTGGTCACTGCGGAAAAGGGTCAAGGTGATGCCGGCCTTCTTCCCTGGTGAGCTGTGGTCCTGTGGGGTGGGGGAACAACCTTTACAACGCAACTATTACAACGCACTACACTTACAACGCAATTTTTACAACGCAACATCCACTACAACGCATTCCATTACATCGCATGACACTACAACGCATTTTTAAAAACTACCTTTACAACGCATTCCATTACATCGCATACTACCTTTACAACGCATACCATTACAACGCATAATATTACATTAAAACCCCTACACTATCCAACACTTACCCTACTGTTGCACCCCCTGGAGTTAGAATAGTAATTTTTACCCCTATACTATCCAATACTTACCTTAAATGCAATGTAATATTATGCGTTGTAATGGTATGCGTTGTAAAGGTAGTATGCAATGTAATGGAATGCGTTGTAAAGGTAGTTTTTAAAAATGCGTTGTAGTGTCATGCGATGTAATGGAATGCGTTGTAGTGGATGTTGCGTTGTAAAAAATGCGTTGTAAGTGCATACGTTGTAAAAGTGTGCGTTGTAACGACATACATCCTCGCCGTGGGCTAGTTTTTGCCGCTCTGTTCGTTTGTCACTTGGAAATAATGAATTTCTATAGTGCACACCTACTCCAAGGAGTGTCCCGGCGCTTTTTGGCATCCAGAAGGGTAATGCACTGAAAAGTTCATCCCTCCAATCATCACTAGACTCTGAAAAATGAATGAATTAAAATAATTTCTAAAGCGCACAGCTACTCAGAGGAGTGTCCTGGCGCTTGATTGCATGATTGAAGGCTAAGGCACAATTGGGGGGAGGTCAGGAGGATAGAGGCCCTACGTGTGTTGCGCCATGCGGGCTGTGAAGAATTAATTTTAAAAAAAGGAGCGTCTTCTCCCATGCTTGGGTAGGCCTCGCAGAGAGTCCAGCTGAGTCACCTGGCAAAATTCTTGTCGTTCCCCTCCCCGTGGTAGATCAGAAAGGAGAAGCCAGATGAGGCCCTCTGGGGCTGAAAGAAGGGGTGCAGTTGTTTCCCCTGATGCCGCCACCACCCTGGGCTGAAGAGGGTGAAGGTGCGGCCTCCTTTCCTGAGCTGCGCTGTGTCTGGAGAGACTGTTTGGTGGCAGGAAGCGCTACCAGGCGTGTCTGCAGTGGTCCGCCGCGTTGAGAGCAAGAGTACGCCTGTAGGAAGAGGGCGGGGAGGAGCCACTGTGGGTCGAGGGCGAGTCTGTACTAGTGCGAACAAGCGCTGTGCGGGACATTGACCAGCAGATGGCGCTGGAGAGTGCTCTAGAATGTATGTAGCATTTGTAAGGCCACACCACGACCTCTGTCGGTGTTTTATTAGGAATACTGACCTTGTACTTTACAAAGGAGTGTTACAAACTGGTCATTCTCCTTTGTAAAAATGTTTCAAACTACAGATTTATGTATTAATATTTTGTATTTTTGGAATTATATTGAATTATCATGAACTAGATACTGTTTGCAACCAGCACAGAGACCAATTGCCTCTGGTGCCAGCCTTGGGACAATTGAATAAGTAAACAGATAAGATACATTTTCTGACGATGCTGATGGAGTTAGACAAGGAATGTCCAAATGAAAGAAGCCCGTTTCAATGCGATCTAATCTGTCATTTCACAAAAACACCTACTCAGAGAAAGGGATATAAAAAATTGGAATTTCATCAAAAGTCAAAATTGGCCATAACATATATAGAGTGCTCTAGTTTTCTGGGAGCAGCTTGTCCACTCCAGTTTTTTATTTGCATGTTCACTCTTATATTCCTGTACCGTACTAGGGGTGGGCGCAATTTGCGAAATTCACTTTCGCAAATTATCGCGAAGATGTTAAAAATCTCCGCAAACACACGGAAATATCGCGAAGATGCGGAAGTTTTTTTCCCGCCCGTTCGCGGTATTTTCTGCGTGGTCGCGGCTCGCCAACTTATCCATGCGGTTGCTCGCGGGCGCGGCCATCTTGTTTTCACTTGTCTCGCGGTGCATGATCACGAGAAGAAAGACGTGATCGCGTGACGCATGACGTTACTGCGGGCGCGAACTGTCGCGAGACAGCACAAATGGCTACCAACAATCCAACATCTCGTGGAGAACGTGACCGGATCGGGAAAACTTGTCGGCGAACACGGGGATTCAGGTAAGGCGATCGCGCGCACGCGAGAATGTATTATTTTACAGCGCGAGCAAGAAACAAATTATTGCTAAGCTGCGGAATGCGGAAATTTTGACACTTTCGCTCTTTCCGCAGAACGCGAAAATGCCAAATTATCGCAATTTCCGCGAACGGAACGGAATTTTGGCCCAGGCCTATACCTTACCTTGCACATTACTACTTAATAAGTCTTCCTCATCCCAGTGCTTATGCATGTGAGGCGACTCCTCACCTAGAGATAAATAACTCTATATTTCATAACTAGAAAGAAAGAAGGGGGTTTTCTCATATGTCAAGAGCATGAAGAAATCTATGAAGTCATCACAACTTGCACCCGTTTATCTAACTGGCAAGTGCACCACCTCTGCTGGCTCTCGCCTCACCCCCAGCAAGGGCACCATCCGACTGGAGATTAAGAAATGCAAAAAGAAATTGTCAACAGTCCTTCCCTATGTATGCACACAAGATCTGGAAAGGCATACCCGTATCCATCAGGACCATTAAACCCTGCTCAAATTTAGAAAAGAGTTGACGATGCACCTCTTTAAACAACATTACATCATGATGTAGTAACACCCTATGTCCACTATCAGGACCAATTAAAGTACTCTTTTAATGTATATTTTTCCTTAACCCTGAAAAGTACTCCTCCGCTTTTTGGCTGTGTTCATATACATGAATACCACTTACAGCCATACATACATGCATACATACCCACAAAGTGCATAGCTGTAGCAAATAGGTTCCACCCATTTGGTTCACCAAGATGTTTCTGTTATGACTACCCGGTTTTTGGATCTTTACTGTGGGTGCATTTGACCACATGAGTCTCATCCATGTAAATTCATGGTAATTAAACTGAGCACTTTAACCACAACTGTCAGCCTTTTAGGACGCTGCGCTACTAGGGTAAGAGGCACTGGGATGGTTGCATGTAAACCCATGTGCACATGTGTGTGTGGGCAGTGAGTGGGAGACTCATGTCATGGATTGCCCGGTAATTGCGCACAGGTAGCCTGGCGGAGCAGGAAATCTGCAAAGAGTGGTGCTCACCTGGGGTAGGCCTTATAATATTAGTGGGTATTCATACATAGGTTAGTAGTGCTTACTGGAAAGTTTGCCGTGCTTTCACTGCATTATAAATACGGGCAAAATCTTCCCTGAAATGCAGTTTTGCTTCACTTTGGCCTACAAATCCAGCAAGGTGCCAAACTTAGGTAAAACATGCATGCCAAGTTCGATTTAGTAGTTCTCAACACACTACATCCACATCTTATGGCACATCACAAATTGTCATATTTCTCTGGCGCACCTCATACTCGGATTCTAGGCCTTTGTCCCCTCTACTGGGTCAGGTAAATTACACTGCTCCCCAGCCAAGGGAACAAAGGCCTTCCCACACAAGAGGACCAATTATCAGTGAAGAGGAAAGGGGCATAGGAAAAATCTGCATCTCATTATTAGCTTGCCACACTGCACGTGGGCTGGGCCAGCCCAGGCCCACTAGAACAAAGGGGGAGAGCCAGACCTCTGTAGCCAACAGAGTATGGGTGCCCCTTTTTTTGGTGGGAATGGATCTACCAGTGATGTCAGCTAGGGGCAAGGATGGGGCCCTCAGAGATGTTCTTTCCATCGAAAACCTGAAGGTGCTGTGATGGATTGTTCCTGAATGCTTTGCAGGTGGGTTTGGACAAGGGTAGAGGTATGATGTGCTGTCCTAGGATTGGCCAGTGGCGCCTGGCATCTAGAACCTTCCACCCTCACACAAAAACCCCTTCACAAGGGAGAGTCAGTAGAGAAGACCCAGGACCTGGAAGGCAACAACGGCTGGAAGGACAACCAGCTGGAAAGAAGAGCCGCCTGATGTCCTCCAAAGAATGGACTAAGGACTTTGTCACCTGCTGACCCCCAGGGCTAGGAGGAGTATCTCCAGGGCCAGTGGCACTGTCTCCCCTATGTCCCCAGAGGACCAAGTTGGACAGCCAGGAGGCTCTGGTGCCTGGAGAGTGTTGGCAGGATGCTGTTCTTGAGGCTGGTAGTGGAGGGGCTGTGCATGATGCCCCTCAGCAGAAGAGAAGCATCAGGAACCAAGCTGAGGAGAAGGCTGTCACAGGGAGCCTGCACATCGAGCTCCCTACAGAATGCATCCCTGTGGAGGCCAGGATGCTCTTGGTAGCTAGGCCTGGCCATCTGGAGCAAAAAGAGCCCAAGATGAGGACTGTCGGTATATCCAGGCCAGGTGGATGCAGCTTGAAAGATTTGACCTTTTCAGAAGGAAAACAAAGAAAACAGGCACCTAGAGCTCTCCCGTTTTCCTTTAAAATAAACTTGGAGTGGGCCATGGCCCAGGAGCCGTCACAGAATTATTAATGTATTTTTTTCTGGAGGACTGGGCATGTGTAGGGGCCTCCTCCCTTCTGAATCCTGATTACGCCTGGGAGCCCCATCTCCCTGGGGCAGGCGAAGAAAAACACAACACAGGAGGTCTGGTGCCCAGAACGACTGCCCCGAGGGGAGTGAGGGGTGTAAAGAGGGGTGGCCATGTCCTCGGGACACAACAAGAATCTTGAAGTGCCGCCACACTCCTTCACATCATTGAGCGAGAAGCCACCAATACCTATGTTGGGACAGACAAAAACAAAAGGCAACATGACATGGTCACGATGAAAATGATAATAGGACCTGCTTTGGGAAGCCGCTATTATAATACTCATTTTTGCCAGCCCAGGGTGCCCCATAATGCCTTGCAAGGGGGCTATGTGCATATTTTCCTTCTCCGTAGTACCCGAAGAAGACCCAGGGGCACAACAAACATAGCCCTCAAGTGGTGTGGTGGGAGATGCAGGGACTACTGTGCCCCCCAGCCCCCAACAGCGATTTGGGAAATCTCACCCTAAATCTTCTGGGGCCTAGAAAGCAAGAGAAGTTTACTTTGCTTTCAAGCGTTCCGAGATGATTTCAAGTGGCGGATGAGCCTATATATAACTGTTGACTCCTGTTGTGAAGCGAGGATGATGTGCAGAAGAACGCAGCAGCGGCAGTACCTTGGTTAAGCTGTGTGCAATTTTAAATTTCACTCATTTTCCGCTTCTGGCTATTTAAATGTCTTAAAGTGATCTGATGTGGCCACAGGCCAGCATAATGAGGCGCCGTGAATCTCCCGCTTTAGCAGTTACAGCGAGGAAGTTGATTTTATGTGCCTCTTTTATCTGTAACTTGGCAGATAAAATCCTATGATTAATATGAAAAGGCAAAAACAAAGATAAGTTGACAGAAATGGGAACGAAGGCAGGCCTAGTGGAAGCATGAGTGGGTAAAATGATGGATGAAAGTCGGAGTGGGTGAAAGAATAGATGGATGAATGGGTGAACGGATGGGTTGGTGAAAGGATGGCTGGGTACAAGGATGGATGGATAAGTGGATTAAAGGATGGATGGGTACAAGGACGGATGGATGGATGAGTGGGTGAAACAGTGGCTGGATGGGTGGTTGAAAGGATGGGTGGACAAGTGGGTGAGAGGATGGGTGGATGAATGGGTGGCAGAATTTATGAAAATCTGAGAACATGGATGGATGGGTTGGTGAAAGGATAACAGAGTACATGAAAATCTGAGAGGATGGATGGGTGGATGGGTGGGTGAAGGGTGACAGAGTATGGGAACCTGGGAGGATGGATGGATGGGTAAAAGTAAAGAACAGTAAAAGGAAATCTGAAAGGGTGGATTATGGATGGGTAAAACGGTGGCAAAGCACATGGAAATCTGAGAGGGTCGATGGATGGGTGGGTGAAAGGATGGTAGAGTAAATGGAAATCTGAGAGGACGGATGGATGACAAAGTAAACAGAAATCTGAGAAGATAGATGGATTATGGATGGATGAATGGATGGGAAAAAGGATCAATTGATGGTTGAAAGGCTTTATTGATCGATGGGTAAGTCAAATGATGGGTGTATGGGTGGATGGATGTATGGAAGAATGCATGCATTGATGATGGATGGAATTGGAATTGCCAATGGACGGACGGAATGATTGAAGATTAACTGATAAATGAAAGGATGAATGGATGTAACGGTGAAATGGTGGATATCAAGCGGGTGAATGGAAGGGTGAAAGGATGACTGGACAGATATTTGAATGTAAGACACACAGGAGCTCTTCTAGGGAGGTTCTGGCTCACTTGCCTGGAGCCTTCAGAGCTTTGGTTCAAAGTGGGGGGCATTTTAATTTTGTGGCTACTTCCTTGATATTAAATACATAAGAAGCGCACAGCCACATGCCATCATAGATGTCCTATCGCAGCTTTGGTGCGTTCAGCTGGCGAGTGACCGCTGTACTCTATTTCAACGCTGGGTGGCAGTGTGGCATTAAATTAATTAGTCAGCGATGGCTTAAAATAAATTGGGACAGAAGTGGAAATAAGTAGCTGCTGAGGTTCAGACTGAAGTGAGAATGCGTTTCTTAAACATTCAGAGCAATGGGAGACTGAATCATGGTTAAAAAGAATTTGAAATGTGTTGTAGAAGAAGCTTAAAATATTACACCGCCACCCTCCCCTTTACCTGTTAACTACAAATGCTCAAGCCACGGTCACTGTACGTACGTTTTTGTGTGTGTAAATTTAACACATTTATAACGGTCGCCTGATTAATATTTAGGGGCTTATTTACAGGCCCCTTGCGCCGGCAGTGCGTCACTTTTTCCTATGTTAAAAGTGACGCTCCGGCGGCGCAACGGGCTTGTAAATAAGCCCCTTAGAGTTTAACAGGTTCCACGTACATTTTCAAGAAAAAAATCACGAACCCATCATAAGTGCCAACACGTTTTACAAGACTCACAAGAAAAAGTTGTTTATATATAAACATCTCCTTAAATTAAACTATGCATAAAGTTATACTAAGTTTTTTTCACAGCTAAACCTTTTGCATGCGATTCGGATGCTAATTTTTTACAAGAAGCAGAATTGTACTAATAACAATTGCATTATTTACGCCGCAATTTATGTTTTTCGTGGAAGAATTTTTAACTGTGCCCAACTCAATAGGCTCTCACTTATCATCCTGAGATGATGAAAGATTCCGCTGGAATCCAAGGATTCAAGCTTGTAACTGTGGGGATGCACAGACCGCCCCAGGCGTAGGAGCTCAACCAGCCAAGCTATCTTACTGATCACAGAAACTAGGCCCAATCACAGGTGTCCATCAGATTCTGTGTAACAAATGATGGTTATCTATGGGGCTCAGTTCCCTTAGTTGCACTTAGAACCAGGGGTTACCTTGCGTATGAGATTAACTAATTTGCATTCACAATGCAGCTAAAGAGAAAACTACATTTAATTTGTACCATTGTGCACCGCGACAGAACCTAGTGATAACAATAGAATAAAAATTTGCAAATCAGTAGGTTTGACATTAGCAAGCTAGTGCAATGTTTTAATTTTTTTTACATTTTTTTATTGCATCATTGCACAAAGAGAAGATAAAAAGAAAAAATGCCACTGTCTACAGGAGGTGGCCCATGCGTGCAACAACATTTTTAGGTCTCGCCTGACCCAGCGCATGCGCTGGTCTGGCGAGACTTATTGAGAGGGCTCCAAAAAGTGCTACCAGGCCAGCCTAGAGCTACAGTGCATGTGCGCGGGCGCGTGCGCGCCGCGTTTTACCGCGATTACTTTCACTTTCGCGGCCGCTTTGATGTTTGATCGCGATCACTTTAACTTTCAGGGCCGCTTGGCATAGCCAATAGGTCTCGCTTTTGGGACCTTATAAGTATTTAGTTATGCAACTGTTGCATGGCTAAACACTTATAAGGTCCCAAAGGCGAGACCTATTGGCTATGCCAATGCTTGTTATATCTGTTCTTTAGTAGACCGCTCCTTAATCCCTCAAAATTGGAGATCAGAGGAGATTCCTTCTTATCTAAAATGGGTGAATAAAATGAAAAGGACAAAAAAGTTTGAAGAGGCCTACGCCAAAAGAGTTGGGCCAATGAACAAGTATACCAGAAACTGGACATTTTTTAATAGTGATCAATTAATGACTGGCACCTGGCACTTTAGCACAGGGCACTTTATCTATATAAGAAGTGCAGGATTAGTAAATATGCACATCTTCTTTGGGTTTGCAAAGGGAAACGATAAGAATTATAATGTAGGGTTGTCTACATATCCCATGTTTAAGTATTTTGCACCATTTGTATCTTTCTGGAGTTGTGATTTTAGAAACGACTGCATGCTGCACTTTTTTACCGGCTTCCTGCTCTGTATCAACCATAATTGCTAAATGCTATTAATTAATTAAGGATTTTACTAGATCTTGCTTGATGTTTTCATAATTTTTTCTATTCCTGATAATTGATTATTGTACAATGTTTTTATGCCCATCTCTGCTGCTCAATAAAAATAAAAAATAAAAAACATTTTTATATTTATAGATAAATTGACCATTTCATATGATTTCAATAGAACAGTGCAGGTGCCTTCTAGGAAACAGGTGGCCTCAGAACAGTTATAGGAACCTTTTTTTAGCTGTAATGCAAAGCACATTCAAAAATGATTCTTACTCATGCCAAGAAAAGGAGCGGTTGGTGTTAAGTTACTGTAACCTGAAAACCTAGTTTAAGCACACAAAGATGATTACAAATAATATTCAAAAAGTACAGAATGAAAGTTACAAAATGTGTCAATTAAAGAACTGGCCTGCCATCCCTGACGCTGGAGAGCTCTTCTTCAGGAGGGTGGGCCTATGTCACCAGGCCACAGCCGCCACTCACATTGTAAGAGAACCTTTGGCTGAAGTGGCCTTTGCCCCATGCAGTAAGCAATGACGGGTGGAGGTGAAATGCAACAGTGTGCCGAACAAACAAAGGGATGAAGAGAGCTGATCAAAAGCCACTTTTTATTTGTATTTTAAAAAAAAAATATATATATATATATATACATATCTTTTTACTTATGATATTCTTTGATTCAATGAGGCTTGTAGTACACTTAAAGCTGTCTGTACGCCAGACCTAAAAATCATTAAATATATGTGATGTGGTCCTCCCTACTGAATCGCAAGGATGCTGTTAGGCAGAGAGGATTCTTTGGCAATCTGGAGAGTTTTTGAAGTTCACTCGAGTTCAGAGCAATACCTTATTCCTTTTTTTAGTTTTGTATACCTCAAACTTGACCCGAAGGTATCGGGGCACTTTATATGAGCACCAGTTGCATTACAAACATCACATTCATTTTTTTTGTTAGGCAAAGGGAGATGAAGTGATTTGCCCAGAATCACAGGATGTTGAGCGTCCCTGCCAAGACTCGAACCTGGTTCCCCTGCTTTGAGGTCAACCGCTCTAGCTTCTAGGCCACATCCTGTCCTAATAGATGGTCTTAATCCACAGTTATTGTCATGTTAAGGCAGAACTTCCACCCAATATGAAGCAAGCAAACACTGACAGCAAGTGGTGATGAGAGTTAGTTTAGATGCATTACACGCAGGTGCGACTGGCGCAGGCAACAACAGTGGGGCGGGAAGTGGACAGACAATGGGATAGGGAAAGTAAAAAAACAAAACTACATAAACTCACTTACCATGTGCTCTCCGCATTGGCGAGTTGGCAAAGCAGAGAGCGCAAGGATAGTGGTTTTATTTATTTTATTTTCTCTGTCCCATCGTCTGTCCACTTCCCGCCCCACCGCGGTTACCTGTGCTGGCTGTGCCTGATTACACAGGCAACATCAGGACGTGCTTGAGACTGTAAATGTAAAGACCGACAGCACAGAAATGGGAGAGAGGTCTGGGAGAGTCAAAACTTCAATCCCAGTGGCAAGGTAGAGCAATAAAACACATGGCTGTTTGAGAGTTTCCATCAGATAATAAATCTGAACTGTCAAAATGAGTTCACATGTTGCTATCATCACAGACTGGATAGAGCTTCCGCCAAAACTTCTCAACAACTTATTCGTAAAGAAGCCTTCTGGTCTCCACTTACCAATTATTTATCCTCATCTGCACTACGTAGTCAGGACAGCTCCTTCGTTTATCAACTACCTTGAGTATTTTATTCTTCTCCTTTATTATGAAGTTTGTATAAGTCAAATGTACAGTTATTATTATGTTTTTAGAAACCAATATGATTATTATAATGTTGAAGTTTCAATATGATATTAGATGAAGATACTATTTCTTTTTCTTTTTCTTTCTTTTTCTTCTTTCTCCTTTTTCCAGGCTTTTGCCTTCTTCTGGAAAATTGTAAAATGCTACTTTACTTCCTGGTACAATTTTTTACCATTGCTTCTCTTTGCCGGAATAACTCTATATTATTGGTAGATTTCTTTTGTCCTTTCTTCCACTATTCAGTTTGCTACTTATTAGCTATTTTACATTTAAGTATTTTTGTACATTGTACCTATGTTTCTAATTACTTCAATAAAGCTCTTTAAACTAAAAAAAAACCAAGTTCACATGAAAGGAATATGAAAAGGAAATCTAGTTATCCATCCATTAAATAATGTGGCGTAGCCTGGCCATTTTGCCATGCCGGATTTCCCTGATAGGCTGCAGCCATGGCCTGTTTTCAGAGCAGGGTGGGCTCCCATCACCCAGCAATGCTCCCAGGGACCCATTCTACCTACGGCCCACTGCAGTGTGGGTCTGATTTGTACATTTTTGCCAGGACTGATTTTGGTTTCCAGTCTGACTCTGCATGCAAAGTCACTGGATGAAACCTTTGCCACAGAACTATGACTGTCAAAGAAATCCAGATGTTGGAAATAAGCATTACAACTCTTTTGTGATGTTAGAACTGGACAGATAAAAACACACATACTGCTTTTGACTTTGGAAGAGTCTGATTTAATTTATTACTGACTACCTGCAGCAATGCCAGGTAATTCTTGGTCACACCCGGTATATGTCCCTTGGGCCTCAGATAATACAGGTATACCAAGTGACCATTCGGAGCTGAGGAAAGGAAGGACCCTCTCCCATAGCGTGGCTGGAAAGAGTCAGCTTTTGGAATTGACAACACTTGTGAGAGATGACTAGGATACTTTCTGAGTCCTCCTTACCCCTTACCCAATGACAGCACACAGACAAGAAGTATAGACTAGTGGTATTATTACAGGTTTTTTATTAGAAGCCAAGCTAGTGTATAACATATGCACAGTTAAACAGCAAATATAGCAATTAGTATGGCAGCAAAGAAATGAGCAGAACGTAAATAATATAAAAAGTGGTAACTAAGTATATTTAATAACTCTCCTTTTTTCCAAGTCTCTCTATGAATGGAAATGAACACCTAAAAGGTCTGCTGCCTCATAGCAGAGATTCTGCCCCGAGTGCGGATATTCCCCCACGACTGCGGGACCTCCACCACAAGTGCGGAGGCCCTTTGTGAACCAGAGTGTACTGTTTCACAGGGCAGCCATGAGAAAGCATCTCTCATGATTCTTGATGCACAGTGTGAAGAAGCGCATCAGGGTTAGTAGTCCTATGTGGAAATGTATTGTGAAGGCATATGCGTGGTTAAGGCAGTGCGCGGCCTAGATTCTGGGATGGGTGGGCACAGGAAAAGAAAGGGTCGGGGGAGAACCCAGTCTGGTAAGTGGGGCTGGGATTTCGGGGTAGTTTGTAGGGCTCAGGGGAGGGGTTGGGTTCGTTTTTAGGACTTGTGGAAGTTTTAAAGGCAGGGGGTGGTAAGGGAAGTGTTTAGGGCTGAAGGGGGGGGTAGTTTTATGGCGGGGGGTCGGGATAGTTTGTAGGGCTCAGGGCGGGGGGCTGGGGTGTGATCTTTACCACACATCCCTTTACCATACATGCCTTTACCACAAAATTGAGTGTTGAAGGCATACATTGTGAAGGCATGATTGGTAAATGAATGCGTTTTTCAGACGCATTAGTTGTTAGGGCTGCGTTCTAGAGGCACACGTGGGTTTAGACATGCGTGCCTCTGTCATACGACTGTACGGGGTCGGGACTGCTATCCCCAACATCCAAGCTGCTATACCTCTAGCAGATGTGCCTGCTAAGAACTAAACCTCCCCTCCTTTGACTTCCATCACAACTAGGAATGATGGCTACTATGTTCCATTTAAACACGTAGTTGTGTATCATATGTTAGGAGGATGAGGTGACAGTGGCCTACATGAACAGGAGTGTTTTCACATACGGTGCGGGGTCCTGAAAGTGCTGCACCTTGCCCTTGGTTCTGCTGTGAGAATGGGTGGAACAGAAATATAAAATCAGAAAAAATAGGATATCCATTTAGTTTTCTTGAAGGAGAAGTTGAAAGCTGCAAAACTGAGCCGTTGTGAGGTCCTCGCCCGTTACATTTTAAAGCGCACCAGCCTCTAAGCAGGGGGAGCTTGGTATACGCACTTAGGCAACAGGTAAGTTTGTGCAAAGTATTCTGACTAACTATATTTCCATGTGTGGGAATGTTATAGCTTTCTGCTCATCTGCACTACTGTGAGACTTCTCTTTACTGCTTGTATAAATCAAGCATGCGCTGGGACACTCACATACATTGGCGAAACACCATTTTGAGGTTTCTAACCATTCAAGCTCCTCCTGAAGCATGTGTATTTCATGCTTCCTCTGAAAAGCTGAGGGGAGGCATGTAAATACCCCAAATTATTCAAGGAGAGTACAACCTACTGTTCTGACTCCAGTACACTAATATTTGTGGAAAATGTCTGTTTGTGAGCATTGCTGTACTTTCGGCACATGAGGAGATTAAAAATATAAACCAGTAAGGGAAAACTGCTCTCGCATCGGCATAAAGGGTCAGAGATGGACTGGGAGCTTAAACAGATGGAAAACCAGCCCTTTGGACTAAGTGGTTGCCTTTTCTCTATATTATTTTTAATTACCTTTGATTTTTTTCTCCCATATCACCCTTCCTTACAAACATCTAGTAAGTACAATGTTGATATATGCACTTCTCAAACACTCTATGTCTGTTAGGTGCAGTGCTTATTTTGAGCCGATGATTTCCGGTGCTCGGCACCGGCACTTAATTCTCAACACTGGCGCTTGTGATAGCTGCCACAAGGTGGCGATGTTGGCTAATGTGGAGATGACCATAATAACAGGTAATTATTCATTCAATATACATTAAAAATAACTATTATCTGAAGCCCAAGCCCTTCTTCTAGGTTTGGGGGCCTGAATAGTCGGAATGGTCACATTTGTAGGAGTTTGATGGTCATTAGTTGTGTTGTGTCTATCATTGACAGCATGGCAGGGGCAATGTATAGGGCAAGCTAAAGTGGCCTCCTAACGGCAGCCCTGGTACTCATTTATTTTACTTTTTTTTTTACAAATTAAGCACTGGTTAGTTGAACTAAGAGGCCTAACAAGTAGCACAGATACATTCTTTAAATGTTGTTAATGTGGGTATGTGTATGGTACAAACCTAGCCAAAGTCAGACAAGCCCAATACTGGGTCAAAAGCAAGCATACAGTCAGCAAGTAACTGCAGAGGTGTCTGGCTTTGGGCTGTTACTGCATTGTGCAGTGTTATTTAAAGAGGCGCATCTTCAACTTTTTTTCTTACAATGAAGCATGGTTGGGGCGGTCCTGATGGATGTAAGGGTTCTTTCTGTTGCATATCCTGGGTGGATATTTTTTACACTTCCATGTCTTCAGTCTGATGGTGTTCTGAGAGCCATACACAAAAGGTGACTAGTCCATACGTATACAAAGAAATTGTAAATCCTTTGCACTAGCTTGACACTTTGCTTGGGCCCCACGCCCGCGCCTCCATTTATAGGTTATATGAACACATTTCACATATTGAGCACACTTACTACACAATGACGCAGAAACATTTTACTGCTAATTTCTTTTGCAAATCAGCCACTCTTGATTCGTGCACACTTAATGACTTTTTCAGGGTACAGATATACCTTATGCTAAGCAAAACCTCTTTGTATCTTTCACTTCTTTGTTTTCTAGCTAAAGAAACTTAGGCACAGGTAATGGAAACATTTGTTGAGGATCACACATTTTGGTCCGGTGGTGAGCTGGGGAAAAAACTCAAGAGCAGATTTGCTGACACTCCAGGCTGGGTTCCATCAATCAATCAATCAAGCTTTATTCGACAGTTGAGTCATAAAAGCACATTACAATCATAACATAAAACAGTTAATAAATTATCTAAAAAGAATTAAAATTACAATTAAATCTTTAAGCAACCGTCAAATACAATTTTTAAAACCAATCCATTTACTCTTAAATTAGCGTAACACAATTTAATGGGCATACTGTTTTTGTTACCAACCTGGGTTGGCCCACCCTAAAAACTTAGCCACAGCTATACAAATTGGGGGAGCAGTATCTGTGCACAAAATACGTAGGGCAATCGCATATCTCCTAGTGCCCAAAAATCTGCAGATGGGCTTTATCCAAATTTTTCGAGGTGCTGCATACATGGGACAAAAAAACAATAGATGTCCTATAGATTCACATTCCTCAACACATCTATAACACTTGTCATTTTTGTTTTGATGACCCCCCCATCCAGAGGTAAATTCAGCAACGGGTAGGGTACCCACCCGTAGCTGAAAATACAACTTACGATCAAGGGTCTTTTCGATTATGTCCCAATACCTCTCTAGGGATGGGCAAACTTTTAAATCGAGAAAACGACTTGTTAGATGGGTAGAGAGTCCTTGTGTAATTTCTACCTTGAAAGCCCATTCCCAGTACATTGTTTTCAGCTTTTCCTTAGAAGGGAAAACAGCATTTAATGGGCCATTCCAAAGATCAATCAAGCCTATGCAACCCAGAAGAGATTTAATCCCACGCAGCCAATGTATTTTGTGAAACGAATCTGATTTTATTACATCCATAAAGCCACTCCTGTAATGGACAAGTTCTTCTGTGCACCAGAGCCGACGCCAATAAAGTATTGGGCGAAGCTTCACAAGGTATTCAAGTGGCTTTTTACCAAGGTCCAATAATAAAGGACGCAGTGGTGTGCTTGAGGGGAGACTTGTAATCTTGCGTAAAAACGCATTTTCAAGCACCGTCAGGCTGTTCAGATTGCCAAAACCCCAGAGCTCAGCCCCATATAGGCATGAACTCAGAACCGTTGTCCCATAAACTTCTAATACTGGTGAAATTGGCTTTGTGAATGAGGTTTTAAATCTGGAAAGAAGAGCACCTGATTTTTGTTTGTGTATTAATGCGGCATGGTCTAGTTGGCAGCCCCAACGCATATCTTTCTGCAATGTAATGCCCAAATAAGTAAATGAGGAGACCTCCTCCAAGGGTAAATTATTCATATAGATCCTTCCCTTGTATGATTTATGTACATTAAAGGACATGAACTTGGTTTTTTCAGTATTAACTACCAGGCCCCTCACTTTGCAGAACTCTTCAAAACACCCAAGTGCCTTTTGTAGGCCACTTGGGGTCTTGGAAATAATCAACGTATCATCCGCGAACATGAGAATGGGGATACGTGATCCTGACAATACTGGCGCGTCGGTGGGGGTCAGCGAGAGGAAGTCGGCCACCCCGTTGACAAAGAGCGAGAACAGGGTCGGCGCCAAAACGCACCCCTGCCGCACGCCCCTGCCAACCGGGAAGTCCTCCGTCACCTCTCCCACACCCCCCCAACGGACCCGTGCGACATTCCCCTCATGTAAGCGGATAACTACGGAGAGAAGTTCAGGTGCAAGTCCCAATTCACTCAGGACCTGCCAGAGTTTACTACGTGGGACCAGATCGAAAGCCGCTTTCAGGTCCACAAACACCGCATATAAGGCACCCTTTCCTAAGATCACCGTCTTCCAATATAAAATGACAAAACGGAAGACTTGGTCGATTGTACTTGTCCGATGTCGGAAACCAGCCTGCATTGGGCTTAGGATTTCCCGATCTTCTATCCATGTTAGGATCTCATGTAGAAACATTCGACCAATAATCTTCTGTATCGAGTCTATTAGACTGATTGGCCTGTAATTACCCGCAACAGACTTGTCCCCCTTTTTAAATACCGGGACAATTTCTGCTCCCTTCCACGAGAAGGGGATATCAGCTCCCTGGGCATTTGCATTAGCAAGACGCATAATGTATCTACACCATAGGTGTCTATCGCTGGTGAACACGTCTGCTGGGATTCCGTCCATACCAGGTGCTTTACCCCCAGTCACTTTATCTAAAGCCCTCTCTACATCTATTGGTAAAAATATTGCTTTATCATAATAGACATGGCTAAAAGTATCACTGGAATTTTCTTCCCAGGATGCAGCATACTGGGGTTTAAAATGATCAACCCATGCATTCTGGGCCACATTATTCTGTGGGCGCTCTGGTATCCCACCCCTATCCCATTTATATATGTCCCAGAACTGCTTACTATTCTTGCGCCTGCAAGCATCAAGGAGATCTTTCCACATTTCATTGTCCCACATTTCCTTTGCCTCTTTCAAAATCTTCCTATAGTATAACCTGGCAGATCTTACCAGTATTGGATTTTTCATTTTGAGGGCGCTGCCGAGTTTAGCCCGGGCTTTCCTACAGTCAAAATTATACCATCCCTCTTTATTGTGGTGCTTAAAGGGTCTTTTTGAGATAGGTTTAACAAAATATTTCCTCAAACCCTCAAAAAGGTTATTGTGAACTTCCACCACAGTCTGGCAAGAGCTCCAGCCCTCTGCAGCTATACCAGGTACTTGTAATGCACCAATTACTTCTTCATTAATCGCTGTCGTAATTTTTGGGTCTTCTACAATCCTGTCCCATTTTAGATAGCGCAAGTTATTAGACACAGATTGTTCGGGCTCAGGGTTATCTTGCTGGGCTGGTAGATTACCAGAAAAAGACAAATTAAATAATGAGGCAAGTGGGTGATGGTCGCTCTCAGTTCGGTTAATAACCTTCATATCTCTAAGATAGGGCCAGAGCTTCACATGAACAAGCAGATAGTCTATTCGACTCGCCCTACGGCCATTGTCAAAGGTGTTCATCCCCAGTTTGTCTGACACACTTCTACCATTAGCTGCCCTCAGGTGGTTGCCTATACACAATCCTTTTAGCTGAATTGCTGCCTCTGTCCACCTTTTTACAGGAGCAATCTCGAGGGCTGGAATTCCCCAGCTAGCGTCCTCCTCTGCTGTAAACTGTGATATATCATGGCCCAAAGGCTCGAAGGAGGTATTAAAGTCACCTGCTACTAGGGGTAAAATATTCAAGGGCAAGGAGTCTAATATCTCTTCCAGTTCTTTAACAACTAGAGACTTTTTGCCCCCCGGTAGACCTCGTGCATACACATTAAAAATTTCCAATTTAATCCCAGACTTTGAGGTAATCCTGATTGATAATATATCGTCACTGATTCTTGGACCTTGGTTTACTCGACACCCCAAATCCTGCCTTGACCATATGGTTAGTCCGCCAGACGGGCGGCCTCTTATACTTTTTAATGCAGGAACATAAAAATTGAGGAAGCCATTACAAAACACAGGATCTACTGACCAAGTCTCTTGGAAAAGACATACATCGTATTTTGTTATGAAACCCATCCATTCGGGATGGCCAATTTTGGGGGATAGACCTGCGATGTTCCAAGATATTATGGACAGTGGGCCCTTCTCTCTATTTTTCCCCTTGTTGATGTCAGGACTCCATAATGAAGTACTTAAACTATCCCTCTCTGGGTGAGTCAGGTTGTCCTGAATACTAGTTCCCATATTGGATTTGGTGCAGTACTCATTATCTCTTCCTGCACCACTTGGAGAGTATAACAGACACCCCACCTCTTTCCCCAGAATTATTGGGCTTGCCGCTCCTATCTGATTCAGGTCGGTTGTTATTGACCCAACTAACGGGTTTAATTCATTACCAGATCTATCGGCCTCAATTATATTTAAGTTTAAGTTTGAGTGGTCATCCCCTTTCTCGAAGAGGATTTGACTTGGTATTATTACTATATTCCTAGCATCTAGATGGGCTGGTCGTCAATCACAATATTCCAGCCCGGAGGACCTAGCTATCCCATACTGTACTTTGGATCCTCTGTTAGTCCTGGCACAGTTATCAAAACCTTTTTGACCACGATCATCTGGGGAGAGCTGTTGATGTTCACAGTAGAAGAAGGACAGAGGCAAGGAAAGAATGGGGGTACGCGAGTTTGATTTCTGCCAATTACAAATATGTTCCACTGCCTTTTTATCCCTGAAATTAATTATTATGCAGTCTCCCACTATTGTTTTACTCTTCGGGCCTACCCAATCAACTCGTCTAGCAAAAAGAATTTCGGCTGAAACGTGCTGGGGTAGAGGGCGGTTTGAGTTAAGCCAAAAAACGCACTTATTTTTCAATTCCCCATAATCCTCCCTTTTATCTGAGCCCAGTGGTCTAACCCCTGCCAGAATCACCACATAAGGTGTGGACTCTGGTGGGAGGTGTATACTTGGAGATTTTCTTACTACTATAGTGCTAGGGGCTTCCATAGCTACTGGGCTTCCATTAGCTGTTACCCTCCCTGCGCTCACTGTGTTACATGCAATATTCTTTTTAATGACCCGGGATTCCTGCCCTAGTATTGGGGGATTGGGTTTAACTACAGCGGGAGTAGAAATTGGAGCAACATTAACAGATGTAATGCATTTATCAGGCGACATGCCAGGCGATATAACAGGCATCTGACAATTACTAACGTTTTTTTGACGAGTCAGTGCTGATGCGTGTGACAACTCCAAACAGACCAATCTATTTTCTATTGCATCCAATCTGTCATAGATTGGAAGACATGTTTTATAGAAGATTGATTCTATCTTTCCCCAAAAATCAACTCCTAGATCTTGCGACAATTCTTTAGATGGAATCGAGGGGGGGAATGTGGTTCCTCCATCTCCGTCTCCAGGGCCAGGAGTAGATTTTCCAGAAGGGGCCGGAATCATTTCACAAGCATCTTCGGGAATAGTTCGCCTTGCCTTAGCGTTTTGCCCTCCGATTGCCAATTCCCCGCGTTTTCTTTTAGGTCTCTGGCTCTTCATGTTCCCCCTGTTGTTTGAAGTTGATATTTTCCCCTTAGCATTCGTGGCGGAACGTGTCTTAACACTCTGGGACTCAATATCAGTTTGAATGAGGTTCGCTTGTCCCACTCTGGGTCTGGTATTAAGATTAGCTCCTTCGGATTCAGGAAGGCAGTGAGGGGACCCTTCGTAAAGGGGAGGGCTGTTTACTACCTCATATACCGCCAAGCTTACATCATTATCAATTCTCGGTGTTTTACTATGCACCAGGGAATTAACATGGGCCAGGTGACCCAATGAAGAACGTTTCTCTACCAGGGATCCCAAGGAGAGTCGTTTCTCAGTCTGAACAATTTCCTTTTCCAGGATTGATGAAACTCTCACCAAAAATTGGTCTAATGTACCAGCCATGGCTTTCCGGCCCGTAACCGGAAGCAGACGTCATTGTACAGCCAGGTGTTAAGACTGAATTGCGTCCTTTAAGGCAACCGTGTACAATACGGCGAAAATATTATTTGGAGCACCAGGGCGCAGATACAATTTGACTAACCTTGTCTGATGGATAAAGAAAGGTGTCCCATCCCGTCCTCAATCGGCCTCAAACGGGCTCAAATGGGCCCGCCCTTGGCCCGGCGCGCGCCCGCGCCGCGGAGATGGGGGAAGAGTTTTAAAGGTCAAGGTGGGATCCGGTGCAGGTGTGGGCCGCCAAGCCCCCTGGGCCACGTAGTCCTGGTCCCGCTGCTCTCCAAACACAAAAGCGATGTGGCTCCCGCGCCAGCGGGAGCGGCGAGGTCTTTTAAAGGTCAAGGTGGGATCCGGTGCAGGTGTGGGCCGCCAAGCCCCTTGGGCCACGTAGTCCTGGTCCCGCTGCTCTCCAAACACAAAAGGGATGCGGGTTCCATCACAAAAGTGCCACACACCGGCTCAAAGTGTAGAATTTGGATTTACTTTTCAGCACAAACTAAGCTGGAAAGTAGCCCTAAAGTGACGCAGAGCAGCACTATGCACGACTTTATGCTTCCTTGTTTCAAGGGGGAGTACCATGAGTGGTACATGGGTGTTTCCTTGTAACCACTAATGAATTTTGATGCGAAGTCCTACCTCCTAAAAAGGTAGACAGGGCCTTGTACCAAAAATGAGCACAACCTTTAGCAGGCATAATGTCGGAGAAAAGGTTCAACATTTCCAAATTTGCATGTGCTCTGTACTGTATCATACACATACAAACTTAACATTTTTTAAACTGTATTTTGTACTGGAAGGTTATCATCTGGTGCAAAATGTATCCTAGACTTCATGCACACATCCTTGCACTAAGGTGCACGGCTGCCTGAAGTGACCCAGCGCAGAGAGAGAAACAGTGCCATATTTAAGTAGATATTGTTTTGTTCTGCTCTCTCCTTTTGATGCAACGCAGCACAGCAACTCTGTTTGGTACAGCACTTGTGTCAATGTCACAGAGCTTTTAAGACCATCCTGGCACCTTATTCTGGAACAAGTAATAATAGAAATGAAAGCACGGTTTAATACAGCAAGTAAGGTTTAAATACACCATGTATTGTAATTGACAAGACAGCAAGATTTAAATGTTATAAGATGTCCAACCAGAGGGTTTCAGGTGCACACAAACAAGTGCAGTACTGAAAGACGGGGAGAACTACATGGGCGATAGAGAAAACCACGGAAAGGGGTAGAGAACCACACTAGGAGACATCTGGGAAACACATGCACTGTAGTGGACAATGCATAGTCTGCTAGCCGAGACCTAAAAATACCTTACAGTGTGTCTGGTGGCTGCTCCTGCAAAGAACGACTGACAAATTGACTAGGAGCAAAATATAGGAGTAAAATACAGATATCTTGGTTGTCTAGAAGGTTTTCTAGAAAGGTTAGAGATCTTTCTGCTCGAACATTATCCCATTCCAATGATTTTTGCTAAGAAACTAGTTGAAGAAGTGCACACACAAATAATTGCATACCACAACAACAAGAATATTGAACAGGAAGTGGGTTGTAACTTTATCAACCTCAAAAGGACGTAATCTGAATTGCCCTGATTAATTCACACCTGCAGCCAGGGCCAATAGAATTATGCGATTCTGCAGCCACTGAGTTTTTCTCATAATTATTGGTTTCCCCCATTTACCACATACTCTGGTGCATAATTTGAAGGTTTGAAAAATAATTGTTTTTAGCTGAAACAGATCAAAAGTTACTAAAAATGCTGTAATGTGTGTTGTTGTGCAGTTTCATATTGGTGTATTTCAGTGTTAAACTAGAGCTAATAAGGCAAAACTTTTGTCCAGACAGTGTTACCATGTGTAAAAATAACAAGATATTGAACTGATTTGATCACAATTATGCCGCATAATGCAAGTTTTCTCACTGCCTAATTTAGTTAAACCCTGCTGCATAATTTGGTCCTCTCTTGCCATATAATTGCAGACTCCTTTCTACAGCCTACTTGTTAATGCTGGCAGAGTGGCTCAGCGAGTTAACGTTTGCCACTGAAATATGCAGTGATCTGCAGTCCACGGGTTTAAACTACAGGAAGTTAAATTCAGCCTTCCATTCTTCTAGTAGGTAGCTAAACTGTGCTTCATTAATATGGTCAACAGTAATACCTGTTATTTACAGTGCTTAGAAACAGCAGAAGTGAGGTATGAAGCACTGCATTAAAAATTAGTTATTGCACATATGTCTGCAGCCAGTGCATGGGTCCGTTGAACTATCTTAAAAGCTAGATTCTCTTCAGCATGCCTGACAGTAGGGTTCAGAACATTTGGGGGATCGTTTAGAAAAGCTAACACTCCAGAAACTTCATCTTTTCTGCACTCCCTGCAAGAGAGCATAGGGATAGGGGGGGCAGGTTTCCTCATGCCCCTTCCCTATATGAGTTCTCATTTTATTTAATAATACAGCAATATTCATCTATATAACCTTTTCTAACCTGCGCACGGTCGGTTGATGACATTATTCATCGCTGAGTTTCTAGTAGTATCAGTCAATCTAATTTATGTCCTTTAATTTAAAACATCAGCTTTCAATGAAATAGCTAATATTTCTTTCCCCTGAAGCTTGTGCAGGTGGGCATGGCACTGCGCTTGATCTTGCCTGTGCTCCTGTTTGAGGGACAAAGAAAGGAGATCGAGGGGGTCATAGGGTGGGTTGAGGAGAGAGTTCATCCTCATTTCTAAACTGAGATACTGCAAGGCTCAAAAATCATTAAAATGTTTCTAGACCTGCAGGTCTAGTAGCCTGAATAATCTACTCAACCTAACTGTAATGTACTTGACCCATGAACTGGTCCCAAATTGTGTGATACTAGGGAAATATTTTGTCTTATTGAGCCGCCTTTTTCTTCATTAAAACATAAGAGAGCACCTTCAAATATGCAAGTTCACTATTTCTGCTGTACAAAAAAACTCTTTATTTACTAGACTAAACATTTGCTCCATGTCTAATAAGAATCAAGCCCACATTTGGGTACAAATGATCCCTGGCTTAACTCGTAGTTACTAATAGCATTGTCATCTGGGCAGGAGCAGGAGTATTTCCCAGTTCATGTTTAAAAACTTACTTTTCATATATTACTCAAGCGTGATGTGGTCATTCACAGATAGCACATTTCCCATTGACATGGCCCTAAAACTTTCCCACTAACATGTAGTTTTACTGATAAAATTATACAGCGCATAAACAATGTTTGGAAATTGGGTTTGAGCAAAAATATTTGAAATTTGTACCTCATCCAATAAAGTGTTCTGTTTTGTTTTGATCCTATAAAAATCTTTTTTATACCACAGAATTTCAAAAATGTGTCTTCATAACAAAATCCTCTAACTTCAGTCACAAGAAGAAAAGTAAATGTAGGAAGACAAGTTGACCTCTGTCTCTGAAAGCCAAGCAAATGTAACAAGATAAGATTTAAGGGCATCTTTATTGCACATTCACTTTGTGAGCAAGCAGAACACCTGTTGTCAGCTCACCAGAACAGGGGAGTCGGCCCTAAAAATAACTGATTAAATCTGGCTCACTATAGTGAGTGGATTTTTCGAGCCCTGTACTGAGATTCCAACAAAGGTCAAACATGGCCTCGAGACAAAACATACACTGAGGAAAAATACATCTCCTTTAATTCATACAAGTCTAACAAAATGGTGAAATCCTCATGAAAAAAGTCATAGTAATGAAATATTGACCAATACATATTTTCGTTAAAACCAAAAACTGAATGACATTTTGCCACTTATATCACATTATTAATCAGATTAATGGAACTTGTTTTATCGAGCCATAAGCATGAAAGGCTGAATTGGCCCTGCTGGGTTTGACCAAGAGACTGCTGGTTGCACTCATCTCTCTACAGCAGGCGTTTAACCACTGTGAACACAAACAGGGACAATGAGTCAATCATGGGGTACCCAAATCAACGAGGTCATAATGTGTCAATAGTAGAACACAATGCTGGGACAGCAAGAGGAAAGCTGAGGTGAAGAGGGAAGAGTAAGAAGAAAGAATATTAAGTGTTATGTGGGGCTTTCATAGCGGTTACAACATACGCTGACTGGGCTAATGCTTCTTTCTGAGCTTGTGCTAATTTGCATAGATGCATGTATGTACTGGAAGTTATGTAGGGAAAACCTAGTTAGGAGGCATTTAAGTACTGTGGACAGTATACATTTTATACACAGGATTGCAGCAGGTGAACAACAACTGTTATTTTATAGTGCCACTCCTGGAATTAGTTGAGCACTCCACACAACCAAAAAAAAGGGACACCAACACAGCTCATCTCATCATTCGTGAGAGCGCCTGCTCAAAGGTTGAAGCATATGTATGTTCAAGAGGCAGGCCACAGGCTAGAGGATTCCAGCTGCCTTAAGCATGGAACAGACACATCATGATTCACGACCCCCTAATGAGCAATCACAGCCGAAGCACATGTTGTGAAAGTGGTACATGTACTATTTAAGCGCTACGAGTGTGAGTAAATAATCAAAACTGGAGGAAAAAATAAAACAGTCCTTTAATCATTGGTAAACTCTTTTTTCAATGTCGCGTGACGACCTCCGATTCAATGACATTAGGCAGCAGATACAATCTGAAAGTGTGACTCATGTGTACAGCACCTCTCTGCACCCCACATTCATGCCCAAGCACATGACCAAGTTCACCACTGAGTGAAAGAAACACCCTCCTACACCTTGCACACAACATCCCATTGCGTCCTGCAGACACCTCACTATATAACCTAATCCCTACCAACAATGCATGACTAGTGGGTTAAACTCAGGTAGATGAAGTGCTATACAAATATGGCACAATGGGTCAAGAAGTTTGATTCAGGAATGCATGCTTGCCTCAGGGAACATATATGGACACAATCTAAGGCTTTTTAATGCACAGACAGAGGGACAAGTGCCTTGGTGCAAGTCAACAGCACTATAACATCCTGAGTGCATAAAAAGCAGCAAGAGGAAACAGGCGCTAAGAGTGCTTTGTACTGGAAGAATGTGTGACTGAGGAGTGAAGAAGTTAGAACAATGACCAGATTAACAACGTAGTACTTTTTCCTTCTAAAGATTCCCAAAGTAGTTTGCATGTGCGGCACAGACTTAATTTCAAATGAGGTGTAGTGGAGCCGACGGCTAGCGACCCCTTCACAGTCGGGGTGGATGGTGTGGTTTAGGGTTGTATGTCATTACTACGCATTTCGTTGCAACGCATGCCTTTACTACGCATGCGTTACAACGCGAATGCGTTACCACGAATAACAATTACCACGAAAATGCATTTACCACGCATATCGGTAAAGGCATTTTCGTGGTAAATGTTCTTATTTTTTTATAATAATACCCCTGTGCGACCCCCCGCCCCTTTTTCTTCTAATAAATTCCCCTCCCCTCAACTTTAAAAATGTTTCCTGGTGCGATTCCCCCACCCACAAACCCTTAAATGTATCTCTTCGCTACACGTCCCCCTCATTAATTCCTTTAATTAAATTCCCCCTTACCTCGCTACGTTCTCTCCTCTGGAATCTCTTCCGATCTGCTTGGCACGTCGTAAAGAGGAAGCGGAAGTGTCTTTCTGTTTCCTCTAACGACGGTACGATGCCGATTGCCTCCACATCGATGGAATCAGGATTATTTTTTTTTGTGGGGGGGTATCCCCCCCAACAACCCTTTTTTAATATTACCTTTAGCTCACATGCCTTTACTACGTATCTCGCAGTAAAGGTATGCATGGTAAAGGCAATCGTGGTAACCACGCATGCGTTGTAATGCATGCGTGGTTACTGTTATGCGTAGAAACGGCCGCGTTGTAGTGGCCGTTTCCCGTGGTTTAGGTGTTCAAACATGTAACACTGAACGAAATGACCAGGCCTACCAATGAAAGGCAGATTACTATATTTTTAGTTTCTCTTTCTCTTTTAAGCAGCGGAATAACAGAAAACCTCTATCAAGACATTTGTAACTTGAGAGGCCGAACTCATCCGAATGGATAGCTGCCGCCCAACGAGGAATCTTGCCCAGCGCAGTATAGTCACTTTGATAAGAAGGCTTTTACATCACCTGCCTTTTGACTCGCTCCTTTGTCCCCCCACCCTGAACAGATTTGTCACGAGTCAATGCTGTTTACTGAAATACTTTGTGTTGGATTGCATCACGATAAATGTTGTAAAGCGCTCTGATACCTTCGGGTCTGGCCAGCGCTATATAAAACTCTTAACCCCTTCAGCGCGGCGCGGATTTCCGCGCCACGCTGAAGGTTCTGAGCGCGGGCGGGGCCATGACGGAACGGTTCCGTCATAAGCACAGCCCAACCGACGTGCATGACAGAACCGTTCCGTCATGCGCGTCGAAGGGGTTAAATAATAAATACACTAATAGCAATAACAGATGCACACTTGCTGCTGTATTTCTTGTTTCAGCATTCCAAGTTTTTGGCCATGCCAACTAGCAAATCAATTCGCAGCTACCAAGGCAGACAAAGATAACAAATAAATAAACACCTCAGCAGTGAGATCACTTTTGGAATGTTCTAAATGCAGGAGGGGTGGGCCACGCACATAAATAGAGCATGCCACTTCCGCCAGAGTTGTGGACATTGAAAAGCTTTAAAAAAGCTGAAAGGCCAAAGACAAACAAAAAGACACACAGTGTGAGATGTAGGTTTTGAACAATCTTTTCTGCCCCCGCAGTACGAATTCACCACAGTCGTAAATACCAAAACAAAGTATTTTTCTCTTACTCTACACAAATACATTGACGATTATACCCCGGAAGAACCGTTAAATAGCCAGCATAACATCTGCTCTACTTCACTTCCTCAAAACTGATTTACATCACAGTGACACATTCTGAAGGTGTCAACAGCACAACACTAATCACTTTATAAGTTATTTTGTGACAACGCACACTAATATATATGCTCCATGCCCCATATATATGCTCCTTTGACTTTTGATCTAGTATAAAAAAGGGCCACTGCAAACTACTTTTTGGCACTTAACAGCTGGCTCAGCATGCATCATTTTCAATTCCACACTATAGTATTAAAATCGAAAGAATAGCGCTAGGGTGCGGCTGAAAAGCGGGATAGGCGCCATACACAAACTCCAACAGAAATAACACGAAAGGGGCATGAGGAAATGGGTGGGGGGGGATAAAATAGACACAAGGGCGGGTGGAATGGGGACAGAGTGGCAAATGAAACAGGGATTGGGGAGGGGTGAGTGGGCGGTGCACAACAGCCTCAAGGAGATGCTGATCGAAAAAATGGCAGTTTATTTGGAGAGAGGATGTGGCGTAACATTTAGAGTTGCCCACTTTGGAACTGGGGAACCAGTTTCGAGTATCGGTGTCAGCTCCATGCCTACAAAAAAAAATGTGTTTTTTGTAAAACAAAATTACACACAGTGGGCGAGGCTGAGCAGTGTATTTACTATGATGCCTTAGAGCAATCACTCTGGCTGCCCGGCCCACCAAGCCCTCCACAAATAGTTTTGATTACCCAAGAAACTAACCGATATGCCATTTATAGCGCTAATGCCTAACACAGTTATCCCCTCACCGTTGCACAGACATTAATCTCCCCGGTAATTGAAGCCTGGATCCATACTATTGCAATTATGCCAATGTCAGTTTTATCTAATTTTATGTGTATATATTTTATTTTTTATCTTCACTTCTGTTCCATTAGCAGTTGTGACGTTGCAGATTGCAGCAAAGTGAAGGCAATTCTCCCTTTAAGATGGCAACCAATTCGGCCAGCCGTCTAAACACCGTACCAGGCGTCTAAACACCGTACCAGCCGTCTAAACAGCATAGCAGCCGTCTAAACACAACGGCAGGCTCACTCACGTGACTCCATCGGTGCCATGCGCCTGCGGTGAAGAAACAGCATACTCTTCCACAAATTGCACCCCACGCATCCCTCGCTCTGGCCCTGCTAAAATGGAAGGGGAAAACAACACGCCCTTTTACCTAACCACACCGTCATGAGGGCCATATATGCAATCTATATGCATAGGCAAAGCTGCCCTTGGGTTGGGGTGGCCACCTTCTAGTGTACTTATCAGACACCGACAATCTTCATTAGTGCCGGTGCATGGCATACAAGCAAAAGAAAAGCACAGCAGGTCTCTCTTATGCATGCGGGAGCAATACAAGCCGAGACGCCTTCCTCGTGATGACGCAATAGCACCCCCCGAATCTCAATGAATGTGTCCCACTCTTCAAATCTTAGGGTATATAGCCCTGGTGAGCAGCTATGATGGTTTGAATTGGGGCCGTAGGTGAGGGCGTGCGGGTGGTGTGCATGAGTGCGTGGTCCAGACGAATGCTTTGGAGGGCGGTTTGTTCCAGCATTGCTAAATCTGCTCTGAGACACCCTTCTTAAGGTGACCTGAGAGGCCCATATTGCTAGGCGGTGGGTAGGGGTTGCATGTGATTTGGTGCCTGCATACCACATACTGTTTAGCACTGTTCAGAGCGTAACAGAGGTTCGGTGGGGTGGAGTTTGTTGTTGGGGTAAAAAAAACATTTTCAATACATGAGCCAAAGGAATAGAAAAAATAGAGCACCACAAATAACATAAATGCAGAGAAGGGGACGACAACATCTAACAGGGCCAGTCTCCAAGGGAGGGAACAAACCACCAAAAGGAGGGACTAATTACACAGATTAGCCAAAGAAAAGCATGTATTTACAAAGGGCACTAACAAGAAATAAAGAGCACAAACAAGAATGAACGAAAAGAGCTGGGCGTGGTCGAAGCCCACAGAGTGGAGACAGCATGTCTCAAAGAGACAGAGCACGTGCCGCCTAGGTGAGACCTAAAAACTAGGGCCCACATTACCACGGAACTCTGACATACTAAGAAGGAAAAATAAACAAAGAAGCAAATACCCATCACACTTGAAATCCTCAGGGGTGAGGAGGGTGTAATTAGCTCTGTGCCGGGCACTCAGGCATCAACCAAACACAGGAACAAAAGAAGACACAAGAACATGCACTCTCCTGTATAAACAATTCAGACTGCAACCCTGTCGCAATCAATAAGGAAGCTCCGCAAGAAAAATAATAAAGACTGTGAAGAGTGCTTCTATAGAAACGCGGTCAAACAGCAACATACTTATCACTTACATTTTAATTGGGACAGTGTAAAATGGTGAAAAACATGAACACAGAGGTACTATGCCTTATAAATAGGGTCAGTTGATATGCGCGCCTGCTGACAAATAGTCAAGATTTTTCACACATGCTCACAGTGGTGGCTGATACAGAAGCGGGTGGTAAGCGGGACGGGGGGTTGAAAAACAACAAAATATTATTTTTTAAAACACTTACCTCTTCTGCCATCTCTCCTCTGTCGTCTCTCCGCTTCTCTTCCTGACTTCGACTCCAGAAGCAGGAGGAAGCACACAGGTTCCCTTAAGCCAATCACAATGCTGCTTTCTACATGACCGCAGTATCACAAATGATCTGAGCACCGTGGTTCGGTGCTCAGACGGGGACTATGAGCCAGTGCATGTTCTCCACTAAGGCTGTAATACAGCCTGGTGGAAAACATGCAAAGTGTGCATGACTTTTTGGCTGGCCCAAGATGGCTGGCCAAACCATTGTGCGCACATATTGTGCACAAATCACTCCTCCTCCTGTGACACCAGCCCTGCCCCGCCCTAACCTAGCCCTGTAGCTACGAAAAATAAAATGATAATAATGTTGTTATTACCCAGCATGATAGAAGTGCCAGAATTGGTCTGAGCGGGCAGGGCTTACGCACACACGGGGACTGGCAGCCTGTGGCTTCTCTTCTCCACCCAGGTGTGCGACACAGCTCTGGTTGGAGAATCCTAAGTGTGCATGTTGGTTTAGCCGCCTAAGACAGATGACCAAACCCACATGCACACTTGCAGTGCCCATCACTCATCCTCCATGCTTGCTGCTGTCATCAGGATGGCCCCGGCCCCAAAACCGGCTCCGTGATGAAAAATAAAATGATAATAAAATTGTTTTATCATTTTGTTTTTCATGTTTGCATCAGCTAGCTTTCAGCAGCGAGGCGACGCTCCTCCGCCCTAATAGAGGAGCCGCCAAAAACATGCAAAGACATTTTCAGTTGGTATCTGTTGTGCATTTTGTTTATTTGCTGCTAACGTCCTTGCTGTTATGAACTGTCTGTTCCTTGTTTTCCGATTGCTAATAGGTTGTTTTATGATGTGTGTTAACTAGAAGGTACTTCCTGCTCTCTTGTAAAGTGCACTGACGGCTCTGGGGCGAATCTGCACTATATTAAAACTGCAAAAATAAGCAAATTAAATATTGCTTCGTGTGGGCTGTTGCAAACCTGTCAAAATTAACTTATCTTTGCGATGCGCATTTTGCTTTAAGGGGGAGCTGTGCGTCCATGGTCTGTTGCGGTAATGAAACAGACAGTTACTGTTTTTTTTGCAGTTTTATATAGCACAAACCTGACCCGAAGGTATTGGAGCACTTTACATGAGCACCAACTACATTATACAAGGACACATTCGTTTTTGTTAGGCACGGGGAGATTAAGTGATTTGCCCAAAATCACAGGATGTTGAGCCTATGCCGAGACTCAAACCCCGTTCCCCAAATCCAAAGCCGCTGCTCTAGCCTTTATTAGTCACCTTACCTGCATTAACTTTCATTCCAAGAATGGAGCAAGTATTCAGTTTCTCGCTCACACCCACGTGTCAACTCTCGGCATGCAAAGCTATGCATAAAAAATACTATGTTCAATTTGGGAAAGTTGGAGGCAAAAACCAAGCCCAAGGCAGCAGTTGTAAAACACATGATGCTTTTTCAGCCAGCCAGGAATGCCAGCACGCTCCAGACAAAGAGCCCTGCACTGGGCTCTAGGGTCAGTGTCTGATTTTAAACAAAAAACAGCATTCAACAAGTTGAAATAAGGTAAAAGGTGCACCCAAACGCAACACAAAAAGGTGGATTTCGGTAGACAAAAAGGGGTAGGGTGCATGAACAAAATAAGAAAGAAAATGAAAAGACACATTAGGATGCAGGCAGTTGAACACGTTGCTCTTGACAGTGTGCCAGCAGCATAGAGACGTGCAAGGCCCCCACAACAGGGCTGTGGGTGTTTTGTCTGAGCCCTAAACTCACACACAGCAGTTTTTTTATGCAGCCTTTTCCCCCGGTTGAACCAAAAGCCTTTTGCCACGGGTCAATCCATGTTTTATAACCTCTACCGTCAAAAACCGCGTGGTGAAATCGGATGAGTGCGCCCACCCCCAGAAGGAGTAGAGAGCAAAGACAAGAAAGCAGAGGATGTTACAGTCAGTCACTGGCCGGCACAAATAAAAAATGTATCTGCAAGAGTGAAGTAGCCAGTGGAAGGACACTGGCCAGTAGACAGTGACCCGAAGGTCTACTTGGTCGAAGCTCCAGAAATGGCTTGGACGGCAAAAGCAGAGCAGGAAATGAAAGTAGATGATGTGCTGGCCAATGAGAACCACTTAAATTAGAGCGACGTTGGGATTAATGGATGGTAAGTTCAGTTAAGTAAGAGGGGGGCTCTAAGCCCCTTTTAGGAGTTTTTTTTTAAATATAAAAGACTTTGGAAGCATAGTGCAAGTGATGTGCAGGCAAAACCTAAAAAATAGCTCCCAAAAGTGACAGCAGTGGAAGGACACAAGTACTTGGGCCGTGCTCCAGGGAAGGGTCACACACAAGTAGAGGAAGTGGTGCTGATCAGCATGGATGCAAGCATTTGAGAGTGACATGAAGCTAACCACCGGTAACTAATGGTCGGCATCCAAACCTACTGATCGCAAACAAAATGTCTTGAAGAGACAGCGCATGCGCTGTCTAACCGAGACCTACATTTTTGCGACTGTAATAAGTCAACTCTAAAATTAAACTTTTAACAGTCTCGATCAATTGTACAATTGGTGAGAAAAAAAAATCTCAGTTAATTTACATTTTGCCCATTTACATTGATTATTAAAGAAGCCAGGAGCAGGAATATACAGCGTTTAAAAGAGTGGACAAACGTGGCACCATTGAAGAGTACCATTTTTTAATCCGTATTTCTCTCTTGGTTGTGTGAACATCCTTACAGCAATTTATCTCGGTTTCACAAAATGTACCTTTGCTTGCTTGGAAATAATTCAGAAAATGGTTTCTTGGTTTAATATTTAATAAGCTATTGGTAGCATGCATGGCTTCCCACTTCATTACCACTCCCTCACATTGCTAATGGACTTACTTTCCTTGAACAGCCTGAATATCAAATACATAATGTTTCGAGCGATCCTAGCAAACACCAACACATACAGTAGATACAATATTGCAGAAGAAACACAGACTAAATGATTTAATCATGGTCTGGCTTTACAGTGCAGCTGTCACCAGACAACTATGTGAGAACATCAGGAAAGGGGATTAGACTCTGCCCACATGTTGGGAGCCAGAAGTACCTGTTTTCATTGGGTAGAAGTTGTGTGCTTCCACAAAAAAGTGCTTGCTCTCTACACAGCTGTGATCATTTTGTTCATTTATCCAGCTGCCTAAATTTGACTTTTCGAATGCCCACACATGCTATTAAATTGTCTTACATAACTAGATAATTTACTGCATTTGTCTCTAACAGCAGCAATGCTGATGGGGAGGGCAGTCATTAAGTCATTAACGTACATGGATTTATAGGTCTGACCTAACAGTGCAGCTGTCACCCGACCGTTTAACTCACACCAATATTATTCTACAGTTCTTTGTTTCTACAGAAATACATATTCATTCCCATGCTATCTACTTGTAATATTTTGCATTACCATACAACATACTTTTAAAGCCAGACCTATTGGCATTGCCAATGCTTGTTTTACTATTCCAATTAGCAACAGGCCCTTGATAGAACACAGTTGCAGCTCTTGTCCGATAGACCGACCAAACAATGCTTTGATGCTTTCCAGTCTGGTGTTGTAAAAAGGGAGTCCACTTGCTCAGGGGGTCGCTGAAGATCTTAAGGGTAGCGCTGCAGATTCCTGAGAAACAACATGTCGCCACAGCCGAGAACAGCAATGGGTCGGGGCATGAAACACGCTGCTTTGTGGCTACACAAGGGTGTCATTGGACAGTTGCCCAAACAGTAACTGATCAATGTCCTTGGGCGGATGAGTTCGAGTGAGCTCACAGGCGACATTTTGTTTTGAGGAACGCGCTCGGTGTGGGCTGCTGGCCAGCAGTGCCTTGCTCAGCTGCTCTCCCCGTAACCGGGTAACAGCAAATATAATGGCTCAAGCTTGAAGCAAACACAGTGGAGCTGATTGAGGTGGCCTCCAAAACAGAGTGTGTCTGCAAATACAAAATCCAATAACCACTATGGAGCATCTGAAAAGGTGTTTCAGCTACATTTATCTACAGCAAACGAATGCACCCAACTTAAGGCACCATAGATAATACTTTCCAGAAATGCAATATTCCTCTGAATTTTAACGTAACATACTCTCTTCATTGAAAGTTGAAGGGCAGATAATTCGGAATACACTGTTTTTGAAGAAAAACACTATTCCGATTAGATCTTTTGAGAAACACTATATTTAAAACTCGTTTGCAGGGGTATGGGATTTATAAAATGTACACTTTTCCGTGGAAATCTGAGAAATCTACTTGTGCTGTGCAAAAAATCCACTTTTCGCATTTGGTGCCAGGCAATGAGGTGGCAAACCATGGCAGCATGTTCTTTCTATCAAAGCTCAAAATACACTCGACTCTGATTACATCCAGGCACATATTATATCATGGGTTTGATGTTAGCAAGGCTCCGGCAATGCTTGCATTCTGCTTACACTGCAGTCTGAAAAAACAGAGCTATATTTGTATCAAACTTTTGGCTATTCATAAGCTCCCTTTATGAATGTTTCCTGTATAAGTAAATTTTTCAGCACAGAGGGCTCTGAACATTCTCTCATTTTTATTATGCTGGGAATCTGATTATAGCAGAGTTCAGGATATGTCTTTGTTTTCATTCAACAGTTGCTTTCTTTCTTACTTTAGTTTCTGAATTGTTCTGACAAATGTACTTTTGAGCAGTCACTCAATTTCAGAAAACGTTACTGAAAAGAAAGCCAGATTATGTTTGTTGTCCATTGACTAGGATTCCAATTGAGGATGAATGAAACCGCTCACAGTCTCAATACCTCCATTTGACAACGTTGTGTAATTCTTGGACACATACCTTCCTCTCTCTGGGCCTCATTTTTTTCTTATTTGCCCTAATTTTGAGCATATACTAAGTGATAGCTCAATGGTTGGTTTACATTTTACAACTCAATGAACTCTGCAAAGTCTTGTTGGAGCCAAAATGTTATGAACCAGTTTCTGAAAGCTATTTACAATTGTAGGTTTTGCTTACATGTGCATTAATTGGTTTTGCACTCATAAAAGGATTTACTCGCATGAGCAAATCTACTCACAAGAACTGGAAGTAGGAGGAAAATAGTGTTAAGTGATATTCACCAACTTCTTTCAAGACCCTTCTCACCCTGGAATGGTCCAAAATGTACAGGGTATCCAGCGCTACATAAATGAAAACCCTTACCTCTTCTTTCCCGCCACTATCCTTTCTAAATCCAAAAAACAAACTCACATGTCCACTGCTCAAATAAATTTCATATCTTCCTGTACTAATTAACCACTAATTCTTTTTTGGTTCCGTAGTAGCGTACTACTTGCCGAAAAGTGCTTAGATGGATATATCCCTTTTTTTTTTTTTCTATTTGATGGTAATAATTCTGGAATTCTATGTTACCTTGTGTTACAAATTGCCAAATTTCTTGTAAACTGTATTATCTTTTGTGACTCACTGTAGTCGAAATAAAGATTAAAGAAAGAAAGAAAGCTTAGACACCTCGTCAGGGGTAGTAAGCCCTATATAAATGCAATTACAATAAACAATTCATTCCTGACCGTTACAGGTTTAAAACTTTCTACAGATTGGGAAGGGAACCAACCCCCTTCCAAAAAGTAGGATGTAGGGAAAAGGAGTTTCTTATGGGATAAATATAACCCCTCCCACCTCCCCCCCCCCTCCGGAAAATGTTTTATAATACGTGAATTTGCACTTTCTCTGCAGATTTGCACATGAGGAAATATGCCCAAGTATTTTAGCTCCTGCAAAAATGGAATTGACAGTAGTTTTCTAGAAGTATGGTTTTAATGTTTACTTCTGTAAACTTGTCTGAATTACTTAAAGGTGTAATCTGCCCCAGTTCATGGTCAGAGACCTGCACGTGCCATCTGTGACTTTTTAAAGAATAGGGCCCCTAATTTATTTATTTATTTACTCTTTGTCCATAAATTTGTCCTGAATGATCTTACAGTGATTCTCCATTATTTTAATTTTAATACTGGTATGCATCAAACACTTTTTTTTACTAAGCGATGCATAACATAATGGCTTTTTGAATGTTTTTTCAGCTCAGATGGGCACTGTGTGTGCACATGAATAGTGGCTATCTTGTAGTGCGTTTTCTTTAAGTGAACAAAAAAAGGGTGTAATGTAAGATGATCACCATGTCTGCCCACGTGCAGAGGTCATCTTAGAATGTGAAGGTGACCTTGTGATTCTTTTTGCTTTAAGGATATGCTTTCCAGGATGGCATTCCAACAAGGCCACAACTTCCACCCCCATACATTAGATTAACAAAACTGGTGAAATAAAATGTTTTAATCAAAAGGTCAGTATGAGAAACTGTGCACAAGATGCGTGATAGAAAAATACAAGTAGCAAATAATTGGTAGAACAATGAAATGCCAGAAATAAGGATGATTTGACACTGCACTTCTTCAAGGGGCACGTAGGTGGCGCACAAACATGAATTTGCATGATCACCTCCTCACTATGAAGGTTAACTCACTGCACTTTGCCACCTTTAGGTAATGACATCTAATGCATGATATGTAAAAGGGTTTAGACAGCCAGCATTTCTGTACCAACTGGCGCTTAGAAAATGAGGTTTTCTATATTTTGGATATTTTGAAAAGGAGCCTTTTCTGTTTATTTTACTTTTAGTTTAGTGAGTGCATATTTACAGATCATCTTGGGTTTTCAAGTAACTTTTTCCTTTTCATTTTGCCTATTGCAACAAGCTTCTCCATTTCATGCTGCTATTTAAAAACACAAATGCTGTTCTGTGCCATCTTGAGTTTAGTGACTGAGGTTCTCTAGAACATTTTGTGAATGAACCATAGTAGGTTTAGAAATTAACCATCCGCACCATCTCGAGTTTAGAGAATAATCATGTGTACTCCATCTAGAGTTTTGAAATCAGCTCTGTCTTATCATCTTGAATTGGGGGAATGAGACTTCCTGTTTCATCTTGAATTTAGAATAAGGGCCTTTAATAGGATCTTGAGATGAAAAAACATCTCTAATATCGCATCTAGATCTTAGAGAAGTCTCTTCTGGATCTTCAGGAGTTTCAAAGCAAACATTTATATATTAAGTGAGGAGCATGATATTTTCAATATTATACTGAACTTAGTATATGAATGTTGTGAAATTATTTACACACAGTATGCTTTTCTGCAGTGACTTAAGTGGGTAAAACTGTACAGCATGTTGCAGGGTTACATAGGGGGCTTTAAAACAGTATCCTACAAATGAGTCTGTAACCATGAGATTTTATCAAAAGTTATGAAATTCTTAGACACAATTGTTCTCACTGGAAATTAAACATTATAGCTCAAGGCTGAATGTCACGTACCGAAGGTTCTGCAGGCGGAGTGGGCACGGGCCCTGGCACAGGATCCGCAGGTGTTCCCATAGTCGTTTGGCACAGAATGAGCTGAGCTCAGAACAGTGTGAGTTGGCATGGAGGAATCACTCTGCAAAACAACAGATTGGAACAGTGAGGGATGCAGAACTCTAGAAAGGCAGTGGCATAGCATTAAATGATGCCCCGACCCCTGCAGACTCGCATATGTCACAGATATTCATAGACCTTGGGTTGAATGGAGGCCTCCGGAAGGCTGGCCGGCCCTCTACACAACAGGGGCCTGCGGTACGCTCCTGTAGGTACGGCATGATAAGACCCAACCTCCCCCTGACAGGCTACCCGCTGCCCCACAGGCTTCCAGCCCTATGCCAACCACTACCCCGTTTCCTTCATTGCTGCAACAGAATGTGTCACAAGACTTCAGGGTGGTGGTAAAAGCCCAGTTTATTAGCATTATGTAACAAGATCAAAAAATGGATATAAAGCATTACAATAATAATCAGTCATTAATCAGCCATAGCCCATGCATTGCTGACAACCATAAATCATCAGCAATCATAGCTCAGTGTTCCTTTGTGAAGAACTATATATATATGTACCTATAAGCCATAATTCATCATTTTGACAGCACCATTGTGACAGCTCGTGTTGTGGGCCACATATCTGGGCTTCCTTTGCTACCATGATGTGGCATACGAGGCCTTCTCTGGCCGTACCTGGGCTGCTTTGCCACTCTCCCTTTGGCTTCTTTGTTGTCTCTCGGTGTCCCTGCCGTGAGGCATCCCGAGGACTATCTTTCTGGCAACTTCTTACCCACCACCGGCCTACAGGCCGCCCTTCAGAGTTTATTGGTGCAGGTTAAATGGTGCTGACCCTGCCCTGGCGGCTTCGATGCCCCACCCGCCTGGCTTGGGGGTGTGGACGGGTGGGACAATGATGGTGAACAGCAAAGCAGATTCCACTTTTTGCTCCCTTTGATTTGGGAGGCCCGTTTCCAGCAGCCGCACCTCAGCTAAGGCTGAGGAACGTCACTGCACATGAAAAATAAAGCGTTATTATCATTTTATTTTTATGGTGCTAGACTGACACAGTTTTGATAAAGGGGCAGGGCGGGGCTGGGTGTCAGCTATCGGGGGAGGAGTGGTATGTGCACTTAAGTGCGCTTGACGTCTCGGGCCGGCCAAACATTCATGCGCACTTTACATGTTCTACGGCCTGGGTGGAGAACATACCCAGGCTCCCACTCCCTCTCTGAGTGCCGAACCACGGCACTCAGATCAATCATGATGCTGCAATCAGCAGCGTTGTGATTGGCTTGGGAGCCTGGGTGCTTCCTTCCTGTGCTACCTCGTCGAAGTAAGAAGACTGAAGGAGAGGCAGCGACAGCCAGGTAAGTCCAATTTTTTTTAAACCCCTCCCCTCGCGTACCCCCTTCCCCAGCCGCCCCCACCACCACGGCCCTAGGGCAGCCGCTACTTCCCGTTCCCGCTGCCTCAGATTGGCCCATCTTCCCTGGGCCTGGACTAGTCACGTGCACGGTATTTCCCGAGTGGGCCAAGGCAGCAACAACAACAAGATTGCGGGGAGGGTAAGTAAGGTCAGGACCCACCCCGTGCCTTCCTCCACCATACCTCCAGCCTCACAGTGACGCCCTCTGTGCACGTTAGCTTCGGTCCTCTAAGGGTCCGGCTGCGCCTCCCCGGTGACTTGTCTTCCTTGAAATGCATTTTGTTAGGGCCCTTTCTTTTCGCCTCCTTCTTTTTCCCTCTTGGGCTTTAGCTCACTGTTCACTTACCTCTCTCTTTCCCTCTGTGACCCTCCCCTAGACCACCTCTCTCTCTCCACTCTCACGTTCCACCTTTCACTCTGTCCCTCTATTTCTGCCACTTTGTCTCTGTCTAGGTCACTCCCTCTGTTTCCTGCCACCCTTCCTCTCTATCCCCAGACTTCCTGCATGTCCCCTTCCTCTGTCACTCCCACTCTCTGGTTCTCTCCCTTACTCCTCCACCTGTCCTCTTGCCGCGCTCTGAACACATTTCTCTCTCATTCTCTCGTGTCTTCTCTTTCATGCTTGCATCTCTACTTGTCTGTGGCGTACCCTCTCTTTCCCTCTTCCTGACACTCTCTCTCAGGCGCACACTCTTTCCTATATTGTTAGCCTCTTTCTCTCCATCCACAGCCTTCTCTCACTTTGTCCCTAACTTGGTGTCCACTTACAGTTACCCCCTCTGTTTCTCTCTTTCCAGTGCTCTGTCATTCACTCTACGGGGCAGATTTATAAGCCCCTTGCGCCACTTTTGCGTCACTTTTAACATGGGAAAAGTGACGCAAAAGTGGCGCAAGGGGCTTATAAATCTGCCCCTACATGTCCAAACCCTCGCTCTCTCTCTCTCCCATTCAGGGCCGGACTGGGAACCAAAACCGGCCTTGGCAAAGTACAAGGCGCCCCCCCCCCCCCCTCGGGGGGTTGGGGGTGCCGCCGAGCTCTTTGCCAGGGCCGGTTTTCGGCTGATTTTGTTATAGGGCCGATTTTGCAGCTATGCTGCAAAAACGGCCCTGTAACAAACACGGCCCCCATGGGCCCAAAACCGGCCCCCACCAGTCCGGCCCACCGGGGATTGCCCGGTGCCCGGTGCCCGCTACGGCCAGTCCGGCCCTGCTCTCATTGCCATATCTGTCGATCTCCTGTCTATCCACTGCTCTCTCTCAGTCACTCTTAAAGTCTGTCCAACTCCTTTCTTCTCCTGTCTGCCCACCTGTCTTTTTCCACTTTTCTCTCGATGTCCCTCCCTATGCCGCCTCTCTCTCTCGCTGTGCCTTTTTCACGTCCCTCGCTCTCCGTCACTTCACCCCCTCCTCGATATACCTGTGCCAGTCTCTAGCAACATCCTTCTTTCTCCCACATACACCCCTGGCAGTCTGTCTTCTTGTCTTTCTTTTGTTGTCTGTCTCCCTTACCAGGTATTTTGTTGCCTTCGTTCTAACGGACTATCTCGAGTCTCTCTGGGGGCAGGCCTATTCCATGCCTCTTGCCGTGTGAATACACTGGCTTGCTTTTCCTCCTGTGTTAGGGGATTTTTTGCAAATGTCGGAGGTGCGACCTGTCGAAACTCCCTGGCAGCCAACCCAGGCCCCTTTCATGTGCTCGTTTCCTCATTCCTGGCGCACAGCGGGAAATCCTGAGGTTGCGCCAAGGCACGGGGTTTGTTTGCTTGTCTCTCTCGCGCACTCCAGGCTGCCTGGCACGAGGCCTCTGAACACGGGAAGCAGTGTTGGCACCTGGGTTAGCAGGACAGCAGCTGCTGGCGCGCAAGTAAACACCAAGATGGCAGATCTTCGACTTCCTGTCTCAACCCGAGTACAGAAATACCATAAACATTTGCAGTATATTTCACTTTTAGAATAAAAATAACTATGAGGGAGAGAGAGAGAGAGAGAGAGAGAGAGAGAGAGAGAGAGAGAGAGAGAGAGAGAGAAAGAGAGAGAGAGACATAATGTTTCTACTGGTCATAGATTGAGTGAATATTCCCAGCTTTTTCCCCGAAAATTCCGAAGATAAGAGGTATACCTTGATATTGGGCCCCAGGAGAGGGTGCAGCTCATTATCAAATAGAAGCAGGCCCTTCAGTTCAGGTTTGTTCCCACCATGGTTACATCACAAGATATTACGCTCGGCGTTGGAAGTGGCGGCGCCTGCGCTATGGCGGAGGAGCGTCGCCCCACGGCTTTTAAGCAGTGTGAGAAGTAGAATCATAAAATTATGATAATTTTGAGTTATTATCATTTTATGCTTCCTGCTGCTTTGCGGGTGGGCGGGGCAAGGGAGGAGTGGTTTGCCCACTCCTAAGTGCGCAATGGCTGTTTGGTCAGACTTCTCGGGCTGCCCAAAGAAGTCATGCGCACTTTCCCTGTTTTCCATGCAGGCTGCATTACAGCCTGCGTGAAGAACATGCCCAGGCCCCCATTCCCTAGTTGAGCATCAAACCAGGACGCTTAAAACCAATCACAATGCTGCACTGCAGCGTTGTGATTAGTCAGGGGAGCCTGGCTGTGTTTCCTGGACTCCGGAGGGGGCCAAGAGCAGAGACGCGGGACCAGTGGCAAGGTAAGTTTATTTTTTTACATTTTATTTTTAAAAAGCCCAACCCCCATGCTCACGATATCCCCCCTGCCTCACCACTCGCGAACCAATGCAGCCGCCACTGGGCATTGGTACTACAAAGGAGGAGAGTGTAGCCCATCCAGCCTGCCCCTTCCCTTCATGGCATAACATTGCAGGCTCTGCCCCAACTCCAGCTCTGTCTTTGCTCTCGCTTGAGCCTTATACCAGCCTTCATGTTTTTTTTTTCAATTTTCCCCGGCTTCCTACAGTAGCAACTGCTAATTGGACAAAGAAAACAAAAGTTCAATTAAGACTTCGTGATATATGGTGGAATTAATGACTGTAAAATATAATTATTTGCATTTTTCAATAGAAAGTACAGAACAAGCATTGGCAAATCCAACCGGTCTGGTCTTGGAAAGCTTGGGTGCTGGATATTTTTCATTTTTTTCTATTGCAAGCATGTGCCACGAAAAAAAGAATTACAAAATAAAAACAATATTCTGCCATCTGAACATGGAGTGGATATGTTTGCAATAAAAATGTTAATTAGTAAAAAACAGTCCATATAATTGTAATAGAACAGTGCTGGTGCTTCTAACAGGCAGGTGTACCTGAAACAGGTATGGAAACCTTTTGTAGTTTTAATGCATGTCAGAGGGATATTACATTCTTTTTGGTTAAAAGAAAAGGTGCTATTTAAGAATTGAAGGGAAAAGGAATTGCCAGAGTATTGGCCCACCGGCCCCAGAGCTCAGAGTTCAAGAGAGCCAATGGATGAAGTTGGCTGACCCACTGCCCCGTGCTGCGGTGAGCGGAAGCAAAATGTGTACGACAGTTTCACAGGCCAATGGATTGAAGAGGGCTAACTCAAAGCTCCTCCATGTATGTATATATCTTTATAATTTTATGTATGATTGGTTTATTTTTGGGAGTTTAAAGCAGTCGGTAGATCAGGCCTAAAAAGAGAACTGAGTTAATTATATCCATTTTATTCTGTAAACTGCACAAACCCGGAACTGAGTTAATTATATCCATTTTATTCTGTAAACTGCACAGACCTGGAACTGAGTTAATTATATCCATTTTATTCTGTAAACTGCACAGACCGTCTATAGCTCTTGATTGAACTCTTTCAGCCCATAATTGAAGGTCGGGTGAAATTTAATTACAAGCATTGGCAAAGGCAATAGGACTTGTCTTTATAATGCAAGTACACAGCTGTAGACTTTGACAATGTGTGTTTTTAAAGCACTGGTAATAAAGTAAAAGAAAACAAGCATTGACATAGCCAATAGGTCTCGCCTTTGGGACCTTATAAGTGTTTAGCCATGCAACAGTTGCCTAACTAAATACTTATAAGGTCCCAAAAGCGAGACCTATTGGCTATGCCAAGCGGCCGTGCTGCCGCGAAAGTGAAAGTGATCGCGATCAAACATCAAAGCGGACGTGCGGCCGCGAAAGTGAAAGTAATTGCAGTGAAGCGCGGTGCGCGAGCCTGCGCACATGCACTGTGGCTCTAGGCTGGCCTGGTAGCACTTTTTGGAGCCCTCTCAATAAGTCTCGCCAGACCAGCGCATGCGCTGGGTCAGGCGAGACCTAAAAATTAAATAATGGAAAAAGCAAATATATCTTAGGGTATCTCGAAGCTGAACACTGAATTCAAAATGTTCAATCTTTATATGATTCATGATTCATTTTTCAAATTTCACACTGGAAACTATGAACACAATATAAAAATCCTATTGCGCATGATCCAGCTTAGAAATAACACAGATAACTAACTAGCTGCAGGTAGTGACAAGAACATAACAGCTGTCTGCGGAAGTGTCTGAATGTAAAGGAAAATTTCATTTACTTTCCAAATAACTTAAACTGGAACAAATGCTCCAACCAGCTCGGGTGCAGACGTAGGGAAATCTATGAGAAGGAACATTTTTACAGTCGCCTCTCAAACACAGCAAAACCAAAGTCTTCACCAGTCTGCCCTTTCCTCCAGCACCATAAAATCCGCCGTTGTGTGCCACGGCCGGGATTTTATGCAACATGTGGAAAGCAGAAGATAAAATACAACCAGCATTATAAATTCTGCTCTTTAGTCAACCCTGGCAAAAACATACCTGTTGCTGTGCTTTTAGAGATGAGATGGGGAAGGTGAGGAGTAACACAGCGAGTGCACAGTGTAAGGCAGACGTCTTCAATCTGTGGGACGCGACCCCTAGGGGGGCCTTGGAGTCCTGGGAAGGGGGTCGCGCATTCCCCAGCCTCACTTTGCCTGGATTCTAAAACATTTGCTTTCGGTTTGGGAAAAAAGACAGCCCTCCTGGAACAGCAAAGTTCGCTCGTTAAATGCTGTATCTGAGTCTCCTGTGCTGTGTAAAGGCTTTGTGCAGGGGGCCTGATAGTCTAAAAGAGATGCAAATGTGCCCAATTAGTTAATCTGTAAGTGTGAAGGGTGCTTGGGACCCCATGAATCACTCATAGCTTTGCAGTGACAAAGAGTTGCTTTTTTGAGTGGTAGAACAAAGAGTTAACAAATGGGCTATTAAGTGTTTGCTTTTAAAAATAACTGCACTTACACAGCCCTTACTATCACTAAGGAGGTGTTGAAGCGACAGTTATTTAAAATATAAATTGCATTACATAAGCCCTGGTATTCCTAAAATCTACATTTTAGAAGAACCATTTTATTATAAAACTATTTACACATTTTGTATCAGTCTATATTTCACTGTGTGTAATGCAAGTATAAAATAAAGACTTCCATACTCATAGCACTAAAAATACACTTTTCTCCAATGCACCAACTAAGATTTAATTATGTGTCTCTCTGGTTACACACAGACCTCTGCAGTGCATTAACTAATAGAGGTTTCAAATGTACTACAGTGTATTTCCCACTGAGTAACGTCTTTTTACATTTATTTGTTATTTACGATGCCCATTATTTTATATGTAGGTACCTGATGGTGAAAGACCTAAAAAAACATACAGAATATTTTGGGGCTCATTTATGAGAGGCTTGCGCTGCCAGAGCACCAGTTTTATTGACGCTCTGGAGGCGCAAATGTCTCAACTATATCTATGAGGCGGCGCAAAGTCACCCGGTGTGGCTTTGCATGGGCTCATGGATATGGAGTAAGACAAAGCAGGGCAAGATGCTGCCTTGTCTAATTCTGCATCAAGGAGGTGTTCCATGTGCGCTGCGTTGGTGTTCCCATGCAACACCCATGGATTTTGATGCTGCTCCATACTTACAAAATCACTTAAACCTGGGGCAGCACCAAAAACATATGCCTCCCCAGTGAAAACATTTTTCCTTGTTGTTTCCTCTTTCCATATGTGCTGCATTTTTGCAGCTCACATAGAAAGAGGAAAATATCTCTCTGGATTGTTTATGTGCAGGAAGCTGTCCTTCCTGCACAAAAACAATCCTGCCTATGTTGGTGCTAGGCAGCAATTTGTGCGCCAACGCAAGAGGAAAGGACAGGAATGGACCGTATTTCATAAATATGGTGCATTCCTGCGTTTTCATATTGGCGCAGAGCACCGCAGCAAGACTACTTCTGGCGCTGCCCAACGCCAATTCCTCATAAATGAGGCCCTTTATTTTTAGCTTGTTAATAATCAAACGGGTGAGAGAGGAATAATGTGGGCTAGTTCACTTCCCCTGGTACAATAGGTAAATATCAATGAGAACTAGCTTATTAGTGGAAGCTCGATGTCCATGTCAGGAGGAAAAACCTTTTGTTTTTTATGAAACTTGGGTGTGCTTCGACGCCTGACTACAGCAGAGCTGGTTTTGTGTAGTGAGAGTGCAGTAAAGTGAATGAATGCGAGTTAAAAGCTGTCCAATGGGTCCCGTTTGACTAAAGGATTTTAATAATGGGCCTTGGCAGTATTTAAAACAACAAGGCGGATAAGTGAGGAGTTACAATTATGTCTCCAATATCCTGTAAACATAAGAATGAGGTCTACATCTTTCAGCCAGACTGCTGTGTATGCTGGCTTTCATCAGGACCTATGTGTATGGTGAGTTAGTGATGGTCAGTTATGGTTTGTTTGACCAGATATGTGTCGCACGCGCTAAGGTGCGTTTAAATGAAGGAGGAAATGTTCCTCTATTTGCTCAAAACCTGTTGGGAAAAGGACAACAAACAGAACAAAAACATAGACATTAAGCAACTGTAGCTTCTCATATTCGCACGCTAGTAATGTGACTAGATGAGCGCTGTGTCCGTAGACTATGTGGCAAATTAGCGGTAGTGAAATGGATAGTGACGCTTGTGAGAAAGTGGCTGTTATTTAATGCCGATTATTATGCGCTTCTGTGCCTTGATCAATAGTGTTGAGTTATCGGTATGTTCGTGGTTTTAATAACATGAAAAAAGAAAATGATACAATGCTTACAATGAGATTTTCAGAGTGAGCAACATGAATCCCGTGGGGGGGCCGGACCTGTAGTCACACACTATATGTGTGGCGAGAAAGAGAAACGAAAATCGTTTAAAGGTGGAGTACCCAGTCAGCATGGGGAACTCCGTCCAAAAGCTGGAAACGAGGCCCCAAACACCCCACTTACTTCATCAAGATCACTGGCCCCCTCCTCATACCTTTGTTTTTAGCTACACCTCTGACCACGCCCCCACGCTCACTGGCCTTTGGTTGGCTAAACACTGTCTAACATTATTTCCACACTGTAAAAATTATTTTGTGTGGGAATTGGGGGCGTTTATGGTTGTCGATGATGAGGAGTACCAAGTTCTAGAAACTTTTGTCAGGAGGGGGTCCTTACTCCTAAAAAGGTTTGCCAAGGGGGTCTCGGCATCAAAAAGTTTGAAGACCTCTGGTGTAAGGAATGTGAGGGGGAAGCAGCACATGGGACAGAGAGCCACAAAACACATGCATTCCCATGGAGGGCTCAAAGAAAAATAATACTATAGCTCCCCGATTGGAACCATGTTAAAATACAAGCCATATAATCAAAAGAATAGCAAATAAGCTGTGCTTGAGGGGAGGGCAGGGAAGACCACAAGAAGAGGAAAAAAGGCAGTCAAATCAGAAGCAAGCAAATGAGCTTGACAAAAAAGCCAATGACAGGCCCCGTTGGGACTGCCACTGGGCAAGAAGGGGGTACTGGGCCTCCACCGTGGGGATTGATGTTGTTTGTTTCTGATGTCCCAAAGTCTTTCCTATTATGTCTCAGCAAACTGGGCCACGTACAGCCCTTTCACCACTTGACTCTTAGTGATAGCAATGGCGAGCAGTCACAGGCTTCGCAGGGACATAGGGTGAGAGTGCCCGCGTTCAGGATAGTACAAATACACAGTAGCGCAATAACTGAATGTCCAACCCAGTACTTAGCTTTTAGGAAAGAAAAGTACTTTAGGGACCACTAGAACAGAATACTACACACAAAAACATAGGCAAAGCACAATTTAGTGCTATCTCTCCCAATTCAACCCCCTGTGGCCTAGGCAGTTCCCCTTTGGATTATGGCAATAGTGTGATTATGGCTCGGGTGCAGATCTCTCATTGAGGCGTTTGTGCTCAGTCTCTCACAGTTCAATAGTTTTAGCTCCCATACAGTTCAGTTGCTCAGCTGTTACCACCCATAGTGGAATAGTCTTTTTGGGCAGATCAGCTTTATCTCAGTGCACACACTCCTTCCCATTCTGGGGAGGACACATGCTCATCAGCAGCTTCATCTGGGCTCTCTTTGCTGTTTGTGGTGAACGTCCAGAAGAGGCGGCTACAGCAGTCCTGATCCTGCATGTTTCCATTGGCTACTAGCAGAGTTCAGGACGGCCGGAACAGCGATCTCCTTGTAAGGCTTGATCTTGGTGCAAAACAGGTGGGCCGTCTGCTGGAAGGCTCTCCGGGTTCAGTGCTGCCAAACACAGACCTATTCCTTTCCTGTGGTGTGGCAATGCACTGGGTGATCATTTTTAGTCTGGGCTGGCAGACACAGGCCACTCTCTTTCTGGATTACACAGCCGCACCCATGGGATATAGCCACATGCAGTTCAATCTTCTTCTGACCAGTATGGCTATGCGCAGGCCGAAACGGGCTCGAATCACAACCCCGAGCAGGCTTTGGTAATCTCAGGACAAGTCGTCATGGTTCCCGCAGAAACCCCTTCCAGAGAGACTGAAGGCCTCCGGTAGTTGAACTTGGGTATAGGGTCATTCTCTGCTGTCCTCATTTTCTGGAAGTCCTACCAGCACTGGGGACCTGCTGCACATCACTGCACTTGCAGTCACTCGTCCTGCATGGTTGACAGGCTCTTTCCATTTCTCAGCAGGCAGCCTGGCTTCAAGGTGCCCAAGGAGAGGTGTACAGCTCCGCCAGCACGTGGCAGGTCCAGGTGATGCCTCCTCGGCTTGGGAAGCTGGCTGTCAGTCAGGCACCAGCTCTGCTTGCTCAGCAGCCCCCTGAGTACTCTGTGAAGCACTCCCTTTCTTGGTCATAGAGGACGTGGAACAGAACTCACGAGTGGGGTTGTGGGGTCCCATTTTTATACAACAAAATCAGCCATGAGTTGTGTATCCACTGCCTACTCTTTAAGGACCAGGTTGGGCTGGTTCTCATTTCAAGTGTCCTCTCCAGGCTGTTCTCCAGACACAGTCTTCGTGTATAGCTATTCTTCTCACAGCAGGCTTGTCTCCAGCCTGGAACACTCACAACAGAGACACAAAGTGGTGTGTTCAGCCAAACTGAACAATGATCAGATGAAATGTAAAAGACTCGCCTCATCCAAGGGATCCCCTTTCACCTCGCACAACAGTCTGCAATCTCACCTTTCACCACTCCCATACTCCATAAGACACCAGGATGACTCGTCAGATGTTCCTAGCACAGTAAAAGGCCTAATTGCATTTCTAAAGGAATCTAGTCTCCCTTCCTTTACTTGAGTGTCTGGGTCACCTCCCTTCCACTGCCTGGAAAAACAGCATCACCTACATCTTATGCAAAAGGCCAAGGCATGGATATCCAAAATGAATCCCACAGGCCTCCATTACTCTGCTTTACTCTCACATGCCATGCATGAACCATGCAGGCTACATACACAAACACACACAACATACACTAATTGTAATTGCTAGGATTCGTGTAAGAGCAGAGAAGCAGCACTTTCCATAAGTTGGCCAGCAGGCCTCTTCTCTAGTGACACAGATAAAAAAAAGTCTGGGTACAACTATGAAGTCACAAAACAGACCTACAACTGCTCTATGTGCTAAACCTATGGACTATGTGCTAAACCTATGGACTGACGTTCACTGTCAATCAGGGCACACTTGCAGCGCTCCTCCCAGTCACAGGAAACAATCAGGCACTTACTCATGTCAGAGGACAGGCCAAGGTCTCTGCACACATGCTAACTTAGCGTGACACCAGGGTCAAAATCAAATACCAGCAGTGGCGACTGGCATATACGGGGTAGGGGCGCAAAATTAAATTAAATATCAAAAGACTTACCAAACACAATGTCCTTTGCTCCGGAACTCTTCTTTCACTGACGCCCACAGGAACAGGATGCTGCAACTCCCTTCACCAGTCCAAGCGCGGCTCTCACCAGCATGAGAGCAGTGCTAGGATTGGTGGGAGTGGCCTCAGTCAGTGCTACACAGCGCTCTGGAGGCTTTGGCTTTTTCTAACCCAGCTGTCTTAAGACACCTGGGTTAGAGCTGTTTAAAGTGCGCATATGTGGCTGGCCGTCTCAAGACGGCCGGCCAAAAAGACAGTGCATTAGACAACCCACCCTCCTCCCTGCTGCTGTCCCTCAGCAGCAGCCTCGCCCCTGTCCTGATGCTTGGGACAGGCGAATGAAATATAAAATTGTAATAAATTACCATTTTATTTTTTGTCTCTGGGGCTTTTGGGGGGGCGACGCTCTTCTGCTCAAGCGGAGGAGCCACCCCTGAATACCAGATACACGCAGTCAGCATTGAGGGCAGGGAAACACAACTGTACACCATGCAGGGGAAATTCCTGTGCCCACAGCCAGAAAAGCAAAGTATAGGACTGACACAAAGTTCCTTCAAAGTATTGGCATGGTGCACAATAGGTATTGGACAACAGGCTGTCTGTAAACGAAACTAATAAGGGCCATCTGTCCGCAAGGCTTAAAAATGCACCTTTGTCGCGTTAATAAAAATCGAAAAACTGCAGAAAAAGCAGCAGTTTAAAGTTAACGGTGTCTGTTGTCAATCAAATATTTTCAACGTCCACAAGCACGTAGAGCAAAACAAGAAGAGACCAGAATACACCTAAAACAACTGATACTGGAAGAACAGCCATACCAAGCCTCCCCGCTCCAGTGTTGTCACTTGACGTCTCTGGGTAAACAAGAGACCCCGTGTAAAGCCTGGGGGCCTGAGAGTGGGGGTCAGACTCGGAGAATGCTGTTAAACTTTTAACAGCAGGCTAGAAATTCCATCACTGTGTAAACATGTTTGATTTCCGTCTCCTGCCATGTTTAAACAATCACCCTCTATGTTGTTTTTAAGAAAGAACCAATGAAAGGGAGATATTTATTTGTGTTTAAAAATATGTATAAAGTTAAACATTAAAGGACAGCAGAGTTCCAGAGATACGGTTTCAACATCAAATACCAAGTCGAGCATTCAGATTAGATGAACAATAAGTAACGAAAACAAAACAAACCAACCAGCATTTAAGGAAAGGAAATTAAAAGTTGAATTGATTTTGTTGTTTAGAATTCAATATTTTCTGTGTTAGCGCAGCACGAATGCACGAACATGTTGGGAGTTGCAAAGATTCAGAGACAAGTAAATATTGTGAGGGCGGTCGGCTGAAGAGTTTTCTGTTTTACAATCCAGGGCACAGAGGAGGAGTGCGAGGCGCTATGAAGGGGACAGCTGTTCCGCCAGCTGCTTCCTTTGAGGGTGTGACATTCAGCATTACTCAACAGCTAAATCCGGAAGAGAAAAGGAAACTGGACTAAACGTGACCAGCGACACTGAAATAATACTTTAAATACTATTATAATACTCATAACAGCACTACTAAAAATTGGAATCAGAGGAAGGCAACGCTGTAAATGTAAAACAATTCTGTTTGGTATGTGTGCTTTGGAAAAAAAAAAGGCGTGAGGTCATGAGTGAGGGAGTCAGAGGCATCTGTTCAATGACGATTAGACGATGCATGTGTATGTATATATATATATAACAATTCCTAAAATGAGTATGGTACCATCAACAAATGACTTATAATGTAACTAAGGTCTTAAAACCTTCTATTAACTGCAATGCTTTTTAATGAGGCGCTATCATGTATATTGGTCCCAAGATGGCTGCCAACACTTCTTGGATGAAGTGCTGACAGCCAATCAGATCTCAGGATGAGATGTGTGGTTAGGCTCCGCCCACATATATATATGATTTTACTTTTGATTTTCTCAGGAACTACTGAACAGATTGACACCAGACCTGCAAAAGACACATCCCTGACCTGAGGACTACCTCTCTGCCAAATTTCAAGTAATTCTGTTCAGCCGTTCGGGCTGTACCTTGGACTAAAGGTCCCTATGGAAAATTGCATGGGGAAAACGCATTTTGGGACCCCCCTTTTTTCTCAGCCCCCGCTTGACGAATCCCCCCGAGACTTTCAGGGTAGGAGCGGAGCGGAGCGCCCCACCTATTTTGAAAATTTCGCGAGGATTCGTCAACCGGCGCCAAAGTTATTCCAAATAGAATGTTGCGGATTTCCTATGGAAACACGGTCCTAACTATAACTATCTACTGGCGACCGCCAGTAGATAATATATATATATATTTTTTTTTTTATACATATACTTATACATATACATGGTTTTTTTTTGTTTTGTTTTACAAACTCTGACCCTAAAGAAATTGGGTACATGATATTTCAATTACAGGGATGTGGGTCACTTGCTTTCATACAGCTACGTGAAATTTCATGAAATTTACGTAAAATTCGGAGTAACTATCCACAATGTAAACCAGACATTTAGCGCTATATTTTAGCAAGGAATGCATCCTTGCTTCAATTTTTGACGCAAGGATTCATCCGCAGTGAAAAACAAAACGCACTAAAAATACACCTGCCGTGAACAACTGCTCACACTCTGGTTGTTTGCGTTATTGCCATGCTATAATTTTGCCACTATTGGCGGCGTAATTTTGCAGCGTAGCACAACAGTGTAATTTCAAGTAACAAGTATAAAGCGAAAGTACTGAAATTACAGCGGTATAATTAAAATTTTACATGGAAATTAAAAATAGTGATAGTAAAGCTATACTGCCTTTTTCAATTGATCACAAATTCAGTACATTTGGAGACAACTTTGGTCTTTGTGGACTGGTTGAAGAGATCTGTGTTACAAGTAAAATGCTGTAAACTAACTCAGGGGGATGGTGCACTTTCTGTTGATGTCTGTGACTAATCCATAGTCAGGTCCAATGGAATTATGTGATTGTGCAGCTGCTGCGATTTTCACATGATTATAGATCTACAGCATTTGCCACATAATCCATCATCTGCCGCATAATCTGCAGATTTTAGCAAAAAATACATTGTTTCTAGCTCTAACGTTTACTAAAAGTTGCTGCACAGTAAAAAAGCCTTTGCAAAGCTGGACTGGTCACCTTTCTGTTGCTTATTACTATATTTAAGTGTTCAACTGGTACTAATGAGGTGCAACCGATGGCCAGGCTGGGATAAAAAGGTTTAAAAATGATGACATAAAGAAGTAATACTATTACAAAATGTGGCGCATTATGCAGCATGATTTGGCTTTTCTTGCCGCATAATTTACTCAACACTGGCGCATAATTTGGCCCTTCCCTGCCGCATAATTCCAGTGGCCCTGTCTATAGTCATAGATTCGAATAACTAAATAGCTGGAAGGGTTGGTGTGTCAATTGCAGGCATGGGTTCAAAAGTGAGAGGTACAAAGGGGATTTTTGAATGGGGTGCGCAGTGTTGCCAGCCAGCCCCAGTTTAATGTTTGGATTGTGTTGCTGCATGGTAAAACAAAATAAGTCAAGGCTCTGCAGTGAGTCAGGACATTGCAGGAGGAATATATGTGAAGTGAGCATTTAACAAATAATTAGTGAATGGTAACATTATTGTTTTCCTCTGTGTGACAAACAACAGATCATTTAAAATTAATAAATTAATTTATGATTCCAACATGGTTTATATGAGCTATTTTTCAGCCTTTCATTTCACAATTTAATTAATCCTAATAAAGGCAGTTGCTTTTCTTTCGAATGGCCAAGAGAGAATGATAGAAAACACATTAGAACATTGGAATGTTGGGAGCTCCATTGAAAACAATGGAGCGCTCCGGGCTTATAATGGCTGGTATAAGCCCGGAGCATCAACATTCCAATGTGTCTTTGTTCACAGCTCTGGCTGTGAACAAAGGCTTCAGGGAGCCCGAGGGGATTTGAATCCCCTCGCGCTCCCTGAAGGCTTTGTTTTGTTAGAACATTCTGCCCTCTAGTGGCAGAATGTTCTAATAGCCTTATAGCCTTTCGTAGCAGGGCTATACCGGCTTTTAAAGTCCCTCTGCCTTCGGCTCGGGCCTTTAACGCTGCAGCGGGTCTTTACCAGCCGGTATAGCCCGCTACAGCGGGCTCTAAGGCTATAATGTGTACTATAGCCTTAGAGCCCCCCCTTAGCAGGCTCTACCGCCCATTAAAGGCCCGCTCCAGCGTTAAAGGCCCGAGTTGAATGCAAGGGCCTTTAACAAGGGAGCCGGCCTTTAATGGCCAGTAGAGCCGGCTACAGAGGGCTATAGGGCTATTAGAACATTCCGCCCCTTGAAGGCAGAATGTCCTAACTTGTAAAACAAAGGCCACATGGAGCTCGATGGGGTTGATTTCCCCTAGGGCTCCATGTGGCCTTTGTTATCCATTGGAATGATGGAGCTCCAGGCTTCTACTGGCCATTAAATGCCCGGAGCACTCCATTGTTTTCAATGGAGTGCTCAAGCTTCCAATGCTCTAATGTAGATTTTGTGAACCAACGAAAGGGTAATAGTAAAGAGGCCGCTGCAAACACCGTTCTCCTTTCTGTGCTCCTTCTAATACATTATGCCCACAGAGAAACAGCTAATGAAGACAAAACTAGAGCAACATATGGAAAGTCTCATATTCGATTAACATTTGCTAATAAAATATGCCATCACAGCTGGAGTTAACGGGAATGTGTGACTTGCTTTGCATGTTTTGGAGCTTTTAACAACAATAGAGAAGGACATGAATAAAACGCGATTCCCCTCGAAGCCATCACGGTGAGTTTGTACAATGCTCCCATCTTTTGCAGTCTGTATGTAAGGCTGCGGGTTGGCATTAATGACTCTTTGTGGGGTCTCTTGGGACGACATACCATCGTGTCAATTAATTGCACATGTAAGTGCATTTTGAGGTCTTAGGTAAATTGCTTACGGTTCGTGTCTTCACTCAGTTATCTGCTGAAAACTTTAGAGCGCCTGGAAGCAATTGACTTTGTTATGTGCACTATACTGGAAAATATAATAATTTACTTTGAGATAATGCAAAACTTCTCAAGAATGTGCTGGTAGTTCACACAGTCCTGTTTCTACTTACTTTGCGCTCTGGTCTTGTAGATTTATTTGATCAATTCTAAATACAGGTCCTCAAACACCAATAAGCCAGGACAAAATCTGGAGAAAAAAAGTACTCGCACTTGGCATGGGACAGCTTTTGACATCTAAGCTTCCAATTGCATGTGACTGCTAAAAATGTTTCTCTCTCTCCCTCATAAGGCCTTCTTGACTCATAAATTGTCAAACCTGAGTGCTAGGTCTTGCAGTATGTAAAGGCTGCTACACCCAAAGCCATTTATGGAAATGCACTAGAATAGGGTGAAAGAAGGTGGGTACCTTCACAACTGTACACATAACTACATTTAATTCATGGTCCAACTTCTTTCTTTGGTACATCTTCAAACCCGCAACATTCCTTATCCTTAGCAGAATAATTCAACCATCTTACGTAACATGTGTAAGAGCAACTGAGAGTCACAGTTTTTAGGGTGAGGCTCCTTTACCAAAGACAACTACCCTCTCCAAAGAATAAATCCCCAATTGTATTGCCATTGGGCTGAGAGACTCAAATTGTCATGGTAGAATCCTGCAGATATCCACCAATTCTGATCTTATACGAAGCTCCTTAGGGTTCTCTTCTAGCTCATATGTTGTTCAATAGACATTATGGCCCCTTGTAGGGCTCCTCGATCACCAAGACATTCCCATCCATCAATGCCGTCATAGCACCCAATAGGAAGTCGTCTTATCTTACAGTGCGGTCAGCTAAAGACATCCATTAACTCAGTTCCTGACTGAACCTCATTCAATCCTTGATGCCTAAAGTTCATTTAAAACTCAACCAAAAAAAGACTGATGTCATCCTCATAAATAGACCACTCACTGAGCCTCTTATCTGTGTGTAACTCAATAATATGGTTTTAGATAGCTACCACCTTGCCTTTCACCTGGACTGCTCTCTATTCCAGAAAGACTAGATGGAGAAAAAGACAGACGCAGCTTGGGTCCAGCTTTCATTGCTGCACAACATTTAGCCATTCCTCTCACCTGCAAATCTCTGATCTACAGTCAAGGGCCTCGCCCGGTCACCTGTTGACAGCAATAAAGTTCTGCTTGCTGGTCTCCAAGAATCTTCTCTGACTCTAATTAAAACAGTTTTTCATGCAACCACTTAATTTATCACTAGCCAAAGAAAGTTTAAATACATCTGCCCTATCTTAAACGATTTGCATTGGTTCTCACTTAACTCCGGAAGCCGATTTAAAGCATCCTGTGTGAGCTAGAAAGTGCTTTACCTCAAATATGCTTATAGACCTAAGCCACCTAGTGGCACTTGCATGTCGAGGAGCACATCCCTCATCAAACTGCAAATTAACATGAACTATAAAGAACGAATGCACTGTGAAAACCTAAATCTTGTTGTATCATACTCATGTACTCTTAGGGCCTGATTTAGGGTTTGATGGACTGGGTAATCTGTTGCAAATGTGATGGTGTATCCTGCCCACCAAACCCTTGTTCTGCCTACCTCACTTAGAGATGGGCAGACCATAAGTTTTCTGTCAACAGAGCGCCCGTTGGCTCAGTGACGGAATACTGCCTTCAATGGCACGGTGACATCACATGGTCTGTCCTAATTATGGTGGATTGTGTAATTCCTTTATTTTTCGTGCGTATCAGCACCAGGAGAAACCTGTTGTTGAGTGACAGAAAAACAAATAATCCGTAATGACCCACACACTCTAGAAGAAAACTCTGACGGTGCGGGTTTTTTTTACGGAGTTTTCTACAGCGCGAACTTGACCCGAAGGTATCGGGTATCGCTTTACATAGCACCAGTTGCATTACATGAGGACACATTCATTTTTGTTAGGCACGGGGAGATTAAGTGATTTGCCCAGAATCACAGGATGTTCAGCGTCATTGTCAAGACTAAAACCCAGTTCCCCAGATTCGAGGTCGACCACCCTAGCCGTTAGGCCAACTCCTCTTCCCTAACTCCCAGGGTGCTGGGATTATTTGTGGTTTTGTTTTGAACACACAACTCCCATTTTGGTAGTTTGATTTTAAAAAACAAAAGAGAATTTAGAAAACTTTAATGGCCAGCCATCATGGCTGACGGTACTATACGGCAAATATTTCCTACATTGACAGGAACCGCCATGACGGCTGTGCATGTCAGTGTAGAGAGATGTCTGTGGGGCCCAAGGACATCTGTAAAACTGGTGCACAGGATGTCCAGTGCTTACACAATGCTTCCTGCGTGATGACAGAAAGGGGGATGAATTAAAATACTCCCATCGCCTTGACGGACACTAACCCGTAACTAAGAGGAATTGGCCTAACGGCTTGGGCGCTCGACCTCGGACCTGGGGAACTGGGTTCGAGTCTCGGTAATGCTGCTGAACATCCTGTGATTCTGGGCAAATCACTTAATCTCCCCGTGCCTAACAAAAAAATGAATGTGTGTCCTCTTGTAACGTAACTGGTGCTATGTAAAGCGCTCTCATACCTGATTGGATTCGGGTCAAGTTTGCGCTATATAAAACTCTGCAAAAAAAAAACAAAATACCCGTCCACCAGACTCTAAACCAGGCCCTTATCCAGTACACTATTAATGTTTACACATATGATGAAGAGAATGCTAATGTTTTCCAATCAAATACGGAGGTCATTTTGCAGTAGTTTGGAGCTCCCAGTGATTGCGAATAAGCCTGATCATTTTAAGGGTTCTAGTAAGCCAGGAAGCCATGTTATTTAAAGTTGTACATGGGCACATTTCCAACAAGTTCAACCTTGCCTTTGAACCAGCCAAGTGAAAGCAGGATTTTAGGAGAATAGCCAGCCTAGTATGGGATTTATGAATGATATCTTCTCCTCAATGACATTCTGCACTTCCTCTGGGAGAAGATCCTGCCATCTGCTCATTAGAAAGGCGTTTGCTGAAAGTACCCAGTTTCTGTCATGTTTTAGCTCCATTGACATGTTGAGAAAAAGCATATATATATATATATATACTTGTCTAACATTCTATGCATTTTTTTTCGTGCTGTTTATTATCTGTGACTTGTCAGATGTGCTTATGTTGGTTAAAAATGCAAATAAAAATATTTTTAAAAAATTAATAATAATAAAAAAAATTTAAAAAACCATTCTATGCATTTTAGCTTTTATGCTCCTACTGACCATTTCTAGCGAGAGTCCTGGTCAGCTGAAATGACAATTGTCGTTAATTCTTTTGCTGTGTCGCTTGCTATTTTGAATAGAACACAAGTGGGACTTTAGGCTTCCCGATGTGTTGCTTTTTCATTTTTGACAGCATCAACTGTTTTTTTTCTGTATAAATTAATACACTATGGAAATACCACCTTTTGTGCTTCAGACTGTCGCCATCACTGTTGCAATTAAGAAAATATCTCAAAACCTACGGCTTCACCGTCATCCTACTTTGCTGATGACATTTCTTTTCCCTTCTTTTCTTCCCTCTGTTTGAAAATGCTCCACATGTATTGCTCACCACAATTTGTTTTTTCTAAAATTGTAATTATACATCTGCTCCTCACATCATGTATCCCTGGAATCGCGAGCTGATCCCGTACCCGAGACCGCTCTTCAACCGATCCTGCTATTTTAGCGTCATCCGTGCGACCCTAGTTCCCACCGTTTCCTCAGCGGGTCCTTCTCCTCGAGTGACTTCATATCGAGGTCCTTTTTGATACATACATTTACTTCCGTACAGCCCTGATGAGTCACAACAGCTACACGTTGTGACGAAACACGTGTCGGCTGATCAATTTTCTTTTGTATATTGCACTGAAACTTTTCATTAAAAGGAATCTTGCACGCAACACACCTGATGTCGACCGGTGTTTATCCATTATTAAGAATCTGTCCGACTCCTTCTGGCATTTATTGAATACATACAGGACCAGCTAATTATCCATACGTGTGCACAGGATCTAATTTTCAGTTTTTGTTGTAGGTCTTGACCTACGCATTGCAGGGGTAATTTCCTTGGGTTTGTCACCCCTGACCTAGTGGCACCGGACATCTTTGTTCACTTGACTAACCACGTACACGCTCGACCGCCAAGCTTCCTCCAAATAATCAAACCCTTACCACTGTTATCACAATATATAAGTGATTGTCCGTGAAATGAGCCATTTAGGGCAGGGCTGTGCCCACCTGCATACTGCAGCCTCTCCGGCTGAAGTGAGATCAAAGTGTGTGGACCCGCCAATGTGTCCCTGTGTCACCACGGAGCATCAGGTCACTTTCGCGGAGAGTCTCTGGACTGGCTCAGACATAGCTGTCAGAATCCGGCTGGTTCCCACTCAGTTCCAGCACCAGAATAAAAGGAATATTAATTACTACTAATAATGGGACGTAAGGTCAGCCGTCATTACTCACAAACCAACAGCAGAGCATTTACTACAACTCAAGCTCACACCATGCACTCCATCCTGTAGACATCACCTCAGCGCCATTTTCATCACAGAGACGGGAACCATCCCCACATCCTAGTGTCGCCTCGCCCGAAAAGCCACAGGATCCCATAACTCTGCAATCCTCACACTGCACACCAAACCAGTACATAACTTGTAAAAAAAAAATAAGAATAATAAACAGAAGTGCAGGGCCCCAACTTTTTCTTACGAGCCCACTGCTCATACTAGCGAATGCTATGAGTTTCCAAATATCACTGTTGGCTGGTTTTGATTCAACCTCATGCCTCTATATTCCACCACCATACGCCTCCTATCTTCATATCTCACTCTAGCAAGTTCTTTATCCTTGCGTTCACTATTTGTCTCTGCTTTACTTTAATTTCCTCCTTCTCTGTCCCCTTCATTGGGTTCACATCTGATAATGAAAATTAGGTGCACTTATCAAAAATAAGTGTTGGTGGACAATTAAGCACCGACCCATCTCCCGCAGTGGATTCCACTCTTAAAACTACGGAGCGCCCCACCTACCTTTAGCCACTCTCTGTCTCTAGGATAGCCGCCTTCATCCTGATATACAGACCTTCCAGGCCCAGAACAGACTTCCTTGAAAAAATATCCGATCTCATCACCACATTGTCAGTCCATCCATATATATAAACATTCCTGGAGAGGCAACGCTTTGGCAATCAAACCTGAACTCAGAGACAACAAACCTGAACTCAGTGACAACAAACCTGAACTCAGTGACAACAAACCTGAACTCAGTGACAACAAACCCTCCATCCACAGCAAGAGAAGAGATTGAGCAAGACCAATTCTAAAGATGGCTTCATATAATTCAAGACTCTATACCCACTCACATCACAACAGCTAAAGCTGCCTACAAGACAAGAAACAGGAAAGACAGACAAGTCTAAACTAGTTGGACACAATGAAATCATACCCTACTTCCATTCAGTTGAAAGATAGCTCATCAAGTTGAGTGCTCACTCCAGAGAATTGTTTATAATCTGCATACTAAGTTGACTCGGCCTTTCATCCTTCCATGGCTGATAAATGAGCATCCATTTATATATTGAGTAATAATAATTGCATTCAAGCGTGTTCTATATAGAAAAGGTTTGACAAATGCTCCACATAAGTGGTAGGTTTCGACTCCACTAAACCATGCTCCAGGCGGACAGCCTTCAAGTCACTTTCAATCGTGGTCTCACCAACATCCTCCGAGCTCTCATAGGCAGCAGCCAAAAATAAGGCCATCCAGACCTCAAGCGCTGTGAAGCCCTTGTCTGCAAGAGCCCTCACAGCTCAACCCTCAGTCAAGGCATCTGGTGCGGTGCATATGGATCTGGCAAGATCCCACCACTCCTGATGGATTCGAGCTCCAACACACAGGCCTCACCAGCCGAGGAACCATCATACCTTCTCCATTCACTAAAACATGCTAGAAGCTCTCTCTTCAAGGAGTTACTCTTCAACACTTGGTGAGAGCCCAGCACTCAATCTCCAGAGGTCACTTACTCAGTTAGCTCAGTCGGATAATGCCTGCTGCAGTTTTCTCCACTCTGTGTGTGTCAGAGACCAACTTCCACCGACCCCACTTGTATTTACAGGTGATCAGGGACAGACTGCCCTCTTCTTGCTTGTGTTCGCACACCTACACCACCGACCACCCTCCTAGCTGCACTGTGTGCACGAGGGTGGGGGAGGGGCAGGAGCCAGAGGCCTCAGCAGTGTCCAGGCATTTCAGAATTACTTTTTTTGTTTAACTCAGATACATCCTCCTGCCAAAGTGCAGGCAGCAGACATGGAAGGTGCGGATGAAAAGATTGTAAATCTCACTGGGACCGGCCAGGGCAGCTCTTCTCCAGGCCGGTGATCGGATCCCGGAGGAAACAAGGCCGGAGTTTGTAGAACATGGTGACGAGTGTGGACAATGTACTCGATAAAGACGTGCTATGAGAAACACTCAAATTAATTTCATATTTTACTCACCACTAATCCTTTATGGGTTCCGGACCAGCGTGCTACTCGCTGAAAAAGCTCTTCGACGCCTCCTCAGGGGTAGTAAGTGCTATAAAAATGCAATTACAATACAATACACTCAGGAGCGTCAGAGCTGATTAAAAACAGAACTTATCAATTTCATCCACCAGGCCTGTCTGTAAGATAGGGATTTATTTCGCACGTGTATGCAGTTTGTGAGGGAAACGCATTTAAATTAAATATCTTCGGTTCAAACGCAGACTGCGCAATCATTCTTTACGCCGTACGCTGAGCTCTTACCTGTAGCGCTGCGAGCTCGGCCGGATTTCTGATGACAAACAGCACAACAGCACCATATTATTCTCTCTCTCTCTCTCGTGAGTGCTAGTGGACGAGTTTGAGGCGCTTTGACGTATGTATGTATATGAAGAGAAATCCTGCCCCGGGACCTCTGCGTTTGTTCCTGCCCACCGGGTGGCTTTTCTGTCTTGAAGTTGCGTTCCTACCTCAAGGGCTTCCTCTGCACTAAACTTCCTCCTGTGCACTTACTTCTGCTTCCAGACACGTTTCGGGAGGAAACCGACAGATGTTTACATCGCTAGACAAATACTTCCGGTTACGAAAGGCTCTTCATTTAAATTCTAAGACCCCACTTGAAAACACGCACATACTCGAGTGTTGAAGCATCGCGGGCCGCATGATTAGGCGCGTGCCACTTAATCTGCCACCTGCGCCCTTTCAGCGAAAAGAAGGGTGCCTCCCCCGAAGGATATGACGTTCAAAGTATAAAGAAGATGTCAGGTGTTGGAACAGAAGCACGTTAGGCTTAGAGTCGCGGGGTCTAGCACCCCAATTCTCAGAGGCCTTCCTTGGACCGCCTTAAGAGCTCTCCAACCGGGTAGAAGCGCTTCAGCGTCCCACATGGGGGTAGCAAGCGCTATATATAGGGGCATAGCTTGGTCAGTAAGATTGGGGGGGGGGGAGGGGGGGGGGAGCTTCAGATTTCTCAATAATCACACTGGCCTATCATGGTAAAATACAATATAGGACAAGGAGGGTGCATGAGAGGGGCCTTAAAGGGCAGTGCAAAGGGAAAGTGGTGGGGATTGTTAGCGGTATTTAAAACAAAATATTTTGTGAAATAACCAAAAATGTTAAGAACTTTAAAAAGGAGAGGGGGAGAGAGGGAGTGAGAGAGAGGGGGAGAGAGAGGGAGAGAGAGAGGGGGGGAGAGAGAGAGAGAGGGGGGGGAGAGAGAGAGAGAAAGAGGGGGGAGAGAGAGGGAGAGAGAGAGGGGGGGAGAGAGAGAGGGAGATAGAGAGAGAGAGAGAGAGAGAGAGAGAAAGTATAAATATATATATACATATTTTACCATGGGAAATCCTGCAGATACCTCACTGTGCCCTACTGAAAGCACCTGTTCCCAACTACTTACTATAAAATACATTTATTGGGGGGGGGGGTGTAACAGTCCAAACACCCCCCGAAGCTGCGCCCCTCGATGTATAGTTATTGCAATAGGATATAATGCAATACGCTGGTTTCAACCTCTCCCACACCCTGGTTCCTTGGACAGTCACCCTCCGGCTTCTTTCACCTATTTGCTCCACAATACAGCGGTGCTGGAATAATTACCGGAGTGTGGCTGCTGGCCAGTGAAATCAAAACGCAGGGGGATGACAACTTCTAATGCTACAATGGAATTTAAATGTTTTGTGTGCTTAGAGTGCTTCTAAGTAAAGGCAATCTGTTTTCATTTTTTTTTTGCCACTACGAACAATCTTTTGTTAAGAGAGGAAATGTACCTCCACTGTACTTCCAGTGCTGGTCAAAAAGGTTCAAATGTTTTCAGGACAAATAAAACATACAGCATTTTTTCATGTCTAAAATGATACTTTTTAAACACATAGCCTTAGCCTCCTCCAATCTCCCTTCCATGAACTCAGGCACCAGTGTTAATGAGGTCACTATAGAGAAACATAAATGTATACACAGATCTACATGGTGACAAAATAATCAGATGTTTGAAGGACCAATTGCTTTTACTCTTTTGATACTTGTGCCCCTGGTGTAAAAGATACACTTTATCAATGGCGGCCGGCACAGGTAAGAGCCGTGGGGTGGGGCGGGGCGGAGAGGGGGTCTTGGAAGTCGACAAACGACGGGATAAGTAACATTAAATAAAAAATAAATAAAACCACTTAGCTTGCGCTCGCGGCATTGCCAAGTCGGCGATGCGGCGAGCGCAAGGTAAGTGGTTTAATCATTTTTTTTATTCATTTTATTTATCCCGTCGTCTGCCGACTTCCCCTACCCCCATCCCGCCTCACCGCTCCTACCTGTGCCAGCCGCCACTGCACTTTAAAAAGCCTTATTGTTCTGTAGATCTGCGTTCAAGTCGTCTGTGGGTGCCGCTGCACCTGTCGCACCCCTAGTTCAAGCGTCACTGCCACAAAACCTTTCCTGCCCTGCTTCCGTCCTACCTGGAGGAAAGATCACCAACACCAGCTAGGATTGCTGAAAGATTTTCAATGTTCCAGGTAAAACAGAGTTTTAGCTGAAAAAATAAATACCTTTTCAGGTTCTTTGTTCAGTAATTTGGCTCAGCCACTGAATGACGTTGTGAGGACTCCCCCTTTACTATCATAATTTGAGCTCTTGCTACCCCAAGTGCAATATTAACTTTAGGGAAAGGCGGCTTCACCCATACAGCTCCTCCTTTGTTCCCTCCCTTTTGCCCCTTCTTTTGACAGTCGCTGACACCATATTCCCACCCTTTTCTCTGCCAGCAGTTTAACATGAAGCACTGCATCCACCCCAAACTTCAGCGCTTTTTTTATCAGTCTACCATATAACTTTCAACATGCACAACCACACTTTCCTCCAAGGCTTATATTTCCATGCTAATAAGAATTATAATGGTGCGACTTATAAAGCGCATAGTTACTTTAAAAAAAAGCGCTAAAGGCCCAGCTCCCACAGGTCGCATATGCACCAGTTCCCGTTGAATTAACTCAGCCTGTACAACCAGGTTTTTCATTTTTCCAGAAGAGGGCTTCTGAAGGGGCCTGGACAGGCTGACAGAGGGAGCGAGTTTGGGCGCTATGCACCAATATGTGAACAGTTAGTAACTCTATGCTATATATATGACTATGGTGTTATCAGCGATGTCATTTGAGATGTCATCAATGATGTGATATATCATGAGTGGTTTATATATGTGATATAATAAGTAGTGCATGGCGGGGCTCAAGTTATAGTTAGTTCAGGAAACGTTAACTGGTTAATTTAAGTGTTTAGATTTTATCTTATTAACTATAACCTCACTTTAACCTTTGTTTTTTCAGTGAATTTTGTGTACTTTTTTTTTAACATAAGCTAAATTCTTGTAACCATACCGAACTGTTAGCATTTTATTTTTTTCTCAGTGAATCTCTGTTTTTCATCATATTCAAAGGAGAGCATATGCCCAATTACCCTGGACAGCCTGAAGTCAATGTTCCCTCTGTGTATGGGCCAACCCCGTACTGTGCATGGCTTTGCCACCCCCCACAGGCATCCAAACCACATTCTCTTTATTATTTTTTTTCAGTACCACGATGCTCCAGTGCTATCATCCGCGCAAGCGTTCACCCCCTGGTATCATAGATGCTTGCAAGTTTCCTTCGACCATGCACAGTTGGGGTTTGGCCATGGCCAAGCCCCGCGTCCCACACCCATGCAGATGGACATTACGCTCCTGCACATCGCCTTCCACCATGCACAGGAAGAGGCCCTGTCGCAAGGCCTGGGCTGCAGCGCGGCCCTTTGCCCAACACCTTCTCAGACAGGTCATGCAAAGCAGAGGGTGGATCACAGGTCACAGTTTGTGGCCATGCCATGTGCCCAACATCACCGCAAGCAGTCAACTGCCCACTGTACATGGCATTTCACCATGTGCAGCTGGAGGTTGGCTGGAAGGACTGGCCTTCAACCAGCTCTACGGACAACGCGCCATTGAGCACGGCCTTTGGACCCACACCACAGGCATGCAAACCACATTAATTTTTCTTAATTATTATTGTTAATGTATTTTTGGGGGACTGTGGAGCCCGTTGCACAAGCTTTCACCCCATGGTAGCTTGCAAGCTTTCCCAAGGAAACGTGTGTCCTATCTCAGTACCATGGGGTGGACTTTTTCCGAGGCACCTGTGGTAGCTCAAAGGAGGGCCACGATGGGTCGTACATAGTACAGTGGTACCCGCGGCCTGATATTTTCTTTTTTGAATTTTTGCCATGGGATGTTCTTCTGGGTCCACCCCCACAAGCACCTGGTAGTCTGGGTCTCCCTACACTGCCCATTATGCCCTTTTTCCAAAAAGTTAGAACACAAATCACAGAGTCCTGTCTTCTCAATTGCGGTCATAGTGCCAAAATGTCCGACAGACAAAAATCTCCTTCAGCTAATCAGGGGGCTCGAATTGTTTTAAATTTGAATACCACCAGACTCTCATGGGTGAACCATCCAGACGTACTTCACTTTTTAACCTCCTCAAGTGCACCCAAGCACATCTTTCAATGCTAATTTCTGGAAACAGCTGAAAAGATTTATGTCAAATCACAAAAATCACAGTTCTAACTTTCTGCTAAATTTTGTGTATATCTGTTAAGCTATTTTGTCTGTATTGGAGAGGAAACTTTTCTATAGGAAATCAATATTTTGGGACATCCCTTTTTCTTGGACTTGGTTCGCTGGATCGGTGTGAAACTTTCCATGAACGAGCCAGGGGGATGAACTTTTGGGAGCAGAGGGGGCAGTTTTGTGCAGATTTGTCAAAGTTGTAAGCGAATCAAAAAAATGCTCTATCTCTGAAAACATTTCCCAAACTTTAACTACACAGTGGCCTCTGTGATATATATATATATATATATTCAGTGAAAAAACCATAGGTTTCACACACGTTATAGTTAGCTGGACATTTTACTCGTAAAAAACCATTGAAATTCCCCCGTTATAGTTAGTGCAGGCAACTATAACTCACGCGACCACAATCCTCTGCTGATGCTAATACTGTATTTAGACACTTATTTGCCCATGTCTTCTTCCATAAAATTTTAGCTATACATATATTACAAATATTTTTTTTTCATAAAGACACATATGTCATCAGCAGAGGATTGCGGTCGCGTGAGTTATAGTTGCCTGCACTAACTATAACGGGGGAATTTCAATGGTTTTTTACGAGTAAAATGTCCAGCTAACTATAACGTGTGTGAAACCTATGGTTTTTTCAGTGAATTTGTGAATTTGTACGGTTTTTTAAATGCTAAGTTACTTTACGCCGTTCGTGGCGTGCACGCCCACTTAACGCAGTTCGTTCCGTGCGCGCACGGTGCGCTTCGCGCACCGCGCGCCCACTTTATGCAGTTACGCTAGATGGGCCATGTACGCACGATGCACTTCGCGCATCGTCCGCACACGGAGGACATATTATGCGCTTCGTTGAGAAACTTGATCTATTAATTGTTCCTTTTATAGATATGCCATGCACAAAAGGTGCACCGCAGGCACCTTTTGCACACGGGGGGGGGGGGTTAATGTGGATATTTTTTTTTTTTTATTTTTTTTTACCGTACGCGTACGGTAAGCGTAATCGGCGTGTTTTCGAGAAAAAAAAAATTTGATTTTTTTGCCTTGGGGGGTCTTGTGGGGCACCTTAATCAATGCTAGGTGGTTAGGAGCTGTCTAAAATGCTCCTTTACATATTTTCCACCTTTGTTTTTCCTCCCCCCCTCAGAGTGCGAGAGAGAAAATGGCGGCCGCCGCTTCCTGGTTTCGACCGATTCGAATGTTTACTAAGATCTAACAGCCAATCAGAATCGCGCTCGCGCACGTCACCGTACGAGTACGGTAAGCTTACGGTAAGCTTCCGGTAAGCTTACGGTAAGCGCACCGTAAGCTGCCACAGATATATATATTGATTTAAAGGCTATTTTCTCAGGAACTACTGAACAGATTTACACCAGACCTACAAAAGGCACTTCCTTGACCTGTAGACTACCTCTCTGCCAAATTTCAAGTAACTCTGTTCAGCCGTTCGGGCTGTAGCTGTGTCTAAAGGTCCTATGGAAAAATGCATGGGAAAAACGCGTTTTGGGACCCCCCTTTTTTCTCAGCCCCCACTTGACGAATCCCCCTGAGACTTTCAGGGTAGGAGCGGAGCGTAGCGCCCCATTCGTTTTGAAAATTTCACGAGGATTCGTCGACCGGCGCCAAAGTTATTCCAAATAGAATGTTGCGGTTTTCCTATGGAAACAGGGTCCTAACTATAACTACCTACTGGCGACCGCCAGTAGGTAATATATATATATATATATATATTCACTGAAAAAACCATAGGTTTCACACATGTTATAGTTAGCTGGACATTTCACTCATAAAAAAACAATGAAATTCCCCCGTTATAGTTAGTTCAGCTAACTATAACTCGCGCGCCCGCAATCCACTGCTGATGACGTCACATATTACATCACTCATGACATAGTCAGTGACATCACTCATGACATCACCTAACATCTAAACACTTAAATTTGATTTTTGATTCTATTTTTTTTATGATTTTTTTCCCGTCGGGCGCGCACCGTGCGCGCACCTTCGCGACGGTGCGCGCATGGTGCGTGCACGGTGCGCGCACCCCGCGATTTTTTAACAAAAAATAAAATGTTTTTTTCACCCTTCGGGGTCCTTCAGGGACCCCCTGACAAAAGCTAGGGGGTCAGGAACTCTGTACCCTGCCCCCTTTTCACGTTCTCCACCTTTCTTTTTTACTGTCACACACAAAATGGCGGCCGACACTTCCTGATTTCGACCGATTCGAATGTTGACTGACATGTAACCACCAATCACAATTACGCTCGCGCACGTTAAGCATATAGATATTTATGTACTTTTAACTGCAATTTTCTCAGGAACTACTGAACAGATTGACACCATATATGCAAAAGGCACATCCCTGACCTGAGGACTACCTCTTTGCCAAATTTCAAGTAATTCTGTTCAGCCGTTCGGGCTGTACCTTCGACTGAAGGTCCTATGGGAAAATGCATGGGGAAAATGCGTTTTGGGACCCCCCTTTTTTCTCCGCCCCCGCTTGACGAATCACGCCGAGACTTCCAGGGTAGGAGCTGAGCGGAGCGCCCCATTAGTTTTGAAAATTTCGCAAGGATCCGTCAACCAGCGCCAAAGTTATTCAAAATAGAATTTTCAGATATATATTTATATCTTATTATTATTTTTTTGCCAGTAGGAAATTTTAATTAGGACCTAGTTTCCATAAGAATAGCGTTTTTTTACTTGCATATAACTTTGGTGCTGTTGGACAAGTGAAAATGCCTCTTCTGTAAATTATCTCGGCCTGGTGCTCAAATGACTGCACAGGTATGGAAAGCACTATCTAGCTGAAAACATACATCCAAGGCTGGCCTTCAGATCAGCAAATCAAGCTCTGCCGCTCATTTCACTTTCTTGCTGCGACACAGCTGGCGAGACTTTGTTGTGGACCCAAACGTATGGACTTCATCACCTAGCCGGTGTGACATGTAACTTCCTGATGGCCTTCAGGAAGGCTGCCAAATCTACTATGTCAACAGATATGCTGCAAAACAAGATCAGTCTCTCGCGCCAAGTTGCAATTAAGTTAGTGAACAGCGTGTTTTATAAAACAGAATACAGAAATGGAGGAAGTTGCAGTAGCCTCTTAGGGGTCAGTGAATATCCAGTCAGAACCCGTTAGTGTCCACTGAAAACCCCAATAACTATCTATGGATAGAAAATAAGGGTCCACTGAGTAACTACGGCTATGTCACTCAGTCTCTTTGGGAACGGTCCATCCAATGCCAAAGGGCATTCTCAGGTGAACTGAGTGTTCAGAATCTATGGGGTTAATAAGTGTTGATACCAGATGTCACTGGAGTGAGCATTACCAGAAGGCTCCAAGCCACCAGAAGACTTGTTTCCAGCTCTGAGCTTCTGTTTGCTAAAATAACGTATCCTGGTGTACTCAGGGCTTTAAGTGGGCCGGGTCTTGCTGGTGCTCAGCACCGGCAGTTCTCAAAAGCAGAGGTTGAGATGGGTCTCTATCGGGCTCTCCATTTTTACCTTCGCGTTCAGGATGAAAAAAATAATCCTTAACTCTGTAGCAGTACCACCCTAAACTACAACTTCAAAAAGAGTATTTACAGTTCTTTCACAGTCTCAGCATTTCAGAACGGAAGCATTTTCAGTAATATATACAACAACGGCCAGGGCTGGACTGGGAACCAAAACCGGCCCTGGCAAACTGCTCGGCCGGCCCCCCTGGGGAGTAGGGAGGAGTGCAGCCGAGCTGTTTGTTAGGGCCGGTTTCGGCCGATTTTGTTACAGGGGGCCGATATTGCCAACCCGTGGTAACAAAAACGGCCCCCCAGGGGCCCAAAACCAGCCCCCACCGTGGCGGCCCACCAGGGAAAAGCCCGATGCCCGCTACGGCTAGTCCGACCCTGCCAACAGCATAGTTCTTGCTTGTATATCTTATGCAAATACAAGCATTGACAGAGCCAATAGTACTGACTTGTAGGCATAATGTTGCTTGCTGTATCTTATCTCTATGCGATGACAGAAGCAGCAAAATACCAGTCGGGCAGCACACTAAGCTACGCACGGATTTTCAGTTTAGTTGTTTTAAGCCACGCCCTTAATTTCATCGGCCACGCCCCTTTGAGAAAACCCCCCAGTTTTTTCATCCCACTTAAAGTGCTGGGTGCACTCTTGGTTCAATTGCATTAAACCAATTGTCTCAAGACACCTGAAAATGAAGATTGCACAAGTAGTAACTGTGAGGCGTGGAGGCATCTGATTGCTTTAAGCACAGTTGTTGTGTGGCCACGTAATGAACCCATCCTGTGTAGGGTAACAAGTGTACTGGTTTATTCCCCTATTCATTCGCCCTGTCCTGGCTTTGGGGTCAACTGCAGCACTTTACTTATTTAGGCCCCAGTCTATACGTGGAAACTTGATATGTCTCATTAGGCAAAAGACAGAATGACTGAAGATGTGTTCAATTCACAATTTAAGGACATTTGGAAGCTTCGGGGCAGTGAGTGGACATGGCACCTTCGGAGTTTGAAGGTGTCGGGTACCTCGAGAATTTAGAGCGTGTCCTGTGGCTCAGTCTCGCGGCCAGTCACGGGACACACCCGTGCAGGGACTCTCTTGTGGGTCAGTGAATGTTCATAGTCCAGTCCACTGATTTCAACCAATAGGTTGTAAGGGACGTAATAAGAGCCGGCCTTAGAGTTTCTGGATGTATATTGGAATAGGACAAAAGTCAGGGATGCGCTGTGACAGTCAGTCCTGGCTTTTCAACCATTCAGAAACGACATTACAGCCATCCCTCTTTACCGCGAGTCACGGAATGCTCTGTTGAAAGGAGCTGGACTTTATTGTCCGCCTTCATTATCCAGAAGTCAAGGGTCGGAATCTAAGGTCACGGATTTGGGATGAGTGACAGGCTGCGATTTCTCTATTTCCCCCCGATTCTTACCTCCTCGGAGACCGGTCCGGACGGGGTGCGGGGCCGCATGGAAGGAGACGAGGGACCCAGAAAACGCCTCTGTCCCTCACCGAGGTGCCCCGTTATGTCCCCTTCATTTTCTTTGTGGCCCCGCCCCCAGCGTGCTTCGGTAGCCATGACGACCGCAGCCTCGGGTTTTGGGAGCTACGGTGGTGGGAACTAAAGCAAACAACCAATCAAAGGTCCGTTCTGAGGGAAGGGGCGAGCACCGTTGTACTGGAGTCCCGCACAGCAGAGAAATCACCCAATGAGCGACGGCAGAGGCGGAGCTGGGTCTCGGTAAAAGCCAATGAATGTCGAAAGAGGCCGTGCCAAGCAGGTGAAAGAGCCACGGCTGAAAGTAAGAGTAAACACAAATCACGATTGAGCCAATGCGGGCACTACAAGCCTTAACCCAAGCACAAAGAGTGCCATCCAACCCCATATATAAAGTGGCCAGGTTTTGAGATGCAAAAACAGGGACAGGTCAGACATAAACGTAGGACTTTATTTTTATTTCACACACGTACAAGGCTGCAGTTACTTAGCATTATCTATGACATGACCCCCACCCTGAGCCTCCTTGCCTTTCTCCCAACCGCGAGCCCTCTGCAAGGCTGCCGGGGGGGGGGGTTGCGCAGCAGCCTCCCCCCCTAAAAGGGCGGCCGCCTTAGTGCCACAGGAGGGCACTGGAGGCACCAGTCTAGTCCCTGGGCTACGGCCAGGGAGGAGGTCCGGCGGACCCACTTCCGGGAAAGGGGGAGGGGACAAGGGTATTTAGGCCATCCCCGCGCGATGTTCGCCCTCTTGTCCCTCGACGTCTCGCCTTGTCGCATCGCCGCTCCAGTGTCGTCGTCTTTCGAACGGTGAGGCCGCTTGCTTCCTTCCCTGTCCCTGGGCAGCACCAGGTTGACGGGGCCCTGTGGTACGGATTACCACGGGTGTGGGGGGGGGGAGCAGGCATCGAACGTGCTCCGAGGGATTACGGGCGGGGATGCAGGGGTATGCGGTGCCTAAGGGGAGGCTTATTTTAGTGGCGGCGTTGGCACCGGGGCAGCGGTTCATTGCCCCACATCGAGCATCATGGGGAATGGGGAGGCAGTCGGAGCCTCCTGGGCTCGTAGTGTGCTGGTTCCCGGTCCGCCGGCCACCCGAGTGGCCGGTTCCTTGGCCATGATTGACGAGGCCCGGGGGTGTGTCAGGGGTAGCCGCTGCAGCCCTCGTGGTGCGGGCGTGCCTCTACCCCGCTCGTCCGGCCGCCTTGTAGAGTAGTACTTTGATGCAGGTACCGTTTTGGTTGTCCGCACCTTAGGTGGGGGGGCGGGACAGCGCCCTAACCGCGCGCCCTTGGTCGCCATGGCCGGGAATTTCACTCTTCTGGGTGGGGGGGCGAAGGGCGGCACAGCTTCTGGGCCAGCGGCGGGCCCACGCAATCGCGGGGGAGGTGCATGGGGGTAGGGGAGCGTCGGTTGGGGCCATGCTCCATGGCTCCACCACGGCCTCATGCCATATTCAAGAAGCGAGCATCGCGGACGTGTCCGCACCGGTGTTTTCTATGGGGACATATAGTTTGCAACGGGTGGATCAGGCTGTCCACGGGGCGTAGGTATTCGATCATATCCGGCGAGTCGAGCTCGGACGTTCTGCACCGCGGCGCGCCCCTGCCGTGAAGTGTACCTAGCGCTTGCATCGCACCTTGGAGTTGCCGGCTGCCATTCTTGCCAACTTGGCCACTTGAGCCCGAGCTGAGCTGGTAGCCCTCGGTCCTCCCACGGTAACGAGTAAGAGCCGCCTTTTCCCCGTCCACACTCTGCGCCATCCCACAGCATGGTGAGTCCGTTGCTGCCGTGCTATGCACCCTGGGAAGCTGAGTACAGAGATGATCCTCTCTCCCATGGATCCTTGCTGGGCATAGTCTTTTGGGCAGATGTGTTCGAGCGCTTGGGGGGAGGATGGGGATCGCCGGCTGCGCTGCCGCCTCTGGGCAGGTCACCAGGGGTGGAGTCTTGTGGCCGCAATACTTCAGGCAACCCTGGCCTACTACTTTTAACCTCGGGCATGAGTGCGCAATGCAAAGATGATGCCATGCATAGCGCTCCAACACTTTCGGGTCGAGTTCGAGTTATATAACAGGCAGTATAAGCCCCGTCTCTTTTGAAGACGCAGGCTGGCAGTTATTTGGGACACTAGAGTGTCACCTACTGCACGCGATCCGGGTTGGCGTCTCGGTTCAAGCAGCGAGGTCGTTCCCTCTCCCGGTATTTCCGCTGTACCCCGGCGCTCTTTTCCATGACGTCCCAGGTGGAGGAAACGCAGCAAGGCAACGTCCAGGATGCACAGCTAGCGGCCATTATCGAACTGGCCAAGACGAAGGGCCTGGCTTGGGCTGCGGACCTCTTGAAGGCCAGCAACCCGGACGGGTCATTTCCAGTGGCCCGCCCTCGGGCCAAGAGCCATTAGACGAGGCAGGGCCGTCCCGGTCCAAGCGGATACGCAGGGCCACCGTCAAAGAATTCCAGTCGGACGCGCCGTCACACAGGAATCGTCCAGCGCTTATCCCCAGAGGTGCTAGCGGGGTTGCTCCACAGACTGTGTCGGTCGGACCTGCCCCACCCACGAACGCTGGCCCATCCCAAACTAACTTTGCCACCACAGAAGACTTGGGTAAGCTCAATGACACTCTTAAGAGCTTTATGGAAGAGGTCAGAGCCGGCTTCTCGAGGGCTGGATCACCAGGGACATCCTCACCAGCAGCACGTGTGGGTGGGGAGGTGACTTCTGCGGCAAATGTTTGGGCGATGCAAGGGAGAGGCAGGGAGGCAACTGATTTGCCCACGGCAGCGAGCGCATCCCGCAGCAACACAGGCAAGAGCGCTGAGGTAGTAGCAGCAGGAAGAGAAGGGACTCCCAGTTTGGAGGCGGTGCTGGTGGGGCCTGCAGGCCCAGGGCACACTGCTGTAGGGGGGGGGAGCGACAGCAGTCAGTTGGGGGTGAGTTGCCAGTTGCACCATTGAGTACTGTCACCCCGTTGCCGGTCTCCACCACACCTGCGGGCGTTCCCTCCTCCATCACGCAGCCCGATAGCACGGCAAAGGCAGGGCCGGTTCAGTCGGCGACATCTAAGAAGGTTATCACACATGCCCCCCTACTGTCAGGGCACAGCTCGCTGACCTGGGAAGTGCCCATGGCAGTGAAGGAATTAATTTGGCGGCGCGAATTCCTGGATATATTTTCCCTACTTTTGCTGGGTCAACACGGCCAAGATGCGCGCAGGCTAGGGGGGAAAGAAGATGAAAAGAAGATTAGATTTCAGCAGTGGCCAGAGAAATCGATAGACAATTGGCTGTCGGCTTTTTCCATCCTTCAATCGGGTCAATTCCCCGAGCAGGGCCAGGCACTGTTATTGTTCCAAAGGCTAATTCACACCGAGGCGCAGAAGTGGGGGGGAGAAGGGTGGCTCACTTACGACAGGGAATTCAGAAAAAAGATGGCCATATGCCATGAAATGGAATGGGTTCAGAAGGAAGTACAGTTGTGGATGGACCACATGGGTTCCCGGGGAGCACAGAGCACAGTCGCCCAGACTAAGGTCACGGGGGGGAGGGGGTGCTCAGTCAGGGAACAGGCAGCCCAACCCTAAACCGTTTCGGCAGTCCTTTCGGGGGGCGCGCAGGGGAAGTGGCAGAGAGGGAGGCAAGAGAGTCTCTCCTGGGACATGCAACCTATTTAACGCCGGCACATGCTCATGGGGGTTCAAGTGCAAGTTTCAACATGCATGCAGCAAATGCGGAGGTCGTCACACAGCATCATCGTGCCAGTCCAAACAAGACAAGAAACCGGCTGAGTCCTTTAAACAGGCCAACTGAGTCAGCCCAGCCACCCCCAGTTGCGCCCTATCCTTCCTTTCCCAGCATGTTCGTGCCAGGTAGCAGCGCGCCCACCTCACCCTCCTGTCACGTAGACCTCCCTCCCTCAGTACCTCACAGCGCGTCCGCATCCCACGCCTGCAAGGGCCCGTCTCCTGTTAATCTTGGCCAAATGCTACAACTACTGAGGCGGTATTCCAACTCACATGAGAGCGCTCTCCTGCTGAAGGGATTTTCAGAGGGCTTCACCATCCCATTCGTAGGCGCGCTGTCCAGCAGGGAAGCGGTTAACCTCAAATCCACCAGAGACCTCCCTCATGTATTGCATGAGAAAGTTGGGAAAGAACTAAGACTGGAGAGGGTGGCGGGTCCCTTCAATGAGCCTCCGCTAGAGAACTTCGTGGTCTCACCGCTGGGGCTGGTCCCCAAGAAAGAGCCAGGAGCCTTTCGACTGATACACCACCTATCATACCCGGAGGAAGACTCTGTAAACCATGGGCTGCAAGAGGGCGCTTGCTCTGTCTCTTATTGTACGCTGGACGTGGCTCTGGACCTTGTCAGGAGGGCTGGCAAGGGAGCCTGGTTAGCAAAGGCCAACATTGAGTCAGCGTTCCACTTGCTACCAGTGCACCCGAGCAGCCAACACCTGCTGGGCTTCAAGATGGACGGCCTGTACTATTATGCCCATGGGGTGCGCGGTCTCCTGCGCCTTCTTCGAAGCCTTCAGCTCATTTTTACAATGGGCTTTCCAGCAATCCTCAGGGGTGACGGGGGTCTCGCATTACTTAGACGACTTTCTTTTCATAGGGATAGATGGCACTCAGGATTGCGAGGCAGCCCTCGCGAATTTCCAATCCCTCATGCAGCAGCTCGGCGTTCCCTTAGTCCCCAAGAAAACCAAGGGCCCAGCGCATGTCCTCACCTTCTTAGGCATTGAACTAGACACTGTTGCGGGCGAAGTCAGGCTGCCCGAAGACAAGGTGCAGGACTTGAGACAGCAGATTGGGCTTACAGTAGGAAAAGAGAAGGTCTCGCTGGGGGCCCTACAAGGCCTCCTGGGAAAACTTAATTTCGCTGCTAGAATCATCCCCGCCGGTAGGGTATTTGTGCGGAGGTTAGCCCGAGCCACAACCCATGCCAAAAAGAAACACCACATGGTCAAACTGAGTAGGGGCATGCGGGAAGACTTACTGATGTGGGTGAACTTCCTGAACGACTTTAATGGGTCGGTCATCTGGCGCAAACCCTGGCGCAGCAATGCAGAACTAGCGCTCTTCTCAGACGCGTCAGGCCGGGAAGGGTTCGGCGTGATCATGGACAAGGAGTGGTGTGCAGAGAAGTGGCCGAATGCGTGGCACAAGAAGAAGGTGACATCCAAGATCACTGTCCTGGAACTCTTCCCCATAGTGGTAGCCTTTCACCTATGGCCTAGGGCTTTGTCAGCGAAACAAGTCTTGTTCTGGTCAGACAACCTAGCGGTGGTGCAGGCCATAAACACTCATTCAGCCAGTTGTCCCCTGGTCTTGTGTCTGCTGCGCGAACTGGTGAGGGCATGCCTAAGAAACAATGTGGAGTGCAGGGCTAGGCACATCCAAGGGGTTTTGAATGTAGCCGCTGACTCTTTCTCTCTCGATTTCATTGGCACCGCTTCCGGGAGGCCTGGCCGAGAGAAGAGGGGACTCCTTTCCCGCCACACTTGTGGCTGCTGGTGAAGTTGGACTGCGGATGAGGAAGCTGGGGGAACGATCCTTAGCCCCTAGGACAGCGAAACGTTACAAGAGCTGTGTGGCGAAGTTCTGCGCAATCACTGGGGCTTGGGAGGGGGAACAGGCGGTCTCCGAACTTAGAGTGCAACAATTCCTCTTGTGGGACAAGGATGGGGGGAAGTCACTTCCATGGATCTCGGGTCACTTGTCCGCCATAAGCCACCATGCCAAGTTAAGGGGACTGCCCGACCCTACCAAAGCCTTTGTGGTTAAAGCGGCGCTTCAAGGGTGGGCCAAGATGCAGCTGCGCGCGCCTGACACCAGATCTCCTATTGGGTACCCTATCCTCCAGGGGATGCTCGATTGCATGATCAGGGCCACCCACTCAAGTTATGAAGCTACTCTGTTCGCGGCCTGTTTCGCCCTGGCCTTCTTTGGGGCCTTCAGGATCGGGGAACTGGTGGCGCAATCAAAGACAGACAGCTCAGGGGTGGCTCTGAACATAAAAGACGAAGACCTAGAGCGCAAATGTATCAAAATTATCATTAGGCAGTCCAAAACAGACCAACGCGGGCGGGGAAGGTTGATTGTGTTGCATAGCTTGGGGGATGACAGATATTGCCCTGTAGTCTGGCTCAGAGCGTACTTGGCTCTTCACCCGGTGACAGCAGGATATCTTCTGGTACATTCAGATGGACTCCCGGTCACCAGATTTCAGGTGGATCACATCTTGCAGACGTGCTTTTGCTTATCAGGGCAGGCGGACGGGACCAAAAAATTCAGCAGCCACTCCTTTAGAATAGGGGCGGCGACCACGGCTTTTCTTGAAGGAATGCCAGCAGAGGGTATCAAGAAAGTGGGGCGCTGGGAGTCGCAGTGCTACAAACGATACATCCGGCCCTAGGCAAGGGGGCTAGGGCCACTTCCCGGGGCACAGTCATGGTATTGTCACCAGTGGGATTTTTTGGGTGGCGCCCAGGCCACGCAACTTTGCGTGCTGTTCAGTAATTTTGATGTGTATTTTGAAGTGTTGTGCTGTGTGGTATTTCTTGCAATAAATACGTTCAAACCATTAATTTCTTTATTATCAGGAATCAAAGTGTGGGTAATTGGCCATTCAAGCATCACGAGACTGGCTTGGTGGGCGGAGGTCAGAGAGTGACGGAATGGCTTCCTAGCCACGGACATCACGTGGTTGGGCTACCCAGGCATGCGCTGGAGTGAACTGACAAGAAAAGTGAGGCAGAGACTCGGGGGTGGGGGGGGTGGCCTCCGCCGAACATGTTGGTGATTCACCTGGGGGGGGAACGATCTGACCTCGTTAGGTAGGAGAGCCTTGCTCCAGGACATGAGGGACACTTTGTGCCAGCTCAGCAGCATCCTGTGGTCATGCGATCTGTGGTGGTCAGAAACAACACCACGTACTGTTTGGAGGGGAGCACGCTCGTGGGGAGCTATGGAGGTGTCAAGGAGGAGAGTTAATCGAGCCATGCGCAGTTTCACAGAGCAAAGAGGTTTTGGCTTCATCAGGCATGGTCTATTACACGCCAAGTCAACAGGGTGCTTGGAGGGAGATGGGGTGCACCTCTCTAGTCTAGGCATGGATATTTTCCTTCTGGACCTAGGGGAAGCTTTGTCAGCAGCAGGTTGTAAGTAATTAGGTCTACCTTGGTGGGGGGCCATGGTAGTGACGGTGGCCACAATCAAGGCTGTGGAGGAGTTACAGGGCGATCCAGAGTCTGCAGATACCAAGGGGTACCTCATGCAGCAGCACAGCGTTGTGCTCAGCCAGGATACCCATGGATGTCTTAGCGTTGTCCCCTGGAAGAACTACGGCGCCCCGTTAGTCCTACGGGCGGTTGTGGGTCTGAGCAACCGGGGGCTGCCATAATACGCTCCGCCCACCTCTTTCGGGGGGGGCGTGAGTAGCAAGTGGACTGGTGGTCCACGGTTGGGAGGGGTGGCCCCTCCCAATATTTGGTATGCACCAATTGGCGACGGCCACGGTGTAATTTAGGCTTATCAGACGGGCAGGCGGCATAGGGGCTGGCCTGCCCTGGGATCGGATCGCCCGTAAGATAACCCACCATGTTTGCATATTGGTTATGCTAATAAACCTGCAGCAATATTTCTCCACCTACAAAAGTGTTGTGTGGTTTATTGATGTATTATGTGTGTTATGTGAGTACAGTTGCCGATCTTGGCACTATGCAAGGCTGCCCAGGGGGGGGTTGCGCAGCAGCCTCCCCCCTAAAAGGGCGGCCGCCGTAGTGCCACAGGAGGGCACTGGAGGCACCAGTCTAGTCCCTGGGCTACGGCCAGGGAGGAGGTCCGGCGGACCCACTTCCGGGAAAGAGGGAGGGGACAAGGGTATTTAGGCTGTCCCCGCGCGATGTTCGCCCTCTTGTCCCTCGACGTCTCGCCTTGCCCACCCCTCCGCTTACCCGGCAGCCGAAGGTACAAAGAGCGAGTGGGGGTTCAGATTTTCTAACATGTTATTTTGTGTTGCAGGAGGAGTTACAGGGCGATCCATAGTCTGCAGATACCAAGGGGTACCTCATGCAGCAGCACAGTGTGGTTTAAGCCAGGATACCCAGGGATGTCTTAGCGTTGTCCCCTGGAAGAACTACGGCGCCCCGTTAGTCCTACGGGCGGTTGTGGGTCTGAGCAACCGGGGGCTGCCATAATACGCTCCGCCCACCTCTTTCGGGGGGGGGCCTGAGTAGCAAGTGGACTGGTGGTCCACGGTTGGGAGGGGTGGCCCCTCCCAATATTTGGTATGCATCAATTGGCGACGGCCACGGTGTAATTTAGGCTTATTAGACGGCAGGCGGCATAGGGGTTGGCCTGCCCTGGGATCGCATCGCCCGTAAGATAACCCACCATGTTTGCATATTGGTTATGCTAATAAACCTGCAGCAATATTTCTCCACCTACAAAAGTGTTGTGTGGTTTATTGATGTATTATGTGTGTTATGTGACTACAGTTGCCGATCTTGGCACTATGCTGGGAGCATGCAGGCGACCTCCTTCTGTCCTGCGCTGCCTGATAGAAACAGATACATTACCTACATGTTTTCAGTCTTCAGAGCTGCCTGTGAAAGGAGAGCATACCGTTCAATTCTGCTTTGCAGAATGGCCTTACCAAAAAACCGGGACATGTATTTAAAATTAAGAAAAATGGTGGGACCCCATGACATTCCACTGAAACCCGTGACTGTCATGGATAATGTGGGATATCTGGTCACCATATCCTTATACACCTGCTTAGGAGGGCTTGGCTGCTTTCACCTGCCTTCTTGATTGAATTTTATGATTGAGAGGGATTCTACGTCATAAGAAGGTACTGTCAGCTACTGTTCAAACTGCCCTTTCGGTCTGTTCAGTAGCTTCAAAACGGATAGTGGTGTTCAGAGCTATATCAATTGTGACAGATCGAAGTCCTCAACCTCCCAGACAGGGACATAGCTTCCACTGGTGCAGCAGGTGCAGTTGCACTGGGACACACTGAACCATGCATATTGCTGTAATTTAAAATTCAAACAGAAGCCAGGGGGCCTATTTCCATCCTTGCAGTGGGGCCCATGACACACTGGGTACACTACTTCTCCAGGATTACTCGTAAGGTAATATGAAAGCTCCTTATTACGATTTTCTCATTATTTTCACTAAACTTGATTCGTTATTTTTGAAGGCGCGCATAACGAGTAAAGTATCAAACGATTAAAATGCGGGCAACAGACATGCCAACTCACATATTGCCACTGTATGTCACACAATTACGTCTCCCTTTATGCAGTCACCCGGTGAGGAGCCGGAATCATACAGATGTCCTTTAAGAAGTGTTAAAACACCCAAGGACATTGGCAACAGTCTCAATGGCCATTTGTTTTTGTTTTTTGGGGGGAAGAAGTGGGGCCTAGTGAGGGGCAGAGTGCGTCTTAGTCTTAGGTAGCCCTTGGCACAAGGCCCTGCCCCTTCAAGGCCTCAGCCCCTCTTCACGCAGTGAAATTCATTTTTAGGTTGTCAGGTATAAGACTGACTGCCGGCCAAACACCTGAACAAGTGGCACTACAACCAACAGCTAGACTGGAGCGACTCCTGTTATCAAGCACGCCAGTGACTCACTGGAGGTGCAGTAGTGTGGCCACACCACTAGGGGGCAGTGCAATTCTCATCATCAAGCACTGCAAACATGCCACAATGCATTGCGTACTCTCATTGTGTGCCCCATCAAGTAACACATCAGTGAGCACTCATTTGCTTTAAAGCGCAATTTCGTCATTAACCACGCAGGTGAGAATGGAAGTGCCACTGGGGCGGCTGCACACCCTGTGCATCAGCAAGATACCAAAGCTCACAACACCCATTGGTGGGGTTGACCCTCACACCCGATCAGATAGACCAGCAATCCTCTTCCCTCATTCAGCGAACTTAGTAGCTCAGCAACTGCTGCCCTTCACCGGCATGTATGAGTAGCCATATTGAACGATTACTTTAAAGAATAACGGAGAAGTTAAAAGGTCACAAATGAACCACTATGCAGGGATAATATTTTCCACCTTTTCAAAAACCTGCTGGACACTAGCGATGACAATACCTACATGGCATCTGTGTCGGCACTAGTTAACTACTCTGGACCCCACTCGGAGCATTTAAAGCTCCCTCAAGCTGCCAACGAGAGGGTCGATGTATTCTACGCCAGGCTGCGCAAGCTTGCCTGAATGCCTGAACATGTATGGACCCAGAAAGAGGTGGGAGTTCAGCATAGCCAAAGCTGCAGATCAAAGGACACATCCTCAGACAGCCTGACATTAAACTTGAGGATATCCTGACGGTGTGCTCATATCCAACTCTCAAATGATAGAGCGGAGCAGATGGAGATGGCGTTCACTAGGCTGATGACTAAAAGTAAAACAAGTGACACCGCCCCAACCCCCCAGAGTGCCACCCAAGACACTGCCAGAGGAAGCACCAGTGAAGAAGGCATGTGAGTATTACGGCTACGCCATGCACCCTCTTCAAGACTGCACAGCGAGAAGCAAAGTGAGCTCCAATTGCCAATAGGCGAGCCATTTTATTTCATTGCAAAAGTTGTGGTGACAAAACCCTGAGACAAATGGTAAAGCTTGTCTTAGGGGTTTGTCACCGCAGTTTCTGCAAAGCAATACATTGAAGACTAAGACCTTTTCTGCTGTTTCTAGTGTGCTCTGCATTTTTGGCAGTGGGGCTACAGCAGCTTGTTTCAAATATAAATACCAGTCCAAGTTGGGTTACCATATGGGATGCAACAATCCTGTGGACTATCTGTCGCGTTACCCTCGCAAACAGGATAGAACTGGAAACACGAATGGCGGCAGATGACTGCTTAGAGTGGATTGCCTTGGTAAGCTGCTCTTAGATGATAAGCTTGAGGAGATCACAGAAGCCTTCAGCATATACCTTCAACATCCCTATAGCACTCTTGGCGAGCACCCATGGAAAAATCTCCTGTGGGATGTACACAAGTGTGACAAAAAGCCATCAACGGGGAACTTGCAGCCCTCTAGGGTTCCGGGCAAGCTCAGCATCACGGGAATCGCATTCTCCTCGGAGCACGAGGATAAACATTGCCTGCACTCTGGGACAATGTAAGCTGTGCCTCGCTTACACAGGACACCAAGGGATGAATGAAACAAAGGCTAGGCTCCAGAGTGCAGGGTGGTTTCCGATGATGGATGCAAGTGATTGCTTGTGATTTCAAGTCACAGGCACACCTGACGGCCAGCCCCTGTCATGACTGAAGACCGTAGTGAAGGGCCGTGACCGGATTTTAGAATTGACTTTAGGTCCCTCCCTGATGGCAGTCATATCCTCCTAGTATCAGATGCATATTCAAAATGCCCAGTAGTAGAACATACAGCATCAACCAACTATAACCAGAGACCAAAAGGAAATCATATTTCAGCACCAGGATATCCTCCTAGGCGACAGTGTACACTACAAATCTGCATAACATATCAGTGATATTTGGGTTTTCCAAAACAATACAAATGGACATTGAGCCCCATTTTCAAGGTATTGACTATGTAGTACATGATATCTCTCAACATAATTCATTGAAAGAAAACACCTCAAAGGCCCCAGGCCAATGGAGACATGGAGAGACTAATGCAAGGAGAAAACAGAACAACTCCAGGGCCAGTCAAGATTGCCTCTCGAAAGAATAATGTATCAAGGTCCGTGATTGGGTATTAGTTCGAATAGCCCTGCAGGGAGGAAAGTTGTGACTGCCATTTGAAAAACACCCACTAATGGTGGCGAGACGGCAAGGCACCATGACAATGGTGCAGAGGGGAAGTGATCAAGTTTATGCACACAAACAGAGCTTCCCGCGATTTCTAGATTTTTAATTATGCATCCCTCACTATCCTACTCAATGTGAGTTATTGGACATACACAAAAATATGACGGGTTGTCCTCACACACCACCAGGTGTCACGCTTCATCCTAGGGCAACCCACGCTCTCCAAAACCCTGTTTGATGGAGAGCAGGCCTTCACCTGGAGTCAGGGAGGCACTTCTAACTAAGCGTGGACCCGTGATTGAAGTGTATTAAAATCAAAAGTGGCATCCTAACAACCTTTTTACTCGTTAAGCATGACAGCAGGCCCGTCTGGTACCCCGGGTATTGGTGCTGTGAGACTCTGGTCGGTCCAGGTGGCCTCTCACTCAGTGTGAGGACAGATCTGACCTGCAGGAGCACAGGTATCTCTTCCTGGGGGGTTGCTGTGTCGGCTGGGCGGGGAGTGGCAACAGGGAAAACCAGACTCTGCTTTTTTAGTGTCTGCGGACTGCATGGGAGTAGCTCTACTCCAAGGGAGCTTGCTGGTAAATTGTGAAGGGCTGGCAATCTATCAGGTGAGGTTCTTGGCAAATGCTCAGCTGCAGTGTCAGTCACTTGGTCACAATTTTCGAGACTGGTGCAGGCAGGCCAAAAGTCCACAGTAGACTTCCCTTTCTCGTGGCTCTTCTTTGTCTTCGTCTTCTGGATCCATCGAATTGAAGTTCCTGGCATCAGGGTTGCCGCTAAATACTCAACTTAGGGGCGTTAAGGGGAGTGATGGGTAGTCGCCAATAGACTACTTCCCTTTAGGGCGACTACACCCTTTATGTGACCACTTCCTGTGGGAAGTGGGCATAACCCTGACCCAGTGAGGCAAATTCCACCAAAAACCAAGATGGTGGAATTCTAGTTTTCGTGTACACATCAGGTAGCTCACCTTAGCGGTGGAACTAGCCTGATGGGGAACACGCCTCCTGCCTAGCTAATTTTCCAGCCTGTCCTGGTGCCAAATGGGCCTTAGGGCAGGGCGTGGCATCTCCCAAGTTTGGGGGAAGCCGGGGTTGAAAGGAGGCAGAGGTTTTGAAGCCTGCTGCCTTGATATGCTGATTACTTTGCCATCCTGATTGGAGGAGGTGACAACATGTCCGGCCGGAGTAGGCATTGTTTCTGCCCTCAGAGTGCGTGGGCTCTCACCTTCATCGAGTCATAAACCTGTCTGTGGTGGCAGGCTGGCCTATATCAGTCAGCCAGTACACAAGAAGTTGGTAGGTTTTCAGGGAGCACCTGTAAGGTGCCCTCTGGGTGCTTATATTAATAAATCAATACGGGAATCAGTGTGGGCTTATTAATATGAGATGTTTGATACAAAACATCTTTGGTTTCAGTGAAGCCATCATGTAGCTGGGGAACTCCTAATCAGCAGTGCCCAGTACATATACTCAAGATGGCTTCCCTATTTACTGTCAATGTCCGAGAATCAACATCACAGGGGCAGATCTGCTAAAGCAGATATGTCCTCACATGTAATATAATGCACCCTGTCTTAGTGCTTTAAGGGTGACATACTTAAATTACATGCATTGTCTGAAGGCATGGCACACAGGAGGTATGCCATGTCATGTCTTCACCTTTCTCTGCACCATTTTACGCAGTCTGCAATGGCCGTTTGCATGAATGTGCTGAGGGGTCCCTTAGGGTGGCACAATGCTTGCTGCCTCTTTAGCCTCCCTGCCCTAGGCACCAGGGGTACCATTTACTAGGGACTTACAGGGGGTGCTAAAGGCATTTCTAATTAGGAGACCAATTGTACAGTTTTAGGGAAAGAGATCTGGAACCGGGGACTTGAATAGCAGGAACTCCGTGCATTTCTGTCGAAATTGCATCAAATACCAGGCAAAAGGTGAGTGTGACTATGTCAAAAAGGGTCACCTTCCTACACCCCAGTTACCAGACATGTTGCCAGGCCACATCGTCCTGCTTTTCTTTCACAGCACCCCTTGTCAGAAAGCCTTGCAGTGCAAGCTTCCCCAGCCACTCTAATCCCAAAACGTTTCTTATCACTGCCCCGGATAAGAAATCAAAGTGAGTGAAAACATTCGCCAAACATGTCTTTGGCTACCAACTCCGCCCTTTGATTTGTTAGTGCCAGTTGTTTTTTGAGGTGTTACTGGCACTCACTCTGGGATTTGGTGCCACCAGTCTTCCCTGGTGTACATGAAGACCTTCGCCCGGTGCTCCCTCAGGAGATTTAAGATGGTTGTGATGCTGCCAAGTTCATAATTCTCCACCGACACCAGTGTTGCCATTTGGCACCATTCATGGCTGCGATCAGCTGGGTTGTCTGGCAACATCCAGTCCTCCCTGACAGACATGCCCAGATCAGGGAAAAAGCTGACTTTGGTTTCAAGCGTTTTAAGATGAGCAGGGGAACCGCTCGCTCTCTGGGCCTTACCGACCCACATCGCCTACCGCAACAGTTCTTTCGAAGCTTTGGCCAAGGCATTCCTTACCGACTACCTGTCCAACCCCTACAGAGTACGAAGCAGTTTCACTGTAGAGGCTGTGGTGCCCACCACCCCCAAGCTCGGTGAGCCACCTAGCCTATTGTTCAACCCATGGTCCCACCTGTCAAACATCTTTAGCATGCCATTGCAAGGACAAAGCCGACTGGAGGGAGGCACAACCCACCGATTCTCAGCGGGCTGGCAAGCGATCACGTCGGACAAGTGGGTTTCCAGATTATTTAAAGGGTTACGCATATCCCTTTCCCTCTTTCCCGCCACACCTTCCATCATCCCCTCAATGACTGGCGGCAGACCATCTCTCCATTTTGCGGCAGGAAGTGAAATCCCTTATTGACAAAGTTGCGAGGATACCAGTGACAGAAGTAGGGCATAGTCGGTATTCCCGCTACTTCCTGCTGCCCAAGAAGGATGGTGGTTTTCAGCCTTTCTAGACCTGCACCCTCTAAACACTTCCCTCCGGAAAGAGGAATACAAAATACTCACTCTGACCCAGCTCTTGTCTGCCATCTACCCTGGAGACAGGACTGTAGGTAAGGACCTTCTTGATGCCTATTTTCATATACCCATCCTGTTGCTCCATTGGCGCTACCTGTGATTTGTGGTGGGAGAGGAGCGTTTTCATTTTGCTGTGCTCCCATTTGGTCTGACCAGCACCCCCGTGAGTTTACAAAAGTGATGGTGGCAGCACACTTTTGAAGGTCAGGGATGCTAGTCTTCCCCTACTTCAATGACTGGCTGTTGAAGGCAGGTTCGGCCAAGGCAGTTGTCAACCACCTCCAAACTATGGTGAACTTCCAGTCATCTTCGGGGTTCATCATCAACAGTCACACCAGACTCTTTTTCTCATTCTGGACACGTTTCGGGTTTGTGTCTTTCCCCTGGGAAAGAGAGTCCAGGACATTCAGGCTATATCGATCATTCAGTCTTGGTCCTGGAATTCAGTGAGGTCAACTCTGAGGCTGATGGCCTCCTGCATCCTACTGGTCATGCACACCAGGTGGAATATGTGGGCTCTATAGTGGGAACTGGAGTCTCAGAGGGCCCAAAATCAAAGGTGCCTTTCCGACCATGTTCACAGTTTGGAGGAGACAGCAAAATATCTATAGTGGCGGTTAGTGGACAGCAATTGGGTCTGCGGCAGAACCCCCTCTCTTCCCCTCACAGTGGTGACTAATATATCGCTCTTGGGTTGGAGCGGCTATCTCGTAGAGGTGGATGTCAGATGTCTTTGGTCTCTGGTGGAGTCCCGTCTCCACATCAACCTCCTGAGCTGAGGGTCATTCGCTTGGTATTGAAAGCTTTCCTTCCAACCATCAAGGAGAGGCGGGTACAGGTGCTCACAGACAACCCCACAACCAAGGGGTATTGCAGCAAACAGAGCCAGATGGGGTCCTGGACCCTGTGCCAGAATGCCTTGCACGTCTGGAAATCACTGAACCACCACAGAATGATACTGATGATGAACCACCTGGCAGGATCATTGAATGCCAGGGTGGACAAGCTTAGCTGTTGACAGCTGGTGGATCACTCTGAGGTAGCGCAAGGTCTCTTCTATGAATGGAGATCTTGATCTATTCGCCATCGCTGAGAACACAAATTACAGCACTTCTGCTCTGAATTTGGCACGGATAGTATGGTATCCAGGACTCCTGGGCTTCAGCATATGTCTATACCACACAAAACAGGAGGTAGGGTGGAAGAACGGCTTCAATCAACTAGCAATTGCTGAATGTTTTTAAGAAAGCACACACGTTTTTTGAAAACTGCCCTCACCCACAACGAGTTGTGGCATGCTTCATCATCGGGCTGCTACTAACGCCTCTGCGCAAGCCAACGCTAGAGGCGGAGCAATAGGGAGGGGTAGACAGTACAACAATGATACAAACAAAAACAAAAGAAGGCTGGATCCTTTAGTGCAGAAAAGATGAATCTTAAAACTGACCCAGGGATATCTCTCTAATAATTTTATTCCTGGATTCCCCTGTCAGATTAAAAAGGTATATATATGTGAAAAGACTATATACCCAAATGGATGGTGGTGGAGTGAGTTAGTTAGGTGCTCACCACCCCTCCATTCTGCATGGCAGTCGACATGTTTCTGCCGGTTCAAAAAACGAAATCTCCGGCATTCCTCAGGACAAATTTGATCTACATGCCCTTTTGCCAAACCCCTGTTATTTCCCACTGTTGTGGGTTATACTCCACCTGTCAGTCTGGAGTTCCTCTTATAACTTAGTCCTTCAAAGATTAGGAACTGAAAGAAAGAATACGAAAGTAACTTCCACATAAAACGAAAAAAATAAAATAAAATCTTAATCACGTGTGCTCTCAGACAAACAACAGAAATTGCCAATCACCCATTTGGTGTAGCCAGAATTATAGTCTATGTGGTATTAAATCTACCATCATAGTGTAACAGGCAAACAATAGCCCTCCCAGTGGTATCTTAGAAGCACACTCATTTCTGTGCTCAATACCCATTCAGATAAAATTCCTTGTATATATAATTTTTGTGCATCACACACAAGGAGAAACATGCCGAAACACATGTGATAAAACATCTCTCATCACCCCCACATGTATTCCAAGGGTATTCAGGTTTTACTACCCTCATTTTAGAAAGAAGATGTTAAATATATTCATCTGGGATCATGCGATATCCAGATTTTCCCATTGCTTACCAGAGTTTATTAAGCAATTTGCTTAAAAAGGCACTGGAGTAGAGAGCGACCCTCTGTAGTCAAACACTGCGGGAGGGAAACACAAAGTGTATTCAATTCCTAAAATTGTAATTCATACCGGCTGGCATACACCTACACACGATATTTCACTCGTGTTTCAAAATTCCCTCAATGTCGTGTATATGCCAAACCTCATATCTTGTTTGTTATTAGGAATATGCAACGTTACCCTTTTTCCACATCCCGTTGGGGCCCCGATGACTCTTATGTGTCCGGATAAACATATTTATATATATATCTATCCCCCTCACACACACACACATATAGTACAGGGGCAGAACTTCACTATCCATAATGAGGCCTCTATGTTATTACCGCATACTCGAGTGCAGAGAAAGTATCTTCGAGTAACTCCGGCATAGATGTAGTTAGCCCCCCTCAATTACTGGCCAAATATCCCCTTACTTCGTCAAGAGTGGTGCGCTGCCTCCTGACTCCGTCTCTCCTGGTGCCGTGTAGACTGCCTGGATATCGTGCCCTCCGTATTTACACTTCCGCTATCGATTCACGTGATGCGTGCGAGTGACGATGCACGCAACACGTGACCTAGCGGCAGAGCACGCAATCATCGGTGGGACTATACCGCTAACCTCCCTAGTATGAACCAATATGGCGTAACAAGTCTTTGTATGTAACAACCTCTTATCACGGAGTGAAAGAAGAAAAGATGAAAGCCTTGCATTTGGAAGTAAGCTCATAAATCATGGATCCTATCAAGGCACATATCACCTCAGAGATTAGACCAATATCCTTGCTAGTATGATCAAATGTATTTTCAAAATGCCTTTATGTGCATAAACCTATTGTCACAGGATGTTAATTTAAACAACAGCAGCCACACCCCCAGGGATGGGCTCATTAATCAAGTTATTGATTTCAGGGACAATCTTGCCAAGGCTCCTACTCACACATTATTTGATGGAATGTTTTTAATGATGTTAGTGCTTCTATTCAATCAAAAAGCCCATCACCTACTATTTCAGTACATTCTCACCAACATGTTCTCTACTCCATAGGTTCACCCAATGCATTATTTCCTGATCCTGGGTTATTTTCTCCCTAGGGTAGACCACGGTATATCGTCATTAAGTCCCGTTTCATGACTCCTAGTACGATATACCCACTTCTGCTCCCGTATGAAGAGGACTTGTGAGGGATCCCTTATCGAAGGTCTAATAGTGGGTTTATCCAATACAGTCCAAAATATGTCCTGTGTCGTGTGCCCTTTCTCCGCATAATGTAGAGTGAGACGTGTGTTGGTCCTGGAGCACCTGATGTTGCTCCTATGCTCCATGATTCTCACCTTGACCTTTCTGCAGGTCATCCCAATGTAGATGAGGTTACACGGGCACCTGATCATGTAAATAACATTTGATGAGTTACAGTTGGTATGTACTCGCTGTTGCCAAGGGTATTTTAAGCCCACGTCCACCTCTTTAGTATTTCTGGTCAGGGAACAGACATCACAAGATCCACATTGCGTATGTCCCGTGACCGGTGGTAGAAACCCGCCTACCCGGGGAACCCCCCGGGCACTGTTTTGTGGTCGAGAATGTACTAGTTGATCCCTAAGATTTTGGCCCCTCCTAAAGGCAAAGAGGGGTTTCTCAAGTTTCAGGCCACTGGAGTTCAATATCCGCCAGTGTTTCAGAATGATACGTTTGATAGCCGTGGAAGAAGTATTAAAAGTCGTCACACAGACTATCTTATCACTAGTTGGTTTTTCTACTTTTGTTAGTAGTGCCTCTCTAGGGCAGTTCCATGCTCGTTTACGAGCTCGCCTGATAATTTGTTTCGGCTACCCTCTCTCATCCAATTTACCTGCTAGGTGTGCTGCCTCTGTCTTAAATTCATTAGGTTCAGAACAGTTCCTGCGAAGTCGCAGGAACTGACCTACCGGAAGGTTTTCCCGTAGGGCTCTGGGATGAAAACTCCCAAAATGCAAAAGTCCGTTCTTATCCGTGATCTTATGATGGACTTTTGTAGACAATTTGCCCTCCAAAGGGGAGATGACCAGATCCAAAAAAGGTAGACTCTCCTTGGTGATAGTCTTGATAAAATGTAAAAACTGTTTTTTTGCATTTAACCATTGCATGAATGCCTTTATAGATGACTCGTCCCCCCTCCAGATAAGGAGGACGTCATCTATAAACCGTTTCCAGACCCGTATGTTATTAGTCCATGGATTTTCTGCGTTGAAGATGTATTTTTGTTCAAAAGTTGCCACATAGAGACCCGCTAGACTGGGTGCAAAGGCACTACCCATTGAAGTACCATGGGTTTGCAGATAAAGTACTCCATTAAACTCAAAAAAATTTCGGGTTAAAGCTAACTCGGCCAGATGTAAAATGAATGGTCTAGGGGTCTGGTACTGCCAATCCAGGTCAAATAAGAGTTCCTCAAACATGCTCAACGTTTCTTGCTGCGGAATATTGGTATAAAGGGACTCAATGTCCAATCCCACCAAAAATTCCTCGTCTGGGTTAAAGGTCATATCCGTTAAAAGATTGAGTACTTCCGTTGTGTCTTTGAGGTATGCCCGTCTACTCTGCACCAAAGGTTTGAAGTAAAAATTACAAAATTGTGACAAGGGCTCCAATATGGAGTTTATTCCTGCCACAATTGGTCTTCCTGGTGGAGGTCTAGTTACTTTGTGTACTTTAGGCAGAGTATAAAATGCTGGTATCACAGGATCTTTCTTTGTTAAAAAGCCTGCCTCATGTTCCGTTATCCAGTCATTGTTTAGGGCTTCTTCTACCATCATTCCGATCTCTCTTTTTAGTCCTGGGGTAGGATCACTCAGAAGAATTTTGTAATTCCTCTCATCTCCCAATAATCTCTTACATTCATTTTCGTATACCTCTTTCAGTTGAATCACTATTGCTCCACCCTTATCGGCGGGTTTTATAGTGATATCTTGATTTCTCTTAAGATCATCTAGGGCTTCCCTTTCTTCTCTTGTAATATTCCTGAAAGGTTGTTTTTGGGTATCACCCAATTTGTTTATGTCAAATAAAACCGCCCTTTCAAAAGTGGTAATTTCATTCGGTAAAACCGAATTCATAGGTGTGAAAGTTGACTTTGGGCGAAAGTTCGTGTCCCCTCTTTTCTCTGATCTATCCTCCTGATCTGAAAAAAAGACATTAAGTCTCACGGAGCGAAAAAAATCGGAAAGTTCCTGGCGTACCCTGAAACTGTCCATAATATTCGTGGGGACAAAACCCAGGCCCTTATTCAGTACCCTTTCTTGTATTGATGTGAGGGGAAGGTCCGTGAGGTTCATAACTAGGTTGTTTCCCTGCTGGTTCCCGATACTGGATCCCGTGCCATGCTCCGGGTGACTCTTTGATTCAACTCTTCCCATTGGACACCCAGGTTGCCTCTCTGCCTCCCCCTGCCCCGGCCCCTGCCTCTGCCTAAAAAAGGGGAACCAGGTAATTGTGGGAAATTCTGGATGTTACTGGGGCCCTGCATGGGTGGGAAGGGCTGATATATCGGGGGGCCAGGCAAAACTGTGGCCTTGATAATTCTGGTACATCGGGTTAAAATTGTACCCTTGGCCTTGATACTGTCCCCTGCCTCTCCCACGGCCCCTCCTCCTTGGCCTATTCTCACTTTCACTACCATCACTATTAGAGCTCATGGAGTCCGAGCTCCTCCGGTCTCCCTGTTGTCCCTTCTTTGCTTCTTCCAGTTTTTTCTGTGCATATTCTTCCGTTGTGTACGGGTATACTTTCTCTTTAGAGAATTTCTTCAGGTCCTTTTGTAGTTTGGAGATTTTTGACTGGAGAAGATAGTCCTTATACTCTCCTATTTCTACATTGGTCTCTTCTAGTTTCCGCTTGTATGTAGCCAAAACTACACTAGCTCTCAGACCCTGCTCACTGTTTTATATTTGTATGAGCAATGTGTCTACAATTCTCTTGGCCGTTGTTATAATTAGGACTAACCAATCTCTTGTGCATTTCCATGCAATCAAAGCCCAATCCTTCCTGAAAGACGAGTCTTCCAGGAAGATCAAAGGTTCGTTAGTCACCAACAGGCCTCGAGGTGCAGCATTTGCCCTCAAATACTCCGTTAGTATTGCTCCATGTAGAATGGCCTTTACATGAGTTTTCCTTAATTCAATAAGGGTGTCCCAGCCCTCACCCTGGGTTAACACTTGGTTAATAGTTGTTTCCCCAAGTAGTGAAGGTCCATCCAAAATGCCTTGGACCAATTCCTCATCAAAGGCTAATCCCTGTTCAAGAGACATGTTCGGTGAGAGAGATACCCCAAACCACACGGTAAGCAACACGTTCTCCCAACACGTGAAAGTAAAATCAGATGTCCCCCATGGGCATCTACTCTAAAAATTAAAAAATAAAAAAATACTTCAGCATATGTCCTCTGGTCAAACAGGCCCTCTGAGAAAACATGCTGCCACAGCAACAGGGCAGGGTTCTGCACCCAGGCCTTCACAATCTCCACCTTTATGCTTGAAGATTGAGCGCCGACAGCTGAACACCTTCAACCTTCCTCAAGAGGTGGTTTATGTGATCTTGGTAGCCAGGCGTCCTTCAACAAAAACTGTATAGGTCTGTCATTGGGACACATTTGCGGCTTGGTGCAGTCTCACCAGATTCATCCCCACCAGGACAAATTTTCTGATGTTTTATTTGTTCTCTTAATTGCCTGGCAGGGTTTTGTTTTGGGCCCAGCTAAGTGTTATCCTTCAGCCTTCCTACTTTTGCCAGATTAGCCTCCATTGCTTAAGTCACTGGTTGTGAAGCGATTTTTGAAAGGGCTGAAACACGTTTTCCCCTTTTGTTATGCCCCAAAGAGAGCTTACTCTAGTCCTGACTTATCTAATATGCATTCCGTTTCAGCCGCTTCACAACTGTCCCTTATGGCTCCAAAATATCATGACAGTGGTCCTGATTGCCATCACCTCAGCATGGCGTGTGAAGAAGCTTCATGCTCCCTGTTTTTATTCACCTTCCCCTCCTTTTTCCCAGACAAACTGGCACAGTGGACAAGGGCATACTTCCTGCCAAACATTCTGATGTCGTTCCCTGTCAATCAAACCATCACGTTGCCAGCGTTCTATGCTCCACCTCACCCCTTTAAGGAGGAGAGACTTCATCTCTTGGACCCCCAAGACATACCTGAGCTTGTATATAGGTCATATCGAAGACCGCCGGGTGGACGTTTATTTCTTTGTGGGGTAGTCTGGTGTGAAAAAGACAAGGCTGTGCAGAAGAGAACCACCTCCCTCTGGATTGTACTCAACATCAAGATCTGGTATGCATTGGCAAAAAAGAAGCCTTCGGAAGGGCTGCGGGCTCATTCTACCAGGACCAAATCTGCTACCACTGAGTTCGTATGCGGAGTCCCTGCCCTAGACATTTGCCAGGTGGCAAGATCATGAAGCATTATTGCCTGGACAGTCAGGTTCCCCCAGAGAGGCATTTTGCCCACTTGGTTCTGCTGGACTTTATGGTTTGAGTCCATTCGCAGACCAACCTCTAAATGTGTATTGCTTTGGTATCTATTCAAAAGGTGAGAAATCTGCAGCTAGGAGTCTCTATTAGAATAATAAATTACTTACCTTTAGTAACACTCTTTCAAGACCCTATCTAGCTGCAGACTCCTCACTGACCCTCACATCCTTCCCGTTCTCTATTTTGTACTTTCTTCTTTGATAAGATTCCAAGTCTAGGAATCTGCACACGGTCTACCAATTTGTTTTTGGGGGCTCGAATGCATGAGTGTTGCCTATACAGGTCCTCACGTCCTTTCCCGAGAGGAACGGCATTCAGTACTGAGCAGGTGCCACCTTCCTGTGTGCAGAGGTGCTGCTAAAAAGTTTCCTAAACCAGTCTGACACCGTAGGGATAGTCAAAGGTTGAGGAACTTGCGGCTAGGTAGAGTCTCTACCAGAAAGAGCATTATCGAAGGTAAGTAAATCCAAGACTTTTGTTAAGTTAGTTTAGAGGTTAGTGAGCAAAAGAAAGTTTTAGAGCAATGTAGTGTGTCATATGACATACAGAACTTTTGTCAACATACACATGCATCCACGTCATCCTAGTGTTAGGTACAGTGTTAGGGGTACTCATTAAAGATACAGCCAGACCCATGCTCGGACAGTCCCAGCTGACCTCGGACCTTAAACCCGATGTCACTTCTATGTCTCGTTGCACTTGCGATGTGCATCTCGGGGGCTGTCACACCAATACTGGGGCTAGGAGTGCATGAGTGATCTGTTTTGCTGGTTGCACAGTCTCTATATCTGGGGGAAGACTGAGGCTTTAGCCCTTGAGTCACTGCCAGACTGCCGGAAAGGTCAGGTGTTTTATTATCTTATATTGATGGGCACCAATGTCACTTGATCCATCATTGTTGCAGGTCATACTCCTCTCACTGCAGTGAACAGTCAGATTCAGTAAGTGAAATAAGGATGATTGGTATTTTGACTTTGTTTTCAAGGTGACTCTTCACAATAAGCACTTAATCATCCTCTTCAATGGATAAAGAGACGTTGAAAGGAACAGCGAGGTTGTGGCGTTTTTATCTACACATGGCAGGTACAGAGAAGATTGCAAGGCAGACTATTGTGGAAGGGTAAAGTGGGAAGTAACCAAGAAATAGAAAATATGGAGGCTAATGCTTCATTTGTATCGTAACTCGAAAGGGAAGAGGATAAGTTGGGTGGAAATGAAGGAGGTGACATTACAAGGGTAAACATCTTTTGTACATCATTAAAAAATCAGGATGGTTGAAGACTGGATGAGAACTAAAGGTATAAGTAACAGGGTTAAGAGCTTGTTTCATATGGGATATTGGGATGTTATGCGCAGACAGGGGAACCCATGTGCTGAGTGGGAAGGAATGGTTCAATGTGAAATTCTTCGCTGTACGATGTAACGTAATATTTTTATAAATGTGAAAATTATTCTTGGCACAATATAATGCAGCACTTTTTTAACTGATATAGCAGTCAAAGTTCATAAACTTTAGTGAAGACAAACATTGATGATTGTATTTTTCTATGATTGTTTACAGTGACCCCCGAAGAAGGGCGTTTGAGCCTGAAATGCATTGGGTATTTTTATGGAATAAACACTGCCTGAAATGAATTATGCTTCAGTCCTGTTCTTGCAAGAGGTCCGGACGGACACAGTTGGAACAGTAGAAGTTTGGGAAATGGCATGTACACTCTGCGTGTGGATTTGAATAAAAGTTGGAGAAAAGTGATGAGAAATCATGGAATACAAGGAGTACATTGACTATGAACCAATACATTATTGCCATGGTGGCATAATTAGCTGTGCGATTGTTTGGGGGCGAGATGACGCCCCACTCTAGTGATGTTGATTATCTTAGTGCCGTTTGGGCATGGCACTTAAATCAATCTGCACGCATTCTTTGAATAAATTGGATAAGTGTTCTTAAGCAGGAAATACGAGGTGTGCATCCTGTCCTTACAATGATGTTTCCTAAGCAAGTGTATGTCATGGAGAAAACAGAAGGGTTTGGCAGCTCCGACACGTTCTGGGCCCTCTGGAAAGATGGGTATCTGTAAGGACACTGGATTCCATGGCCCTATGATTACACCTAACCCCTCATGAACTGGCTGCCGTTTGGAAACGGAATCTCCATGTTGGTATCGGAGTGTGAGACGGACCTCCTGGGCATGAAAGTGAGATGCTCTCCATGGTATTGGTGATGGTGGCACTTTCTGGGGTATAATGAGGACCAAAATATATACCAATATGTTCTCAAATGAATTGATACATTGTTAGTTATACCTTTTGTTGCTGTCCAGTACACATTTTAGCACAATTTTGCGGATGCATATGAATCATTCAACCACTGCCTTGGCCAACGAGATACAAATCATTTTGATAAACCTGTCTGTGTTGAAGGAATCAATGTCTTTCCCCAAACTTGAAAGGTTGGTTTGTTGTCATTCCTAATTCTGTCTGGCAGTCAACGCGTGGCATCAATTTATATCATCATGCAACTGCGTGTAAGTTCTAAGAGGGAACTGAAGGGGAAGTAGGTGACACTAGTACAAGTCAAGGTCCCTAAGAACTAAGCAGGAGGATGGAGCTTTCCTAAAGTATCCAGTATACCCGGCGAAGGGAACCTATGCAAAGAACACAATAATTTGCACTGTCCTAGAGGCCCTGGAAGTTACTCATTTATAATCGAAATGAAGGTTCATTTTTATTATATTTCAACAGCTCTTGACAAGGGTTTGATCGCTATTGTACCAGCAAGGATTTTTTGGGTTGGGGGGACTTTGATCATTTGTGTAAACATGTCTTTTCCCTATTCATCTTCATGCTCTAATCAGGTCGGTCCAGCAGATTTGACAGCTGTCCTGCCCTAATGTAAAATGTTTTTTTAAATATAATAACTATTTGTTTTTGGTGACTCTGATCTGCTAATATTATATAGGTTTGCAGCAGCATGTTCTTCCCTTCCTGATATTTTCACACATCTGTGCAGAGTTCAATAGGTCCACTAGTTGATGCCACCAGCTGTTCTAAGCAAACAGCCTACATTTGGTCATTTGTGACTATCTACATTTAGTTATTTATGACTATCTACATTTGGTTATTTGTGACTATCCAATTAGAAGCTTGCTGCACATCCAAAATGCCACTGTTCGTCTTCTCATTTGTACCAGATACGGGGTGTCCCACCCTGCACTCATTCCCAGGACTGAATGCTTTGTACTTGGTTTCAGTTATGTCACTTTGCATAGCGCCTTATGGAACAAAAAGCATTGGCAAAGCCAACAGGTCTCGGCAACGGCTGAGCTATTGGCCTTGTCAATGTGAATGTCTTCTAGCCATGTTGTATAGCAGCACATCCAGGCACGGCTCCTCCGCTAAGGCGGAGAAGCGTCACCCCACTGCTCTATGAGCAGGAAAAATAAAATGATAATAACATAGTTATAATAATTTTATTTTTCTCAGGTTTGGGGCTGGGTTAGGGCGGGCTGGAGGCACCAGAGAAGGAGTGGTTTGCACACTCCAAGTGGTCATGACTGCTTGACAGTAGTGGACACTTTGCATATTCCCCACCAGGCGAGGAGAGACGTGGCTGGCGGACGAGGTAAGTGGTAATTTTTTTATTATTCTGCTTTCCCCTGCCAACTCCCCTCCCCCACCCTTCCCCCCTCATTATCTGTCAGCCTCAATTCCCTGCATATCTGCATGGCTGTTAGCCACTGAAAGCCCAGAATCACAGTATGTTGAGTTGACGCAGTCTCTTCACGCCCCCCCCCCCCATGTTGAGTTTATTGTTCTGCCCCTCCTAACACAAAAAAGCGATATGATGTGGTCTATTCTGGCCGCATCTTAGCGCTTTTGTCAGTGACTTTCAGCCATGCTGAACAGGAGATGTGCTGCTAGGAAACATGGCTAAAAGAAATTCACGTTGAAAAGGTCTATAGTTCGGGCTTTGCCAAAATCTATTGGATTTGCCAATGCCTGTTAAGTGTTGACTGCGTCTTGCTGAACAAATGTGGAAGTGATAGGGAGGCCACAGCTGCTGACAGGGGAACCAGGTTTGAATCTCTGGGTCGGCTGAACAGTTTGTGATTCTGGGCAAATCACTTACGCTTCCCCCTTGGTACGACAATGAATGTGTCATTGTGTGATGTAACTGGTGAGCACTTAAAACAATCCAGTATCATCGGCTGGTGTAAGCACTAAGGCAAAATGTAGGATGGAACAAGCGCTCCAATACCATTGGAGCATGAGAAAAAAAAATAAGAGCAGTAGCGATGAGGGAGGTAGTGGGGGGGGTGGATCAAGCAGGGAAGCAGGAGGGGGCTGGGGAGATGGACAAGTTACAATGGGAAAGGGCATGAGGAGGCAACAATGAAGGGGGGGAAATACCTTAATGGAAGCAGGATCAGTGGCAAAAATAAATGTGTCATTGTGGAATGTAACTGGAGAATACTTAAAGCGCTCCAATACTATTGGCTCGTGTTTGCGCTCTGGCAAGTCGGAGGATGGAGTGAGCGCTCCAATACCATTGGATGGTGCCAAAAAATAAACAAGTGCTGTTAATGTTTTTGCAACTTTTTAAGAAATGCATTTGTTTATGTACACACTCTTGCCTTTTAATGGTATGTGTCTATGTGTACAAGAGAGACGGCCTGAAAACAGAAGTACTCCTATGGTGTGCCTGAAAACAAAGAAAAAACCAGCTCCGCAAACCAGGAGCAGTGTAAGGAGACATGTACTTGGTCCATACGCTATAGGAGGGCCAAACACAAAAAGAGGGTATGACGCCAGCTGCCATGATGAATGGCATCAAAGAAAATGAGACCAACGCTGAAGTTTATAAGTGGTAGGAGATGGGCAGCCTGTAAGCCCACAGACAGAACACAACACGTCTCTTTAAGACAGCACATGCGCGCGCTGTCTAGCTGAGACCTAAAAACCTACTGAATGGATCAAATAGTAACTATTTGGTGCTTCAGAAATAGATGAGAAACTCTCCTAGTATACCAGGCTAACTCTCTTCCATGCTCCATTGAGGTCAAACGCTCCCAGGCCTGTCCTACATTATGTTCCCAAATAATGATTTCCTTGTAGCACAGCACATGGCCCACTGCCAAGTCTTCTTCCCTATATCAGACAACCTGTTGACTAAGTCATGTTCTATAATAAAAACACATGGCCATGTGAATTATCCTCTAAAACAACAGAGTTTGTAATCAGCTGCTAAACTTCCTGTGTTACATCTCAGTCTGTGTCCAGCTGAAAACTAGTGTGTGCTGAAAAAAAGCATCAGACCATGTGCCAACTCGGGTTACAGTAGAGTTTGAAGACACCTCAGGAGTCAATAGACCTTTTTGTGCATCAGCATGCAAAAAAATAAAAAAAGATACTCATCCAAAAGTTTTCAAAGCATATCTCATAGATTTGTTCACATGCATTTAGAACAGCATCCTTTTGCCCCACTGCACAAACAGTAGAGTTAATGTTTAGCAAAAGGAGGAACCAAAGCAGATAAGCAAACATCGGAGAATACTACTTTGATAATATCATTTTAATTAATTAGCATAAAATACAGATACAAACCAGACAATATGCAGGTTCCATTACAGCATCTTGAAAATCATTAGATTATATGTAAATATTATTTTTACATGTTAAAATGCACATTAGCCTTCTTTGCTTTACATGATCAATACGCTTATGCCCTTCACTTGAGGTTTTTCCTTCAATAAGTTTATGCCCTTCACTTGAGGTTTTTCCTTCAATAAGTTTATGCCCTTCACTTGAGGTTTTTCCTTCAATAAGTTTATGTCCTTCCCGTGAGGTTTTTCCTTCAATAATGTATCTAACTCTTCAAGTGTGTTAATTCTTCAACATCATATATATTACAAAATTATCAAAATGGCAGTGTCAGCCAAAGCAAAGATCTCCTTCTGTAGGATAACTTGGCTCAATGTTCCCCCTCAGCTTTTAAAAGTGAAGAGAAGTGAGAACTCAACATCGTCATTGAGACCCTTTGGTTTTTGGGTTTAGTCCCCAAATCCACCTAGACTCCTCAGCAGAGCCACTGCACATAGTTACTAAATCACAGTCTCTTTTTTGAGCTAAAATGTTAATCATTTTGTACACACCAGCTAAAGTAACATAAAAAAAATGCAAATGTGAGAAATCTACATTTTTTAAATTTCTAACAAAACAGACAAGTAGCAGTGAAATGACGTAACTATGGAAATGTGCAAATGTTTCATTAAGCTTGCAGTTGATTGGATTTTTGTCACCAGTGATAACTTGCTCTACATATGGTCACAGGCTGCCGGATACCGAAGCGTATTCTCAGCAGTCCAGTATTCTAATTTCTATTACTGGCTTTTTATAAATCCATCTTTCTTCTTTATGCTCGGCGATGCTGTGACTTTTTTTTGTATCTCATTCTGCTGTTTGGAGAATAAGGTATTATATAAATTGTCAAATAAGAATTACAGAATTTGCCAACGTATACTGAAAAAAAGGGATGTTTTTCCATGTGTGGCTATTGCAGGTCAGCAGTGCACACAAACTCTGATTGTCGTAGCTTGATAATGTGACAGACAAAACACAGATATTAAATCAGTACAAGGAGATTATTTGCATATTCATTTTACAAGATCACATGTTTGGTATGTTTAAATGAATCACATATTAAATATATTAATTTTTGTAGAAAAAAACCTTTTGGATTTAATTTAATTTGATGTTGCAATTGGCACTTAAATAATGTCCCAGTGCAAACTCGCAGCAGACACGAAGGACCAGAAAAAAAACAGCATTTTATCCCACCCCACCTTTCACGTGGGAGCCAGAAGATGCTTTCATGATATTTCCAGAGACTCTGGCTTGAGACCGGAACCCACTCCAGCTTATTTGCAAACAGTTGCACCCTGATACCTTCATTTCAGCTTTCCTCCATGACCTTGAAATGATTAGGCTATTTTGAAATTAAAATGCACGTTTAGAGCAGATTTCACATCTCTTACTGGAAGATGGCAAAATACAGAGTACAAAGCAAGATGTTTTCAAGATGGAAGAACTTCCGCTTGGACACCAAGCCTAGATGGGTCTGTAGTTTGGACATTTATTATAATTTGCGTTTTGAAGCTGTAGTCATGCCTAGAAAAGGAAATCAGGTCACCGGTTATTTTTAGTCATCAGACCAGGAGTCCACAGACACGGAATTTAAAACAATCACATTGTACAAGTTATTTCTCGATGTGCTTGATAAATGAATATTTTTCTCAATGTGTTTTTGCTAGTTCATTACTTTAATGTTGTACCACTCCTAAAAAGGAAATATTACACAAAGCCACAGAGAATACTATCTCAACTGTGTGTTGCAGCCGGATGACTTGGGAAGGGCCCATTTTTATCAGGACTGTAGGTCTTTGCTGGAGTGCACAAAACTTTGAAACGCACTCGGCCAGACCTGATTTGTGATGTAAAGAAGATTAACAATGCACGCTGTGGACTGAAACAGGGGGGCTTGTCTTAACAGAGCCAGCAAGGTGAAGGAAAAAGAACTCTGTCCTCAAATCTATGAGAAACATTGACAAGAAATTGTTGCAATTTTCCCGTTAAAGCAGACCTGGTCCGGCCTGGGGAACCTAAGCAGCCCGGGCAAAAAGGCTCAAGCCAGCCCTGCTTCCTACCGACCGGGAAATGCCTGGTGGAAGAAGAGGCCTGTCCAGCCCTGGCACAGAAAATGGTAATACCAAGGGCCAGCCAGTGTGCCACGCGCCCTTGTGCCAGGAAGGAAATGGGACCCCTGGCCGCTGCACCAATGGAAGTTAAGCTCATGGGCTCAATACAATATTTCCCCGACCAAATATTAACAAGGAAAAATGTCACAGGGAAAAGATGTGGACTCTAATAAGTAGTTTGTGAGGGGAATTGGGGGATAACAGTTCTGCAGCTCACATCCATACTGAAAATAACATCAGATCTAGTGACGCCCTTAGATGTGACAGTCAGGTAGATAATGCCATCAAAGAGAGCAAATGGGCGATCATGTTTTGGAACGTGGCCGGGTTAAAAACGAAGGTGTCCTACCAATTGTGGCCTGTTTTTGTAAATGGGTATGACATTTTAAATCTACAAGAAACTTGGGCGGGAGAGGCTCACCATTTGTGTGGTTTTAAGACTATACACACATCAGCGATAGGCTCCAGACATGGAAGGGCAAAAGGGGGACTCTGTACTTATATATCTAATTATCTCAATATTGAAAAAAATAGAAATAGTTCACAACACTAGATACTATCACACGGTCAGGATACATGTAGATAAAGTCCTCTGCTTGGTTATCATAAATTTTTATAATAATGGCCCTTCTGAGGCAATTGAAGACATATTAAGAGCATTGAATACAGACGTTAAAAGTTTATTAGGTTGGAAAAATAAATAAGTCCTTGTTATTTGGGGAGGGGATTTTAATTGTTCATTATGTAAAAGAGGGGAGCTAGGGACATGCGGCATAATGTTGGACAGAGAGATTAGTTTATCACATTTTGAGCACACTGTATGTGGGGATCTAATGAATGAAATAATGTTTTCCTGTGATATGGGCTATGCTAACAGACTCTGTCAACCAGAAACCTCTTTCTGCCCCACATTCAATGGCAGAGGCGATTCTTCAATAATTGACTTTATAATGATATCCTCTAGATATGCAACACAAGTTAGGAATTTTAATACTCTTGATATCACTTTAAGCGATCATTTCCCTTTAAGTGTTGACATTTTAATTCCTAATTATGATCATGTTAGCAATAGAATATCTAGGCAGCCTATAAATAATATCGCCTTGAATAGACAAAATGGGTACTCCCTAAAATGGATAAAGGTGATACCAGACTACTTTCTTTTTAGTTTAGTTAAGAAATGTGAAGTCAGTATCTATGCTTGCCTGGATGAAAATTCAAATAATTCTGAAATTATTAAAAATGTTGCAGTTATCGCCTCTTACATCAAGAAAAGTTTGTGGATAGAAACCTATAAACTTAGAGAAGACTCAGTTGGTTGGTTTGACACAGCATGCACTAAGGCTTATTCTAACCTGAAACATGCTTTAAATGCTCCTGAAAAAGACCAGATTTTAATAAGGGACCTGAGAAAGAATTATTAGAAGACACTTAAGAAAAGAAGAGATGAGATGAAAAAAGAGGCATGGAATTCCTTGTGTGAGGCTTCACTTAAAAGAGATACTGTAGCTTTTCGGAAAGCGGTTAATGCCCCTTTTCTTAATGATAAAACAAAAGCAGCAATAGAGATAGCCATAACGGACAATGAATGGGTATCACATTACTCAGATCTACATAGTGTGTCACCCACACTAGAGCAGTTAACATTAGAGAATGCAACAGATTCCGAGCCTCCACACAGTATTAAGAGAGTGGAGTTGGATATCACCTTGTATGAAATTACCATGGGCATTAAAACCAGCACGGGAGGAAAGGCACCGGGCCTGGATGTGGTGCCGGTTGAGGTGTATAAAAACAATGTGGTGTTATGGGGTCCAATCCTTACGCAAGTGGTTAATGCATGCTGCACGAGTGGACTGTTAGAATCATGGTATGAGTCTATTATTGTACCTATATTTAAAAAGGGGGATAGAACAAATGCTCGTGCTATCGCCCCATTTCATTATTAGACGCAACAATTAAGATCATTGGATGAGTGATTTTAAATAGATTACAATCATGGGCGGACGAACATCTAATTATTAGTGATCTGCAATATGGCTTTCGGAAGGGTCTTGGCACTATTGATCAGGGCCTTAATTTACACATTCTCCTAGAAACATATACCAGAGCCAAGGGAGGTCGCTTATTTTTAACTTTTGTTGACTTAACGTCAGCTTTTGATTGTGTTACCCATACTAAGTTATGGCTAATTATGGATAATTTAGGGGTGGAAAAAATATAATTTATTTTCTCAGGGAGCTTTATTCTGGAGCAAGGGCTAAAGTTAGATTTGGAAAGAATGGGGATTGTACAAGGGCTTTTGGCATTGCAAGAGGAGTGCGGCAAGGATGTGTCCTTGCCCCATTCTTGTTTACAATTTATATTAATGATTTAGAAAGAACCTTGCTGAGGGATTGCAGGGACATGCCTAAGGTAGCCAATAGATCTGTTCCGGCACTCCTATACGCGGATGACGCAGTATTGATGGCCCCGACGCCCGTTGCCATGCAGAGGATGGTAACATCCTTCTCCAAGTTCATGACAAGTCTGGATTTGGGAATCAATTGTACGAAGACTTTTTGCATGAATTCTGGCTCCGGGGCTAATAAAAAGAAAAAGGTAATGTTTATTAACTCTAAACCCCTTGATTTTACACCTACATTTCCCTATTTAGGAATTTTGTTTGACCAGACTGGTACTTGGACAAATGCGGTAAAAGCAAGAAGATTCCTGTTTTGTAAATCCTTAATGGCATTGACTAACTTTAGTCGAAAAATGGGCAGAAGGCCGATTGGGGAACTTCTGTGTGTATATAGAGCCACCTGTGTAGCTATTGCGACCTATGGCACAGGGTTATGGGGCTATACGAATGTGAAATCATTACAGGTTGCAGAAAATTGTTTTCTGAGATATCTCTTATCAGTTCCGGACAGTGTCTCTACATTTATATGTCATGCTGAACTTGGACAGTCGTACCTAGAAGTTGTAATTAAGGTACAACCGGTTCTGCTGTGGCACAGGTATGGACTACTGAAGAGTGTGTTTTTAATCGTTCCATTTTGAAGGATGCGATGAATATTAATAATGTTAGCAAGATTAAGTGGCTGCATTATGTAAAGACGTTTCTTATACAAATAGACCATCAGAAGTATTTTAGCGATCCCCCATTGATGTGTAATATTTCAAGGAAAGATCTTAAAAATCTTTGTATGACATACCTGAGTGATTGTAGAACTATCTGTGAAATGACAAACCGAATACTCACCTGTAGAGCCACGCCATTGCCGCCACCGCCAAGAGTCCAGGGGCCAATACAGCGCCAGCAAACACCATCTTCCGCGTCGCCGCCCCGGGACTGCAACTCCCGGCAGCCTCAGCGGCGGCGCGACGAGCTGACGCGGCGCAAGCGCCAGGAGGTGCATATAAATTGCAGAGAGGCCGGCGGAGCGGGGGGAAGCTGCCATACCGAATACTCACCTGTAGAGCCACGCCATTGCCGCCACGCCATTGCCGCCACCGCCAAGAGTCCAGGGGCCAATACAGCGCCAGCAAACACCATCTTCCGCGTCGCCGCCCCGGGACTGCAACTCCCGGCAGCCTCAGCGGCGACGCGACGAGCTGACGCGCAGCAAGCGCCAGGAGGCGCATATAAATTGCAGAGAGGCCGGCGGAGCGGGGGGAAGCTGCCATAGCGAATACTCACCTGTAGAGCCACGCCATTGCCGCCACGCCATTGCCGCCACCGCCAAGAGTCCAGGGGCCAATACAGCACCAGCAAACACCATCTTCCGCGTCGCCGCCCCGGGACTGCAACTCCCGGCAGTCTCAGCGGCGGCGCGACGAGCTGACGCGGCGCAAGCGCCAGGAGGCGCATATAAATTGCAGAGAGGCCCGCTTCGCGGGACGCGTGCGGGACGTGCCGGGCTAAGCCCGGGCAAAGGGCGGGCCGTCTGTGGCCGTCCGGGGCTGACCGTGGCTGGGCTGGGCCACCTCCCTTGATTCACAACACAGGTATTCGGTTGCTAATTCTATCAAAGGGGGCTCTTTGGATTTATCGAACACACGGTGATTGTGAAGAATGGGGAAACCTACACGGATGGCCACTCGTTCATCTGTTAAAACTAAAGCCCCAACTAAGACCCCTCTCCCAAGTCTGACAGCAATAGATAGGATGTTGTAAAAAACAATTGGGGTAGTCGCCAATGCTATTGAGAGCACCGAGAGGCGGCTATCACCACCCCCTAGTCTATGTTTGTTAACGCAACATCAACAGGACATAGAGGAACAATCTAATGCCATGCTGAGTATGCATTATCACAAGATTCTATTCTAATGGCCTCATATGCGGACTTTCCGGTCAAGGACTCGAACTGTGTTGTAATCTCGCAAACTACACCTCCTGATAATTTTATGACTCGGGAAAATAGGTTGTCTTTAACTCCTAGATCAGGATTAAGTGAGGGACAGTCAAATACAAACAATGTCCCCGATCACAGGGAGGAAATAATTGTTTGTGAAAATGAAGATATAAACACTGTGGGTTTGCCAAATGGTGCTATCTCCCGGCAGGAGATACAAGGGAGTAGTTCAAAAACAAAAGTTGTGCAGAACGCACGTAAGAAAGGGAAACCAAAAGGCAAAAATAAGAAATTTGTATTACCCCACCGCCAAGAGAATGGGGTCAAAAGAAAGTCATTAAATAGTACTGAACCTCCTAATCAAGAAGATAATTCCACCCTACAAGAAGGAATTACATTGAGTGATTTGGTAGACTTCATGATAAAAATTGAGCAGGTAATGAAGTCTTTGATATTGCCAGTGGTAGGAAGACTAAAGACCCTTGTTGATAAAATTGAGGGCTTAGAAAAGCAAGGGGCATGTACTTTAGAAACATTGGAACATTTTAGTACACTAATTAGATCTAAAGTTGTATTGAATACCAATAAAACAGATGATGCTGTTATTAATGTTCCTCATACATTAGCACCTGCAATTCTACCTGAAAGGTGAGAGAAGAATGATGCACCCCCTATCCTACCTACGGGGGCAAATATGTCAAATAAAACAGATTCTGATGGTAAAAGAATTGAAAAAGAGAAAGGTAGGGGATATGATGAGAAGGAGGGAATGGCAGACTTAAAAAACTATAATCGAAATGACAAGGATAAAAGAATATATATTGTCCTCCCTCCACAGTCAATTCCCTATACTGTAGTGTTGACAGGGGTACCAGAGTTGAGTAACGGAAAGGCAGAAAATTATCAGGAACTCAAGAATAAGGTAATTCATTGGCTGAATCACAATAGGCCATTGCCTGGACAAACTTGTGTAGAAATTCTAAATGTTAGGAGGGTACACTGGATTGGACAGAGGCATAAAGATATACAAGGAGATTGTATTATCGTGAACTTGAGGGACAGAAGAGCAGTGAGTTTTATTTGTCAATGGGAACCTAACTATAATACTGGCAGAATTCAAACTCTAGACCTAACCTACTTCTACCCGGTAATGGATTTAAGGAGAGATGATACCTGGTATTCCGGGGAATATAGGTTCAGACATAGAGGTAATGTTAGCCCAAATTTTAAAATCCCTTTAGCAAATAGATTTCAGATCCTGCAGGGGCTAGAAGATATTGACTGACTCAAGGGAGACAATAGACCCACTGATTCGAATATTACCAAAATTAATAAGTTAAAGGACCAAGGGGTTTGGAATACCATCACCGAAATAGAGACAGCTAAGGTGGTCCTTATTAGAGAGAGCCCACAAATTGAGGTACTTTGTGGTGAGGAAGCACCTCTTGATAGTAACAATGATTTAGCGGATGATCAATTTAGTGGGGAGGTCTGATCCCTTTTGAGCTGGAATATCGCAGGACTGAGGTCCAAATTGGGCAATAAAAACTGGGAAAAACTGGTAGGCAACTTTGATGTTATTAGCCTCCAGGAAACATGGACAACTGAACCTATACACATCAATGGATTTAAAACATTCTTTTCTCCAGCAGTTAGTTCAACTCATGGTAGGGCTAAAGGAGGTTTGTGTACTTATGTTTCGAACCTGCTAGTAGGAGTTAAAACTGAGTTAGTTTTTAATAATGTGTATTATCATATTATAAGGATCACAGTTAACAAGGGGTTTTCCGTAATTTTGATTAATTTTTATGATAACATCCAAGGAGAAGACCCAATGGATGTTTTTAGATTATTAGGTAGTAACATCACCTCAGCGATCGGGCGGAGGACAGAGGATACCTGCATTATTTGGGCAGGAGATTTTAATTGCCAAATATGCAAGAGCTCTGAGAATGGGATATGTGGAACAAAACTAAATAGAGACATTGGCTTTAGTCATTTCGAACATTCTGGACGAGGGGATTATTTAAATGAATTAATATTTGAAAATGATTTGGACTTTGTAAATAGGTTGATTAGTCCAGAAATCCCCTTTTTACCAACGTTCAATGCAGAGGGGCAAATACAACTATTGATTATGTCCTAATGACTTCTAGACATAGGGATATGATACGGAACTATAGAATCCTGGATTGCCCACTTAGTGACCATTTTCCTTTAAGCTTTAAAATAACCATGAGAGTTAAGAAACATTGTGGTAGGGCCAAATCTAAAGTGATAACAGATAACATTATTATGGCCCGTAAAAATGGTTATGCCTTAAAGTGGACAAAAATTTGTCCCGCAGATTTCCAGGAGAAACTAATAAAAAGTATGCTGCTCCAATTTTATGTATGTACAGATGTGAATGCCAATGATTCTGATTTTATTAATAATTTTTTATTGATTATTGCCCAAATAAGGAAGTTATTGTGGGTTGGTACTAATGGTGGGAATACAAGGCAGAAGAGGTGGTTTGATACAGAATGTACTAAGGCTTATAGAAGTCTAAAGCATGCTATACATGCTACAGAGAAGGATACTGATTTAATCAGGAATTGTAGGAGTGTCTATAAGCAGACCCTTAAAAATAGGAAAAATGCTTTAAAGCTGGAAGCATGGGATGCTTAATGTGACGCCTCGTTAAGTAAAGACTCTGCCTCATTCTGGAAAGTTGTTAATGCCCCTTTTCTAAATTTCAGCGACACGGACCCACTAGATGTGGCAATTACTGAGAGTGAGTGGGCTGAACATTTTGCTAAGCTGTATTCCATTGTACAGGATAATATGGAAAGTATTAATGATAATATCCAATTGAGAGATCATACACAGAGTAGTATCCAACTTGAACCTGAAATAACAATAACAGAGGTGCAGAAATGTATAGATGCAAGTCTGGCGGGAAAAGCACCTGGCCCCGATTGAGTCCCTGTTGATTTATTTAAAAACAACAAGGATCTATGGGCTCCAATCCTTACACGCTTGTTTAACGCCAATCTGAAAAGAGGCCTCCTCCCATCGTGGTGTGAATCCCTGATAGTCCCAATTTTTAAAAAGGATGATCGTGAAAACTGCAAGTGCTACCGCCCAATATCACTCCTGGATTCTACTATTAAAATTCTAGGAAGGGTAATCTTAGATAGGTTACATGTATGGGCTAATGAAGCTAATATTTTAAGTGACCTTCAGTATGGCTTTAGGAAAGGTCTTGGTACTATTGAACAGTGTTTGAATTTGCATATTTTAATTGAAAAATACACCAAAGTGAAAGAGGGACGAATGTTTTTAACTTTTGTGGATCTTACCTCAGCATTCGACTCAGTAACACACTGTAAACTTTGGGTAGTAATGGATAAACTGGGTGTGGATAAACAGATTATTGACTTCCTGAGAGATCTTTATGCAGGAGCATCGGCCAGAGTAAGATATGGAAAAAATGGTGAATGCACTAGATCTTTTGCAATCAAAAGGGGTGTAAGACAGGGCTGTGTCCTGGCGCAGTTCCTTTTTACACTCTATATTAACAACGTGGAAAAGACTCTGATAACTGAGTGCAGGGACGTACCAATGGTAGGAAAAAGATCAATCCCAATTTTGTTATATGCAGATGACACGGTCCTGATGGCTAGAACACCGCAGGCCATGCAAAGAGTAGTTACATCCTTTTCTGATTTTATGAATCAGCTTGATTTAAGCATAAATTGTTCTATGACATTCACCATGCACTGTGGGGCGGGTGCTCAGAGGAAGAAAAAAGTAATTTATATTGGAAGCACCCCAGTAGAGGACACCTTAACATTTCCCTACTTAGGGGTCTTAATTGATAGCTCCGGGCTATGGAACAATACTATTAAGACAAGGAAACTGTTGTACTGCAAATCTATCATGGCTTTAAAAAAAAATTGCCGAAAAATAGGGAGGAAACCAATTAAGGAAATGTTGACTGTTTATAAAGCAACTTGTGTAGCTATTGTCACTTATGGGGCAGGCCTATGGGGATATGCAAATGCCAGTACATTACAAGTGGTTGAAAACAATTTCATGAAATATCTCCTAGGTGTCCCACAGAGTGTTTCAACATATGTTTGCCATATAGAACTTGGGGAACCATATTTAGAAGATATAATAAAAACTGCACCAGTTCTATTATGGCATAGAATATGGACTGCAGATGAATCTGGTTTAAATCGAATGATCATGGAAAATGCGATGGGTCTAGAGAAGTGTGGGAAAGTTAGATGGCTGAATTATATTAATAATTTTCTCACGCTACTAGGGCTGGGGGATTATTATACAGACCCGCCCTCTCTTTGTAATATATCTAGGAAATGTTTAAAAGATAGATGTATGACCTATTTGCAAGAGACCAGAGTTAGAATAGAGTTTAAGAAAACTACGGTAGTAGCCCATGAGCAAATTGTAATTTGCAATAGTCTACAGCCATATTTAAAGCTACAAACGAGTGATTATGAAAGGTTTTTATTGATACGTTTTAGATTTAATTTACTATTTAGATCGCTCAGCTTTCCATCTATGAATAATTGGTCAAACATTTTGAATAAATGTCCCTGTGATGATCTATCAGTGCAATCTGATATGCATATACTTTTCTTTTGTAAATTTTATACCAGACCTAGACAAATGTTTGTTGTTCCTTTGCTGAAAATGATGGAAATTAATCGGTGTCGCCCTGCTTTTTTAGCTGTACAGAAATTGGATAATATTTTAACAGTCGTATTTATTTCCTCATTCCTCAAAAATGTTTTTAAATTACGGAAAACAATTGAGATCTGAACTTACTCGGTTTTTCATATGTTTGGTTCCTATAATTGTCATTTTAATATGTGTGTAATTATTTCTTTGTACTTTTATGGTTATTTTGTTTTAATAACCGAATAAAGATCAACTTGACTTGACAAAAACTACCGTGGTGGCTCACCATCTAATAATCACTACTTTTAACATCCAACCGTATGTTAAGATATATATGAAGGACTTTGAAAGGTTTTTATTAACACGGTTTAGGTTAAATATCTTATTTAGATTTTTAAGCTTCCCTAAGATGAATGACTGGACAAGACAACTTTGTAAATGCCCATGCGATGATATGTCTAGTCAATCAGACATACACATTTTGTTTTTCTGCAAGTTCTACTCAATACCGAGGAGAAGATGGATAGTACCAATATTAAAGAGTATGGAACTTAGGCAATGTCGCCCTGCATTCCTGGCCATTCAGACATTAGCCAATATATTTACTGTTGCATCCATTTCCGCTTTTTTTAAAAACGTTTTTAAATCACGGAAATCAATTCATGTATGAAATTTTATTACTTATTTTAACGAGGGTTGACTTCTTTTTTTTATTATTACCTCTTAATATATATTGTAAATGTGTTTTAAACTGTACTTTTATGGTTATCCTCAGTATAATAACCGAATAAAGTTATTTTGATTGATTGAAGTAGTTTGTGAAAAAACACATACTGGCCTAATTACTGTTTATTCGGTGAACTGTAAACAGCATGCCAGACGGTGTAAACCTGTAATGTTCTACATGCTTCCTGCGAACAAGTCACCTTTGGTTTAGCAAACGTTTCCCGTTGTGCTGTTTTAACATATGTGTTCAAAGGGGTACTTGGATTGTTACTAACAAAAGCACTGCAGTTTCAGGACAAACTATCAGGAGTGTTTAAAAACAATCGTGCAAATTCCAAGCCTTCATGCACTGACCTTACACAGAATTGTTACAAACTCAAAATATGACGTCCATGTAGCAATGGCGCCCTCTTATGGTTAAGTCGCAGATTGCGGTAGATCTCTTTGCCTTTCTTGATTGATGTCTTTTCTTTTTAAACTGAGTCCATTTCCAAGTCTCCAATTACACAATAATTGCCTCCCCATAAATTGGAGGTTTTTTTTTTAGGTTCAACAACAACTTTTTTTAGGTTCAACAACAAGGAACCCCTCAAAATAAAGCTTGCCCAGTATACCAAAACATGCTAAGAAACTACTCGGCATTTGATCGCATGGTTTATCCTCCGAGTCCCGACTCGGTGCTTGTCCGCCATTCAATGGCGTTGGGAGCATCAGAGAGGATTTTTGGCACACATCCCTGCACAAAATTACGGTCTACTTCGATGTAGCAGGAATGGGTGAAATCTGGATTTTTTTTACATTTTGTAGTCTTTAATAAGGCTGCCAACTTTGATTTCTCTTCCACTTCTTTCTTCGCACAAGAGGTGCGCTTGTACAGCTGTAGGGAGTATGAACACCTTTTAAATTAAAAAAAAGAAAAGTACATTTCTGCTGCTTGTAACACAAACTCTCATTCTTGCCATTTGGCATTTATTTACTCATTTGACAACATGGCTACTATGTGCAGGTTGCCATAGAGACTATACGGCGCCTGCTGCGATTATCACCCTTTTATTAGAGTACAAGCACACAGAGCCCCTCTGGCCTGGTGGCTAGGGTGAGGCTGCATAACTGCTTGTATGTTTTAATCATAATTCCAATTATACCTTGCACATCTCTCACGTCTCCTCTTCCATCGCACTGATAGGCACTGAACCGGCATGGCAAGATAGCTGCAACTCTTTGGTCTCTCCTGCACTAAACTAAAATGCTTCCCACAAAGGATGACAGTAAATGCACTCTGCCCGCCCTGTGCTCCCAAACACCATGAGCCAAACGAGGGTGTCTCAAAAAGCATGGAATGCAAGAGTTCGATTGTAGTTAGAACTCCCCCCTCGCCCCCCATGACTAAATCTTCCAGTTTCAAAATACACTCGGAGAGGAGCCGGGATGGCGTGAAATCCCTCAGAGAGGTTTTAAACTTTCCACCGTTAAGCAATAGATACAACGTCAGACGAGCAATGCCCAGCATTGCCCCTCTGTAACACGGATTACGGTACATTAAACAGAGAGGGAGGCCGCATCCGAATGCGCCTGCACTTGATTGACAGATCTCAGGTCTGGCCAGACATAATACGGTTTAGCATGGTCAAGTTGATACCGAAAGTCATTGAAAAGCAGTCACAGGAAGAAACTGGTGAAGTTGCTTCAAGCAGTGACAGCGTGTAAGAGATCTGCTGGTTGCAGCAGTGCACCCACAGACATTTAGTCAGTGGTGTAGCAGGGGTGAGCTAGCTCCCAGTGCACGCTAGGAAAATAGGCCCCTGGACTGTTGGCTGGATAGTAAATGCAGTATTAATCAGGGTACGGTGGATCTCTCGGACGTCGGGGGCCCCAAGTGCCACGGCCCCTGCTGGACCACTGCATTCAGTGAGGTCCAACTGTAATTCATGGTCAGTACATGTGGCCACCTCAGAAAGTTGTTTGAGGCGTAGCCATGTCTTATCAGGCGATTATCTCTTTCGAGAGTTCCCGTAGTGTGCTGCTGTGATGGTAATTCATTGGTCAATAAAGCACAGACACCAGCAAAGGACATGCTCTAATTTTTACCGAGAATGTTCCAGATAACAACACATTGTTGTGACACCATCTGCTGAAGATTGTTGAACTTAACTAGGACATCACATGAGGCCACGTCTAGAACGTTCTATGAACATATAGTCATCGCAGGTGAGGGACATCAGCTGAATACATTGTCGAATACTCATCACCAACCCATCATGTATCAGTCAGAAGAACACTCGCATCAGACAGGAAAACATGCTGGCTGTGACGTCACATGAAAATGTAGAGAATTCAGTGACATCATAAGGTAACAGTCTAAAGTTATAACAGTCATGTCCATTGGCAACATAAGTCACTACAACTGACTATACAATTGTGGCCAACAGGACAAGAACTGAATCCAAGGCCCCAATCAATGCGAAAACTCGAATCGCGCAGGTCTCATTGGTATCAAAGTCAGGGGGTTTTCTCCCAAATATCTAAGTCCGCTAATATGTTTAAATGGATAAGGCTGTGACCCTGGCATCCTTTCAGTTCACTGGATAGAATATGTGAACACAAAGCCATAGGGCAAGCTGACATTCCTACTATGTCCCTGCACAAGACATAATAAAGACTTTTATGCCAGTCTGCAGGCCAGTTTTATGCCATAATAAAAAGCCACTCATTTTGCCCACATGATAGTTCTAAGTTCTGCTTCTAGACAACCATGAATCTAATTTGGCAGATTTCAAAGGATAGCACAGGGGAGAGGGCATTTCAGACACTGTATATTTATACACCCCCAACTGTGTTTCCAAGAACCTTTTAAGAACTTTGATGTTTCCATAAAAAGAGACATTTCTGGAAAACAGACACTTAAATGATTTCAGCAATTTAAAACCCAAGTATTACATTGGCACAACAGTATTGGTGGCAAGAAATTGTTAAGTTGTGTCTAGGCACTTGCTGTGTGTCGGTGTGCGTGCACACATGCAATACGGAAGCATCTTCTTACAATGTGAAATACAGTTCCCTGAAGGTATGTGCACAGTTCATCTGCTTGTAGAGCCTGTTCCATGTGCCCAGTGGGACCATCGCCATGCCCCAGGTCACACGTGTCACACTAGTGTCCCATTCTTCTGGTCGTAGGCCTTGGGGTAGTCCAGCGTGGCATACTCTGTGGACTCCGTTACAGGTGGCTTCTTCGCGCCCCTCCTAGATTTCTCAGACAAGACCTGAATCTCTGCGTACTGCACACTGTCATCCTGCGCTGGGGTTTTCGGCTTATTCTTGTTCACAACGGCGTACACGGGGAAATCGGAAACGGTGTCATACATGTGTGCCGAGTTATCCACCTTCAAAAGTAAGAAAAAGGAGAAAAAATAATCAGAGGTTGACTTTATTTTATGTAGACTAAAGCAACAGACAGTTTAAAATAAAAAATAAAAAAAAGACTTAAACAGCAATTAAGTGAATTGAGCTAGAAAGACAACGGGCGACCGGCCTGGATGCACGAAATTTGGTAAATTGGGAAAGGTTACAGAAGATTTTCAGTGTACACCATTGGCAATGTGGGAACTAGACCACACCGCACTCATCTTTTGCTGTACTCGTTTCCACGACTATCATATCGGTGTGCCCTCATTTTTAATATACAGGTTCTCACTGGATAACTGACAACCACAGAATGCTCAAACCATGGCACTCTGAAGAACTGTGTTCCATATGATGGGTGACAACACAAAACACAACTCAGTCACTATACATCCATCTCCCTTCCACAGCTCAAGGTGTCACATAAAAAGTGCAGAATACGAATTTATGACTACTCATGCTAGCTACAATCAATATAGCAAACAAAAATAAGAATGGTTGGATTATCGTTCTGTCAGTTTAAGAAATAAGTCTATCACGGGAAGAACAACAAAGTTACAATATTGGGCCCTTTTGTCAGGTTGTCCTGGAGCATCCTGCTGTCCAGCTGACCATCATCTGCTGAGAATCAACCAGCTTGCTTTTAGCATCAAACAAGTCCTCCTCATTTGTGGCAAACCCACCCTTGCGCCTCTAGGCACTTTAGCAAGCATATACACATTCCGCCACTGACCATTGCCCAATCTTACTGAGTGACCTCCAGTGCTTAATTTGTGCCGGTGCTTACCGGTGCTCAGCACCAGCATTTAATTGCCATCACCGGGGCTTATGACTATCTGCAACATGGTAGTGGTGTCTGCCAATTTAGGTACGAGCACAACATCTTCTGTTTATTATTTCTATTTACATTTCCAATTATTAGTATTTGTCTCCAAAGCCATTCTTATAGCTTTGGAGCCCAGTAATAGTAGGAATTGTCACACTTTTAAGAGTGTGATGATTAGTAGTGTGTTGTTGCTGTCATTGGCAGTGCTGCCAGGGGCAATGGATGGTGCAAGCTCTAGTGTCCTCCTGTTGAGGGCCCTGGCACTACATTTTGTTTTTACAAATTAAGCACTGGTGACTTCTACCACCATGGCAGGTTCTCCATATTTTGACAACCCTTTCTTCACCAGCAAAGGGTCCTTCACATTTACCCTCGCACCAATTATCCAAATTTCAATACCAATTTTTCATATAATGGCATCTCCTTTCGTACTTAAAATCTGCTGTGTACACAGCTATGCACCCTACAGCATACCAAAAGTAACCCACTTGTCGCTTACCCCATCGCCAACCAACACGCGCACAAACAAGCAAACAAACAGGCTTCTCTCTGACAAAGCCTTTCTTCCTTGCATGAGCTTTTCTGTTACAACTTGGTGTCTCACTGGAGGCCCAAAGTAACTCTCCTAATGGTTAAAAAATTTTGCCTACACACTTATGTGCACCAAGAACACAACTCGCCTGCACCCTATTGGACCTTTCCACCATGCTATCACTTTGGGGTCTATATAATCGTGTGCATAAATGTGTTCCCAGAATTTTTTTTTAAAGCCCATTATTGGCCCTGAAGTGAATTGCACACCATTATCTGTCAGTATGTTTAAGGCACACCTTCCTTGGCAAACACATCTTGCAAGAACTTGATAACGTTCACTGTAGTAGGTCAGGCACACATTTCACTTCAAGCCGCTGTGAGAGATGATCGGTTAACACAAGCATACAAAACATACAACTGCAAATATTTGGAAGGACACTACAAAATCTAAAGCTACTTTCTTCCATACCCTGTCTGGACATCTTCTGTGATGTCTGACACTAAATGTATGTCACATACACTACACCTGGTACATTTGCTTATTTTCTTGTACGTGTCAGCCTCCATGCGTGGCCAGCAGTAATTCTTACATTACATGCCTTATGGTGAAGGCCGCTCCCATAAGTCCCTCGTGAGCAGATCAGAGTATGTTCCCATGCAGACTTAAAGGCAGCACCAACTTTTCTCCTTGTAACAATAATCTATCACCGTCTGACAATTCTGATGTTTTCCAGAGCGGTTGTAACTTGCGCGGGGATTTTTTTCTTTGTGCTAACTACCAACTACAAATTTCAAAAGAATTGTGGCAAGACATCCCTTTCCACTCTTGTAAATCTTTACAAATTACAGTGCCTAAGTTCACCTCAGCAATGACACAACCTTCCATTTCTTCTAGTTCATCCACACTATACTCTCATTAATAGGGAGTCTAGAAAATCACTCTTTCCTAAAATGATGCTCTCCTAAAACAAACTCAACTTTATAATTATATTCAAGTAGCTTGGTGGACAGCCCAGCTAGGACAAGTATCGTTTTTAGGTTGAGCGTAGGCAGCATGCATGCGCTGTCTGGAAGACCTGGTGCAGTCGCTAAAGGACTTTGCTCCCGCCTGCTGCTTACCATTGCTTCACTGCAGTGTCACTCTTGGGTGCTATATCCCAAGTGGTTCATGCTGCAAAATGTCACTTCCATTTTAAGCAGAGGCGCACCGTCTAAGCTCAGTTTCGTTCTGCTTCAAATCTTTACCTGTTTCAGAGAACTATTTTTACTAACTATTGCAGCGTGGAATGCCAAGGTTTATCTTCAAACATGGTGGCCGCGCCATTTTTTTGTTGAGCATGGTGTGGCGTGCCTTGAAACATACTTTCACTCTCAGTGCAGGGCTCATGAAATGGGTGCTGCGCTTTATTCTAATTATTGCAACCTGGCGTGCCACTTTTTACCTTCAAACATGACGGCTGCGCCTTTCTTTTGTTGTGCACCGCGCGGCTCGCCTTGAATCATACTTTCACTCTCAGCGCGGCGATCATAAAACAGGTGGCAAGCTTTATCTTTTCTTGTAGCTTTGCTCGCTGTCCCTTCCCCGGCCCGCCTCAATGGCTCCCATTGGCAGTTCGGCTAAGGGAGAATCATTGTGAGGTGCAGGCTTCTCCTGTTGCCTTCTCCCCGCCCCTTCGGATTAATATCCTCTTTCTCGCCCTGTGAAGTTGGCGGAGGAAAGAGGGGCCAGGAAAGGGACAGACTGGGGCGCCCCCGCCATGACAGCAAGTCTGTGCCTCCCATTTTACATTCGCTTTTAAAAGCCAATCTGCCAAAGGCAAGTAAATGGATAAAAGCACTCCATGGCCTTCCTGCCCCATCGGGTTTGGCCCTTCCAGGCACAGTACACTGACCTTACCTGGTCTCCGGCTTATCCCTGAGCTGCCGATATATGGGCAACATATAGCCATAGCTGCAATGCTCCAGGCACAAACGTAATAGTAACTTAATAGTTATAAGTCCCCCTGTTTAACGTGCGGACTATTTACTCATTTAGTGTTGCCCCCTTTCTCTCAGTGCTAGTTGACTCTTGTCCGCCCCCTCCCTCAATCTTTTGTCTCAAATTCTAATTTTTATCATATAACCTGCCTTCCCTTACATTCCGTTTAAATAACGTATTCGCCTCCTACAACCTCCCGGCAATCCTTTCAACTTCCAACCTCCAACCCACTTGCTTCCTTTCCTCTTCCTCCTCTCCTCCATATCAGTTTTCTCCTACCGATCCCTAGTAGTGTGCATTGTTTCACCCCTCCTCTTCTCCACGTATAGCTTCTATGATCTACATGCATTTATATAGGGGCTAACTGAACTACATAGCTTCTTGTATGATCTATTCAGGCACTCCAGTGGCAGGTGGATAGATGGATGGGTTATGTGTCTTTCCCCTTTGCAATGTCGAGGTTGCTGTGCTTTATATCCAGGGTTACTGCGTTAGACTTCGCTACAACGTACAGCAAGGAAAAGCAAGTTGCTCATCTTTCCATCAAGATCAGCTCCACAGAACAGTGTGGTACATGTAATATTGGATATATAAAAGACTCACTAGAATGTACTTTAGCACTGAGCACATGTGACCTCAAGAGCAGTCTGATTCTTTGGAAGTCAGAGCCCTGGTTGGAATTAACACTGCTTTGAATATACTGCCTGTAATGTGAAAAATAATTTGTATTTGTTGGTTTTAAAATACAAGCAATGCAAACAATAGATCTGCCTGCCCTGTTTGAATTGCATTTAACATTTTACAGACTTTGTTTTTTTCTGCAGACAAAAGCTCTACCGCCAGTACATTAAATGTGGCTGGATGCTCACAGTATGTGATCGTCGTATTCACCTCTTAGACTGGCTAATTACAGCAATTGGCAAGTAAAAGTTGACACATTTACATTTGTTAAGTAATGTGTGTGGCATTGTTTTAATAACTTTTGATTCGCTGGAGCTAGAAATGATTTTGTTAAAATGTGGCAACTATGCAGCAGATGATGGAATGTGTGGCAAGTTCGTGTTTACCGCAAGCAGTCGCATTTGCCCAGTGGCCCTGCCTGTATCCAATTTGGCCTCTCATCCTGAGCACGTCATTGTATATAAAGTGCTTCCATTGTTGTTGTAATTTAAATTCAGTATTATTATTATTACCCACAAACAGCAACAAATCCAGCCCACACACTGACCTTCCAGACAAGCCTGTGGGGCACTGCCTGATTGCCCTATGCCAACATTTTTTGTTGGAAGCAACAAAGAGAATTTGTGCTCAATGAAAGGCCGCCTTTCTTTGTAGTTATGTTTAATAATTTTTAATATTGGTAACACAATCCACACAAAACACTCCACATCATATCACATAATTCCAATCAGCATAATTCACTCAACGCCACACTCTTCCACGACACACGATTATACTCTTCACATTTCTATTCCACACCACATAATTCAACAACAAACCACATAATTCAACTCAACAACACAATTACACAACACACACATCCATTCCACATCATTCCATTCCTACAAAATTCAACAGCACACCACAAAATTAAACTCCACTACATACAACTCCACCACGCAAAATACCATTCCACATCATTACACTCCATAACACACAATCCCACTCCCACATAATTCTAGTACACTCAATCCCAAATAATTACTATCCACATAATTTCACAGCGCACCATGCCACATAATTCTACCACACAATTCCACCCCACACTACACACGACTAACAATTCCAATCCACCGCACCTAATTCCACTGCATACCACATGCATCCACTTCAAATAAAAACATAGGTAAAAGACATTTTCCTTTACAACGCCAATAGCTCTAACTCTCACAAATGCAAGACCTATTGCATTGCAAAGGCTTGTTTTGAGCCTACGCCCAGTTAAAATGTGTTGAATTGTGCAGTAATCAGTTTTCAGGAGGCTCCAGCCCCATTAGCCAGCTTTGATTCTTTTTGATTCCCCAGACACGCGCCAAAACCCTCACACATGATTCTGGAGTACTGACACACCACGTCACATAATGTGCGTGAAGCAAACCCCACAGTGAAACCACTCTTGCACCCAGCCTGACTTGGCCCTGCACTGGCACCCAGACAGCAAGAACTAGCATGGATACCACTAAGCCGTCCTTCCACCAAAGGTTGCACAGCTCATGTGCTCATAAACATCTTTATGACCTTTGTGATTGGATCTAGAAACTTGAATATTATGTTCTTCTTTGGCAACAGTCTAAAACACTCTACTATACTTGGAAATCCTTTGTCAAACCTGCCCAAAAAATTCACACTTTCCGAGGAATGAGCGTCACTGGTCCTGGTGGATGGAAGGATTCCTGAATGCCAGGAGTCTCTTATACTTGTTTTGAGTTACACCTTGTAAATAGATACTCGATTTCTGATTGAGACAGGAAACCCTTAAAATTGCACATGCTAGCTACAACCTGGAGTACTGTCACAAACGCTTCTACAGACTTGTCGCGTCCTCGCGCTCTTAAAAATCTTGGCATATGCACAGATATGTGTTTTTACTCCTCAAAATACTTCTCAAGTGGTTTCATGGCGCTACTGCTGTGTAAGGAGGTAAACGAGCAAACACCTTTTGGGCTTAATTTCCCAACTAATAATACTGCATATTTTTTTCTATCGGAAAAAAGCCCTAAACTGTCTCTGCCTCCCAAATATGCCCTAAATGATCTGATCAAGGCCCCCATTTTCTTTTAGAAAAGGTACTAGAGAGGAGTGATGTTCAGCATTTTGAAAAATGTAAGGAACAAACAGGGTGTCCATCTGAATCGCAGTAAGACCACAGAAGTAATTTGCTAAAATCAGATAATTTTTTTTGTCTAGTTTAGCGAATGACCGCACGATACAGAATTGCGTTGTAGACACCAAATTTATAATCAACATTAAAAAGAAGAGAAACAATAATTAAAAGTGTGGAATCACTGATTTATACAAACCCTGTAGTTCGCAGAAGTGTCGAGATGAAAGTGTGTGATTAACTGCCTTTTGGATCAACTTCAAAAAGGAGGTAATACTTTTTAAAATCTAACCAGATGAGGGCACAGCTTTTTTATAAACAAGCACTAGCAGCGCTAATAGGTTTCGCATACAAAAGGTATGTATTTGTGATTTTTTTTTGCCTTCTTTTACAGCAGCGCGGTTGTATGACTTAAAGTAAATAAAAAAAACCTTGATGCAGCCAGCGCTAACCGGGGCATAGCCCTTAACAAAAAGTTGGTGGCTAGAGGGTGAGCGCGCTGTGAGGCAACACGGAGGGACAGGGCTGTAATACAGAGAGCGGGATGCAGTGGGGGGCTCAACACGGGCAACAAGAGGGATGGTGGTAGTAGAATAACAGACAATGAGAGATGACGAGTGGGAGCAGGGCAACATGTACAATGGGAGGGATGGAGGGTAGGAGCAGACCCACATGGGTAGGAGAGGAACACGGAGGAGTAGGGAGCAGGGGGAGAAGTACATGAGGAAGTCAATGGAAAAAGACGCACTCTGGTAGAGTGCTTAAACACCATGAAAAAGGAAGCATCTAAAACATGCATTTGCAATGCAATAGGTCTCGCGAGTTTGAGCTATTGACATTGCAAATGACAATGCCTTTTATTTTTGTTTTCGTTTTTACAACATAAATAAAAGGCATTGTCATTTACATTGCCAATAGCTTAAACTCGCGTAAATGCGAGACCTATTGCATTGCAAATACTTGTTAAAATATGCAATTGCCACCGCAAAGTGAAAGCCCTGCCCTTTGAGGTTACCCAGGAGCAGCGATGCCACAGAGAAAATGGACAATGTGAAGTGGTGGAGGAGAGGGGACAGAAGTAATAGAGCCTGGCTGGTGGTGAAATCAAGGAGGAAAATAGACTCTCTATGGAAGCTGGGCTCAGCCTGCAGCATCGGCAGTTCCTCGCGCACCCCTGTGCCTTGGAGCCTTGCGACCAATCAGCCCACACATGCCTCGGGTTAGCTATATACACACACAGACATGTTCACCCCCACTCAGCGTCACTGCACAAACCTCTGTCACCGGAGCTGGTTCCCTCACTCCCCAAGGTACACATAGTACCCTCTGAACTTACCAGCAGTGTGAGACTTCCCGTAACTCGGCTCTGCACAGCTCCAGCTGAAGCTCAGGGGGTGTCAGGCCCAGGACAGTGGCGGCGCCGGGGCACCATGTGCGCACAGTTACACCGTGCAGAGAAGGGCATTCAGTGCAGCCCTTGGGATGCTGGCCGACAGACAGCTGATCAGTGGTTCGACAGATGCTGCTTTTCGTCAGATAGTTCTGTAGTCCTCCGTGCTCATGTGTATGCTCTTTGGTGCGCATGCGTATAGTGTAAGAATCGCACGCTTACACAAAATGAACAACCTAAAAATGCATCTTTGTGCGGTGCACAGGAGAGGGATCCGTGTCAGAGCATCGGGTGCGCTGTACTCGGACCCGCAGCCAGTGTCACAAAGTCTGTCTGTGACTTCAAAAGGCACTCGCATGGCGAGAGCAGCGCATGCACGCTGATAACGCCAGGCGAGACCTACAAATGTAATAAACACTTGTTTAAAAAAAAAAAAAGATCATGAATGTCTCACTAGAGCGGAGAATTGACTGCTGAATACTCAGCTTTGCGCCCACAACCCCCGACACTCTTCAAAAGGCATGGTTCACTGTGCTAAATGATGTGCATCTTCTCCACACACCGCTCTCGTGTCCACCTACGACAAGCCTGTGAAAGTGGGCATGCGTGCTCAATTTCCAATAACGAGCCAGCATTTGCCAAAAACCTAACCCTCCCACGTCACGGCAAACCAAGATGGCGTCGGCCAGTCGAAATGGGCCATCCTAAAAGTGGACAAGGCGGAAACCAAAAACCCTGGTTGCCAATCACGCGCCGTTGTTTAACAAACGAGGACGCAAGCCAATTGAAAAGAGGGGCGTGGCTTAAAGCCCCATTCTGAAATCGTATCGATTCCAAAAGGCTCTTGCATGGCGAGGGCAATGCATGCGCGCCAACGCCAGGTGAGACCTAAAAATTGGAAATGGAAGGACACAAGTATTTTATCCATGCTCCAGGGAAGGGACAAACACACAGAGAGGAAGGAAGCATATAGCAGCTGACCAATAAGAAGCAAGTAAATGAGTGACAACGAATCCCACCAGTAGTACGCAATGGGTGGTCTGTAAACCCACTGGCAGAAAACAAAAGGTCTAAAAGAGACAGTGCATGAGCGGTGTAGGCAAAACCTAAACACTGCTAAAGCTTCATCAGTTTTTCTGCAAAAAGTTCAAATGGCCATAAGGAGGCAAAGTCTTTATTTTTTAACAGGACACAACAGTCGGCACAGTGCTTAATTTGAGTCCATGGTGTCAGGTGCTTGGACTAGTGATAGTCAACCACATGGTAGCGCTGCCTGTCTAATTTTGAGATTAGCACAACAATAGTGTTTTATAATTCGATATAGCTAAAAAAAATTACAATTCAAACTACTCCAAGCCAGTCTTACAGCTTTGGCTGGCCTGGAATAGTCTAAATTCTCTCCCTTTTAGGAATGAGGTGGTTAGTAGCTGTGCTGGTACTGGCATTAGTAGGGCCAATGGATGGTGCAGGCTGCAGTGGCCTCCTAAGAAGGTCTCTGCCACTTGCTATTTTACAAATTAAGCACAGAGTAGGCAGCGGATGCAGAGAGGGTGTTTTGAAGAATGCACACAGCAAAGCATGCTTAGTTTGGAATGTTGGATGCCTGACTTATGTAAAGTGCCAAGCTATAAAAGATGCCTCAACAGTATGGGCGGCCATTTGGAGAATCATGAGGTAAATCAAGCGCAGGCAAATTACAGTGAGAAGTTCCAGGGCACACGCATTGACCACAAGTACCTGGTACACAATCAATAAGACAAGCATTCACAATGCAATAGGTCTCGCATTTGAGAGGGTTAGGGCGATTGGCATTGTAAATGATAATGTTTTTAACCATGTGTTTTTTTTGTAGTAGAGTGGATGTGTATGGTGTGGAGTGGAATGGGTTGGATATGAATTGTTAGTTGTGGAATTGTGTGGTGGAACTGTGTGGTGTGGATGTGTGTAGTGGAATTATGTGGCAGGATGTGCCGTGGAATTATGTGGTTAGTAATTAGGTGGTATTGTATGTAGTGGAATTTGCATTTGCACCAGGTGCACCGCAGAAAATAAACTTGATGGTTTAGACATGGCAATTTAAAAGACAACAAATTTAGTAACATTAATGTGCCCAAAGCCTGGCAGAGTAATATTTAGGAGATCACCTCAAGACATCATTCATGACACTCCTGATTACAAAGTGAGAGGAAATTATTGGCCCCTGTCACCAAACTAAGTGCAAACAGTCAATGCGAAACAGATCACCGAACTAAGTACTTGCGTCAAAAGCCCGGCGGCACCAACATGCCACAAGAGCCAGATTAAAGCAATAGCAAGTCAACTTTCAGTAATTCAAAAACTATACTTATTAGCGTTAAAATGAATCAAAGGCATAGCAGCTCAGAAGACTGTCAACACATTCGAACCACTGAAATTCACTTAAACGCTGAATACACAACAATTTAAACAACAAAAGGCTGTTCATTAAAGTCAGAAGAAAGTACACTCCCGAATATTGGCTCCACAGTGTCAAGCACACAAGTTCACTTTTAAACTGGCAGCTACAGGTTGCATTGCCAATTCTGGATTTAGAACTAAAGGGTGTAAACAGTGTAGTACCAGTCTGCTGAAACTGTAATATAGGTTAATCAGGTAAATCTCTAAGGATCAGAGTTCGTACCTGTAACATTTTAATCTCAACACAGATACTGACAGGCAACCAACAGTGGCTCGCAAATAAGACATGAAAGCTGAGCACGGTGGCAATGGGAGCAGACTAAAGGTGCTGTGGTAAAGGAAGCCAATTTAATACCCTATCCTTTACTTCCGACTATAAGGGGCGTGTCTATTCCAGCAGACGTCTTTGGTATGGTAGCTAGAGTGTTATTTAATGTAGCAGTGAGCAATAGCCCACATGGCATGCAGTAGTTATATGCCATCAATTCTCTGAATGGAAAGAGTTCAGCCCATGAAGTATTCTTCTCAGGCAATCTACTGGAAACGTTAGAACATGGAGTCAAAATAAAACCACAGTACCAGCCATTAAAAAAACACATTCCGCTGATCACTGTGGTCTCCGTGGCTGTAGAGATGATCCCGGGAGAGGCCGAGCCTGGCCGATGATGAAGGTGCAGTCTCCTCAACCCAGCAGCGGGGGTGGGAGGACCGTAAAATAGGCAGTCTGGTTTTTGGTGGTGGGAGGGATGGCACCCTATTGGGAGATGCAGCTCTGAAGCTGTAAGCAAAAGATAAAGCGTGGCGCATGTGAAATGGGCAAAGTTGAAAGTTATTTTTAAAAAATGGAGGTAGGCAAGCCACGCTAGGCAGATGAAACTAAATAAAGTAAACTGCAGCTGAAGTATTCTCTCATTCTCTCGTGCACTGTGGGGAGACCCTGCTCGGAAGCATGTCATGTTTATAAATACAACATGGCTGATGTTGTTCAAACCTGAAAGCGGGTGCTGAAACGAAGCACGGAGCCTGTGTGCATAAAACATATGTGCGTGGCTGCAAGTTAAGTGGGCACTATGGTAATAAATAAGTAGTCCCAAAAGAAATTAATAAAGACCTACAGTGTAAGGAAGCTGTAGTTGGCTGACACTCCTGGCCTAAAAACGGAAGTGATGTATGTATCGGGAGCATCGGCCAAAAAGGAGCTAGGAAATAAGATTGATGGAGGAGTGAACCAAGGGCAAGAAGCAGGTGGGATTACACTCCGTAGAGTGATTACAGCTGGTCATACAGACAGCGCATGCGCGCTGATGTTTGGCCTAAAAAAACGAAGGTCCTTAGATCACCAGTGCTCCTATGAAAAAATTGTAGGCGAGACTTTAATATCCAGCAAACACACACCATCATGGGTTCAAGTTGCTGACAACACGATTAAAAAATAGACCAAAAACAGACCGTTGCTTTCTGGTCTTTTGCGGGCTTCTCTTCCCCCAATCAATCAAAGAAATGTATGGAGCGCGCTACTCACCTGTGAGGGTTTCAAGGCGCTGGGGGAAGGGGGGACGGTGCTGCTACTGCTCGAACAGCCAGGTCTTGAGGTGTCTCCTGAAGGTGATGTGGTCCTGGGTCAGACGTAGGTGGGCGGGGAGGGAGTTCCATGTCTTGGCGGCCAGGTAGGAGAACGATCTTCCTCCGGTGGTGGTTCTGCGGATCCGTGGGATGGCGGCGAGGGAGAGGGTGGTGGAGCGGAGCTGGTGGGTTGGAGTGTAGAACGTTAGGTGTCTGTTGAGGTATTCGGTTCTGGCGTTGTGGAGTGCTTTGTGTACGTGGGTGAGGAGCCTGAACGTGATTCTTTTGTTGACGGGGAGCCAGTGTAGGTCTCTCAGGTGGGCGGTTATGTGGCTGTGTCGGGGGATGTCCAGGATGAGGCGTGTGGGTGCTTTCTGTATGCGCTGGAGTCTGTTCTGAAGTTTTGCTGTGGTTCCTGCGTATAGGGCGTTTCCGTAGTCCAACTGGCTGGTGACGAGGACCTGGGTGATCGTCCTTCTCGTTTTGGTGGGGATCCACCTGAAGATTTTTCGAAGCATGCGCAGGGTGTTGAAGCATGAGGACAAGATGGCGTTGACTTGTTTGGACATGGTGAGCGAGGAGTCCAAGATGAATCCTAGGTTGCGTGCGTGGTCCGTGGGTGTCGGTGGGGAGCCCAGTGCGGTGGGCCACCAGGAGTTGTACCAGGCAGATTGTGATGTTCCCAGGATGAGGACCTCCGTTTTGTCTGAGTTTAGCTTTAGGCGGCTGTATTTCATCCATTCCGTGACGTCTTTCATTCCTTCCTGGAGGTTGATTCTGGTGGTGGCTGGGTCTTTGGTGAGGGAGAGGATCAGCTGGGTGTCGTCAGCGTAGGTGATGATGTTGAGGTTGTGTTTGCCTACGATGGCGGCGAGGGGGCTCATGTAGACACTGAAGAGGGTCGGGCTGAGTGAGGAACCTTGGGTACGCTGCAGATGATTTTGGTTGCCGCGGACAGGAAGGGAGGGAGGCGGACTCTCTGGGTTCTGTCGGAGAGAAAAGAGGTGATCCATTCCAGGGCCTTTCCTTGGATCCCTGCGTTGTGGAGGCGGGATCTTAGAGTTCGGTGGCAGACGGTATCGAAGGCGGCAGAGAGGTCTAGAAGGATGAGGGCGACGGTTTCCCCGTTGTCGAGCATGGTCCTGATGTCGTCGGTGGCTGCAATGAGGGCGGTCTTGGTGCTGTGGTTGGCTCAGAAGCCTGACTGGGAAGGGTTGAGGGAGCCATTTGCCTTGAGGAAGGTGGTCAGCTGTTTGTTGACGGTCTTCTCAATGACCTTCGCTGGGAAGGGAAGAAGGGAGATGGGCCGGAAGTTCTTGAGATCCTTTGGGTCCGCTGTGGGTTTCTTCAGTAGGGCGTTGATCTCGGCATGCTTCCAGCTCTCTGGGAAGGTGGCGGACAAGAAGGAGTTGTTCATGACGTTCCGGAGGTGGGGTGCGATGACGGCATCTGCTTTGTTGAATATGTGGTGAGGGCAGGGGTCTGATGGTGAGCCGGAGTGGATGGTGTTCATGACGTGGGTGGTGTCCTCGATGCTGACGGGGGTCCGGGTGCTGAGGGTGTCGGTTGGGGGAATTGGCTCGGTGGCTGGTAGTGGGGTCTGGGCGTCGAAGCTGTTGTGTATGTCGGCGATCTTGCGGTGGAAGTAGGTGGCGAGGGAGTCGCAGAGGTCTTGCGAGGGTGGGATGTCGTTGGAGTTGGCGCTGGGGTTGGAGAGTTCTTTCACGATGCTGAAGAGCTCCTTGCTGTTGTGCGCGTTGTTGTCTAGGTGTTCTTTGAAAGAGGTCCTTTTGGTGGTGCGGATCAGTTGGTGGTGTTTGCGGGTGGCGTTCTTGAGAGCTGTGAGGTTCTCTGTTGTTTGGTCGTGGCGCCAGGTCTTCGAGGGTTCGGCATGATTTCTTTGTGTTCTTGAGGTAGTCAGTGAACCTGGTGGCTTTCTTGTTGCTGGACTTGCCGGAGGGGTTTTTTAGTGGTGCGAGGGCATCGGCGCAGTCACTGATCCACTGTGTGAGGTTGCATGCGGCGGCGTTGGCGTCAGTTGCGTCGTTTGGTGGGTTCTGGCTCAGTGATGTGGTCAGCTGGTCTGTGGTGACTTTGCTCCAGCATCTGCGGGGATCTGTTGTGGGCGGTGGTGGGATTTGGTCTTCTGGAAGGTGAAGTGGACGCAGCTGTGGTCTGTCCAGTGTAGGTCGGTGGTGTGGCTGAAGGAGACATTGTTGTTGGCGGAGAAAATGGGGTCCAGCGTGTGACCGGCGAGGTGGGTGGGGGTGGTCACCAGCTGCTTGAGTCCGAGGTTGGCGAGGTTTTCAAGTAGGGAGGTGGTGTTCTTGGATCAGGATCTTCTGCACCATTTTGAAATTACAGCAGGCATAAAATGAGTGGAGCTATATTAGGAGCACAGCATGAATTAATCTTCTATGTCTGAATGAAGGGGACAATGGACAACAACAGAATGCTCAGAATGTAGCACTCAGAAGAGCTATGTGACATGATGGGTGGCATCATGCAACACAGCTCAGTCACCACAGGACTCCACACAGATGGCTATCTTCTAACTTTGAGATTCCCCTTACGTGGGTTATGGGGTAGCCTCCATAGTGCCTTGAGTGCGATGTCATCTTCTTTTGGTATCCCTCCATACTGCTCCCGTGCATACACCATAAAGTCTTTAGCAGATTATCTTCCCTCTCTGAGGTCCCCCCTTCTCTTCATTTCCTCCTTATACTGCCATTGGAAAGCCTCGAGAGGACACTATGTGGATTGACCCCTTCTCTAGGTTTTCACTTCATATGATCCTAATAAGAACTGTGTGTGTGGAGGGGGCCTGGGGGGTGGACTAGCTGTTGTGTTTATCACTCGCTAGAAATGTCCATCATCTCCAAGATCACTCAACTCGGAGGGTGAATCATTATTTGTCCACTTTTCACCAATCCAGACTTTCTCAGACTCATTCCTTCTCAACGACGACCATTTCCACACAATGCTGCCTTCATTCAGGACCTCTTTGACTATCAGATATCTCAAATGACCACCCAAACCTATGCATCCTGACAGATCTCAACACATGGTTTGACAAACCTAATCTGCTGAGAGCCCACTATCCTTAAAGTGGTTAATTACCACAACTAGTCACAGGGCCAAGACATGCCGTGTTCCCACACTGGATACTATATCTTATTCAAAAGATCTCATCTCAGTCAAAGAAACCAATCACCATCATCACATGGAGTAATCACCACATCACCAATTCCATCTTACCCTTCCAACTACCACCCCATCACCTGCCACAACCAACTCAATAAACCTTAAAAGGCCCCAGAAGAGTTTTAACATGGACTCCTCATAGTCCGAATTCTCTGTAAAATTGCAGCTGAAGAAATTGCTGTACAGCAACCACTTCTACCTTTGGCTCACTGTGCAGGATGAGAGGCAAAGCAGAGAAGAGGTCAAACCAGGTAGTGTTGTGAGGGGGCCTCCCAGGGGCATCATAAGGAGAAAACCCAGAGAATGTGTATCTCAGAGAGGGAGGCCAAGCCTCACAGGCATCTGTGGAGGGCACATAGTTCCGACTAGAATGCAATCCTGTAAAGATTGGCTTGCTCAAGCGGAGTATAAAACTACAAAAAAAGAAGATTAGAAACTTTAAAAGACATTACATGACAACAACTAACATGAGTAAGGAAATAGAGAAGTCACAATTCCAGATCTAAAAAAAGGATAAAATATGCAAAGAAATTACACAACGTGAACACCTCTTATCCAACCAAATAACTTTTCAAATACTTCCTGACATTCTGAAACCCCATCTCAAACTGCGCAAGAATTTTCCAACTCTGCATCAGTACGCAATCAAAAAATGCTGATGATCTAAAGACTGACTTTCTAACAAAGGCTGCCCATAATCACATCACAGTTACAGCCAAGCCTATCATCCTCTGGGCACACTGGTGAAATGGATCATTAATTGCAAAACCTCTTAAAACCTAACCCCTTAAAATAGATATCCTCACTCATTGGTTAAAGGACATATGGCCTCGCCTCCACATCATGTACTGAGGAGACTGGATCTCCCCCAACCACCTCAATGGAAGTATAGGACTTGGGTATGAGAATGGACTCTAATTGCTCACAACAAAGTCAGGATAACAAAGTGACAAAAAGTGTTATCCGCGCTCTGAGAACACAGACATATTTCCTTATCAGACTTGCTCCCACGGGGCCCAAGCCTCAACAGCACTGATGGCGTCAGGCTCTACATACGGCTCACAAAGCACCTAATCAAAAAACTTCAGTGAATCCAGAATGGTGCTATCAGACATATTTTAAGCCTGAACGGACACAACCATATCACTCCTGCCATAAACCCCCCCCCCCCCCCACAGCTATTACAAAAAGAAGCTCTTTCAAACTGTTCTCCAGTACCAACCGTGCAATCCGTATGACTGGCCCAAACCTTGCCTCTACACCCAAAGGATGAGCCTTGAGGAAAAGAACAGCTCTTCTTCTGAATATTCTCCAGTTCAGAAAAACCTGCCTAGGTAGAAGTGTGGTCTCCCCAAAACAATTAGGATAATCACCTAGAATTCATACAAGATTTAAGGGCGCGGTTCTCCTATACAATGTGATCCAACTGAGTCTATGGCTATAAGAGCGGATATCTGTAAATTACATGCAATATTATCTCTTACATCCTTGCGCTTTTCAAATCAAGCAATAAATTGCTGCAGCAGGCATGCCGTGCCATCACTGTATCACATTTCTGAACCACAACAATCAGAGGCTCCACCTCAACCAACATAGTTCAAACCCTGTTCAATGACGGAGTATCTGTATACTCCACCAGCCTTGAAGGACTTTGGGCCAAACCAGGAGTAGAAAAGTAGTCGTCAACCAACTCTACAACATTTTGAACCATGCAGGACTCAAAGTCAGATTGATAGACTAGTGACAGCAAACCTTCACTCAATACTTGAGCTCACACTTGGTGTCCGAGAGTGATTCATGGACAAATACCAAAATCCCCGCAAGGGTTCCCAATCACTGGACAGGGCCGGGTTTAGGGCAGTGCGAATGGTGCGGCCGCACTGGGCTCCGACCTCAGGAGGGGGGGGAGCTGTGCCCTCCGAGGGGCACTGTCTTTAGCAATATCTTATGATAGGAGAGACGAGGGGCTCTTTTGCAGGTGGTACGGAGAGAATCCGAGGAGGCGGTCATGGGACGTGGGGGCGCCAAAAGTGATTGTGGCACCGGGCGCCACCGGCGCTAAAGCTGACCCTGTCACTGGAAATAATATTTTCCCAGAATAAATCGAAAACAAATTATTTCATTAATGGTGAAAGAAACGCCTGTCCAGTCAACATCATCTTACCAAGAAGGGAGATACACTAATATCCTTATCATTGCAAGACGTGCTTGACCCAATGAGCTTGGAATGGCTTGTAAGAGTCAACATTAGTCATTACAGTCTGCAAATGGCTAGCTGAAGTTTAGTTAAACGAGAACTGGGTTTAGGCTTATATCAGTAAGGCCAAGCCTATAAACGTAAATAACACCGAGAATACCAATACTGATCAATAACTTTCTATCCGCATCTTTTTGCCGAGGAACATATTGAATGAAAACAACATGAGCCTAAAGACCACTTTTTCCATCAATTTAATCAAACAAATTCTTCTATTTTTTGTTATATTGCCCCATACCTTTTTAGTGACTTAACCGAGTAAATTTCAAACATATAACACAAAGATATAGCTGGGAACACATAAGACTTTTACAAACAAATTCTTTACGCACTTCATTCATTACAAATCTGCCATATCTTACATTCACTCCCATACCACACTACACAGTCCAAACCAGACATACTCTCAACTCTCACATAACCATCATATACCAATTCAATAAAAAATTACTTTTTTACAATAGCCATAGAACAATTTTCAACAAATTAATACAAAATACGATGTTTTCAAACAGTTTTTTATGATTCTTATGGCCGAAGGTTTAGAGCACGAGGCCTGTCACTACTGGAGGTTGTCATAGTCCATAGCAGTCTTAGAGTCGATGTACTGGGTCATGGGTCATAAAGAGGATTAGAACATTGTATTAAGAGCGGCCTGAAAAAATAAATGAAGGTAGATGTGGTAAGCTATGAGTGGTGATGATGTTAGAAACAACAGCTAGTAAAGGGGAAATTAAGTTGTTTATGGATTAGGGATGAGGAATACATGCACACTAGATGACCCATCAAATCCCAGCAACAGTTCTAGCAGCTGGACTTATTTCCTCTCACCTTTGCCACAGAAAATATGGGCCCGTGAATACAGCTACTCAAAGAACGTGAACGCTGCAAAAGTTGTCTACTGTTGGCAAAGATGGCAAGTATTTAATTTGTAAAAATGTAAATGCACTAGAGGTCAAGATATTACCTAGCAGGCCGCCTCAGCTTGCACCACCCACTGCCCCGGACACTGCTGATAAATGCCAGTACAAATGGCATGGACGTGCTGCAACTGCTAGTATTATTTAGGCTATATTAAATTACTAAAATCTGTTCTGCTGAAAATAGAGAGAAAGCACCACCACATAGTGGCATGTCATAAAAAGTGCCTGTGTAAAGAATTAACTGCTGGTGCTGAGCACCAGTAAAGGCGGGCACAAATTAAGCACTGAAAAGACCTTAATTGCAACGAATCCTACACTTAAAGTCAAACGTATCCAATAAAACATAGCAGTGTATGTTTCTATGCAAATTACCATAAGCACACTACTACCCAAAGTGGCTTGACTTGCTACTTCCCAAAAGCAGGCAGAACTAACAGATAAACCTCTGGTAGAAGAGAAGCCTTTTCAGGGAACCTGGCCGACCTGTGTGTGCCTAAAAAAAGGCCAAACATGGACTCTTCCTAGCTTCAGCCCGCGCCCTGTAACACTACATTGATCAAAAGTGGCCTCCCACACTTATCTACTCACACTGAATAAATGCACAGTCAATAAAGCATTCCGAGGGACTTGAGGAAACAGGATACATTACCCACAGGGGTATTCCCAAGCCCAACAGATATGCGGGCCCTGCGACGTCCTTTCACCGAAACTTAAACCAGTCAATGATTACCTGCAACGGGCAATTGAGCAGCTCACCGAGTGCTAAAAAAAGTAAACTGAAACAAGCTGCAAAGCTCTCTTCCACCCGCAGACTTTTCAGTGATTAATATTTCATTTATTTTTGTCTTAGTCAATCCACACCGGATTGTTCACCTACAAAAGGGCTCATTCCACACATTTTCAAGTGTGTTTTATAATTAAAGTTCACAGTTAACATCCATTGTCTGTCATTACAATATAAAGTCACATTTTTCCTGTTCACAATTCCACTTTCTCCTCAATATGTTTATTGACATTTATCGAACGCAGGGCAAAGTGATAGGACTTTCAGTTGATAAAAAAATACATTCTGTTTTGTACTATCTACCTGCTAATTTCGTTGTTATTGTGTGCAATACATTTTCTAATTTTTTACATATTAACAAACAATTCTGCTTTAATTACTGGTTTAAACTACATCAAATGCGGCAAAAATACCATTCAGCTTTCAAACATTTAGCACGCGACGTCAGCCTCATTGTTACTTAGTTTTCAAAATTATTAACCATATTCATGGAGTGGGCGCTTGCTTCCCCCCTCTCACCTCATACTATTGCCTGGCTGGTGTATCATTTCGCCTCTTATGGAGTGTTTGCACTAACAGTGCACGAGCGACTATTTTTAATTATACACTGGACACAAATTAAATTTTTCACGTCACATACATGATTTACAGAGATCTATTTTTTCTTTTTTGTATTGAAATAGGCTTTTAAAAACATTTTAGTGAGGTCTAACATTGCAAGCCTGATGTATTGCCTTTGCCAGTACTTGTTTTTACTGTTATCACTTGTGAATATATTAGTCTGAAGCTCCCCAAAGTATTTTTTTACTTCTTATTAGTACAACGCAATGCTTTTTTTTTTAACAATAGCTGTTCTTTTAAAATAATTTTAGACTAACTGTTACATTGCACACTCTGTTTCTCTTATTAATCAACGAATTTCAGCTTTGTTATTACTTTTAACTAAACCCACACTAACTAAAACGTCTGGCTTCATTGTTGTTTAAAAGTATAAGAATGTCCTGTCTGTCCTTGTAGATCACTAAAATTAGTCCTACCTTAATTTTTTTTAAATTGTTGCACTCTTTGAAGTGCCTGGCGATTTTAGATGCGATAAGGTAGGCTTTCCTTTAGTCATCTAAAATGGTTTCGAGCTGGCAAAACTGGAAATTGTTACTACGACCACAGATGCTCTTTAGCTCATGTAGCAGCAACCATCCCGTATCAGTATGTGAGGCGGCTGCAGCCCTGGGTTTTCTGGACTGAGTGAGCAGGAAGAGGAAGCAACACGCATCGGCAAAGCCAATAGGTCTGTCTCGCCTATGCAAGAGTTGCAGGATTTGCCAATGTGTTTTTGGCATGTTGTACAACAGTGTGTCTGGTGTTCAGCAAGGCTAAAAGATTGTGGTGGAGAGTGGAGTGGCGACGAGTGGATGGTTGTGGAGTGGCATAGTGTTACAGAGTACAGTGCCACAGAGTAGAGTGGCGTAGAGTGGAGATGCGTACAGTGGAGGGGCTTACGGTGGATGGGCATAAAGTAAAGTGTTAGAGAGTGGAGTACATTTTTATAGAGAAGAGTGGCATAGATTAGAGTGGAGCAGAGTGGCACATCTTGTGGTGTACAGTGGGATAGAGTGGAGTATAGTGGCAAGCCGTAGAGTGGAATGGATGGTCATGTAGTGGAGGGTCGTAGAGTGGAGGCTCAGTGTCACACAGTGGAGTGGAGGGGCCTAGAGAAAAGTGGGGGGCTAGTGTGGAGTGGAGGTGGGTGGGGTGGAGCGGCATAGAGTGGAGTGAAGGGGCCTAGAGTGGATGGGCATAGACTGGAGTGGCCTAGAATGCAGTGGAGGGGCTTAGAGTGGAGTGGTGGGGCAGAGTGTGGAATGGCATAGAGTGGAGTGTAGGGGCACTGTATGGAGGGGCTTAGGGTGGATGGGCATAGACTGGAGTGGCCTAGAGTGGAGGGGGCTTAGAGTGGAGGGGGCTTAGAGTGGAGGGGGCTTAGAGTGGAGGGGGCTTAGAGTGGAGGGGGCTTAGAGTGGAGGGGGCTTAGAGTGGAGGGGGCTTAGAGTGGAGGGGGCTTAGAGTGGAGGGGGCTTAGAGTGGAGGGGGCTTAGAGTGGAGGGGGCTTAGAGTGGAGGGGGCTTAGAGTGGGGCAGAGGGGCATAGAGTGGAGTGTAGGGGCACAGTGTGGAGGGGCATAGAGTGGATGGGGCCTAGAGTGCTGTGTAGGGCACAGTGTGGAGGGACCTGGAGTGGAGGGGCCTGGAGTGGAGGGCTTAGAGTAGGGTGGAGGGGCATACAGTGGGGTGGAGGGGCATAGAACGGGGAGGAAGGGCATAGAGCGGGGAGGAGGGGTTTGGAGTCGGGTGGAGGGGCATAGAGTGGAGTGGAGGGGAGGGACACAGAGTGGAGTTGATTGACAGTGTTATGGCGTACAGTGGATTAGAGTGGAGTAGAGTGTCATAGAACAGAGTGATGTAGAGGGAAGAAGAGGAGAGTGGAGTATAGTGTATAGTGTCAGAGTGGAGTGCTGTAGAGTGCCGTAGAGTGGAGTGCTGTAGAGTGCCGTAGAGTGGAGTGCTGTAGAGTGCCGTAGAGTGGAGTGCTGTAGAGTGCCGTAGAGTGGAGTGCTTTAGAGTGCCGTAGAGTGGAGTGCTGTAGAGCAGAGTGGAGTGGAGTGCTGTAGAGCAGAGTGGAGTGGAGTGCTGTAGAGCAGAGTGGAGTGGAGTGCTGTAGAGCGGAGTGGAGTGGAGTGCTGTAGAGTGGAGTGCTGTAGAGCGGAGTGGAGTGGAGTGCTGTAGAGCGGAGTGGAGTGGAGTGCCGTAGAGCGGAGTGGAGGGGAGTGCCGTGGAGAGCCGCAGAGTGGAGAGCCGCAGAGTGGAGAGCCGCAGAGTGGAGAGCCGCAGAGTGGAGAGCCGCAGAGTGGAGAGCCGCAGAGTGGAGAGCCGCAGAGTGGAGAGCCGCAGAGTGGAGTGGTGTAGCGTACAGTGTAGTAAAGTGTCAGAGTGGAGTGGCATAGTGTGGCGTAGAAATGAGGAAAAAGGCCAAGAGTGTTGTACAATGGAGTGGCGTAGAGTGGAGTGACGTAGGGTGACAGAGTGGAGTGGTTTAGAGTAGAGTGGAGTGGAGTGGAATGGCGTGGAGTGGTGTGGAGTGGTGTGGAGTAAAGTGGTGTACAGTGGAGAGGCACAGAGTGGAGTTGAGAAAAGTGTTGTACAGTGGAGTAGATTGCCATGGAGTATCAGAGTGGAGTGCCATAAAATGGAGTGAAATAGAGTGGAATGGCGTGGAGTGGCATTGCGCAAAGTGTGGTGTCAGAGATGAGGGGCGTAGAATGGAGTGGTGTGGCGTGGAGTGGCGTTGAATGAGGTGGTGTAGAGTGACGCAGAGTCGGGAGGCATATAGGGGCTCCGCATAGAGTTGAGTAAAGTGTAATAGAGTGTAGTAGAGTGGAGTGCCTTAGAGTAGAGCGGCGTAACGTAGAGTGGAATAAAGTGTCATATAGGGGAGTGAGGTGACGTAGCATAGCATGGAGCGTGTAGAGTGTCAGAGTGGTGGAGGCGTAAAGTTGCATAGAGTATTGTAGAGTGGCGTGGCATAAAGTGTCAGAGTGGCGTGTCGAATGAAATGGCATGGAGTGTCGAAGAGTGGCATGGGGTGACGAAAAATGGAGTAGTGTGGAATGGAGTAGAGTGTCAGAGTGAAGGATCAAGGATCAAAGTGTCGTATAGTGAAACAGCATAGAGTTGCGTACCGTGTCAGAGTGGCACAGAATTGACAGTGTTATAGAGTGGAGTAGAGTGGCGTAGAGTGTAGCAGAGCAGCATTGGGTGGCGTGGTGTCTCTTAGAGTGTAGTAGCTTAGAGAGGAGTAGAGTGTTGTGGAGTATACTGTAGTACAGAGGACTTCAGTAGCAGATTGTAGAGTGGAGTACGCATGGTGTTGTAGCGCACTGCCATTAAAGGTAGCACATTTTTTGTTGAAATGAGCATTACATTTGAACAGACCTAGTTTTTCTGATAAAACTATAGAGCGTACAAAGGGTAATGTGTGGAAATGGCATTACCTAGAGTATGAATTTGTTTTGATAGTATTAAAATATTTGTTTTCACCACACTTCAGAATTACTGAAATGTGCTTCAATTGTGCTTAACTAATTGTAATAATTTCTGAAATATTTGCACAGTTCATTTACACAAATTTAAAATTTTGTAGTGGGCTAGAAAAAATAACATCCTGCAGCTTTTCCTCTCACGTGGGTACCAAAAAAGATTGTCATATTAATCCTCTCACTAGGAAGTGATGGAGCAAGGACTCGTAAAAAAGAGACTTGCTAGGAAGCAATCCTCTCATATAACTCATAACGTCATACTAATTGTGTTTCGTGAAATTATCATGCACCACATATCATATTTTAGCAAGATGAAGCTTGCTTATGTGTTTACTAACAAGTAACCCGAGTGAGACTTAAAATGGCTGCTAATGCGGGATTCTGTACCGCGCATGCGTCAACTGCATCTACGCAGGATGACAGACTTTGCTTGGAGGGAAATTTCTGCACCTGCGCAATCGCATCCAAAATGGCTGCTTGAAAACTCACATGCTAAGCATCTGATTTGCCAAAACTAAAACAAGCTATTTAGTAAATGCTAATGCGGGGAGAGCTATTATATGTAAATGGTATAAGAGTAGAGATAGGTGGTATACTGTGAAATAATTTTATTTAGAATTTAATAGTTTTTTTTTTTTACCTCTCTGCTAGTTGGTATTTGGGCCACCGAGCAAGACTGAAGCCTGTACCACGGATGTATGACGTTACAACGCATACTTTTACAACGCATGCACTTACAACGCAATTTTTACAACGCAACATCCACTACAACGCATTCCATTACATCGCATGACACTACAACGCATTTTTAAAAACTACCTTTACAACGCATTCCATTACATCGCATACCACCTTTACAACGCATACCATTACAATGCATAATATTACATTGCATTTAAGGTAAGTATTGGGTAGTATAGGGGTAAACATTACTATTCTTACTCCAGGGGGTGCAACAGTAGGGTAAGTATTGGATAGTATAGGGGTAAACATTACTATTCTTACTCCAGGGGGTACAACAGTAGGGTAAGTGTTGGATAGTATAGGGGTAAAAATTACTATTCTAACTCCAGGGGGTGCAACAGTAGGGTAAGTGTTGGATAGTATACGGGTAAAAATTACTATTCTTACTCCAGGGGGTGCAACAGTAGGGTAAGTGTTGGATAGTATAGGGGTAAAAATTACTATTCTAACTCCAGGGGGTGCAACAGTAGGGTAAGTGTTGGATAGTGTAGGGGTTTTACCCCTATACTATCCAATACTTACCCTACTATTGCACCCCCTGGAGTAAGAATAGTAATTTTTACCCCTATACTATCCAATACTTACCTAAAATGCAATGTAATATTATGCGTTGTAATGGTATGCGTTGTAAAGGTAGTATGCGATGTAGTGGAATGCGTTGTAAAGGTAGTTTTTAAAAATGCGTTGTAGTGTCATACGATGTAATGGAATGCGTTGTAGTGGATATTGCGTTGTAAAAATTGTGTTGTAAGTGTAGTGCGTTGTAATAGTTGCGTTGTAAAGGTTGTTCACCCTGTACCACACGTGACTTTCACGCAGGCGCAGTAATAACAAGTCAGAAGCCATGATGTTGTTTTTGAATCCCGTCCAAGGCCATCTTTGTTACATGTCTTGGGAACCTGCTGGACATCCTGAATGTTGAATAGAAATGAATGTCATATGTATACTTTTGTTTGATAAAGATGTGAATACGGGTGGGAAATAAAGCTTGGGAATAATAATTAAGGGGCGGGAACATTAAACAAAGAACCAAAGAAAATTATTAAAACTTAGCATGGTGTGATGATCATCGCCCCTTGTCTATCCAATCAGAATTAGGAGTTTCATAAAGTTGAAACATTAATGGGTGGTACATGAGCATAGAAAGGTATAACTGAGGTAGTTTAGCTAATTAGTTAGATCGCAGCAAGAACAGAATGCTGAGAGACCGGGATGCTATCCGAGAGCTGAACGAATGCTGAAGAAGAATCGATTTGAAGACTTGGAATTTAAGCCAATTAATTAGAAGAAGATCGCGGAAGAATCCAGGAGGGAAATAAGGCAAATAATAAGATCACAGAAGAATCGAGGAGGAAGATCGTGTCAGAGAGGGGTGCGACGCAGACGTCGGATCTAGAAGAGCTAGTCTATCCTGTCCTGAATCCTGTCCTGAAGCCTTTGTCACCTGTTCTTTCCCAGGGGACCCTTCCAGCTTCTTAGCCAAGGGGTTGGTTTCCACACCATTCTAGGTAAATATACTTATGTGTAGTATGTCATTGTACTGCTTTGTCTATCCTCTCCTATTCTGAGTATTGTCATTGTGAAATCTCGTTTAATATAGAGGACTGATTATTGAATTAATTGACTTTTCCTTCCTTGGAGAAACGGAGTTTGTACTGTATTTTTTTTTATTTTGGCTCATATGAATTTAACTAGATAAAACATATAAACTTTTCACGAGTCTGTGATTATTTCAAATAGTAAGAAATACATATTATGTCATTTCACCATCAACTAATTCCAACTAATAGGTCCATTGACCAGAGGAAAGAAATTTTTGATCAGTGAAAGATTAGTTAAAATGACAGGTAACTAATCTCATAAAAACATTAACAAAAATGACCCCCAGCAGTATTTACTAGCCTATGTGAATGTGTGTTTATGGGCCGAGGTGAGTATATGGTGTTTGAGTACCTGAGGCTGGTAACCTGCTGGATCAGAAGTCATAGAAAGAAATGTAAACACCAAGATAGGCAGAGCCTGACAGTTGACCTCGGTTATTGAACTCACAACAAATGTGACTGAGAACAAAATGTTATGGACTCTTAACATAAGGCAAGCACTTGTGGAAGAATAGAAGAAGTGAATCAAAGAGGTGTTGGACAACCTATGCACCACGGGAGAGACAAAGACATACTAGACCACCTAAAACAGCCTAAGACAAAGAAAGCCAGCACATAGAAAGCAAGCAAAGTGAGCTACAAACCACGAAGCCAATGGTAAGCCATAGGCTGAATGCATTGCAAGGAAAATTTTCAGAATATCGCCAAGAAGTCTTAGCAAACCAGACAGCTGTGCTGGTAGGCTTCGACCTAAAAAGGGGATGAAGCAAGACAAAGAAGCAAGTCGGTGTGTCATGGAATATTCAGCACATAGTTTGGAGTCACACAAATATAGATTTTCGAAAGAAAAGGAGAAGAGTGAAGGGGAGTGGACCTCAATACTAAATGCTATTACACATTCCCATTCCATGACAATAGAATGGTCTTATGTTTTTCGGTAAAAAGGGAAGGGAAGAGAGCCATCTTTGAGCTCATTGGTCAGATATGCCACTCTCTTAACGGACCAAAATAATCCAGGACTACGAGCTCACCAAGATGTGGCAGAGAGGGAGAACAGTTCTCCCTACAAAATGTTATCCAGGAAATAATGACTTTGTATGGCATAATATAATAAAAATAAACATTGTAATAAAATTAAGAAACATGACCGGGGGACCATTGACAAACCTAATTGTTACCAACCCCTCCACCAGCACCAAATCACTTTTTTCAAACTGTGGAAAGGAAACTCAAGGACGATCAAACACAGGCAACAAGAAAGAGGGCATTTGTTCTTCAATGCTTACTGTTTTTATTTCAGACCGCATTTCTCCAGGACCTGCAAAACCAGAAACACAAAAAAACTATTAAAAACATTAACTGCTTGTAGACGGGTTTACAGTTTGTAACTGGGATACATGGCGTGGTTTGCACATGCTGATTTTGGGTGCAATATGGAATGCTGGGGAGTAGCGCGATAGGTGCAGGGGACCAGGGAAGTTAGATTTCGGTTTTGGCAGTCTTTTGCATTAGTGAGTCATCCAGTGATGTATGGATTTGAGGCAGTATCTGATTTTGGTTTGAATGTGGTGGGTGAAGGTCAGAAAGGATAAAGAGATGTTTAGTTCATCTGCAAATTCTGGGTAAAAGAATCCGATTGATTTGAATATTTAATGGACAGAGTAGAAATAGAAGAGGGAAAAAATGAGTTTGAGGACAACCACTTAAAGTCAAGTGGATGACATACCACCACGAACTGGTGGATTGAGTGGCTGGAGTGGAGGTGGACAACCAGGTAATGACTGTGTAAATCATTCTCAGACAGAAGTTACAAAAATGACAGACAAGTCATGAAGAATGAGGACAAGTGCATATAATGTGTGGTGGTCCTGAATCTGCAGACCTCAGCAGTGATTATAGACGTCTCAGATTTGTACAGACAGTGGGGTGTTAAATGCCTTGCATAGGGGAAGTGGGAACAGAGGGTGAGGGAGGCCGAGAAAGAAGGGGAGGAGAACAACAGAGTGAGACAGAAAGAGCAAGCACACACATTGGGGACGGAGCAGGGCTATGAGACACCATATGGAAGTTTCCATCACAGAAATGTAAGGAAATTGCGTAATTTCAGGCAAAGTTTCAGGTTTGCCAGGCATTGTGGGCAATAAGGCGCTGGAGGGCCTTTATGTGTGCTGCAGATATCCTCAGTAAGCGTATAATTATTGGGTATATCTATATGTTTGGTCTGCCTGATGAGTGCATCAGTCTGAAAGTTCATATGTTCATGCAGAATTAAAGTGTGGAGTAGCTGGCAGTTTGCAGTGAGCATGTTATGGCAATCTCGAAAAATGGTCTTACATGAAATTTGCATGTGCGGGTAGAGTGCGTGTGCGGCGTGACAATATGTATTTTTTATTAGATATAGTATATGTAATGGTGTGTGACAGTAGATTCCATGAATGGTACATGAAGTAAGTGTGTTTGTATATGAGTATTGGGTTATATGGATGGGTATAGATTCTGTCATATAAACAGTGTGGGGTTTGTATATGATTCAGAAGATATGGGGGTTGCCTGGTGTATGGTTTAGAATGTGCAATGTTGGATTGGGAATAATTGCATTGAACGAGAAGTATGAGGTGGTGGATACATGTATTGACGTAAGTGTACATGTGTTTCCGTTCCTCATGTCAGATAAGCATATGTCTTCCCGTTACTTTTTACTTCTTTTAGTTGGTTTCAACTTGCCCTTCACTGAATTTAAACCACGCGCTGTTCAGATAGATGACAATTCAGGCAGTAGTCTGCAAACAGGATTTTGGTCCCTAGATCAGGTAGCACCAAGGGAAACCTAGTAAACCTGCACAGTTTTAAGAACTAGACACCTGAGTGAGTCCAGAGCAGTGTGACTTGCATGGATCTCATGAGGTCTTCTTATCCACAATGCCTGGCAAACCTCAAACTTTGCATGAAATAAAGCAATTTCCTTACATTTCTGTGATGGAAACTTCTGCAATCTACAGGAATCCACAAAATTCCTGCAACCCAGCGTTACCCCATTTGTGCAGATAGAAACGCTGCACCACTTGTGTGGCTGGGTCTAGTGTCTGCAACTGGAACCGATCAAACCAAGATCAATGGGAGCCCTTGCGAGGAATTTTGTAGATCCCTGGGGATTCCGGAATTTTTTATCACAGAAATGTAAGGAAAATGCGTGATTACAGGCAAAGTTTGAGGCTTGCAGGGCATTGTGGGCAAGAAAACCATGTGAGATTCCTGCAAGGCACACCACTCTGGAATCCACCAGTTGTCTAGTTTTAATAAATGGCTTGGGTTGGTAAGTTTCCATGGGTGGCGGCCGAGCACTGCCCCAAATCCCACTCTGCTGATCTCTCCCCGTAGCACTTTAAGGCCTTTTGTGTCCAGGTCTCTTGGCCCACCCACACAAGTGAGGTACCATTTTTATCGGGAGACTTGGGGGAATTTGGTGTAGTAGAAAATGTGTGGCTTCCCGCAGGTTCCAGAAGTTTTTGTCACAGAAAAGTAGGAAAATGTGTGTTTGAGGTTTACACAGCATTGTGGGTAAGGGAATGTGTGATGCATGTGAAGCACATCACCCTTGACTCCCCTGGCTGTGTAACTTTCAGAATTGTCTGGGTTTGTTAAGTTTTCCCAGGTGGCAGCCTATCCAAGCCCAACTGTGCAGAAGTCCACCATTGCAAGTGGGACGATATTGGGAGTTAGCCACACTCAAAATCAAATGTCTCTTACTTGTATTGGGATGGGATGCCTGTGTCCGCAGAGGAGCAAAAAGACTGTTGAGGTTTTAGGGGTGAGGGTGGGGCCTGAAGTTTGGATGGGCAAGACCCACCGCCATTTTTGTAATTAAAAAATATTTATTCCTGCCAGACAGTGGGCTTTCTGACCCACCGGGCCAAAGTGTAGGCACACCTACAGTCTGCCCACTGGAGTGGGTGGGTGGGTGGGGTAAGACCGATTTGTACCTTTTGAGGTGGGCTGTGGCCAATGCCAGAGTGCAACACAGACCTCATACTACGGATTTTGCCTTTGGGGCAAAAGAAAGTGATGCAGATTTTCTATATCCCGTGTGGAAGTTTGGGGAAACATCCCCTATTGGGACAAGCCTACTAGCTGCCCCATGAGAGTGAAAGGCACTTTTGACCTTAATGGGGTAGGGGTACGGCTTGATGCCAGGGCAAGCAGGCATTTCTTTGTTTGTTATAGTGTCATTTTGGAATTCCTAGTGTCTAGTCCGGTTTCTGCTCCCCCTCCTTCTGGGAGCGAGGTGGCAGATTGGCGGTGTATACCATATCAACCCCTCTGGTAATGCAAAAATCTATTTAGCCCTGGGGTTGGGAGGAGTGCAGGCCTATGCCCAGAGGAGGTCGCCTCCTTCCCCCAAAAATATATTGCATGAATTCAATGCCTAGTGTCTTGCGGGCTTTCTGTTTCACCCAGGGGTATATCGGGGAATAATTATGCCCATCTGACTCCCAAGGGAGGCAGAAAGATCATTGCCCCATTTAGTTGGGGTGGGCGGGCAGCCCTGACCCTTATATTTAAAAAAGAAAAAAAACATTACTTGTCACCTAGTGGGCTTTCTGCCCCCCCGGAGGGGGCAGATCGATGGCAATTACCATCATCAGCACCCGGGGATGGCAGTAAGACTGCTGCCCCATTTCGTTGGCGTGGGGGCATGGCCATGCCTATAGTGGGCAGCCGCCAACCCTATATCAAAAAACAAACAAAAAAAACATTCCCTAGTGTCTAGTGGGCTTTCTACCCACAAGGGGCATATCTGAGTAATTACCCTATCTACCCACCAGGGGCGCTAAAAAAACTCTCGCCCTATTTGGTTGAGGTGGGGGCATAGCCATGCCTGGGGTGGGAGACCCTACATTTAAAACTACATTTAAAAAAAATCCTGGCCTCTAGTGGACTTTTCCCCCCACGGTGGGGCAGATCGGGGGCAATTACCCCCATCTGCCTCCACAGGGGGGAGGGGTCAGAAAGACTTTTGCCCATTTACTTGGGGTGGGAGCATGGGCATGGCTATGCCCATGCTGGGCAGCACCGCTCCTAAATTTTTATAAGAAAAATCATCCCTGGTATTTAGTGGGCTTTAATCCCTCCAGGAGGGCATATCAGCAGTAATAGCCCATATCTGCCCTCCACAGGGGGAGCAGAAAGACTGAAATTATAAATTTCCTCCTGGGGGAGAGCAAGCCTTGCCCAAGGGTCCATCGCCCATCCTTGGTGGCTAGTGGGCGAATCCCTGCTTGGGGATCGTTTTCATGTGGCGATCCACTGGGCATAGTTACTATTGGAAACGGGAGAGTCTCCTTTTTACAACAATATCTCTCCTATGAGAATCGGTGCTCGGGGGCGGAGATATGCCCTGAGCACTGGTTCAGTGAAAGTAAAACAAGCCCATCGGCTCAGTTTGCTTTCACTTTTACTGCAATGACATCAGAGCGCCCTCCGCGCCGATCATCACTTCAGTAAAAACAAAAAAATAAAACACAGGTCTGCTCTGGAAGCTCTTACCGAGCAACCTGAGGAAGAAAAAAAATAACGAACGCAGCAGAGGGCCCTTTTAACCCTCCCCAGTGTCTGCCAATGGCTGACAACTGTACGGGGGAGCTGGGGAGAGAGAGTCCCCTGGCCACCGGCACACTAAAGAGGTTAAGGGTGATTAGTAGACAAGCCAAGGCATCCAAACAGAAGAACTTCCTAAATATTTGAAAAGGTGTTGTGTCCACAAAGTACACACATCAAAGAGCAAGCACTGGCTCCAATCTAACAAAAGAACTACTTGTGCCCATCACCAAAACTTCATGGGAATACAAATGGGAAAATAGAACCACCCACGAAATACCATGGCCTTATTAGAGAGCCCATCAAAGCAGCAGCTTACCACGAAACAGATGAGAAACAATTCCTTACGGGGCAGACCCATAGCCCACTGGATTCTGTACTTTTTATTATCCCTTTTATCAAAAATTGCTGGCATGAAGTTTTCCAACCTGCCACATCTGTCGCCAGACGATAAAGCACTTGATTTGCATCAAAATCGAGTACATCTGGAACATCACAACTACTTTCCAATATTTGGCAAGCTCAAGTGTATATACTAGGTCTTGAGACATTTTGTTCCAGCCAGGCCCAACAAATTATATATGAAACTTTATCCTGACCCAAACACACAACAATGTATTGTTTAGTTGTTGGTCCCTCTTCAACTCAAATATGCCAGGCCAAAACCAAGCCTTGATGATCAATGCCAGACAGATGGCAACCTCAGGAGGTATTCTTGATGATGAAGAAGACTTGAAAAGGGCAGTAATGCAAACAGAATCCTTGAGAGGCTCAGAGGGATTAGGTTTTGTAATATAAATACATGTTGTACATGTATTTACTCTCTCTCTCCCTCTCTCTCCTCCCCCACCCCTAACAATTATGGGCAACACATTTCTCAACAGCTTTCCAGCTTACCATATTCTCACTGGCCTATCGGATGTTTATAATGTTTAGCCCGGGCCTCCAAGACAGTGCAAGCTGCCTGGTTGCAAAAAAACTATTGTAGGTTTACCAAGAATTTACAGGGTTTTATAGCCCGCCAATTGCTTGCCACTGGATGGCTTTCTTGTCACTCATGTGCTCGCTTCTTATTCTGCGGCTTTCCTTGTCCATCTTGGATTTATTCCTGCCCTGGAGCACAGCCTCTTTACCATCTCTCAAGCTGGCTTCAACCCTTCCACTGCTCACTTTAAGAAAACTAAGCTTTTTTGTTGCATATGCAGTCCAAGAGAGTACATTTGTTTTCCAGTTCTCCCCCTTGTATGCTTCTCCTCCCTCTGCCAAATAACTGCACCCATGCTCCGTGTGCTTTCTCACATGTGTGCTTCTCTCCCTACCCCTGGTTACTCTACCTTGTGTGTTGCTTTCCCCTCTATCTTCTCATTAGGTTTCCCCATTGTCCCCCGCCCACCATCTTATTTCTCTTTTATTTATTATTATTATTTTTTTGGGGTCGTTAGAAAGCCCAGGCACCAAATTGCTACCAAACCCTAGGTCTTTAACAAGTGTTTTTGCCTTTATGTTTTTTTTGGTATTCGCATCCATTTGCAGGCACACTTACATAATGACGTATGCGCACACACACCTCACCACACATGTTCACACCAACAGCTGACCCTTTTTTGGCTTTAAAAAAAAAAAAAAACTTTTGGCCAATACTATACAGCCTCGCCAAACAGCATTGGCAAAGTCAATAGATCCCAAAGGGGAGGGTTATTACTTTTGCTTCAGGACTTTTGGGCGTAGAAGTTCTCTCTCCTACCTGCCTGTGTGCTACTCCCTCCTTCAGTTACCCACCCTTGCGCTAGGTCTTGCTCACACACACCCCAGCTCATCCATTGCTTCCCCCGCTTCTTCCTATCTCGCTCTGCTTTGTTTTTACTCAATTTCTCCACCACCCCGGTTACTCTGTTGCTCCTCTAACTTTCTCTGCTCGCTTTCACTCATCAGTGACATTCACTTGATCCTCAACCCTTCTACCATTCCCCCATCGCTCCACTGGCCTCTTCCCTAAGCATTATTTTTTGGTTACATTTTTTTTCTAACTTTTTTGGAGGGCCTGATCAGCATCAACAAGAAGCATTTTATTCTTTTTTGCAGATGCTAATGCCTTTCAAAGGCAACACCTATTGGCTTCACCAGTGCATACTAACTTACTCTACCACACGCTGGGAAAGCAGTTTTGTGTCCTGCAATACTGCTGGACTCTCGATTCTACTTTGTTGTTTGCCAAAGTGTTTACGCTACTTTTCACCAACTGGCCATGGTTCCTACGTCCATCACTTGTATTGTGAACAACACTTTCACAGTTTGCTGTGGAAAATGCCTGTGCTAAAATATGGGAGGAGGAAGATGTAGAAAATGAAAGCAGACAATAAAGACAATCCAAATCAAGATGAAAGGAAAGGTTGGAATATTATGAAGACGTGAGTGATAGACTATGAAGGGGGAGAAGGTGGAGAAACGAGAGAAGTCAAAAACAGATGCCAAAGAAGAGATGGGTGTAAAGGGATAGGACGTGAAATAAATTGTCAACAAAGAATGGTTAGGAGGGGTGCAGAAAATGAGGACAAAAAACAGGGCTAGGAATGAACGTAGAGGGTGGAGGGAACATGGACGTTGATTCATCAAAAATGCCAGGAGTAGGAAAAGTGACATCACATGCCATGTGACCCCCACCTGATGTCACAGGGAGTGACATCACCAGCCCTTTGACCCAACCGATGACGTCACAGGAAGTGACATTGCAAGACATTTGAACTTTGGACCCCATGAAATCAAAGGAAGCAACATTGTATGACCTTTGTTTGGTTGGCGAGCCAACAAATTAACAGGGCGAGCTGATCCAGAGCCGAGCCAAGGGTTTGGCTTGGCTCTTAGAGCCCATGGACGAGGCCAATCCTTGAAATTGTTTGCTTTGAAAATGAAACAAAAACCTCACGTGAAAAATGATAAAGCCTCTTCAAAATTCAGAAAGTGTAATACATCACAGTACAGTACTGCATTGAGAAGTCCTTTTTAGGTCTCGCCTGACACAGCGCATGCGCTGGTCTGGCGAGACTTATTGAGAGGGCTCCAAAAAGTGCTACCAGGCCAGCCTAGAGCTACAGTGCATGAGCGCGGGCGCGCGCGCCGCTTTTACCGCGATTACTTTCACTTTCGCGGCCGCACGGCCACTTTGATGTTTGATCGCGGCCGCTTGGGATAGCCAATAGGTCTCGCTTTTGGGACCTTATAAGTATTTAGTTATGCAACTGTTGCATGGCTAAACACTTATAAGGTCCCAAAGGCGAGACCTATTGGCTATGCCAATGCTTGTTAAGGGATAGTGTTTAAACATGAGCCATCGGGGAACTAAGAGGCAAGACAGTTGTCATGTAAACCCTATACGTTGTCCAAATTATAGAGCAACATTATAGTCTAATAAATCAAACACAATAGGTTTTTGTACAACTTCTATTCTGAACACACATTTGAAAATGCTTTCATTGAAGAAAAACCGGTTTTGATGAAATGCAATACTTGCCTGCTGCCTAGGATTACACAACTTAAGTGGGGGCGCCGCAATTTATCTTGGTTTTCTGGTTTCACTTTAACTTTGCACAAAGCAGCCAGTAAAAGGCTTACTTTATTCCTGCTTTGGCCCCATCACTCACTCTAGTGCCCATAAAAACAACAGTACCAGTTGGTGAAATACAGCCCTGCCACAGGCTGCCACTGAGAGTCAATAGCGAATTAACATGGACTCTGGAGGGACTCACTTACACCCAAGGCGAGGCGACTCCTGCAGCCGTCGAGCTATGCATGTGCGCATCTCTGTGTCTGGGTGAAGCAACACCGTGTGCAGAGCGCCTGCCAGGCTCAGACGCATGGCTCCACTCTGCCAGGGCTATGCTCGAGTTCCACTGTTCCCTTAACTGTGGCAGTCAAAGACGCCGGCCTAGCGGAGTGCCACACTCAATTCAATTCAATTAAAACTTTATTCGGATACAAATATTGTGTCCATAAAAGTATACAAAAGTTAAAAACAAATCTTTAAAATCATGGGAATTCATATAAATCATGAAAAGGTTCTTATACGTGGATTGTACCAACAACTAGTATGTAACACATTATTTCTTTCAGTCTTAATCACAATTACAATCTGGCAATTTAAGAAAGGTCATAGTTTGCACGATATTTAACACAAGCTTTTAAAAAACTGGCTGTTGGTAAGATGCTGTACTCAGTGTCCAAACATTGTAAAGCAAGGAGGGCCGGGCGACACTGGCGTGAGCCTATGAATTTTAATAGAGGTAAAATCCACTTTTGGCGTGGAAATTCATAGTAACTACAGAAGAGGACTACGTGCAATAGCGATTGTTCTGATTGCCCATCACATGGACAAGGAGTTAATTTACTAGACCAATCTTTTGTCTTCGGGAAAGTTAACAACCGGTGAAAAGTATTAAACCTGAATCGTGTTAAAAGATATTTTTCATAATGATTAGCACTGGATAGTAAATATGGCTGAATCCCAAATGAGACTTGTACCGCGGCAAGATGGAGATTTGTAGGCTTTAAAATCTCAGATGTTAAGCGAACCTCATGTAAATGGGATAGGCACGCGATTTTCAGCTTTTTGCGTGAAATATCTGCTGAGGACTCAGGGAGCATGAAAAGAGATTCCAGGTTTACATCTCTCAGGAATTTATGAACATACAGCAGCCACGGGATATTTTTCCAACCTTCCAGAGTGAGACAGTCAGAAATAAGCAGACGAGTCAGTTTACATTATAAAGTAACCCATAGTCGATGCCATAAAAGAATTGGTTGGATTGCTATAAGATCAGAAATATAATCCTCCCCCAACTCCATATGGCAACCATAAGTTGGCGAACTATTGGGAGTGGCCAAAAGGTACCGCAAAAAAGCATTTTCTGTTTTTTGGATAATTTCCGAGTTAACGTAACCCCAAACCCCGGCCCCACACATTGCCACTGGGCGGCACTTGGCCCTGTAGATCTGAATCAACTCCCGGGAGGGGCGCTGGCCTAGTTTTTGCGCAAATGTGACCAAAGCTGTTGTAGTTCTGAGGAGCCCCAACTTTCTGGCCAGGAGGGTAGAACCCCAACTAGAGGTATTGTCTATCTGAATACCTAAATAGGGGTATGAAGTTGCGGTCTCCAGAGTGGTATTATTTATCCGGATACTGCCAGATTGTCTAAGGCGTTTCCCCAGATGCATGGCAAACGTTTTCTTTATGTTTACTTTTAGATCAAGGGCTTCCATGAAGTCACAGTATCTATCGAGGAGAAGTTGGAGTTGGCGTGGGGTCCTGGCCATGATCACCGCGTCCTCCGCGTAAAGCAACGCGGGTATTGGATGGTGATCAATCATGGGCAGGTCCTGGCTTCCAACCAACATCGCAGCCTCTAAGCCATTTGTGTATAAATTAAAAAGAAAGGGTGCCAGTACGCATCCCTGTCTGACACCCTTAAGTACTGGGAATGATGTTGTAACTTCCCCCCCCGAACCATACCGTACTTTTGCTGAGGCCCCTGTATAAAGATTCCGAATAAAACTCACCAAGGGAGGATAAACCCCCATAGCCAAAAGGAGTTTCCATAATTTACTATGGGAGACGCAATCAAAAGCCGCTGATAAAGCGACGTAGGCTAAGTGCAACCTCCCCTTTTTGGCCCATACGTATTTACCTATCAATAAAGAAAGGTTTAATGCCTGCTCCACTGTCCCAAGTCCCTCTCGGAAGCCATACTGAAGGTCAGAAACCACTTGATTACTTTCAGCCCAATCCTGGAGTCTTTTAAGAAGTAACCGACCCATCACCTTCCCAGTAGAGTCCAAGAGGGAGATGGGACGGTAACAGGCAGGACTATTACGGTCGCCCTTCTTAAAAATAGGAAGAAGAATGGAAGTTGTCCAGGACTCTGGTGGGCCGATTTTAGTGGCTGCTTCGAAGACCTTAGTGAGAATAGGGGACCATAATTCTAAGTTATTTTTAAATAGGTCCACGGGAACCCCATCAGGGCCTGGGGCTTTACCACATTTGGAAGCCTGGAGTGCCATAAGTACCTCATCATGATCAAAATAAAGGTTAAAATTAGGGGAGAGGGGTGGTCTACTATAGTTTTGGGTAGTCAACATCCCTAAGCTATCTGAGGGGGGCTCTGACATAGAATCCTCCGAAATACCAAAAATCCTTCAGTGCATCGCTGAAGAGGCTCCCAATGTGGGCCGACTTGCCATGCCCTAGCACGCACATGCGCAGAAGTCAAGTGCATGGTGGAAGTACTGCGGTGCCCTGCTACAACGTCGCCAGTGCCGTCTTGGGTATTATTGAAGTCTGGAACCGGTCTACAGTCCTAAGCATTAAATATTTCCATTCTAAACGCCAAAGTAAACAGAATCTATTTGATTTTATGTAAGGGCTTCCCATAATGTCATTGCTGTGTCCTGACAAACAGTTAGGGAAGACAGGTGTCGCAAGCCAGGTGACAGGGGTCGCAGCGGGTGGCATAGGGGTCCCAGTTGCGACCCCCCTAATTAAAGTAGGTGGAGGGAAAGGGTTTAAATGAGTGAGAACAATGAGCGGAGAAGAAACATTTGAGAAGCAATAAAGAACAAAGTGAGATTAATATGTAAAAAAAGGAATGGAATAAGGCATGTGGAAAAGACAAGGAAAATAATGGAGAGATACGAGGAGAATGGGAAACAGGAAAATAAAGTGGGGAGGAGAAGAAACAGAATTATGAGAAGACAACAATGAGGGAAAGGAGGTCGGAGGAGAAGAGCAAGAGGAAAAAGGTGGAGGAGTATAAATAAGTACCTGGGCAGGAGTTCAGGTTTATGCTGTGATGCAAGTTCTGGCCACTGTACATAGCCATTTGCTGTACCCTCTCCACAACAGTGGTAGAGACAACAATCCCAGAAAAGAGGGAAGCAGTAAGCAAGATAACCACCACAGTGGCTTTGGGCTCGTGCCCCTTGGTGTCATGCTCCATCACATCACCTCAGCATCTCTTAATACAATTCCAAAAGCTGTTTCAGTTCTAGTAATAAACACCTTTCAAAAAATAACTTCAAATGAGAAAATGATGACATTTACCTTTCTTTTCTTCTTTCTTTTTGGCGCAGGGGCAAATCCTAAATTAAAAAAAAATTAAAATGAACTCATTCGAACAGACATTAACCCCTCTTGCAAAAACACTTCTATACAAGCAGAAAAAAACCATATACAACAAAACTCAATTTATTAAAACATTCTTGGCTAGTTCATGTACGAGAGAGTCCATCATAGATGCATGAGGGCCTGATCCATATCAGAATTTCAGGATATCTACATGGAATATATTAAAACATGCTGCATCAAAATGGGAAATACTTAAATAGTAAGTGGCTGTCATAAAAGTCTGTTGTGGATCCGGCCCTCCTTGGTCTACGTTGAACTTTGTGTGCTAAGTATTGTTTTGTATTGTCATTGGATTGATATAGCTTCTATCACCCAGTGTAAGGAATTGAGGTGCTTTACATCGGCAAGCACATTGATCGGGAACGCATGATAGTGGTTAATCTAATGGGTATTTGTTATTGTTGGTTAATGGTTTAAGTCTTTAAACCATTCTATGCACTTACTTCAGTTTCTTTGTGGTAGATTAAATTAATACAAGTTAGGGGCTGAGTTTATGCAGATGGTTGGTGGGATTAATAGATGAACTAGAGGCAATTTAGTATTGTTAGGCTGCAGAGGCATCTCTTTCAAAGAAGGAGAGACTGATCTTTGAAATTAGATATGATCAATTTTCAGAGATGAAGGAACACATGCATGTGACTTCGAATAGGTATGCTGAAGCTCAATTGAGCTAGAGAAGCATTCAATCAGTATTCTGAGTATTGAAATATGTCTTCAGTGTTTTTTTTTTTTAATAACTAAAACAAAGCCTAGTCACATTGTTTTGGCTGCTGCCTTTATATTAAGGGATTGATCAATCGGTTGATCAATCATAAATAAAAGAAGAGACTGGCCCACCAACCCAGGCACTGAATAACACACTATTTAGGTAAACATGCACAAGTGATCAAGAAAAATACCATAACGCAGAGCGCAAAATTGCCATTTTCTGAAGTGGGTGGATACACTGCCGGACGGGTTATGAAGTGGTGGTCAGAAACAAAATGTGAATAACTATTTAACAGACCAATGTAAACTTATGGCTCATCCACTGCTCTTGCACAGGTATATTTTTTATTTAGAATTGAGGTTTAAAAAATAGATTACGTTTGCACTACCATCTCTGGGGCAGACCTAAACATATCACATCACTGGCAGGCACCTTTGCAACTGCTCTGTGGATTGTATTTTTTTTCTTTACCTTTTTTGTACAGGTTGCATATAAAAATGTGGCCTCAAACCTTCTTTATATCGCATAAAAGGGAATAAAAGTACACAAAGCTGAACTCACACCAAGTCCTAGCGGCCAGTCCATTGGGGACACTGTGTACAAAAGGCACAGTACGCGCACTTAAAAGCCATCATAAGCGAACATCGTGGCTTATGCTTGTGATATATCTAGTATGCCAGCTGCAGCAAGCTGTATGCAACCTACATAGACACAAATACCCGTGGCACTCCTGAGAATCTTAATTAATGCGAGTGTTGTGGTGAAATCAGGATCAGATATTGGGACCAAATTCCTTTTCTATAGGAATCGGATTTCTATCCACCATGAAACTACAATCTGGGATGCGGTGAAGGACTCCATCAGAGGTTTATTTTGTACTATCAAGTGACATCACTTCAAAGCTTGTTTAATAAAACACCAAGTTAGAAGCATTGATACACCTCTCTATTTAATAAACATGAGAGATAATTAAAAATAAAAGTAGCAACATGTCAGTCAGAATACATGGGTGTACTGTGGCTGAAAAGATCATTCCACTGTGACTTTGGCTATCTTTATGTGACGACCTTTTAACACAACAGACAACATATTGAATCATGCATTAGGGATGAATTGTAAAACATTGTTTGCAGCAATGGTAATTTTAATATTTCAAAGTGAATTTGCCAATTAAGTGTAATACGATCTCACTCTTTGAACTTTCACAAGCCCATGTGATATTTACTCCTAAGCCGACCTGATTACTTTATAAATAAAGATTTAATGAAACCCTTTTGAGGAGTTAGACAATAAACTGCAGACCTACACTGCTTTGACATCTGGATCAACAAAGGCATGCAAAAAATCCCCTGTGTTAAGAAAAAAACCTTAGAAACTCCTTGGTTTGAGGCGTGTCTTACATGAAGAGCCATCGCCGCCACCTTGAATTACCACAGGGCAGTTTCACGGAAATCAGGGTGGAAGACAGCGTCACAATAAGCTACACCCCGAAACCACTGACGTAATGATGAGATTTAAATCTGAGGAGGCAGCGTATTCATTTACAGTGTCTGAAAACACACACAAACAACCTACAAAAAAACCTAAAGGCACACTTTTACACTGTCAAAACACAGACTGGTACACCTTGCTACATCATTGACACAAAGCTTCAGATGCAGACATGTCGGAGTAGATAGGCGTCTAGTCCTCAGCTCTCCAGCTCTTGGCATATAGCAGGAGCGTAGTGCTCCATCTCTTTAAAAAACAGTGGTGAAGGTCGTCAGCTCCTCCCCTATAGCCTGTGGTTGATGCTACCCTGGAAAAACCATGGTGAATACGCAGATTGATTGAGAGCAAAAGCAGCGGCCGACTGTGTTTACGGGTACTGAGGCTATTTCCCTCCCTTCTCCAAAGCATGAAGAGTGTCTCTCAGGCTGAGCAAAGGTCAGCTTGAACAACACTCACCATGTCAGGGTCAGGCAGTTAGGTGCCTGGCAGCCTGAGCTATGGTTTGCCAGGCTGATGATATCACAGCACAGAAGGTAGTGACATCATCAGCCCAGCAAAGCCTTGGGATGATCTTCTCCCTCGTGAAAGGCGGGGACAGTGGGACATCAAAGAGTCAGCTCTGGGAGCTTCAGATTTAAGCCTTGAAGTCCCAAAGACTGTCCATTAACGACACCTCACACCCAACTCGACACACAGTTTGGTGTGATCAGCAAGTCTCAGTGACACCACCCCACTCTGGGACGAGTTAGGGAAGGTCCTTCTCTGATTGGCTGACCCATGACAAGGTTAGCCACTGAGAGGAGTTTGAGGAGTGTGCTGTTTTTCTCTTCTCTCCCCAGACCATCCAGCTCCTTCTGGCCCTTCATGCTTCACCCTCCTACTACCGGTTTGTCTCGAAATCAACACCACAGCCCAGTGAGTGCTTATGAAATGTTTGGGTCTGTGTATGTCTGTATGAATGTAAGAGTATTTGTGTGCATATGCTGTGAATGGTGTGTGCTTATATGTGCTTGTGAATGGTGGGTGCGAGTATGTGAGTGCTTATGAATGGATAGGTGCGAGAGTGTGTGTGCTTGTGGAATAGGTGGGTGTGAGTATGTGTGTGTGTGTTTGTGAATGGTGGTGCGAGTGTTCTTATGGATGGGTGGGTCTGAGTATGTGTACGCTTATGAGTGGCTGGGTGGAGTGGATGTGCATTTGTGCCTGCCCCACTACTCCTCCAATGTACGAACCACCACTGAGAAACAGGGCAAAAGTGATATGGATGCCAAGCAACTTTGGTAGTTGGAAGTCCTCTGTAGTGTGTTCGGAACAGGTCTGAGGAAGCCAACAGTTCAACCTCGCCTGTGGTCTAACTGCCCCAATGCAAACGCTAAAACCTTTCCAATTAAGCCATCATGAACTGGCTTCCCATCAGCTACTCATGCATCCTGTGTCTCTCCACTGCAGGCATCTACATAGCCTTCCTGTCCTCTCCCCAACAAGCAGGCAATCTCAACCACGCTCTATGATGGAAATACTGCGGTATGTAGTGCTTTACAAAATCCGAAACAAAAGAATAAATAACAAGATACCACTTCCTGGATCTGGCTCCAGAATAAGGAAGTGACAGAGGAGGTTTAAACTGTTCTAAAGTGTTTGATTGGGAAAGACTGTAGGTGGCCAGCTTTAAAAAAAAAAAAACAACAAAAAAAACATTGTATTAGGCATTTCAATCAATCAAAGCATACAATAGCAAATGAATAGGACAGACACTAATCAAAAGGCATTTTGCAGTAAATTTCAGCTCTCACGTTTCACTCTGTCAGACAGGAGAATTATTTCTCCCATTTAGGCGTTCTGGATAGGCGTATGATATGGATCCGTGAGACAAATGGTTGAAAAGATTCCTTGTATTATTTGTATTATTCCGTTGGTCCGGGGGAAATTTACTTCTTAATGAAAAAGAGAAATAGAGAGAAAAGGAGTGTGAAGGAGGGAGGAGGCAGGGAGGAGGGGCTCATCCCAATATTCAGCCAGGGTGGTTAGTTAGTGGGGTTTTGTTTGATTGTGATCATCTAGCTGGGACCATAGGAGTCTTGACTTATGATGGTCAAAAGTTTGGTTAAAGATGGTCAAAAGTTTGGTTAAAGATGATGTCTGTGATCCTAAGGAAGCAAACCCAGTTCCACTAAGCATGATAAGATATAGATTTGAAAGCATTCCAATTGCAGAGGATTGTTTTAACACGAGTAGCAAGTCAAATAGTAGTAGTTCAGTTGTGTTGAGTGGTGTTGGGAGTGCCCAGGGACCTAAAGCGATTAAGTCTGGGTATAGTGAAACTCTGCAATGGAAGATCTCATTAATAGTTTTGTTGATGCCTTCCAAGTACAATTTGAGCAGGGAGCAGTAAAAGATCATGTGGTCACTGTCGCCCACTTCTGAGGAGCAGTTCCAACATTTGTTTGAGTCAAGAAGACCTAATTTGTATAGTCTACCTGGGGTACAAAAGGTTCTGTGTGGTAACCAGTAGTTGTATTGAAGAATAATTGGAGAAATCTTCAGTTTGGTGGCATGCTTCCAGATTTTTGACCAATTGTGGTCAGTTAAGTGGGAATAGCCTTCTCTAAGACAGGAGTCCGACCGCTTCTTTTGGTATTCATGAATGAAGTTTGAGCTTGATTCATGGAGAATCTTGCAGATTTGCGAGGCTTGGTGAGTTTGAGTGGAGAGTGAGAAATATTTTGTAAGAACACTTTGGGGAGGAGGGTTTCGGAAATGTTGGTTGCCACTCATCGCTACTTTGAATTTTAGGAAGTTATAGAATTACTGATTCGGAATGCCTGAAGAGGCCTGAAATAGGGAGAACGGGATGGAGTTCTCTGTTGTTCACATCTTTGATATATTGAATATCTTGAGATAGGAGTGAGTGCCAGTGGAGGGCTTTACAGTCAATTTTTATTACTGGGTTGTGCCAAATCGATGCATATGAGGAGTGTTTGATTCAAATTAAACAGATCTTGTCTAGTTGTTTTACAGCTCAAGAAAAGAGAAAGGGACCCAAACACCAAAGGGGAAGGGTACCAGAATAGACCTTGGTCATAAAAAAAAAACCTTTTGGTAAAACACACATGCATCAAAATATATATGTATCAAATACATTTGTATTGTTGATTCATATTTCATTTCTTGATTACTTTATTTCATTGTCCCTTTGTCCATTGTCTTCATATTGGTGACACTCACTACTGTGAGTGTGAATTGATGCATGTGTGTTTAGCCAAAGGTTTTTTTTTATGACTAAGGTCTAGTTGTTATACAGCCAACATTGTATCTCTAAGAATGTCTAAGGAGTGTTGTGATTTAAAGTGATTAATTGAGATTGATGCGAATGGCGTAAATGGTCTCAAGAGGTCTTTCTCAATTTCTGTTCATAGGGGAGGTAGGAGAAGGGGGTTTGGACCGAGCCAGTGTACGGCTTGCTTAACCCCTTGTGTGCCCATGACGAGCTGGACTCGTCATGGGCCGCGGTTGCGCTGTGCCCAAGACGAGTCCAGCTCGTCATGAACCCCGCCCGCTAATGCAACGGCCGGCACAGGGCGGGGAAAGGGCGTGGCACACAAGGGGTTAAATAGGAAAGCCGTTTGCATCTTACTGAAGCGGAGTAGGCCAACTCCTCCTTTCTCTTTGTTGAGTAATAGGACTTTGCTAACAATTCTAAGTTTTTTATTGCACCAGATAAATTCAGTGGTGGATTTGTTTAGCATTTTGAAGAAGGAGTCTGATAATTCAAGGGGTTGATGATAAAGTTTATTCGTGGAGCAATTCAAGTTTTGGTGCATTCGAGTCTGCCACAACATATTATGTGTTTAGGGGACCAAGTTTCAATCAGGTCCTGGATCTTGTTCAGTAAGAAGTTTTCATTATGTGTGCGGGACTCAGAAAAGGATTTGCCTAGATGAATGCCTAGGTATTTCAAATGGAGGTTTTGTCATTTGAGATCTGTGTTTTTCATGATTGTGGGTGTGCCGAGGATGTTGAGCGTAAAAAACTTCTGTTTTCTCCTTATTGAGTGTGTAGCCAGAGGCCTAGGAGCAGGCACTGATTAGTTTGAGGATTTACAGGATTGCTGCTTCTTCAGAGAAGATGAGGACGTCGTCCCCATTGGCTGAGATTTTTTGGGTTGTGGAATTAAAGGGGATACCTGTGATGATGGGGTTGTGGGGAATTTCCGAGAGGAGGGGGGTTGTATGGCTAGGAGAAAGAGCAGTGGTGAAAGGGGACACCCTTGCCTGGTCTCTTGTGAGAGACTGAATTTTTCAGAGAGGAAGCCATTAACCCAGACTTTGGCAGAGGGGTTGAAGGTGGAAGACTGGATTCAGGTGTTGGCTTACCACGAATTTGAATGATAGACGGACAGAGCACACACCCAGAAGATCGCCCATTCTTAAGGCACTGAAAGAGAAGCCAAGACTCATGGCGAATCCGCTAGGGTTGGTAATTTGGGCTACAAGAATAAACACTGGTGGCAAAGGGTATAGGAACGTGCAGCCCATAACAGGAATGCCCAAAACAGAACCAAGGGAGCCGGATCTAGGGCAGATTCTTAAGACAGTCACTGAAGGCTAGACAACGGGGAATGGAACTCATGACGCCGTGAGTGATCCTCCTAAAAAACTGGCCCGGAGGGATCCAGCCCTCAGGAACTTCCGTTGGACTGCCCTGCCAGTGAATCTCTTGCTGCCTTCAATCCCTGAACAAGAAAGCCTTCAGCTGTACAATACTTCAAATGCTTTGTCTCAAAGTTTTGTCTTTGTTTCCTAGAGGGTTTCTTTCTTCCTGTGTTCTGGGGACAAACTACATTGTTTTAATAGGGGCTCCTAACCATTAATATTCTATGTATTAATACTTTATCTTCTGTTGAATTCCCTTGTAAAATATTCCCCTCCTTCAGATTTTTAAATATTTTAACACTTCTTCCTACTTGTATTGTCTGCCATATTTCGGATAACTTTTAACCTTTCAAAGAGGAAATGACATCAAAAGAGGACTCAACATGCAGAGGAGTTGGGACAGATTACTGTAGTAAAGGTGCAAAGCACACAGCTGCATTTGAATGGCAGCACTTCCTTCCTCTTCTGTTACTGCTCTTTACAGGGTGTTGAGATAGCTGCACACTGAATGGAAAGCACCTAGGTCTGAACTATCCTTCCTCAAGTGGCAATACAACTAGGACACCTGGAAAATATTTTTATTGGGAATCCTTCAGAAGCTAAACCTATAATATTTAGGAGGGACAGGCTTTATTTTAATTTTTTTAGTAAAAGTTACCTTTAGGGCAAATAGCGTTCTAATGTCAAATATTTTAAAATAATTGTTCAAAGTACGTATTTTGACGGCCATTTCTATATTAAACTGAAGGGTGCTTTATTGATTTCTACTGATTTTATGTAAGAAATTCTGGAAAATACAATAGCAGTAAATGAATTGATAAATAGAATAAAAGGTACAGCGCTTCCACCGATGTCAGGGTCCGGGCCGTGCAAATAGCACACATCAACCTCACTTGTGACCCCGACGTGAAAGGAGGTGGCAGATTCCAATGAATGACTGGGGATCAAAAGCAGCTGATAGCAATGTGCTCCTACCAGCCCCGGATAGGGTGACCAACTGGCATGGGTGCAAATTTAGGATGGTGAATGTCAAAATTCAGGACAAAGGGTCAAAATTCAGGACAAAAATTCAGTACAGGAGGTCAAAATTTAGGACAAAAGGTAAGTTTTACGGACACATCAGAAGAGGTTGCCCAATAGTATACAAGTAAGTAAATAGACAACCATTTAAGTACAAGTGAAAAGAAGTTTATATTAGGTTGAGACACTTGTGCACTTTTGTTTTTAGGTATGCGTGCAGCTTTGAGCAAATGTGCAGTCTTTTTGTGGTAACCAAACTGCCCCCCCCCCCCACCTTTCCAGCCTCCCAGGGAAACGCCCAATGCCCGGTCCGGCCAGTCTGGCCTTGCTATCACCCTCCAATGGTGACCCTCCTCTCCTTTTAGACCATCTCTCATGTGTATTTAATTTCTTTTATAGTACTACTCATCCCAAGTAAGTAGGACAGGCTGTCTGAGTTAGTTACATTACACACATTATATAGAGACAATGAGTCATATAAATGTGAAAGTCAATCTATGGGAAATGTACTTAAGATAATGGGGGTTACAAGGTGTAATCATTCTTTCATCCATTATTCAGTCTTTCACCATTCATTCTGTCCTTCCATCTGTGTGCCCATCCATATCAATATTCCACCATTTGCAAACCTATCCATCATCTAGGCTTCCATCCATCCATCCATCATTTTACTAATCCATCCCTCCATTCATCCTTTCACCTTATCCATCCTTACACTCATTCATCTACTCTTTCACTCATCCATCCAACCATCTACCCTTTCTTCCATCCAGCCATCCGTTCACTTACTCATTCATCCACCCATTCGCTTATTCTTCCACCTATTCACCCTTTCAGTCATCCATCCATCCATCCTCCCTTTCTCTCTCCATCTCTTTTATTTAGAAATCCATACATCTACTCATCCATTCATGAATCCATCCTTTGACCCTATCACTCATCCATCCTTTAACTCATCCCGTCATCCTCTCTCTCATCTATCCACTCCTTCACTCATCCATCCTTTCTCTCATCCATCCACCCTTTCACTCATCTATCCACGCTTCTGTCTATCCATCCTCCCATTCACTCCCTCATCCAGACTTCCATCCACCCTTTCACTCATCCATCCATTCACCCTTTCAATTATCAATTAATCAATCCATCCATCAGTTCACTCATCCATCCACCCATTCACTCGCCAGCCATCCACCCTTTCACTCATCCATCCATCCTTTTACCCGTCCATCTGCCCTTCCACCCATACATCCATCTATTTACATTTTCTCTTATCCCTCCTTCCACTCACTCATCTGTCCATCCTTTCTCTCATTATCCATCCATTCACCCTTTAATTCATCCATTCACCCTTTCACTAATCCATCCAGACATCCACCCATCCCTTCACTTACACACCTTTTCACATTAATTATGAACTGAGCCTTTGTCTGCCGAGTTGCAGACAGAAGAGGCCCATCAAGGACTTCACCCCTGCTGTAGTTCCTAAAGCAAGAGGTGGGGCGGGGGAGGGCTCACTATGCCCCTGTACATAGGCAATCCGAAAAAGTGGAAGTCATGCATGATGCACAGTGCCACTGTGACATGGTGTTATTTCCAGGCTTTAAGTGGGATGAAAAAACTGGGGGGGGGGGGGGGGGAGATCTCTCCAAAGGGGGTGTTTGATGTAATTAAGGGCATGAGGTTAAACACCTAAGCTAAAAATGTGTGCTTAGCATAGTGTGCCGCCTGACTGGTAATTTGCTGCTTCTGTCATTGCATCCAGATCTATACCACAACAAGTACTGTTACACCTACAAGCCAGAACTATTGGCTTTGTCAATGGTTTCTAGTTGCATAAAATAAAAAAAGCAGAAACCATGGCTTTGTTGAATACAACATTGAAAATGTGTCAGTTTTAAAAAGATGAGACAGTGAAAGACCAATAACCCTTTTTTAAAAAACTGGTTTCACAACCTTTTCATGAACTGGATTCTCACCTAGCAGCATGGGCAATTTTGTTAATTTCTTCCACCTGACTGAATGTCCTGCCCTAGACCGAGGCAGGAGGAGGTCCCCACATGCAGTAAGAGCACAGACTGGCCCATTGTCATTCTGTATGTGGCAATCGGCCGCATGCAGAATGACAAAGGTCGGGTTGGGGCTGCTCTTGTGCTCAGAGGAGTGTGAGGCAGCCCCATCAGGGAGCTGAGACTTCTGGCAGGGAAAAAGTGATGTTCCTCAATGCCCAAAATTACAGACAAAAGGCGTCCGTAAAAGGGATCGTCACGGACAACGGACGTGAGATCCAAATTATGGATGGTCTGTGAAATTTACAGGTGGTTGGTCACCCTAGCCCCGGACCCTACCTTGTGAGTGTAGCAAGTGAGCACGACTTGTCTCCAGGAGGACGTGGGAGACACAGCTACAAGAAAACAGCGTTTATACCATTAGGCTGTTTTCCAGGCGTAATATTTAAGATTTCTCTGTGGTGCCTGTGGCCTCTCCACACTGCCAGTATTGTCTCACTCCCCCCAACCTCCACCATGCAGAACATATTTTGCACGGACGCAGCACGGAGATGGCACATTGTCCACAGGTCTAATTATCAAGGACAGACAGCATGAAACAGCTTGCTATTTGCCTGCTGAGCCTAATGCTACAGAGTTACTATGACAACACATACTGTGTTAAACAAACCTTCAACTCTGACCTAGACACAGCTTTCTTGCTTGAAGCATGGTTTCTGAAGAAAATTATATAAAATAACCTGTCTGCAAACAGGGTGGTACAGAGTAAACTCTCTCCATAGATAAACACCGTTTACAGTACCCACTTTTCTACTAACATTAACTTTGTTTCTCAATTTAGGTTCGGGCACTGTAAGGGGTTTGGCACAAATACAAACTGTTCGTAGTAGGGCATTAATTTTGGTTCAGACGTTGAGCATTTTGGGTAACTTGGTTTTCGCTAAACAGTTGTATACAAATTGAACACAGTGTGCAGTAGAGGTTACCCATTTATCAGTGGTTGATTGTTAATGTGAACTTCACTACCCATGAAGTGTAGTTTATAGGGTCAATGTTGCACATGACACATTCTTGCTACACCTAAGGTAGCTGTCTCTGTGATGACATTATTGATGCTTTGTATTATTTAGAGCTATTTCCTACTTACTTTCAGGCCTCTAATACCACACTAGTTAATAGAGTAATATGTACAAAAGAAGCTTGAATGATGTCATCATTGATGTCATGAATGATGTCCTATAACGTGATGAATAATGTGAAATGTAAAGTCATACAAAGTGCATGGTGGGGGTACAAGTTATAGTTAGAGCTGCTCCTGTTAACTGTTCAATTTCTCTGTTCTTTTTAGTTCAACAAGTTAATGTGGTCACTGACAATCACTCAACACTAATGTTACTTTAACCTTTGGCTTTTTCAGTGAATTTCGTAGGGTTTTTTTAAAAACAAAAAATGATCTTTTTTTAAATCACACTTAACTAGAACGTTAATTTAACTTTCGTTTTTTTTCAGTGAACTTCTATTTTTTTACTTTTAAAGTGAAGTAATATTTTATTATAATACGACATGCCATCCCCCTGCTGCTCACAGCCAAAAGCCGTGCAAGGTGAGGGGTTGACCGCAGTGCCTGGCCTGCGGTCAGATCCTGTGGCAAACCCCCCCCCCCATAGGCAGCCAACTCGACACTACATGTGGCCTTTCCTCAAACAGCCAACTCGGAGTGTGCAGTGTAGGGTTAGCCTCCGAGCCCCAGGAACCCCGTCTCTTGGGGCCAATACATATATATTAAGGGAAAAGGGTGTGCAGCCCCCTCCCGAGCCTTAATTGGCCCCAGGGACCGCAACCCATTCCCCAGGGCCAGTTCCAATTAAAAGGGGAGAGGGACCACATGTGACTTCCCTTCCCAAGCCTTAATAGGCCCTGGGGACACTTTTCCCAGGGCCAAATACATTTAAACAGGGGAAGAGAGCTTGCGGCCCATCTCCTGGGGACTGCATGCCCGGGTAAAATCTAGGAGAAGGGAAGCATGCAGCCCCCCCTTCTCGAGCCTTATTATGCCCTGTGGACACCTCCCCTGATGCTAAATATAATAAAAAGGGGAGGGGCACGCAACCTCCCTCCCTGAGACTTATTAAGTCCCAGGTAACCAATCCCCTTGGGCCAAACCAATATAAAAGGGGAAGGGGCTGTGTGGCATGCAGCTCCCCTCCTCAAGCCATCATTGGCCCCAAGGACCCCATCTCCCCGAGCAGTTTTTGTTTAAATGGGGAGGGGGCTGCATGGTTCCCCTCCCGAGCCTTATCAGACCCAGGTTACCGGATACCTCTGGGCAAATTTAATAGAAAAAAAGGAAGGTAAGGGCAGAACCACCCTTCTCTCCACCACTTATTAGAGCTGCTTTGTTAATTGCACTCTACAGTGAGTGGGTCTTTAGCCATGCAAAATTCATAGCATTTATGCTTGCAATATAGGTTTGGGCTAGTTACCCACTACTATTTGGTAGGATAGTTCCACTTCTTGGCCACAACCACTCACAGGATTGAGATTGGAATTTGTTTGTAGTTCAAAGGACCATATGTTCTACTCAGGAGAAATATTTCTTTCATTAAACAGTTGCTATTGGTTTTTACCCGACACCACTTTGATTTACATCGATTGAGATAATGTTGGTTGTCATACATGTGGAGTATTTTGCATCTTACGCATTCCCTGCGAGTATGGCTCTGTATATTGTACATATACGATGTTGATACATTTATATGTATACTTATACTGTCTTGGACTGTAACGTGTTTTCAAGAGCACATACAATGGTGATTGAATAACAGGTGGTCATAACAGTGTCCACTTGGGCTCCATAGTCTTCTTTCTCTCATTTCTGCACTAGGCAACACCTGGAAAACGTAAACATTTCCATTCCCATGGAAGCCATATACCATCATATACGGCCATCAGTTACATCAGACCATTATGTCACTGTTATTACATGAACTTTACATGAACAATCATTTTTAGGTCTCGCTTGAGCTAGCGCATGCGCTCCTCTGCGAGACATTTAGTAGGTGGGTTTTGAAAGTGCTACCCACATTTTTGAGCTGGCTACAAGCTTGAGTGCACGATGGCGTGCACGCGCACAGCTGCTCCCTTCATTCCCCCCTCCCTTCTCGCCCAGCCATCTGCCTTTCCTGCGCCAGCCTTCAGCACCATTTCCGCCCCTCCCCCCGCTGATGCGCGCACATCCCTAGCATGCTTTAGCGCGTCATCGCGATCACTTTTGCTTTCAGAGTGATCACGATGACTTCGCTTTTACAGCCGCGCGGCGTTACTTTTACTGCCGCACGGCCAATGCTTGTTGGACTCTGCCACTCGCTTCGCCAATCACCCCCATCCTGTCTTCAGCCCAACTCTGACATTACTGCCCACCACTAATATGCAATCCCCCAACTCTCCTCCGACCCCCTCTGCCCTTAACCCCTCTGTGACCTTTGTCCCCGGCATCCCTAATTACCTCCAACTTTCCTGCACCAGTCCTCCTGCCTGGCACCCCCATTCCCGGCATGCCCCGCTTCCGCCCGTCACTACACCCCATGTACCCTAACAACCTGCTGCCCCCACTTCCGCTCTGCCCATCACCGCCCTCTCTCACCCGTGCACCTCTATTTATGCTGTCACACAACTGTTCTAACCCACCGACTCGCCTGTATGCTACCTTCCCCCTCCTCCCCCACTCTTTTACCTTAATTCTGCCTGCCCCCCCAAACTCTACACGGACCGTAACCCTGGCTTCTCCCAACTCTGTCTCTGACACTACTGGTCCACCCTACTGCCCTTCACCCCCAATTTGTCACACTACGCTTCCTTCCTTCCACCCGCTGCACTCACTCTCATTCCGTCACACTCCTCTTCAACTCCACTGCCCTCCGCCCCTATTGCCACATAACTCTTCCCTCCACTACCCTCACCCCCATTCTGTCACACAACTCTTCCACTTTGATGCCCTTCACCCCACTCCCTTTGCCCCATTCATTCTCTGACATTTCTCTTGCACCCCACTGCCATCACGTCTATTTCCCACAGATTATTACTTCATGCATCCTGTGTCCACTGCAGGTTTTCTCCCTCTCCTAGATGTTAACCCCCCGCTGCCTGCCCAGCACCCACACCAGGTCTCTCCCACCGCTCCATGCCCCCTCCCCCCCCTCTCCACGCCCCCCACAGGGACTGCCTCACCCCACCTTCAGTTTGTTCAGTTCTCCGATGAGCGCGATTTCAATGTGTCTCCCTCCCGCCCCCCTTCCATCTCCCGCACACCCCCCTCCCTCCATCTCCCCATCACTCTTCTCTCATTGACTCCCAAGTGCTCCCTTTTCTCCCATTCTATCTTCCTCGCTTCCGGCTTCCTGTTTGACGCATCCTTCTCTGTCCCGCCCCCACAGTCTGTGCTACCACAGCCTCACAGGCCTTCCTCGCTTCCTTCTCCCAGTCTCTTCTCACTTTCCTCTCATCCTCTTAGCCCTCTCGCTCCCTCCTCCACCCATTTCACGCAGAACTAGCAAGTGCGCACCCCTCCACCATGTGTGAAGCCTCCACCCACTTTCCCTTTACAGCATTCGGGAGTCCATAATGTGGTGGGAAAAGCGAAACTACAAGTCCCAGAATTCAATGCACTGCCGCCTGAAAGACAGGACTGGCTGAAAGGGTCACACATGACATGGGCGATATTTAGGCTCTTGCCACCCTTGCATTTACTTCTCTCCCTTGGGAGCCCTCGCTTTCGCTATACCCCCTCTCTAATAACCACCTTCTTTCCTACATCTCACATTCTCTTTTCCGATGTTTCAGTTCTCTTCTCTTCCTGCACTCTCTCCTTCTTAGATGATCCCACTCTCCACCTGTTCCCTCTCCAGCTGTTCCATCCTTTCTCTCCCCATGTCCATCCTCTCCTCATTTCATCCATACAACGTTTTTCTCCCCCTTTCTCTGCTCCATCCTCCCCTTCTCTCTCTGCAGGTACTCTGGGGTACCTCCACTCACAGTTTTGTCTCACTTCACCTCCTTGTTTCCCTCTCTCCTCTTATACATTTTACCCTGTCCCTCGCACATGTTACCCCTCTTCTGTTCTCACCTTCCTTTCCATTTCAACTCTTTCCCCACTGCAATCTGCACTCCTTCCTGCCTTCTTCTGCCTTTTATTGCTTCAATATCCTTCCTTCCTTCCTCCCTCCCTCCACTCCTTACACCTACATGCTGTCTCCACTCTCCTGTTCTCTTTTCTCTTCTCTTTGTTCTTTACTACCCTCTTCTATGTCTTTGGCTCTCTCATGTCTCCTCCACATTAACATACTTTTCTTCTCCCTTCCTTCCATGCTCCTCTTTCCCGCGCCTCTTCTGCTCCCCTTCTCCTCCTGGGACTCTATTGCCTCCCGATTCCCTCCACCCTTTACCCCATTCTCACCCCATGTGAGAAGATGGCCTGGTATATGCTGGTCACTAGTTAAAGTGGCAACCTTGCACCAGTACAATTCGACTATTATGGTAGATAGGTTTAAGACAACCTTTTTAAGAAAGCTATCCTAGTGGTAGCTGTGGAGAGCAGCCTTCAGGCTAAGTCTTTAGAGGAATGTAAAGCAGCTTGTTTTACCTTATAATCTCTTGAATTACTAAATGAAAGGACACCACACAGGTCTATATATATATAAAATATATATGTATTTATTACTAGACACACTCTACTAATCTCTTTATGAGATTAGAAGTCAAGGACATATGCACAAATCAACATTTCACAACAAGTTAAGCACAAATATGGCTGGGGCCCTACGGGCGTACCAGACCATATACTAAAAAAAGAGACTTAGAGATAACGACTTGAGAAGGGACAAGGCCTAGGGCCTTCAGAAGTGCTGGGGCCTCACTAATCCACCCAAGGCAGGTAAGTAAAGGACCCACGGGAGACGCATGCAGTGTGAGAATACAGCCGCAGATCACAATTAACTTCAATGGAGCAAGTCGCGATTGGAAATTTAGAGTATTAGGATACTTCGGGAAAGTCTACAAGCAAGTCACTTACAGGGTAAGTAGTTCTAGAGCCAACACCCACAGGAGCACTGTAGTGCTGGAGTTTACTCACCCCGGGAAGCCGGGTGCATAGGTGTCTTTTGGTGTCGGGTTGCGGCGTCGTTTTCAGTGGGAGCCAAAGAAGACTTGCTGCTTGTGAAGACAGGAGAAGTGTCCGGTGGAATCCAAGCCTGGATTAAGAAGAAAGAAGACCTGAAAGTAGAAGGGACAGTGTTCAAAGTCACTTGGCAGTGACCCGGGGCAAGGAAGCTGGATGCCCACAGTCGTCTGGTGATTTCAGGTGATCACGGGTGTCTTGACTCTTCAGCCACGAGGTCCAGGAGGCATCGACGATAACCAGGAGCTGGATTCGGCGTGTCCCACAAAGTCTGCAACTTAGTGCGGTGTCGGCGACCAGATTGGAGCCAACAAGCCTTGGCAACAGCAAGTCTCGTGGAAAGTGTAAATAGTCAGCAGTGCAGACCAGCAAGGTCTGAGGGACTCACCCAGCAAGGGTAAATCCGGGCAGGCCTGGAGCAACCAGAAGAGTCCTTTGGTTTTGTAGAAAAGTCTTCTGGGGACCCAGAAGCCAACCGGCAAGGGATCGCGAAGACGCCTCAGGAGGAATCACTCACCAGGAGCCCACGGTCACTCAGGACAATGTAGGCCTCTGATCTTCTGAGGAAATCCTGCTGGAGGCTTGGACCATGTGTGGTCCAATGCACAAGTTCGTAGAACGTCGTGAAGGGGTTGCACAATCGAAAATAGTGCCCGGTACCCAGGTATTGTGGTTGGTCGTCACTCGTGGGGTTCACTTGCCTCAGCATCGCTGGGGACTCACGATGGCCTTGGAGAAGCCAGGAAATCCCCTTCCAGGGCTGCAGGGACTTCAGACTCCGACAGGAGCGGGAAAGTTTGCAACTGTTGATTCAAAGTTTTGGTGCCTGCCAAGCAGGGGAGTCACTCCTTGACTCCAAGGGAGATTCTTCAGTCTTCCAGAGGTAGTGGAACGTCAAAGGTCCAGGATCAATCTTCAGAGAGTCGTCCAGGGATATCTAGTTTGCAATGGCAAGGGTTCCCTAACTTATACTACAAGGAAGGTAGGGACTAGCTCTATGACCCCACCTATGGGAGGGTCAGAGGAGTGGGTGGCTACACTCACTTCCCTTTGTCCAGTTTCGCGCCAGAGCAGGGGCAGGTAGCCCCTGAAACGGTTTGAGCTGGCATATGCACAGAGGAGCCTACTGCTCCCCCAGTGCTGGACTTCAAAGCACTCTAGGAGTGCACCCACCCAGCCCCAATACACTAAACCCTGTCTGGGAGGTGACCACACCTCCCTGTGACAGGATGCCTATTGTTGGGCCTCCTCCACTGCGAGTTTCGGTCATCAGCAGGAGGGCAGCCCAGTGTCTGTGTCTGGTGGCATCCATTTTGTGATACCAGGGCTCTTCAGGATTCTACCGTGTTTCCACAGTAGGTACATGCCTATCCCTCTATAAGGGTGAGATCATACTCCCACACCAGTTTCTGGTGTGGGGGTATAATTCCAAAGCGTTTGACACCAAACATGACATGTTTTGATGCAGCCATCCCAGAGTTAGCATTTACCGCGAGGTTATAATGCACTTAAGAGTATATGGTTTGACCGCATTCACAAACAGCCCCAGAGAATAGACACAGAGCTGCAGAGGGGCCCTGCTCAGGCAGAGGCATCCCCTCATATGGAAACCAAGCACCCTGCCCTCAGGATTGACAGGGCCTGCCTTACGGGTGGCTGATAGGTTTAAATGTGTGTGCAGGGAGAGATATAGTGAACCTATATATCAGTGAGGAGTGCTAACACTACCTCACCCAGGCTGCAGTAGCAGGTCTGTGGTGTCAGATTTAGTCTGCTTCCCATGGGTGGCATAATACATACTTCAGCCCCTGGTAGGTCTGTGAAGTACCTATGCCCTTGGTACCTAAGGTACCATATACTAGGGGCTCATAAGGTACCACAGTATCCAATCACTAGTGCACCTAATGTGCACATCATGTCGTTTAAGGGAGTAAGCAGATAGGCTGGGGTCCTGGATAACAGGATCCCAGCCAGACTAGTCAAAAACCATCAAACACCAGGCAAAAAGTGGGGGCAACCATGTAGTCAGATTCCACCTTCCTACACCCCTCCACCTTCATTCCTTTTCTCTCTGCTGCTCCTTCTCCCCTCTCCTATCTCCTACCATCTCCTTCTTTCTCCAGCTCCTCCACTCTTTTTCATCTCTCTTCTCCCTCCGTTATGTTCTTTCTTCCCTTTTCTTTAATCTCTTCCAGCCAATCTTTCCAACACTCTCACCATCTTTTAGCACCTGTTTTAGGTCTCGCTGAGTCAGCGTGCATGCGCTGCTCGGAGAGACTTTAGTAAGGGCTTTAAAAAAATGCTACCGCCGGCTACAGCTTACAGTGCATGTGTGCGGGCGCACGCTTCAGCAGAGGCGCCATATGGCGTGATTACTGCTGCGCGCGCACCACTCGCGCACTTGCACTGCAAGCTGTGGCTGGCGGTAGCATTTTTAGCTTGCTAATTGCGGCACCGGTGCTTTACTTTTAACATTAAAAGTAGAGCGCCGGTGCCTCAATTATAGCAAAAGTAAAGAAATAGAAACAAACATCTATTTCTTTACTTTTGCCATAATCGCGGCACCCGCGCTTTACTTTTAATGTTAAAAGTAAAGCTCCGGTGCCGCGATTAGAAAGAAAACAAGCATTGGCGTAGCCAATAGGTCTCGCCTTTGCGACCTTATAAGTGTTTAGACATGCAACAGTTGCATAACTAAATACTTATAAGGTCCCAAAAGCGAGACCTATTGGCTATGCCAATGCTTGTTTAAACAGGCGCTTTTATTCAAACATCAGACTAACAATATTCGAAACACTATAGGCATGATTGGTTTTTATAAGGGAATGCTTACATTCATGGGTATTCCACCTTATATGAAATTTGATGAAGATTGCTGTATTGTTTCTTGCATTTAAGACATTTTAAGATGACACCGGTATGTCTGTTTTCAACAAAAGTGCTTTTCTTGTATTAAATGGATTCCCGTTTGTGGTTGTGTGACCATACGCTGGAGACTGAAAAATAGGGGGACATAATCTTGCCCACTTTAGTTTCATTGTCTCCCTCATATCTCCACTGGGTAGCAACTGCAGCGCAAGCAATTGCAGTTACTTTGCCATGGAAGTCATTTATCAACTCATACAGCTGTCAGTCACATCAGGACGTTTGTTCGCTGATATAACGTGAACATGCTAATATTTTCCAAACAGGCTACTTTATTTTCACATCGGACTAACAATACTTGGAACATCATAGGTGTGATTTGTTTTTAAAGGACTGATTATCTCCATGTGTATTCTCCCATATATGTAGTTTGATAACCGAGATTTCTATTTTGTTATTTGTATATATGAAATTTCAAGAGGGCGCATGTATGTCTGTTTTTAACAAGTCGTTTCTTTATATTTTGTACTTTAAAAACTGTATGGATTCACGTTTGAGGTCATGTGATCTAGGCCGTTCCACGACTGAAACGGTTTGTATTGTCTGCACATTTAAAATAACCTTCCCGGTAATTGGAGCCCTGCGTGAGCATCATCTTTGTTTCTGGATTTGGATGGCGATTGTTCCGCCAACCGTATGCTCCATCCCCCATGGTTCGATGGCTTTTGCAGAACATAGTTTAACTCCACCCCACTCCTCTCTACGCCACTCCTCTTTAAGGTATTCAACTCTATGCCACTCCAAGTAACGTCACTCCACACTATGCCACTCAGCTCTACACCACTCTTCGTTTTGGAACTATGCCAACTCTAGTTCCTTCGCCACCAGGGTTGGTAGACATATTCCGGAATGCAGCGTTTGCAGTATTCACCATATCAGTATTCAACTTATATGTGGCCTTTGTTACTATTTGCATGCACTACTGTGATGAAAGACATTTAACATGGACATGTGTGTATAAATTAGCAAGTTTTGTGCGCTTTAATGGTTTACAGCATACTAGATTCAATTGAAAGGCATCAGTTGGAACACGTTTCAAAATGGCCGCTGTTTTCACTGTTTGCACACAATTTGGAGTCCTATGTTGGTTTCTACTTCCCCGTATTCAAAGACGCCTGTGTGTTGCACTCTGTTGTGAGCTCAAGACCATATAGCAGTGCGAAATACTTCACGGAGAGTTTATGAACCAATAAATCCCCTTTTTTGCTGAAAGTATCACTGTTTTGGTCTGAGTGCGCGCTGTACTGAATTTTTGCCTGTATATATGTATATATACCCACATTTGTGGGATGAATGAACTAGTCTCTCACATAACGTTAATGGCCATTTAAACAGTCATAAATTGACCAACCTCTTGCCATTTGAATGCCTGCCATTTATGTACCTATATGTAATTGATACCCATATCTTTTACCCATGGTAATGTGAAAATCTGTGCCGGCTGTGCAGGATTTGAACCAGTGACCTGCATGATCCCCTTTAGATGTCTGCAACAGAAGCACAACCCGTCAGACTATATTGCTAGTCTAACCATGAGGTCCCCAGGCAATGCAAAACATTTCATGCCAGTATTTATATCTTAAAATAACAGAGTGGCTTCTTCTGAAAACAGTTCAAACCATAGAAAAAAAACAGACTAAGTGTTTTTGCTTTGCATACAAACATACAAAAGCATTTCATAAAGTCATAGGGTTTGATTTTTGCATGCTTTGCATAATTAGCAGAGCACTTTCACACAAAGGAAGTAGCGCCAGGAACCAGACAAGCAGGTTTGACTGGCAGTTCAGGAGACAGGGTGAGGGCACGGTCACTGTGACACTGCAGAGAGGTGGAATGGGGGGATAGTTGCACCTCTCCCAATTTGAGATCTCCCCCAGCCTACAGTTAAGCCTGACAAAAAGGACCCTAACCCAGCCCTAGCACACTAATTATTTATCCTGGCCCATGCAACATGGGTACCAACATTGACTACATTTCACAGATTGCTTTAAAAACTGCTCATATATAGTCTTTAAACCTCTTAGGTTTATTTAGAACACTACCATACCTTACAAACATATTTTCACAGTGATAGTTTCCAGCCTCCAGTCTTCTGAATTTCTGGAACCATCTCACCGATGTTCCGCAACAGTCATACCATCGCACTCAACATTTGAGGAATTTACAGTTATTCCAGCCTACTGAATCATCCCCTTCATCCATCCAATCATAATTTTGTTGATCCATCTTACCCATTCTTACACTTAGCCAATTGACTCAAATACCAGACCTTTCAATCACTTAAAGCAGAATTTACATTTTACAAACTCTTAAAGGTTCAGAAAACGTACTTTCCCCTTTACGTACCTTCCTCTCTTTTCTTACTTTTACCCAGTCACCAATTTGTACAAGGATAATTTTCCTTCCTTGTTTGTTGTCATACCAATCTGTGTAAACTTTGTTTAGATAATGCTCATTTCTTCCTTACATTCTCTGGAGACCATTCTACTAGCTTAGCAAAAGGCAACCAAGCCAAATCCCTGCTAATAGGTTCATGCCCCCTAATGAGAATAAATGGACTTTAATCCGTACTATTGCTAGGCGTATTCCTATAAAACCATATTGTTTTCCTAATCTCAGTTTCCCATAGCTATTTGTATGGACCCTTATATTACACGGTTCCACCATTACAAAGCATTCCACCAAACCATTGCCTTTAGAATGATACATTGAGGTGGTTTTAAGAATGATGCCATTCCTCTTCAAAAGCAACTCAAGTCTTTGATTGCGGACCATTATCAGACATGATACATTTCGGCAATCCCTCAATCATGGACATCTGGTCCAAAAATTGCAGAACATTCTCACTATCTGCCTCACTCACAATTTCAATTTCCAGCCATTTGGAAAAGTAATACATAACCACAATTATATATTTTTTTTTGATAGTTCATTTTCCAATGAGATCCATTATATCCATGCAAATGTTTTCTCATGGCATATTTAGACAAGAGATAGGCAACAGGGAAGGATGGTAGGCTTTCTGGTATTTGTCTGACCAATTGCATTCCAACCTGGCCACCAATACACATTTTTGATTCTTTACTTTATCTTTGAGCTACCCAAATGTCCCTCATGACACAATTATAATATCATTCTCCTCAACATAACCGGGGATACAAATTATCCACACCTTAATAACTAACCCTTTTCTTTATACAACTAATTTCTCACTTCCCAAAATATACATTCCCCCTTATATAATCTCTTCTTCTCTAGCTATACATTGTTTACAAACAACAAAATCTTTTGCAAACCTTTGCCTTTCATCGCCTGTTCTCTCCATTAATTGATTCTAAATCCATTCATTCCTTCATGAAAAAATCCAGCCACACACCCTTCATCCAAAAATTGTTCACTATTATCATCGAAAGGTAAAGGCATCCAACTTAAAAACAAAATCATAAACTTTGTTCTTAATTCCTGGTATATAATGTAGATCATAATTTAAATCCAGATGTTTAATAGACCTTCTTGCTAACCTGGGTGATGATTTCTGTAAACCATTAGTAGTGAGTACTTTAACAGTTTGTGATCAGTTCTTAGAAGCACATGATAAACAGACAGATATTGGAGAAAATGAGTGAGACCCCCCCCCCCCACACACACACAATAGTCTCTCTTTCAATGACTTAATATTTCTTCTCCGCAGGAGACGATACACACGAAGCAAAACCTATGACCCATTCAGCTTTGTTCTCATCATACTGAGATAATAGAGCTTCTAATCATTTTCTACTTGCATTGGTTGTGATTCAAGTTTTGCATGCAGGATAAAACCCTTTCAAAACAGTACAGTAGTAATTTCAGCTTATACATTTGTAAGTTCACTCTTCAGATCAAATACATTTCACCTTATTCTTGAGTGAGTTTTGAATGGGATATGTTTTTTTCAGAAAAACGGTTAACAAATTTCGAAATTAATCCACTAAACCCCGAATGCTCTGACATCCTCTTTGCTTTTGGAAGTCAGAGCATTCCGAATGGTATCTACCAATACCAGCTTGGGTTTACTACATTTACCACTAATGCGGTGTCCCAGATAACTGACTTCTTCCTTGGCAAACTTGCATTTATCATATTTCACTGTGAGACCTTTATCCTCCAGAATTCTCAACACCTGTCTCAGTCTATCATTATTCTCATCTTTGGTGTTACCCATAATAAGTATGTCATCCTGAAAAAACATTATGCCATTCTTACCCTCAAACAAGTTACTCATAAGTCTCTGAAACAATGCAGTGGCAGAAGCCAGACCAAAGGGAACATTTATAAATTGAAAACATCCCATGGGTGTAATGAATGCTGTCAACTTTTTACAGACAGGATCTAATGGCACCTGATGATGTGAAGATTTTAAATCCAGTGTGGAAAACCAGTTTACATTCTTCGTGTTGGCAAACCTTTTTTTAATTTTAGGTAGTGGGTACTGATCAACAAGCATGTTCTTATTCAGTTCTATCAGATCCACACATAATCTGAACTTACCACTTGAACTTCTCACCACCACCAACAGAGACACCCACTCTGCAGATTCAACTTTTTCAATTGTACCATTTTGACCTAAATTCGTCAATTCCTGTGAAACCTCTTCCCTAATAGAAAACAGAATATGCTTCTTTTTCTGACTATATGGCTTGGCGGTAGATTTAAGTTCAATTTAATGGTAAAAATCGTTCATAAGTCACAATTTAAAGCTTCCTTGTCTTCGGTCCAGCGACTGGGAGAGCCTGGAGGAGCCAATCTCTTTGGAGGAGATTGGGGAGGCGATAGGGCGCACAGCCGCGGGGAAGACCCCGGGGCCGGACGGATTCCCCCAGGAGTTTAATGCCGCCTACAAGGACGCCCTGACCCCTCGATTGGGTGCCCTTTATGCTGAGGCGGTTGAGCGCGGCTCCTTCCGTCCAGAGGCCGACATGGCCACGATTGTGGTTCTGCCCAAGTCCACGCCGCCCTCTTGTGATAGGTCGGCCTACCGGCCGATCTCCCTTATGAACACGAATATCAAAATCTATGCGGCGGTCCTGGCGCAGAGGCTTCGGCCCTTCCTGTCACGCCTGGTGCATCCGGACCAATGTGGCTTCATGCCGGACCGAGGTACTCGCCATTGCCTCCGTCGACTACACGTGGCCCTGGCACACCGCCACTGCATATCCCCATATCTCACGCTCCTACTCGCCGACTTCGAGAAGGCTTTTGATTCGGTTGGGTGGCCCTATCTATTTGAGGTCCTGACCCATATGGGTTTCGGCCCCAAGTTTGTCGGAATGGTACAGGTCCTTTACGCGCGCCCTCGTGCCAGAGTGCTAGTTAATGGGGCGTTGTCGAGGCAGTTTCGGATCGGCCGGGGGACACGGCAGGGGTGCCCACTGTCGCCCCTCCTCTTTGCCCTTGCTATGGAACCCCTTGCCGCCCTGGTCCGTGCGGACCCTCTTCTTCGGGGCTGGGAATGGCCGGGTCTTGCGCCCGACAAAATAGCCCTTTATGCGGATGACGTTTTGCTGTACCTTAGCGACCCGGCGCAATCTGGTCCCCGTGCGCTCCATATCCTGGGCCTTTTTGGCCGCGCGGCTGGCATCTATTTAAATCCGCACAAATCGGTCCTCGTGCCTCTGCACCCCTCCAGGGAGTGTTTTGACTGGCAGGACAGGATTCCCCTCCGCCGGTTGTCCTTCAAGTACCTGGGCATCTGGGTCTCCCTTCTCCCAGAGCTGAGCTGGGCCCTTAACGTGGCCCCCCTGGTCAAGAAGGCCAAGGTGGATCTGGCGCGCTGGCAACCGCTTCCGCTCAACCCGCTGGGGAGGGTGGCGCTCTACAAGGTGTTGATTCTCCCCCGGTTCCTTTATGTACTACAAAACACCCCCGTGTCTTTTCCGAGGCCTTGGTTCCGAGAGATGGACGGGTTGGCGACTTGCTTCCTCTGGGGTGGCGGGAGGCCCCGGCTGGCCCGGTCGACGTGTCGCTTGCCCACCTTTGATGGAGGGTTCGGTATGACCAATCTCTACCTCTACTATCTGGCCACTCGCCTTCTAGTCCTCCACGATTGGTTCGGAGGGGGATGGTCCGACCCGGCCTACAGGGTGGAACTGGCTGGCTTGGGTTTCCCCTGCATTTTGGATCGCTTATATGGCGCTTCCATCCCCGCTTCCTGCCCCGGAATCACTAGAGCGATCTTCTTGGCCTGGCGAGCGGCGCTTCGCCATACCCGGTGGACCGGACAGCTGACTCGCGTCACTCCCCTTTGGCACGGGTCGTGGCTACGGGACGTTGCTGCCCTGGAGGGCTTTAGAACATGGGACCTTCTCGGCATCTCCCAGCTGGGAGACGTCTGGCGGGGGGGGACACATGTGCTCATACGCGGAACTGCAGACACGCTTTTCCCTTCACTCATCACAATTTTACAAGTACCTCCAACTGCGCCATGCCATACGCACCTATACTCCTCTGGACGTTCTGCTGCCGGACCACAGTCACCCGGAGGCTCAGGTCTGGCTGGGTAACCTAGGGAGGGGGGGGTATCTCCCGTATACACCGTTCTCTTATTAAAAACACCCCCGCGGTTCAGGATGGCCTGAGGGAAAGATGGGAGGAGTGGGTGGGACCCCTGGACGAGGTGGACTGGCGGGACGCCCTTATGGCCCCCCGGCTGGTGACGGCCTCCGCCAAACTGCGGCTGATTCAAATATACTATCTCCACACTGCATACCTCACACCGGCGCGTCTACACCGTGCGGGCCTCTCTACTGACGCATCTTGCCCCCGATGTGGTTTTGATCCGGCCGACTTCATCCATATGGTGTGGTCCTGTCCGGGCCTGGGGGACTACTGGGGGGGGCATAGAGGCAGATCTCACAGAGGTGCTGGGCTGGGAGGTGCCACACAATCCTAGACACGCCCTGCTGGGCATCACCAACGGTCTACAGGGCACCCGTGCAGAGAAGCGGTTTCTCATGACAGCATTCATGGTGGCAAAAAGATATTGCAGCGGCATGGAAACATCCACAGCCGCCTACCTTGGCCAAATGGAGTGCTGGTGTGGACTGGTGTGCGGCCCAGGAACGGCCTCTCTACCAGGCGAGGGGTTGCCCCAAGAAATATCGGAGGGTTTGGGGGAAATGGCTGGGCAATGTGTCCTGACAGGGTGCTTTGGGGATGGGGGCGGGGGTCCGAGCTTCGGGTGGGGTGGGGGGGGGGGGGGGGGAAGTGATCTCACTCAGTGCGATTGTACAGTGATGGTTGTCAGGCTCAACGTTTTCCTTTGCTGTGTTTTAAAAAACTTCAATAAAAAAATTGTTTATCAAAAGAAAACGTTCATAAGGCCAATTTTTCCAGAAAATACCTTGGGAAATTCATCCAAGGTTTTCTTTTCGAAAACATTGTGATTTTCAATGGACAAACCTGGTTCTGAACTATTTGAATTCAGAATTATTCCCACGTCCCCCTGATCAAACCATCCAATTACAGAAGGACCTTTTCAGGAACTTATAAATTGCACATAGCTTTAAATACAAATTCCAGGGTTCTGAATCCAATCAAATCAGTGCTCTCACTGGTATAACGTGTAGCTTTTACATCCGGTAGTTCCAAATGCCTTCCAAGTGACTTTACACACAAATCATTCCAACCATCCCTATTGATAATGGTAAGCGATGATCCTGAATCCGCAAGCACTTTTACCATTACCCCACCAATACTCAATTCACAAACTGTTTTCTTCCTTTTTGCATGTTCAACATTCAAGACATCATACTCAATAGAAAACACACCAGTGACATCAGCATCCTCTTCCTGCTGATCTGAACCTGACGGATCTTTCCCCTGAATATATTTTACTTTGTTATTTTTCCTTTTTCTGTACACTCTGGCATAATGTCCCACAACACCACACATTGAACATCTTTGGTTTTTCGCAGGACATTTCTTATAAAATGCCAAATGTTCTAGTCTGCCACGTCTGTAACATTTCTTTGATAAATGACTAGAATTCTCTTCCTTTTGGTTTTTGAATGACCATCACTGGTACGGTGTGTGACTTTTGTGGAAGAGTTACTTTTAACTTTCTTTAGTGATTTTGTTTTGTTTCTTGTAACTCATCAACCAAAGCCTTCACACACCTTCCAGTAATACAACTTTTATTACTAAAGTAATTACATCTTTCGACAGAACTTCCCCTTTGACCCATAACTTATCCTGCATGTTGGGGTTGCTGGTATGTATGATGATTTGGTCACATAAAAACTCTTCGTGTAATGCACCAAAACAGCAAGTAGTAGCAAAATGTTTAAGTGGCAACACATATTAATCTACCATTTCATGTTTTCCCTGCTTGCAATGAAAAAATGGATATCTTCCAACAACCACACACACACACATACACACACACACAGCACTGGTGAAAAATGTGCATCAAGATCTTCCAATGCATGTGTAAGCCCTTCGCCAACACCATCTTACCTACATTTCTTTTAGATTTGATTACAAGTAGGGTGGGTGGTAAACTCCACTCACCAGCAGAGTTCACAGAGTTTTGACACTCCGCACTCCAAGGTCGGCAAAAACTTCCCCAGATGTTTCATGGCAGAGTTTACCACCCACCCTTAATTGTAATGCAAGGGCAAACGTCAGGACTCGACAGCCAGACACACATAAATTATATCATTAACAAGATCGCACCAATAACATGAAAAAAATCTGTAATCAACAAAAAAAACAAAAAAACACTGCTGCTTCCCCCAAACTAACACTTGAGGAAGGTGCTTTGAGGGCTCTAACTATTGCGTCGCTCCTGCTCCCGCCCTCATTACCAGCTTGTGAGCCGGTCACAATCAGAAGCATCTCGCAGACACTGCGGCACCATGATACGTCAGGAGTAGGAGGCACCTCATGACAGCAAATACAACACATTTGGCACTACATTTTGTCTTAAGGATTCGGTGTACATTTCTAATGCACAGTTTCCAGGGGTACCATGTGTCTTTAGTATTGTCTGTCTCCTTCAATTTTCCAGCAGTATTTTTTCCTTCAATGTTCAGTATATATTTTAATTCCGTCTGCAACAGTACTTTCTGCCTTTACACTTCAGTGTATATTTCTAATGTGCACAATCTCCTGCAGAATTGTTTGCATTTACTATTCCCTATATATTTCAAAATAGGATTCCAGTTGCTTGTTCCTACCACTATTCGATCCGACAGAGTATCCTGAGCCCAAAGCCTGCCTACCATAAGCTGGCCCGGGTAGCCCTACACAGCCAGTGCTATGCTGTGTAGGGCATAGCAGCAGCGGGGACCCTTTAAAGGGGAGGCTAAGTGAACCCACAATGGTTAGTGCAAATAATGAATGACTTTACCAATGTCGCTGTCTGTGTGTTACATACCACATTGCCATCTATAGCGTTACCCCAAAGCACTGTCACTTTAGCCTCAGAGGCATTCAGGAGCATGCATGAATGTGCGGGTGAGAAAGGTGTGGTTTGGTGCAGTCTACATGGACAGGGGGAGCAATGCTTGGAGAGTTCCAAAGAGGTCCTGAAATCGCAGTGCCAAGTGAAAAGATGGATAATGGGGCTGTTTACGTATTGTGGAGGAAGCGTTAAAAGGCTCCATGGATGATCAAATCCTAGCGGTGGCCCCATGGCATGTAAGATTGTGATACTTGTTTGCATCATATTGTTTATTTTTGCAATTAGGGTGGTTAGAACTCTGTGGAATCTCGAAGAGTTTTTATGTAACTTTCTGGAATGCCGCGGAGTAAAACTCCGTGAGTTCTGCCGACCCATAATTATACGTTTTTAAACCCCACGGTCCAATACGGTCCAAGATTTTCTTTTTTCCTCTGGTGTAAAGTCATCTTCATCAAACATTGCGATATAGTTGCAAAAATAACCCTTACAATCCTGCAATCTCATACCCGGTTCTCCTCTTGCACGCATGAATGCTTGCAAAATAGATAGGTTCAATGAGTTTAAGGGACACATGCTATGTAACAGGAATTCATACCAAAATAAGGATGAACAAGTGTAAAGGCGTTACTCCTTTATGCATTTTGTAAACTGCTATAATAGTTTTTTCCCTTAAACTAAGTGAATAAATAACGTCTCAGTAGGCAGTTCCTTCTGTATAGGAATCTTTACATCAAAGCTAATTGCAGCGCAATGCTCTCAAGTTCCGTTAAATAACTTTTCCTGTCAGGATGGTAGCACGTTGCACAACCCAAAAGGTCACGTTTCTTCACATACGTGCTTATGTCACTGACCCGCTTAAATTTCCGGCTGTGCGTCGCATGATCTGGAAGGTCAGGTTACACCACATACATGCTGATGTCAATGACCCGTATTCCTGCAGCCTACATCACATAAATGACCGTTGGACTGTAAAGGTAACAACGGTCGCGATCCTTTAATTCTTTTTACTATTAATTTCCTATTTTGTCGATTATTGTCGTTTATTTAGTACCATCTGTTCAACTAAGCTCCTCGGTCCGAGAGTCTTCTTCTAGTCACCAATTCTTTAAGAACAATTCTGGAACTACAAGGAAAGTTTATTTCAGCCCATAACACACGACATACATCAAACGACCGTCCTCCTACACCACCTTATCTCTCTGCATTCCCCGCTTGCATCTCTCACTTCTATCCCAAATTCAGCCTTAATGTTCTAACATAATCATAAAAGATATACACCCAATACATTACCACAGTCTGGTGTGAGTGCCTTCAGGGACGAGAGTACAAGGCACCATGCCCGGTTGTGTGGATGGGTGCAGGTGAACGTGCCACACATGGTATTCTCAGATCCTGAATTAAGCATGCGATGGCTTCAGCAGGAACCAACCACCACTGCACATCCAACTGAGAGGTAAAACACAGCTTGCCGATGGCAATAGCATAACAATATACACAGCCAGGTTCTGACTGGCCTACAGGGTAATTAGGCAGTGCCTGGAGGGTTGGTTTACCAGGTCTGTGTGGGTCAGTTTTTTGGTCTGGTTTTTAGAGTAGGTTTCCCTAATGTCACCATAAACGTTGCCCGTAGCAAGCAGTAGTGTAACACAAAATAACGCCTCTCTTCCCCCCCCTGCAGAATGTGATGGGGGCTCCCTTAGTCTTCCATCTCTCCCAGCTATTCAATGGTCGTGGGCTAAATTAAGCCCCCGAAGAGTTGGTGGGGGCCTGCACCGAAGGGACTGCAGGGGCCTGCGTTACAACCTTAGTAGCAAGAAAAAACGCATGGAGACTTTGATTCTTCGCAAAACATTTGTACATAGTGTATCTTTACATGTTTAAAACTTCCCCGATTTGCAAATGTGGGCCACCTATTAGCAATCTGATTCACTAATGGCAGACATTTTTATCTTGAGCCCCGCGTATTTGGTGTCCCAGTCTGACAGTGTACACAGCTTTATTCTATGTATGCAACTGACCTGGGTTAAGCAACAGGCCCTCTATGTAGCCCCATGAAACATCCCAGACACCAAGACATCGCCTTGCTCAGCTCTGCCTATGGAGTGCACTCATAATTGTAAAAGTTAGGCGTTTCACGACCAACAGGTGATAGGTTGGTGGTTGTGTTTTTATGGAGGACTACAGGGCTCAGGCTACCAAGAAGGTGAGCTAGTAAGGCTAAACTGTGGTTACTGGACATTGAGGAAACCTTTAGACAATATCTGGTGGAAGGGTGACCAGGGCTTTGGATCCCATGATTAAGTGAGATAAGCAACGTCTGTGGTGCAAGACAGCTTACCAGACTATGGACAGTGGTAAGGCACCTAAGCAGAAGACAGGAGATGCAACAATATCAAACCGGAGGCAATGACCCGTCAAAGATCATGGTTCATAAGTCTATGGCATCAGGGATCTCTTGGCAGGCTGCCTTCTCCCTAGGCCAAGTGCCATAATTTCCTAATTCCGTGAGGTGCTCCGCCCCTCAGTGGGTATGTGGCACATGGGAGCCAGTGCTGTATAGCAAGGGAGCTAGATCCGTTTCATAGTTTCGGGATGTCTTTGTACTCAATGAAGCTAAATGTAAAGTCTTTTACAAATTTATCTTGCAGTGATAGCATGAAAATTTGGCATGGATCTGACCCACCTGGACCGAATTTGGGCACCCACGAGTGTCCAGGGTAGATCCATATCCATATCACTGTTTCAGGCTAACGCATGCCTAAGAATACGAGTTGCATTGAGATTCATTGTAAGTAAACAAATTCAGTGACAATATACTAAAAATCTAGATGGATTAGGCCCATCTATATTAGACACCCCATGCTAAACTATTTTGGCCCCATCAGCGCAGAGAAGACTAAGAGCAGAGCACGCCCCCTTGCGCCATGACTAAACTGGACAGCGCCAACTTGTCCACCTGTGCCTCCAGAAGTCTCCAACATAACAAGTTCAATTACAAAGTTTCGAGACCACCTCTGATTATATAAATAAGTTATATTTATCTAGCCACGCTGTATATTTCTGTATATTTTGTGCATCTTCTGAAAACCTAGAATAGACGCTGCCCTGCTAGATGTAGGTTAGAAGTTATTTGGCTAATCTTCCTATCATTTAAAACATTTGAATTGTAGAAAAGATGTGAACTCATTTTTACAGGACATTTTGTCACAGAAATGCAATTCAAGTAGAAACATTTCCTCAACCTGGAAAGGAAGAAGCAAACAAATCACATAATTCCAGCTTTTTTGCCAGTGGTTTGTATAAAACATGGCTGCCAATATTAAAAAAAAAAAAAAAAAAAAAAAAGTTGGAAAAAAGGAAAAATATTTTTTTTGTCTCTAAAAGCACACATCGCCTTAGTAGTTTAAGGCACGGAAGGGTGCTTCTTTGTGTGTGATGTGCTCCTTGTGAATGAATGAGATTCCACCGTGAAATTAGCAAGTGGATGGAGTGGGCTGACTTGATGCCCAATGATGGATGCTGTAGTGGGAGGAAGAAAAGTATGAATGATACAATGAACAAACCAAAGGATGAAGCTCCTATATCATTTATAGGATTTTAGTAAAATCGAAAAGGTCTTAGCTTAACCAAGGCCTTAAAAAGACAAACTTGACAGATGCCTTTCTAATGGTCTTTCAAATTAGAGGAAATTTGCCTTCTGAAAAAAAATTCTGCCCCTTTAAACACTTGAGGGTAAGCCTGCCCCTGGAGACATTCTGGTGCAAAGGAAATTGTAACTATTTAACCTTCAAATACCTGCCAGTGAAGGATGAAGCATGAATGCTTTCGGTGGTGACCACTTCAAAGTCCGTTTTCGATGTCGCTGTTAACACTAAGATAATTTAGTGGGTTAATTAATGCACCGTAGGCAGGGCCACTGGAATTCTGCGATTCAGTGGCTGCGGCCATTTTCGTATAATTATAGATTTTTTGTCTCAATTCATCATCTGCTGCATAATTTTGCATTTTAACAAAAAGAAATGTTTCTATTTTAACAGATCTAAAGTAACTAGAAAGCATCAATGTATTGTTGCTCAGTGGAAGGCCATACTCTAAGACTGAAAATTCACTTTTCTGCGGTTTATTGCTATATTGGATGTTAAAGGGGTATTAATAAGATGAAACCTTTTATAAAACAGTGTGAACATGGGTAAAAATGACAAAATAATAAAGTAACGCTGTCACAAAATGTGCTGCATTAAGCCGCATAATTTGCCTTTTCTTTACACATTATTTAGTCAACTCTGTCTCTGCCACATAATTTGTTTTTCTCCTGTGGCATAAATCCAGTGGCCCGGACCATATGTGTCACATCGGTAGGGAAACATCGCTTTTCCGACAGCGAGATAGGATGCGGACCCTCGAATAAGGAAATACGGACGTTTTCGTAGCGCTCCAAAAAGGCACAAGACTGTGGCAACAGGTACTGCAGTAATTACAGATGTATTACTTTTCCGTGTTATCTGCTCTGAGCGTTTTAGGAATTTTACAAAAGTACGGTGGAACATTACTTTTTGAAGCTAAAGTCAATTTCTGGTGGGGGAGGGGGGGCACAATTCCAGCTGCTAGTCTAAGGTGAAAGACAGGGACCCCTTAAAATGCTAATGAAAATAACAATATATAAATAACGCTATAAATACCTAAAACAAAAAAATATATATATATATCATACATCATACATCATACATGCCAACATTTTAGAATAGGGACGTGGGAGATTTAAAATGCAAAATCGGGAGAATGAAAATTCCACATTGACTTCCATTGTAAAAAATGCAATTTCAGACTGGAGACAGCTAAAATAAAGCCATCTTTTACTTGGAAAATCGGTCGTCTCCCGCCTGAATCGGGCCCATTGGCATGTACGGACTTGATGCTGTAGGCGATTGCCAATAAAGCATTGTATTGCTACCAACGACTAGGGTATTTATTGTGTTGACCTCAGTGTGATAAAAGCGGGACTCCTCCCTAACCCGATACGAACCTGTGACTTGTAAACTGCACACAGAATCCTGCAGCAGAAGCTTTAATCCACAGGGCTACCTTATCCGCCGAACAATGTCATGGCGCAGTGCCCTGCGCGCAAAGACCCAGTCAGAGCGCCGAGCGTGGGGATTACAATCACAGTTTGTTTTCCGTGGTTCCGCTACAGAAAGCGCCTTTGTTCACAGATAATGGCGGGCTGTGCGCAGCTGAAGGACGACAAGCCGCGGTCGGGGAGTCCTGTCAGCGCGGCTCTCCACCACGCCCTGGTAAGCCAATGGACAGAGATAATACAGGGGGTTTGCTGTGTGGAAAACAAAGCCGCTTGCAGAAACCACGAAACGGAGCGCACAGAGCCAAAGTAACCTCAGAGGACTCCCATCTCGCTCTTTGCGTAATCAAGAGCTCAGCTTCAGTGTAGAAAGGAGGCCACTGGAGGGCCAACCGGAAACAACCGCAAAGCCGCCTTGACGCATTGATATGTCAGAAACTCAAACAAAACCCATGTAGCAACCTCTGCCCAAGCAAAGAACACTTCACTCACTGCACCTACGACCAGTCAACAGACTCTCATTAATCACAAGTTGGAAACACAGAAGAAACCGCGAAGTGGTTCCTGGTGCAAAGGTCACTGCTGAAGGCGATACATAATGAGAACCTGGTCACACTGCTTCACCACACAAGGCATGACTACAGCAGGAGTCACCTTGGTACTATCTAAACGTATCCTTATCAATGCCATCTACACTCGGACACTGCTTACGTCAGTCACATGCAGGGCGACAATGTGGCAGGCAGCAGCTTAAGGTAATGCAGCATGCCAGGCTGCACACCTCTCCTGCTGCTTCACCCCCTCCCTCGGGGCTTAAGGGGGAGAAGTGCTTGAGTTTGAGGTCTCAAGTAATTGACTTCCGTAGCAGGACCCTGGTTAAATACCCCGGGGTTACAAGGGTCATTCTCTTTGGGCGATCCAACAGCGCAAAGGGGGGCTCTGAGCTGGCTGTTGCTCCCCCTGAGGCTTGGCGGAGTTACAGGGCGATCCAGAGGACTTTGGGGCAAAAAGCAACCACAAGAAAGAGCCCATAGGGGCTTCAAACCGATACCCGGGAGTTCTTACGGTAGGACCCCGGGATGAATGTGACGGCACCCCGTCATTCTCAAGGGCAGTTGTAAGCCTGAGCAACTGCAGGCTTGCCTGGTAACGCTCCGCTTCTGTACAGGAGTAGTTTTCCTGAACTATGAAGGCCAGATGTGGAGTGAACGTCCAAAGGTTCAGCACCAGATGTGTATATTCCTGTCCTCAATGGCTAATTAGGCGGGAAACCAGCTTTGACCACATCATCACTGGCTGCTCTTGGATCGCACACAAGTTAACCCATTACTGTACCAAATAAACCCTTCCTCCAAACTAAAGCGCTGTGGTCCCGGTCATTAATGTGTGGACTTTCCCATTGCATGCATTTATTCAGTGTAATTCAGCGAGTATGCGTGCCAGGCTCTGGGATATCTGAGCTATGCCCGTTGTCCTCGCTAGTGAAAGCTTACTGAACTCAATAGCAAGGCTGACTGTAGCGCACAAGCAGCTCAGGTTATACGCATTTTACGAATCGTGCTAACTTATTTATGCAGTTTTGTATAGTGCAAACTCGACCCCACAGTTAGTGGATCGCCTACATGAGCACCAGTTACACTACACAAGGTCACGTTCCTTTTGCAGGGGAGAGTAACTTTTCTGCCCAAAATCACAGTATATTGAGCCGACGCAGAGTCCTACTTGTGGAGAAATGTGGCTCAATGGTTAGAGCGGCAGACCCTGATGCAGAGGTCTGGCCCGGGACCAGGGTTCAATTCCCGCCTCGGCAGGTCTTGGGCTCAATTTCCTAGGACCTGTTAATTCTCGCCTCGGTGCCTATCCTAATCATGGGTCCCACTCTGCAACTCTGGGCAATAGCTTTCTTAATCTCCACAACGGCCCAAACAGCGCTGGGATGCCTGGCTTCACCTTGGGGGAGGCCAGGAGTGGACATTTCACAGGGAAAAGCCAGGAAGGGTTCCACAGCGGTATGAGTACAGCGCCAGGACACCCTAGGGTAACAGTGCGCTATACAAGTACAACACATTTACATTACCTGGCTTCCCGTTCCAAAGCAGCTCTGGCCATTTCGCCACATTCTCTCCAATGCAGAAAAAAACAGTGAGCTTAGAGCTGCTTACAGGTCCAGCACTTCCTTGAACTGTACCGCATATACCTTTCATAATAGTTTAATTACAGAACTCCAGTGAACTCAAAGGAATTCATCAGAAGAAAACAGACACAAAGCCTTCACGCCTCCCTATATTCGAAACGCAATTTCCGCAAACAAATAATGAACGTAACACATATAAACATAGCACACAACAAAGAGGGTTTTTGCAACTTTATAAGCATCAGGCTGCAATGGAAACATTGACAAAAAGCAATACCAGAGAAAATGCACTGCAATGTCATACTGATGGCAGGATTGATCCATGCAACACCTAGTTAATAACAACAATCACAGTCCAGCCCATTCCACCGTTTGAAATGCCTAGCCAATCAGGACTGGTCAGAGTTTCCCTACTCAGTTAGAGTTTGGTAGGCCCACGGTGCTCGTTGCCTACAAGCAGATGACCAGGTACATCCGTCAGATGACTGTTCTGCCGATAACCTATGTGGATTCCCTCCAGGTGGACCCTCAAACGAAGTACAGCAAAGCAAGAAGATGTGGTGTTGTCTCAAGTGGGCAGCACCCATCCACCTTACACATGCCATTTTTACATAAAAGAGAACATTTGTGAATAGTGTTGATCAAGCATAAGAACAGACACAGGAAATGTTCACAAAGTCTATGCCATGACCATGGATTCTGATGTGCGTGGATGGTACGGCGGCACCCATGCACATGATGTTCATGAATCGTGCTTTTCACCGGAACCACTGGACTCACACTGCGAGGCCAGTGGGTAACTCTCCTGCGTGCACCTATGCACCACTAAAGGAAGAAGCCACCACCAGCCAGAGCTTGCACATAGTGCCGCAATGAAGGCTATCCCGTTGAGATCTCATGACCCAATACTGCCTCTTCCTTCAGGGCTTAACCAAAGAAGTTCCAGAAGAGCACTGGTTTACATTTTAGGGATCCGTAGGGATGTGGGGTGCCACAAACCGTGGCCAAAAAGAAAATACAGGTGAACTCTCGGAGATAAAAGTGAAAATGGTGGGAATTGCACAGCTACAGTGATAAGAGTTTTCGTCATCACAGTCAGAAAAAGAAAGCGATAGGGAAGGAGACAGTAAGAGATAGAGATAAAAACAGAGAAAGGAACATAAGCAGGCAAAAATAAAGCTAGATGGGAAACGACCTGGGCACCTAGAAAAAGTAGATGTGCTTCCTCATATGCGGCTCCCAATAGAAGGAAAGCCAGACTTCCTCTCCCTTATGAAGATCAGTGAACTCAAAAGGTCTGAAAAAGAGTACAATATCCGCTTTTAGCCAGGATAATTCCAAGAGCTGATAGGAGAAGCAGAGTGTAAACTTAAGAAACCATCAGAGAGCACACTCCGCATTAAAAGCTGTTGTAACATTTAGGAATAATCCATATAGCTTTGAGAATCTCCTGCAAACCTGTAAGTCATACCAACCAAGTACCAGTGTATTTAAGTGCAGTGAAAGAGTAAGACTGTGTAAGAAGGATCGGGGAGAGTGTAAGAGCATTAAACATAGATGTTCAAAGGAATATCAAGAGACAGAGGCACAGATGTCCTAGTGGCTTCCTGACTGTAGTAGCGGTCATTGATAGCATTCCCTCCCGAGTCACTAGTTTTCGAATAGTGTCTCCAGGACCAAAAACATGGACTTTAAGAGCACTGGAATGGCACAAGAAAAATGAAAATTCTTATCCAGAATTTAGTCTTACATTCACTATCCATCATTTTCCAACAGCATTGAGCATGTCCATGCTGCTATGCCTGGTAAAGCTACACAAGTGGGAAGGTTGATATTGCAATCAGTAGGGGCAGACACCACTTTAGTCTGCAAGTTGTGCCTCCTGATGCTTTACCCTGATGTTCAGCCTTTCACCGAGAGAGGAAGTTGGCTACAGAGCTCTGCAGAAGAAAGGCCCTAGGAGGGCAAGTCATGTGAAGGTTGGTTGCCACATGAAGTTGGGCCACAAGAAGCAGGCAGATCACTTATTTCTTTTTCCATTGCTAAAGACCTAGGATATTTCTGCCACACCTTTCCTGGAGGACCCTTGTTTGCCATGTTCTATTAGTAGGTGCCCACTTTGCAGTTTCACATTAGTCAACCCTTATTAGGTAAACTTCCACAGACTAGACCCCAAACATCAGCTGTGCAGAAGAGAGGTGGAGGGGCGAGCACATTAAGCACAAGTGGGAGTTCAGAACAAACAAAAAGGGTGATACCCCAATGAGAGCTGAACAGCCATTTGCTTTGCGATGTTTGAATTCACCATTTGGAAGAGGGCCCTAATCTAGAACCATAATTATATGACAGCTGATAAGACGAGAAGGATAGCGTTGGTGAATTTACAACGATCAATCTTTCGAGGGATCACATGCCGCTGCATCGAACTCTAAGGTACGCTAGGGCTCTCAAATACTGCAAAAACATAAAGGGCTCTGGGAGAAGGATCTTTAGGATCTAAAATTTGCTGGTGTTTCTTGTGATAATGCTCCTAAGATATTATTTTGTTATCCCAGTTAAGCATCCAAGGCTCTACCAACAGTGCTTAAAAGCTTTGCGCAAGGGAATGCATCTAAGCTTTTCAGATCGGATGAGAAAGTTGCAGGCAGTGGAAAGCAGGAGCATTTTGTTTGCAGCACCTCAACTTAAAAACTTGGGGAAAGCGCTCTTGAATTCAGTCCTTCCAGATTCCCATGAGGCATCAGTCACTTTCTTCGTGGGAAGGCAGGGTGGAAGTCAGCAGATCAGGCGATTTGCAAGATGGCACAGTAAGTTATCCTGGTGAATGTAGACCTTCAGGTGGCATTCAAAATGCTTCAATTATGATGGGACAGTTCTCACCTCCTGAGTTTTGTTTTGGGTGTCAAACGTTAGTAGGGCAGTGTACGATCACTTGTACCTACTATGCGCCTAGTTGTAGAACAGAATGTGAAGTTGGAGTTTGGTTAAATTAAAATTCTAAATAAATCACATGATTTCCCGTTTGTTAAATCAACATATTTTGCCTCTCAGTAGTCAGAAAATAGGATAGCATAATGGTATTTTCCTCTGTGTTCAGTTTCACTCAATATCCTGAAACAGGGTGGGTATGAGTCAGCCCATATCTGTGCCCAACCTGTCCCAAACTGGGCCATGAAACCAAGAGACACGGGTATCATCCAGAGTACCCAATTCAGAATATGTGATCTATGCTACAAATGACTGGTCATTCTCAGTTCACAGCAATCGGCTACTGAAATACCTCAGATATTACTCTGCTGTAGTATAACATTTAGAGGATCTCTAACAAAATATTGTTATCAGAGTCCTAAAGGTGGACACCATTGAGGTTTTTGGTTACAGAAAATCATGTTCAAGGGCATCTATCATGTCACACTCCAGCAGGTGTATCAGGTGCTTGACAAATTTTCTTGAATCTTTATAAAAAAGTTGGAGTTTCCTCGAGTTGTGGTTTGGAGTACAAAACTCATTTTGTAATCTAATAAATTGCTTTTATAGCACCAACAGGTGCAACAAGTGTTGGAAATCTTTTTATCAGCACAGCCAAGGTAACAAAAAAATAGCATTATAAAATAATTAAAATACAATTTGTCAAAACAAACCAACACTGAAATACAGTTTATTACATAGTTTGGTATCGGCAAAGGTTCAAGTGCACAAACTGGGAGGCCAATATCTCTATCAAACAAAATCCAACTTTCAACATTATCCTTAAATGTGCATAATCCAGATGAATGCTCATGTTAGAAAGAAGAGACTTTCATAAAGGTGTTTTAATTTTCCTTAAGGAGGTCTGAGAGGGTTGGAGTAAAAAGAAAACCTCAGAGTGCAGATCGAAAGATGGTGTGAGTTCTGTAGGTTTCCAAAGACTTGCTTTTGATATCAAAAGCAGGCAAGAGCCCTGAATCTCAGACATAGGCTCACCCATTATTGCGCATCGCGAACGCAGCGCTAGCGGGCTGGCTTTGACTCCAACCCCACTATGTCCTAGCTAATCTAAGTCAGAGTCTTTTGTCAATGCAACCGGTAAGACCCGTCTAAGAAAGTGAAAATAGAGAAGGATCTTCATAATGAAAAGACACCAAATAAATAATACAGGTTTCACAGGTGGTCTGTCAGGGAGCATTAGGGTCTGAATCCAGCATATAATGAAAACTTTGAGAACACTAAAAAATAAATATTTAAAAATTCATTAGGTTTAACATTTAAGCATACAGCTTTAGTGTGTAAAGTATCTTCTCAACAATTTTTAAGTTAAATAAAAGTATAAATCTTAGGCGTCATCGTCATTGAAATAAAGCTCATTTTAACCTCAGAAGGATGAAAATCTTAGCAGGCTATAAAGAATAGAAATCCTGTGAACTTTAGGTTGTCAACGATTTGTGCAATAGACACACAAGACCACAGAGCTATCTTAAGCTATATCTGATCACCTACTGCATCAACTGGAGATCCAGCTCCGTGGGTTAAGGCTGCAAAAGCGATCTCTGTGTATATAAAAGAGCGCAGCAGCCAATGCTTGTAATACAAATCACCTGGTTTATATGTGCTGTTACGCACTTTGTATAATCAGCAGTTCCCAAGAGTACTGGTAAGAAAGCACAGTGGGTTAATGCGTGTTTTGTAGACCTGCAAATTACACATTTAACCATGGAAAGAGTTTAGTGGGCAGCCAACACTCTCCAAAGACAAGCATGTAAACCTCATGGCATCTCTTTGAAACCCTATATGGCTAATTGAACAATTTATTCTTCAGAAAGTGATAAAATGTATACAGTTGAGTAGTAATTAACATGTATTATTAAGCACTACGAAAAGTTATGTTTATATTGTGTGCTATGTAAGTGGTTATTATAACTATATTCATCTAGAACTGCAGTACCTTACATTTATTGTGAACTCAGGTGACATTTACCTTGTGTACTGTGAAGACATGAAGCACCTCTTTCATACATTTCTGCTGTCCCTTGTGTTTCTTTGCATGCTTTGTTTACTTTTATATGGTTAGTGACTTGCTTTTTCAGAAACCTTAGGGAAAGTTTAGCTTTTGCATCTCTGCTCATCTCTTAACACTAATCCCACATGCCACACTGTGCTATCTCAATACACTTCGGCTTCCCAAACTCACCGATGCCCTTCATTACAACACATTCTTCAATACCGTGCACATGCTCATCCAACCACTTCTTATAGTGAGACCGAGCCCGCATGCTAATAACAGCATCAAGAGTCTTCGGCTCATGGCCACCTTGCAGCACCTAAGGTTGGAAGCCACCTCCCCAGACCATAGAAGGGCACCGGATCGCTAAATGCCAGCCCAGGGCAATAGCTAGACAACACTACCAAGATGGAGTGACAGAAAGCAAGGGCAAAACATGGGGACCTGAAAATGCTGGCAAATGCTTATACAGCTACACGCAGGCCCTGCCACCCTGTCGTTGTGTGCCGTGCACCCCCTGTCTGCATTACATGCATTGGGAAACTGTCAGGGGCTGGGATATCGCATCTTAAAGAAATCTCACACAAGAATATTTCACAAAATGCAGATCTGGCTGGATAAAGCCATATTTTTACTGGCTATCGCAACTTTCAATATTTTAGCATTACCTATCAAATTCAATCGTAAATATCAGTAGAATTCCTCAGATTTCTTTACATTTGAAAAAGTACCTTTGTTGCTTTATTGAAATACCCAAAAGCAGGCTTAAGGCCGTTGAGTGGTTTTGGAGAATACCCACCTGTGGGTTCCTATTTACTTCTGGGCTTTAAGCACTGCAGGGACACTTTGTTTATTTTGATAGAATTAACAGAAAGTGAATTGAGGTACATTGTATCCTCAGAGGAACCTGTGTCCAGAGCAAGCACCATGGGGCGCAACATGCAGCAAGCGTCCTTTCTATACTGTACAACAGATCCAAGGTCATAAAGAAGCAAAACAAGTATTGGAAACACTAATCTGGGGTGTAGAGCCACGTGAACTTAATTATGATCCAATGTTAAACACATTATGAGAAAATGTTGAATGAATGAACAAATGCGATTTGAATAAGTTAAAGGCCTCCTATTCTTGTAGTAGAGACAGTGGCGGCTCGCAGAGGGAGTGCTGCAGGGCGGTGAGCCAGGGGGTAGTAAACTCCGGCATACGGCGGAATGGAGTTAAGTAAATAAATAAATAGATAAAACAATTTACATAGCGCGCGCTGCATCGCTCAAAAAAGCTTGCGCCTCTCCTGACATTTCCATTCTCTCTACCTGACCTCTAGCTGTACCACACTTATCTCTCTACTTTTCCGCTCTTGTGATACATGCCATTTACCTCTTGGTTCTATTCCCGTCTCCCACTCACGCCTATTTCTCTTAATCAACAGAGGTGGCGATAACTGTTGGGCAAGAGAAGTGTACACAAAGAAACAAGAGAGGAGGGACAAGGAAGGAGAACATAATTAATCACTACTGTATTTTCCTACTAGGGTGAAACAGGCACGTCAGAAATAGAATTTCACATGAAATATGGTTATAAAACATAACACGTCTACAAACAAGCAAAGCAAATGGTTTTGTCAATGCTTGTTCAAGGTTTCTTTTGGTAAGGTTTGGCCGGAGGATGATGGACAGCTTAAGCTTGCAGTTATTCGGAAGGTTTAACATGTAATTCAATATTGTTTTGCATCCTGAAGCTTTGAATTAGATGAATAGGTGATAAATATATAGTTCTCCTGAGCAGAGATCCCTAGAAATTTCTTAGATGGGACTGTGAAAGGGGCGAGGGGCTCTTGATGGGTTGACTGAGAGGAAGGCACTGCCGCACGAAAGGTGTTCTGCGAAACACAACTTTAGGAACGCGATGTTCCTGTTAGAAATACTAATAAGGATGTACTTGAACTTTTTCAGAGAAAAGGCCATGAACCAGCTGGGAAAGGGCCCTGACACTGTAATGTGGACTTCCTGTCTGGCATTCGCTTTAGTGACATAATGGTCGGCCGGCCCTAGCAGGTCTTCATACCCCTGTGGCTCACAAAAGGCTGGTTATGCAGAACATGAGCCTTAAACCTATTTAGCTGCCAGGCGTTTTCTTTGAATTCTGGGACTTGTAGTCCTGTGTTGTTTAATGTAATAAAGAAGACTACAAGTCCCAGAATTCAAATAAAAACCTGTGCAGGCACGGACCTGGGAAACCTGGCAGGGCTGCACCTGTAAACCACACAACAACAAAGACGTACAGAACCCGCTATTAACTAAAATCACATTGTTCAATTGAATGTATAGTATTGTTTATTCTATTTTGCCACTTCAGCTTACTTTACGCACGTCATTAGCCTGTGTTTGTGCAGCATGAACAGTCCCTCCCGGAAGAAGAAGCGCTTTGTAGATTTTGTTCCATCCATAACAGACGTTTGTGTTTGGTTCATTGCTGCTGTTGAAGTACTTCTGCCCTTTCAGCCTAATCCCTGGTTTCTCGCTTGCAAAATATTCATTCAAAAGCAAATCAGGCCTACACCCCAGTCCGGTATTTCTGGATTCAAGTTACATAATTCTAACGCCAGAAATATGCAAGTTGGTTAAAGAAAAACACACACAGCTCAATGTTCACTCAGCATTGGATGCGCCCTTGAAGACCATTGTATTCGTTTCCCAAATGAGTCATTGTATTAAGTCCACTGTTTATACCGATGAAGTACACAGAGAGGTTTGTTAACTGGATCCCTGATTAAGTGACATGCACTAACACAAACTAACACACCCACCAAATTGAACAAGCATTGTCAAAGTCAATAGGCCTGGCCTTGGCACGCCTGAAACAATTATTTCCGCCTAAATATTTAAGCCATTAAAGCTTTCAAAATACTAAAGTAAAAGCCCACAGCCTCAAGGCAGTCGGCATATGTTTGTAGAAATACAAAAAGAAAACCAAAGTAAAAAAAACTACTCACCGAAAAATTCAGTTAAAAAAAAATTAAATAAAAGCAGAAAGAAACCAGAGATTGAACTACCAGCCCTGCTAAAGTGGATGACATTTTACATGTTGTATTATATGTGTGTGTATATATATATATCTTATCTTGGCCTTCCCCATTGAGGAAACATGACTGTCGGTTTTGTTGCAAGCCAAATAAAATTTGATAATCAGCTTACGAGTGCACGAAGTTCCTTTGGAGAATTAACGATATATACGCAAGACTGTCCTCGCGCGCTGAGGCACCCTCTACGTGGTGAGCGGCGGCATTGGCGGAATAGTGATAGATATATATATATATATATATATCTATGTATGATCAAGCCCGCGGTGACGCGGGCGAAATGCGTAATGCTGGGCACTTGCCACAAGAAAGCTGTGTGATGAAGATGCACTGGAATAAAAAGCACTTTATTTAATAATTTTTGCTCCGTGTGGTCCGTACCTGTTCCTTGCCGTGTGCATCTCAGGACTTTGAGATATATATATATATTTTCAGCCGCGGGAGTTACGCCCAACCAGCAAGCGCGCCAGACTTTCCCATCAGGAACCACAAGATGTGCTCGTGAAAGTGGAAAGGGAAAGTGGCTGCCACCGAAGACTGTCTACGGTATGGTTCCAAGCAGCTTTGAAAATGAGTTGGGGCGTCTTTGAACCATAACGACTGTTTGTCCTGCTGGGTCCTACCTTTGCTGCTTGTTCCCTGGACGGTGCCACATCAGCAGTTCCTGCCGCCTCCTCCCTCCCGCCGCCGCGTTTGCAATCTCGCGGCCGCAGTGAGGAGGGCGGGGAAGATACTACAATACCCAGGCTCCCTCCCTGTTCCCACCCCGGAAGCAGCGCAAAGCCATCTCCCGCGCCCGGAGGGGTTTAAAAAACGGACACTATCTCGGCAGAGCGGGCGTCTTTGAACCATAACGACTGTTTGTCCTGCTGGGTCCTACCTTTGCTGCTTGTTCCCTGGACGGTGCCACATCAGCAGTTCCTGCCGCCTCCTCCCTCCCGCCGCCGCGTTTGCAATCTCGCGGCCGCAGTGAGGAGGGGGGGGAAAGATACTACAATACCCAGGCTCCCTCCCTGTTCCCACCCCGGAAGCAGCGCGAAGCCATCTCCCGCGCCCGGAGGGGTTTAAAAAACGGACACTATCCCCGCGTCGCGGGACCGCGCGCGGGCGGCGCCGGGCTGAGCCCGGGCAGAGGGCGGGCCGTCTGTGGCCGTCAGGGGCCAAGGGAGGCCAGGCCGGGCCCCCCACCCTTGGCTCTGGAATTTAAGACTCAACGCAGTAATATTAGTAAGACTTTTTCATCCTTGTTATAATATTCATATTGCCAACTGTGACTGTTAGCCATCTTGCATACAGACTTTGTAATTTACTACCACCAACCATTACTACTTCGTTAGCTGTACGCTCTAAAATGGCCCTCAATCCGCCTGATAAAGTAACTAAAATGATAACTCCTCCACTGGGAGCTCCACGGAAAGGCACTTTAGATCATTTTCTGGCAAAAGCTGTTTCGAAACTAGACCACCAAATAGCGGACACAGAGCGCCGACTGTCGCTTGGTCCATTTCCTAACAAACGCTCGTCGTTAGGCCCCATTCAAACAATTCCCTCTCCTACATTACTACCCACGACCAATATTTCCGCTCAAATAAGTGATCCAGGTATTCCCTTGCTTTTACAAACTCATCCACCGATAGCGGACACCCCAATGGAACCTGTGCTTATCAATAACAACTCGAGCCCTTCTGCATACTTCATCCTGTCAGAGGCCCCATCCATCATACCACCCAAAGAAAAATCAAAACCTAATAAAAATAACAACCCCCAAAATAAACCAAGACCTGGGGCAACAGTAAAGAGAAAGCGGGGGGGTCAGGGTACCAAAGGTAATCGACCAAAAACACCAAGATTACACCCCAGTCCTGTACAAGCTACTAACGACCAACTATCTGCTGTCTTTGACTTAAATGACGACCTAATTAAGAGGATTGAACATTTAGTCAAATCCTTATTACTCACATTTTCTGAGAGACTTAAAAGGTTAACCGTACAACTAGACACTTTAGTAGAAGCATCTTTCTTCAAATACTGCACTACTGAAATACCTAACAACTTTTAAAACAACTGAAATTCAGAAATCCCCTGCTACTATCATCCCAAGGGATCCTTTACCATTACCCAAAGCCAATACACATCCCCTGGCTAAATCTACAACCGCACTAGGTCCTACAGGAGAGGGGAAACAAATACCCTCACCCAATATTCCAGGACATAAATCCACTAACAACATCAGGGCACCTTCTCCGAACAAGTCCCTAAAAAGAACGGACGTGTGCATAGATCTACCACCTGAGGCGGCACCTTATGCCGTTATACTGACAGGAGTACCAAAACTAGCATCGGGTAAGAAAGAGGGGTTTACAGAATTGAAAAACAAAGTAATTGACTGGCTAAGTAGGCATAGGCCTCTGCCCCCCAATATTAATGGCGAGATACTATATGTGAGAAGGCTGTCCTGGCTGGGATGTAGGCCCAAGGACATAGAGGGTGATATCATAATTATTAACTTTAAAGATTCAAGAGCAGTAACTCATATAGCGGACTGGTTCTCCGAGAGAGGAAGGGAAGGAATATCAACCCGTGCCTTGAGCTACTTCTATCCCCAATCTCTTCTCACCCCTTGTAGCAACAAATCCACCTTTAATACACTTAGAAACGCCAGACATTCGTCACCACCTCGACATCTTACCACAACAAGACAGTGGATGGACCACTTCCCCCGCCCATTCCTCCCAGATAGGTTTCGCTCTTATCAACACCTAAATACCCGTAATATACCTCAGTATCCCTTATGGCCTGTCCCTATTACTAATCGTTTCGAAGTACTGACAGACTTAGACGACCCGGACTGACAGATGGAAGTATTCCCAGAGATTCATTCCCATGAACAGTCTTTTGTGGCTTCCAATCCTTATTCTAACACTGGAAGCCTTGGTCTGGATGCCCATAACCACTGTGTTCAGGGAATCTTAATTAAAGAGGTAATCAATGATCGGACTCATATCAACCTTGATAAACTTCATTTGGAAGTTATTCCCCAACCTGATCTTATCATTGACCCTAGTTCCCTTTATACTTTAAACCCTACATCTAGAGATGAAATTACCAATGTTTCCCTTACGAGGAAGTCAGTGGCGGCACAAAACATTATTTCATGGAACGTTGCAGGTCTTACTAATAAAATATCCAATCAACCCTGGCTAGACATTGTGTCCACTTTTAGTGTCATCTGCCTCCAGGAAACGTGGGCTGTTGATGAACTCCACATATTGGGATATCAGACTTTTCATGCACCTGCACAATTTATCCCACAGGGGAGAAATAAAGGAGGCCTGACCATATATCTCTCTACGACACAGGATATAAAAGTTGTTAAATACTTATTCACTGATTATTATCAGATTTTAGTCATTAGTTGGGGCCACGTAAAATTTTTGACCCTTATTAATTTTTATAATAATATTCCAACTGATAGCCTAGAAAGCCAGTTCGATATACTTATTCAGAGTGTAAATACTATTAAGACCCAGAACGAAGATGAGCCACTTCTGATCTGGGTGGGTGACTTTAATTGCACAATTTGCCCATATGGATCCAAAGGCATTTGCGGCCTTGGTCAACATAAGGACAATAACCCAACCCACTTTGTTCACTCCAAACTGGGAAACTTTCTTAATAACGTGCTCTTTCATTTTAATTTGTCTTTTATAAACGAACTATGCACCCCAAATATCCCCTTTCAACCAACTTTTCACGGGCGGGGCTGTAGTTCAATTATTGATTTTACCCTTATGTACTCATCCAACGCAGGGTTAATTACAGATTGGGAAACACATGATGTCATTTTTGGCGATCACTACCCAATCTCCTTTAATCTAAAAATTAAAAACATACATCAGACCTTCATAGAGAAGTTTACTTATCACCCTACTATTAACCTAGCCACAAAAAATGGCTACTCGATAAAATGGGATAGGGTAAATCCCGCAGATTTCCTACACAAATTAATGGAAACCTCCCGAAATGACATACTTGTCTGCTTAACAGAAAAAGAGGAGTCACTAGAAATCATGACCTCCTTTTCAAAAATCCAACTTGATCTTAAAAAACTGTTAACCAGAGAATATCGTCCTAATTCTACAAACAGCCACGGTTGGTTTGATAAAAATTGTACTGGAGCTCTTCAAGCTCTTAAAAGGGCGCTGCATGGAACAATGAAATCACCAGCCGAGATTCGGAGGTGTAGAAAAGCATATAACTTGGCTGTAAAATCGAGGAAACAAACACTAAGAAAAGAGGCTTGGCTGGCTCTAACTGAAGCATCTAAAGCCAAGGACAACACAGCTTTCTGGAAAGCTGTTAATGCCCCTTATCTACGACACAACCAGTTAGACACTATAGATATAGACATTAACGGGGAAACCTGGGTGAATCACTTCAAACTTCTATATGATAAACATGAAGACCTTATTTATAGTAATCCTCTGGCGGACGGGTTACTTATTCGAAAACCCACAATTTTATCTATTTCATTCCCAATAGACATATCCTTCTCTTGCCTGGAGATTACAAAGGCAATCAAAGATAGCCCTTCAGGCAAGGTTCCAGGTCTGGATGGCGTTCCGACAGATGTGTATAAAGCCGAGCCTGACTTGTGGGCCCCCCTGCTAACAAATGTTTTAAATCATTCCAATCGACATGGGTTCCCACCGTCTTGGTCTGAAGCCATAGTCGTTCCAATTTTTAAGAAAGGAGATAGAGACGACCCCACCTGCTATCGGCCAATATCGCTTTTAGATGCATTAATGAAGATAGCAGCTCGGGCAATTTTAAATAGAATACAATCTTGGGCGGAAGAGAATAAGATAATGTCACATCTACAGTATGGATTTAGCCCTGGTAAAGGCACTATAGAACAGAGCCTAAATTTGGCCTTAGTTCTAGCAAAATATAATCAGGCTAAAAAGGGAAAACTTTGTTACTTTTGTGGACCTGAGCTCCGCTTTTGATTGCGTGAATCACGAGATATTATGGTCCATTTTATCAGAGATGGGTATAGATTTAAACATTTTACACTTTATAATAGCACTTTATAGCGACGCAGGTGCCAGAGTACGTTTTGGAAACAAAGGGGAGTGCTCTGGCAAATTTTCTATTAAGAGAGGGGTGCGACAGGGGTGCATTTTAGCCCCCCTGCTTTTCACCCTATACATAAACTCCATTGGTAAACACTTAATGGAATCTCAGTATGATTATCCAACAATTCTGGGCACTCCTGCTCCATTATTTCTTTATGCTGATGATGCTGCCATCATGTCTCGTACATCGGCCTTCAGAGGGCTGTCCAGAAATTTGCTAATTATATGAAAGAACGAGGGCTAAAAATTAATATTTCAAAAACATTTACGATGGCCTGTGGCCCCGGTACAAAGAAAACGCCTTGCCCAATCTTCTTAGAAAACAAGAGAATCAAGACCACAGACCAATTTTCTTATCTAGGAATAAACTTTGATAGGAAGGGAAACTGGCTAGCAGCTATTAACACCAGAAATTTAGCCTTCATTCGAGAAATAGGCGCCTTAAAAAAGTTCTCCTGGAAAATAGGTGGCAGACCAGTGAAAGAGCTGATAGAAATCTACAAAGCTAAATGCGTTTCTACTGCCACCTATGGAGCGGGCCTTTGGGGGATAGAAAATCCATCTCTGATACAACAAACAGAAAATCAGTTTTTACGCTACCTATTAGGAGTCCCCAAATCCACATCAACCTATTTTATACATATTGAGTTGGGCATGCTGTACATCTCAGATGTTATTAAAATTGCGCCCATACTCTTGTGGCATAAAATCTGGGTTACTCCGGAGACCTCATTAAACAGAGATCTAATTACTGACTGTTTTAGCCTTGATGGATTGACAAACATTAAATGGCTTGCCTATGTAAAAAACATGCTGATCGAACTTGGCCACCCGGAGTTCTTTGTGAGGCCATCAAGTATGGAAACGGGGTCTAGAAAAACTCTAAGAGAGCTGGCTCTCAACCATCTAATTTCTAATAGATGGACCTTAGAAAAAACCAAAACAACAGTCACTGATTTCCAAAAAATAACTATTAATGAAGGCCTCCAAAGGTACCTCTTAACTCAGCCAAACTGCTATGCTCGAACGCTATTGACCCGTCTTAGATTTGGTAACTTTTTCCGCATGATTACATTCCCAGCCTGTAACTTTTGGTCCAATGAAATTTTACTATGCCCATGTGACAATATTTCTGCCCAATCAAATATTCATTGTATTTTATTCTGTAAACTATCAGTTGCCCAGGGTAGCCTTTCTAAAACCGATTTTAAAGGCCTGGGGAATCCGCACCTGCAGACCCGCCATGACTAGGCTTTTACAATTAGAAAATGAATGTGTTACTTCTGCAGTAATCAGCTTTTTAAAATTGGTCATTAAATTTCGGAACTCAATGCAACCATCCTAAAAAGCATATTATGTCTTTTTATCCTTTTTTAACTGTTCTTATTTGTATCAAATTTGAAATGAATTTCTATTTATATGTATGTATGCTTTTATGATTTTACTCTGAAAATCGAATAAAGCTTTCATGACTGACTGAGTTGTTTTGGAGCATGATTGTATGCTAACATTGACTATACTTAAATAATTATTATTGAAGAAAACGAAATGCACTACCCACTGGAGGGTTTGAAAACGCTACTGCTAAATTGAACCACATGTACCACCATGCCATGAAATAAAAACTGTGCCCACTAAAGGGACGGAAACTACAAACGGAGGCAATCGATGTGGGGACTTTAACAGTACTAAACAGTGCGTGGCTCACCTTTGAGAAAGGTCACCTTGGACCGAAACGCATCAGGACTGCCACCATCATCGGTAAAATAAAGTGTTTGTCAGCTAATCGTGAGAGTGCGACTCCGTTTCTCTATGTGTTGGAGAGTTGGGTGTGATATAGAGAGATATATATATATATAGCAGGTTCCCCATCGGTCCAATAAATAGTGGAGACGGGTACAGACCACAGCACGCAGAGAGTATATAGTAGTGCAAATTAGTTTATTCCAAGTCAAATGGCATGACGCGTTTCGGCCGCGTTACCACGGCCTTGATCACATGACCACCAATGAACCTATCACATAATATATACTATAATGTGTTTGACTTCCTCCTTTTTTGGCCAATGGAATGATATCAGACAAAACAGCAGACTGCAAGTATCAACAGGGTAAACATGAAAGAAATACTATCGTCAGACAGAATGATTTCAACATGCAACTCTAGAATTAATAGATACAAAATTTGCGAAAATTTCAAGAGAACCCTGTGAAGTACACTGCATATAATTCCACATACGAATAAAAGGGGGATCATCGATATTCAATCTACAATTAGCCCCAATTATATGAATAAAAATACCGGGGGAGGAAGCCCATAAAATCAATTAAGTAAAGCATAAATCATTTGCGAAGTCATAGCCTGAGGAACCCTAAAATGAACAAAGCGTAAATCTTATGCCTTATTTGTCTATGCGCTATAATGCATGAAACAATGGTTGCATTTATAATTTGGCATAAATATTACAAGATATTCTTATTACTGCGGATAGCAGAATAAGTGTCTGCCTATTATACGATATGTGTCTTACACTGGTATATTTCAACAAGATCGTATCACTAAACGTGTATCACCTGTCTGTGCACGCACTTTAGTAGTAAATAAATCCCCAACTATATGAGCTATAAATATAGTGCATAAATAATGTTATGAATCTGAACATTGTATAGCTCACCAATAAAAGTGCAAGTGCAATAAATATTGGGATTCTATCTAGAACGGGGAATATTTATAAACTGGATGAAATTACAGATCTAAATATTAAAAACATAGAGTACATTTGTATAGTCATGTATCTGTAAAGTGCTAGTGCTTCATACAGTACATCAAATACTCGTGTATTGTAAAGTGCTGGTGCATCAGTGCTCATAAGGCCAAAAAATGTGCAAATAGCAACCCGTTAGCAGCATAGAGAAAGGAGGATAAAGGGAACGAGAAACAAGCCTCCAGGGAAAATGGTGGGTAAAATCAAGATGTATGTACATGGTCTAAACTAATACAAGGAAGCTAAACTGGCTAGTGATAACTTCAAATGACTAGTATGCTATGATCATAAGAAGTTATGCATGTACTCCCCTGTGTTGAGTCCATTAGGCATCTTTGTGTCTAGTAGCAGGATGTATTGTGTTTCTAACTGTCTGAGAAGTTTTTCCCTGTTGCCGCACCTCGGACGTTTAGGTACTGTATCTATCACATAGTATTTTAGATCGTTCAAATTATTGTGATGGACTAATTTGAAGTGTCGTGCAACAGGGTAGCTTGAGTCAGAATTAACCATAGCACGTAGATGTTGTAGGATCCTGGTGAATACCTGTAATTTCGTGCTGCCAATATATTTGAGTTTACAGGAACACTCAAGTACATATACTGCATGGTCAGATTTACATGTAAACAGACCTCTGAGACTGATAGGGGTATGGTCAAAGGCACTCACATATTCAGAGGTATTGATGCCAAATTTGCAAGCTCGACAAGAGCTGCATTTAAAAAAACCTTTGCGTTGGGATAACCAGATGTTAGTGATGGTTACCTCCGGACTGGTTTTCACCAGGGCATCTCTCATTGAGGGCGCTCTTCGAAATGTGATTTGGGGTAGGTCTGGTACAAGTTGTGACATGGTAAGATCTGTTTTCACTATAGGCCAATTTTTATATACAAGTTTCCTTATATCTTTGTCTTGACTACTAAACGTAGTAATGAAGCGCAACGAATCCACCTCATTGGATACACTGATTGTGTTGTTCGCAGTTGTGTGGGTGGTGGTTTTAGTGACTGTCGCAAGATAAGCACTGCGATTCATTGTTTTGGGTTTGGCCAAAGCCCGTTCTAAGTCATTTCTTTTGTATCCCCGAGCTAAGAATCTTGAAAAAGATTCTGCTAGACAGGTGTTATAGTCAGACTCTAAACTGCATATGTGTCTAATGCGCAGGAACTCTCCGTAGGGAATACTGTTAATGAGGATGGGAGCTCTGAGCATGGAGTCTAGAGTTCCCAGCTGTGCTTTTGCGATGTAGTTTAGTTTGTATCTTGTTTTCACTAATATACAATTCTACGTCTAGAAATTCCACTCGTTCTGCATTGATGTTTGCAGTAAATTTTAAATTCAAATCATTCACATTGACCATTTTTATGAATTCGTTAGCTGATTCAATTGAGCCGTTCCAAATGATACAAATATCATCAATGAATCTCCACCAATGTATAACATGGGCCCTGTATATTTCACCGTATGTATGGTTGAGGACATGCTCCCCCCACCAGCCCACGTGTAAACACGCATAGCTAGGAGAGAAGCATGCCCCCATAGCTACGCCCTGAAGCTGTTGGAATAGCTCATTGTTGAACATAAAATAGTTGTTATACAGACATAGTTCAATCATATGTAATAGCATGGCATTGTGTTGAGGAAAATGATATTTCTCTTATCCAGATAGTGTTTCACTGCCAGTAAGCCATCAGTGTGGCGTATGCTTGTGTACAGGGAACAAATATCCATGACAATGAACAAGTATCCCTCTTGCCAGGATATGGTGGAGAGAAAATGTCCCGTATCTTTGATGTAAGATGGCAGTTCTTCAACAAATTCACGTAGAAAAAAAATCTACATATTTAGATATGTTTTCACATAAGCTGCGTTGAGCAGAGATGATAGGTCTGCCAGGAATAGGTGTTTGTTGTTTATGTACTTTGGGGACAAAGTATAAGGCCGCAGTGGTAGGAAACTCGACCTTCAAATAGTTGTATTCATTTTTGTTGATCAAGCCGGCTCTTTTCCATTGTCCAAGTTCACCATTGATTTGATCTTTCAATTTCCTTAGGTCATTGACGTTAGCCTTTCTATAGCACTGCTCGTCATTTAGGTGGTGGTATGCTTCAAGTAAGTATAGATTTTTGGCCCACAAAACTATGTTGCCTCCCTTGTCTGCTTTGGACATGACAATGTCAGCCTCATTTTTCAATTTGTGTATTAGGGTGAAGTATTGTTGGTTCTGATACGTTTGTTCTTATTCAAAATCTTTTTGTTGAGTGTTTTGAGGTCTTGGATAACACAGTCACTGAATACATCCAATGCATCTTTGGGCATGAGTGGGATGAATGTGGAGTTAGGTCAAAATGGGCTCATAATCGAGGAATTGCCACTGGTACCCAGGTTGAGTAGTTGTTCCTGAGTCGAACACTCGACCTCATCCAAGTTAGTATCAAGGGCATATAAAGTTTTGAGGTTGGTTACATCACTTGCGGCCAGTCGTATATTAGGTGTGTCCGAAGTGGCAATTTTTGTAGCTATATTCGATGCTTTATTTAGTTTGAAGTGTTTTAACAGCTTTAGTTTCCTAATGAATTTGAAAATATCTATTCGAGTTTGGACATACTTGAACCGACTTTTGGGGCAAAATGACAATCCCAAAGCTGGTATCTTGGTTTCAGCTTTCGTTAGGTTAATGTTGGTCAAATTTATCACAGTGTTATCCATATCATTGTCTAGTTTCTCTTCTTCGTGTTTCTCCATTTTCCCCTGTTGTTTCCTCCTTTTTGCTTTTTTCTTTGTTTTCTGCATTCGTTCTTTCGTTTGGTCCTCTCATGGATTGAGTAGTTTGCCGCAAGGTCTGGCGGCGATCCTCCACTAAAAAACCCAATTCTTCAGATGGAGATATGTTGTTAGGGATTGATATTAATCCTGTATCCGATCCGCTCTCTTCTGAGTGAGTACTGCTGGCGATTGAGTTAAGGTCTGATTCAACTTCTTCATGGAGGGTACTGTGTTTAGCAATAAGTTATGACTGGAGAGAGGAGGGGCCCTTTTGCCCAGTGGTAGGCAGAGATTCTGGAGGAGGCAGTCATGGGGAGTGGGGGCACCAAAAATGATTGTTGCACCGGGCGCCACCAGCGCTAAAGCCGGACCTGGAGGTAACAGGAGGGGTAGTTGGCCCGTAAGGACATCCTTGGGGGCTAACTACCCCTCCTATTGCCTCCAGTAAGTCCCGCACAGCAGCATTAGTAAGTTCTCAAAACAGGCCATGCCCCTTTTGCCCACCAGTCTGCAAACTTGCTCCCCGGCACGCTCTTGGATGGAGATTAAAGTCCCCTTCGATGCTGGGGGTCCTTAGAGGCCAGCTAGCCTACCTGACACCTCCAGTAAGCCCCAGATAGTGGGACTGCTGAGACGTGAACACAGGCCACACCCTCTTTCTACACCACTCTATAAACATGCCTCCTGGCACGCTCTTGGTTGGGAGATGAATTCCCCTTGCCTCCTGAGGGTCCCTGGGGGCCAACTAGCCCTCCTGTTATCTCTAGTAAGCCCCACCCAGCTGGATTGCTGAGTGGGCTGAGGCCACGCCCCCTTTTTACACCTCTCTGCAAACGCACCTCCTGGCACACTGCTGCTCGGGGATGAAGTCCACTTTAGTCCTGAGATCCTCAGGTCACATGTGGACCTCATCCCCCCACCAACAGTGCACCAAGAGGTACGTTTGCAGAGAGGTGTAAAAAGGGGCGTGGCCTCGGACCACCTCTCATTAATCCCACTGTGTGGGGCTTACTGGAGGTACCTGGTGGGCCAGTTGGCCCCTAAGGACCCTTAAGATTCTAGAGGACTTAATCCCCCAAACCAGAACATGCCAGGAAGCGCGTTTGCAGAGTGGTGCAGGGAGGGGGCGGGGCCTCCAGCAAGATGCCGGCTTTTCTTTATCTTTGTGGAAGAGAGGCTGTGTAACCCCTCTTCCCTAAATTATTTTTAGACCATGGGGACCCAATACCCCAGGGCCTGCAACATAGTTACAAAAAAATATTTTAAAAAAACACAGGAAGGGGGCCGCACGGCCCTCCTCCTGAGGCTAACTTCGGCCACAAGGACCCCCTATCCCCGGGGCGTGGCCACATATTAGTATTTTTCAAGAAATATTTTTAATGTAGGGGGGCCGCACAGCCCCCTTTCTGAGGCCTTTATCGGCCCTGGGGCATTGCCTTGTTTAAATAAAAAAATATATATATGGGGAGGGGGGCCACGAGTCCCAGCTTTCCTGGCCACTTTTGGCCCCGGGGACCACATCCCCCGTGGCTAGCCCTCATGTTTGGGACCACAGGAAGAGCCTCAATTCCCCTGCGGTCCCTACCCGCTACCCCGCCTCCTGCCCGGGCCGGCATTGCATTTGGGCAAAGGGAGCTGCAAACAGGCAGCTCCCTTTGCCCAAAAGCAATTCTTGTTTGCTTTGTGGAAGCAAGAGCAGGTTTCCTGCTCTCCCTTCCACGAAGCAAAGCAGAAGTTTGCTATGACAGTGAAGGAGCACAGCTCCCGCCCTGCCATAGCAAAGTGCAATGTACAGTGTGGGCACCCAGGGACATTGCTGGAGACGGCCCACACCACACTTTTATTTATATTGAAGCCCTGGGGAGGAGGCGGTCCCCAGGGCATGGGTGGGCCAGTGATGCCCCCCAACATAATTTCACTTATGGCCTGAGGAGGTAGAGGTCCCCGGGGCAGCGTGGGGGCAGGAACCCCCATGCATAAATTATGAAAGCTCCGGGGAGGTGGGGGCCGCATCCCCCCACATAATATTAATCATGCCCCGGGTTGTAGCAGTCCCCGGGGCTCCCGAGGCCACGCATATATTTTACTTATTGCCCCCGGGTCCTGGCCCACCCTGGGGCTGATTAAATGAAGCACGGGACACCGCACTTGGTTTTTGTTTTATCGGCGGGATTCACCCTGTGGGACCCCCTGACAAGGCCTAGGGGTTCGGGGTGTTTCTACCCTGCCCCCTTTTCATTTTATTCCCTTTTTTCTTGTGACTCGTTTTTACGTAGTCACAAGATGGCTGCCAACACTTCTTGGTTTGGAGTGTTGGCAGCCAATCAAAATGAAGCTCGTGATCGGGAGGGTTCACGGACCCACCGCGGCTACCAGATATCAATATTTCTCTTATTTTTAAATTTCTCAGGAACTACGGATTTACATCATTTAAAGCAAAGAGTGCACTTTGGACTAAGAGCTACCTCTCTGCCAAATTTGGTGTCATTCGACCACAACAAAAGTTCCTATGGAAATTAACATGGAGAAAACGCGTTTTTCCTGCCCCCGCTTGACGGATCACCCCAAAACTTTCAAGACAGGAGCTGACTGGAGCGGGCCATTAGTTTTGAAAGTTTTGCGACGATTCATCAAACGGTGCCAAAGATATTGGCAACTCAAAAAACGCTTTTCCTATAGAAACTAGGTCCTAACTATAACTACCTACTGGTGACCGCCAGTAGGTAATATATATCACGAAGAAGCCACGGACAAGTAATAACTCTCATGATGTAATGTAGAGCACCACGTCAGCACCAGAGTGGTCCAAATTATTTAAGGCACACGTAAACACGGGTAACTGGAGGTAAACAACAGTAATGTAGGCAAAGTCACAACACCAAAAACTTCAGAACAGCGAAATCGCACCACATCATACTGTATGTCCCCTAATGTTTAAGTTTTGCTCCATCACACACGTCCGTAACCATGCCTGTCTCACTAAAATTTGTAACATAAAGCACTTTGCAAATACATCCAAAAAAACCCATTTCCCCTTCACTTGTACATGTGTTCGATCGCCCTATCATTCAAGCTCAGAGCTGCTACCCATAATTTAACCCCAGTTTAACTTCCTGCTTCTGTTTTGGCCTATCTGTAATATGGCAAACACCGCCAGCAAATACGGGATCATTGGCACAACAAAACAACACCAAAAATAATCAACCCCTACTTGCAGCTATTCTGAACAATCTGTTGTACTAACAATCCTCTCCAGGGTCACCTTTGGTCCTATTCCAGTCCAGCCACTTTTTCCACGTAGTTAGCTAGCTTCACCACTATATTATTCTTTACGCAACCCGACCTGAAAATCCACTGTCATACCTGCCTGGAAGGCAAAAAACTGAATAAAACGTTGTAGGCCAGAAACTGTAATCGCGTGGGAAGAAGAAGAAAAAACAAAACCACGACTCATAATAATAATGTTATGTATGGCTCTGTAAGGAATTGGGTTTCTGGTTGGCAGAGATATGCATCCTGTCCAAGCAGGAACTCCAATCTTAGTCACGGTAAGTGCACACTAAAAATGTACCTGTGCTCACCCTATGGTAGCTTGGTACAGAGCAGTCAGGCTAAACTAAAGAGGCAATGTGTAAAGTATTTGTGCACACACACACACACACACACACAGTAATACAATGAAAAACACCACAAAGTACTCCACATCAGTTTAGAAAAATTGCTAATATTTATCTGAGTAAAACAAGATCAAAAAACATATCCAACATACACAAGTCAAGGCATGTCTTTTGCAAGATTAAATAAAAATTAATTGCTTAGAAGTCAATAGCTACAACTGGAGCGATCTGGTCACTCTTGACCGAGGCAAATCCAAAATCCAGACCCGCTGGCAAAACCTTGGATGCTGCGTCGATGCTCAGGGACAATGCATTAAAAAACTGAGGTGATGTGTCGCTGTCGCAGGCGATGCGTCAGGTCTGAAGTTGGGCAAAGTCATTGATGTGTCGATGCAAGAGCGATGTGCGTTGGTCCCGAGGCTTCGATGTCGAACCACTGGGCTGAAGGCTATGTTTTGGTTAGAAGCCACACTGGGCCAGGGACGCGTCGGAGTCAGGGATGGAACGTCGCAGCCATCGACGATGTGTTGCCAGAGCCTCATGCAGCAGTGATTCGGAGGAGCTGTGTTTGCAAAGTCAGGGCTGCGTTGTAAGTCGAGGTTGTTGCATCGCACATTCGGTGAGCGGTGTCCACGGCTTCAGTGCAGGCAGCTGCGATATGTCAATTTAACAGAGAATGCGCCGGTTGTGAACAATGCTTCGGTGTCAATGCGCTGGTTTCATGGGTTGCAGCACCGCACACTCACTTTGGGCCCAGGACTGGGTCTGGCACCACTTGGCAGAGCAGGACTCAAAGCAGAGTGGCCCAGGGCTGGTAACAAGATGCAGGTGAAGTCTGATATCCCTGAGACTTCAGTAATAGGAGGCAAGCCCAAACAAGCCCTTGGAGAGCCTTTAGAGATGCAGGATTTAGAAAGTAAAGTCCAGTCCTCTCACTCCCAGGCAAGAAGCAGCAGGCCAATACAGCAGAGCTAGAAGCAATGTGGCAGTCCCTTCTGGCAGCACAACAGCTCTGTATCCAGGCAGAATGTAATTAGTACAGAAGTGTTCTGACTATATTGTGTCAGAGGTCCAATACTTCTACCCATTTTTGCTTTTGAGCTAGGGATGCTTCAAAGAAAGATCTTTGTAGCGCATGAGACCCTGCCCTTTCTGTCCCTGGCTCCAGAGACACTATAGGGGGCATGCAGCTATATGTGTGGGGACAGGCATAGCCCTATTCTGGTGCAAGTGTCAGCACCTGCCTCTACCTCTCACCAGCCTGGTGATGGGCCATCAGGATATGCAGGGCACACCTCAGCACCCTTTGTATGTGACTGTCAATAGGGAATACACAAAGCCCAACGGTCATTCAACCCACATGTGTATTCTAGGGACAGGCAAAGGCACAGAATTTTTAAAGTAATAAAAGGCCAAATTGGCATTGTATGACCTGCAATTTAAAAACCAACTTCACCGAAAGATGTGTTTTTAAATTGTGAGTCTGGAGAGGAGAAACTTACTCTTTCTATCTTTTCCCAATTGGAAGTTACACTTGTAAATAGTGTTACAAGGCAGAGACAATGAAATCTATGGGAAAGATGGGCCTTGCTGTAGTGAAAAACTAATTTGGCAGTTTTTCAGTACAGGGACATGTAAAACTCAAAAGCACATGTCCTACTTTTAAATAAACTGCACCCTGCCCATGGGGCTACAGAGGGCCTACCTTAAGGGCGACATGTGTAATAAAATGGAAGGTGTGAACCTGGCAAGTAGGAGACCTTTCCAGTTCGACATGGCAGTTTAAAACTGCACATAGTCCCTGCCGTGGCAGGCCGGAGATAGATTTGAAGGGCTACACGAGTGGGTAGCACAATCTCTGCTGCAGGACCACTAGTAGCATTTGATTTAGAGGCCCTGGGCACATGTAGTGCACTGGACTAGGGACATATCGGTAAACCTGACATGCCAGTCACGGAGAAACCAAATTCCATTACATTTTAGACATGGAGCACATGCACTTTAGCACTGAGCAGCAGTGAAAAAGAGCCCAGAGCCTTAAAACCAGCAAAAACTAAGTTCAGCTCACCGTCAAAACAGTAGGTCAGAAGGAAAAAAAATTGGGAAAAATCAGGCCAAAACACCCCCCCCCCCCCCCCCTTCCCAGCGGAAAGTGGGGAGAACTACCCAACCATTTGGAAGTTCTCTTCACTAAGGAGGAGGAACTTAGAAAGACCATCAGCGTTGGCATGTTCTATTCCAGGATGGTGTTCCACTGTAAAGTCTATTCCCTGTAGGGAGATGGACCACCTCACTAGTTTAGGATTCTTACCCTTCATCTGCCTTAACCATCTGAGGGGCCTGCAATCCCTGTATAAAAGACCTGTTTCCAATTTCTCTATAAATTGGTGACTTGTGATTCACCCTTATTATGCAACCATTTGCCGATTATAAAGAAAAAAAAAAAGTCGGAGCTCAACTGAAGTAAGTTATTACAGTTGAGTTCTGATGTCACAATGCTTGTTGCTAGAGCCAGCAACTGTAGTGAAAGGCAGGTCAGGTCAAAAAGCAGGTGTTGAAAGCAACTGAAAAAAACTGTGCTTTTCTTTCTTCTGCTCTATTTTTATAGCTTAGCAGAATGAATGTTTATTTGTTGCACACCATAGGTAATTATAGAATAGTTTTGCATGTTTCTACACATTCTGAGCTACTGGAGCTGTTTTTTTTAAAACAATAAACAAACAGGCTTTTATTGAACTGTTTCTAATATCTTTTTGCAACAAATATCTAACGGGTTTTTGGTGTGTTTAATTTCATACAAGAGGTTCCATTTTTAAACTTCATGTTTAGAAACATGCTCTCTCGTTCATGTGAAAGAGCTACGCACCAAGGTTTGAAGTGATTTATGGGAAAGGTGATGGTGTGACCATGTATTATATGAGATAACCTCCTGATGTACATAAGGATGCTGCAAGTCACCTCGAAGTTCCAGAACCGTAAAAAGGAACTTGTAATATCCTTATAATGTATGGAAGAGGGTACTTTATCCTTTATATTAATTTGCAGATCCAAACAGATGTGGCCATTTCCCATATCAAAGCTCCTTCTTATCAGTCTCAGAAACAAGAAGACGAGTTGGCCATTCTAGGATTATGTTTCTATGTCCTTCAGAGCACAACCGACTTCGCCAGTGTTGATGAACCAGCTGAGTTACCATACTGGTTCAGTACAGCATCGCATCAGGAATACAGTAAGCCACCAAATTACCAAGCATTAGCAAAGCCAAATCTAACCAATGTTGCCTTTTCAAACAATGTGGCTTGTAGTGTCATTTTTTTAATTGTGTTTATAGCACTCTCTGCTGCTAAATCCTCATTAAAAAAATAAGAAAACCTGGCACAGGAGACAATGGAAAAAAAAATCCAGTCAGGTAACACTTTTTTTTTTTTTTAAGGTGGATGTGCACTTGTGATTACAAAGAAAGGCATCACTGCAAAAATGTTGTCTCCCTGCTCCCCCGCTACCCTCCCATCCCCTGCCCCGCCACCTGCATCCCCTGCCAGCCGCCACCATTTATGGATGTGTCTTACAGAATGTATGTATGTTCCGCAGATTACAGATATTATTTAGGTCACATGGTGCCCTGGTGTAATCGCATGTTCCTCAGTCCAGGAACCTCGAAGATATTCCAGCTATGTGTGCATTTTTTAGATTTGGCCTCACTAAATCCAGTCCATACACAGACTTATGCTGTCAACATGAGATTTAGGGGATTAAGAAATACTATAATATTTCCACTGTAGCATGGCTGCTTCCCTCCATTTGGAGCTGTGCCTCTGTAGCGGGAGCCATTTATTAGTTTGGTTCTAATTCAATCAATCCCTGTGTGTGCACTTTAAAGGCTGTTTTGGTTAACGAGGACAACAATTCTGGTCACTTCTTTGGAAAACAGCAGGAGATGGGGTGGGATGAGAATTTTACTGTGTGCCGTCTACTAAAATCACACCCGCTCCCCACCTCACTGCTATGTGCTTCCGATATGAAGGAGTGAGGGAAAAGTTGGACTCGGCTCATCCATTGCCTTCATGCCAAGCACCAACAAATGCCACCATAAGTACCTTGATAAGTGTAAGGAGACACCCACTACCTGCAGGTGGTAACATTGGCAGGGTTTGAGTCTGCACAGAGAATCCTTCATTTAGCAATTTGTTTTTGACCCTCTGTAAGGAAATCTGGGCTACTTCTTGTCTGAAAGAACACACAGTAAACACAAAATGCATCAGAAATGCTGACCGACTGAGGACCGGGCCCGGGAGCTCTTTTGGGATAGAACAAGGTTGGCATCCAAAGGCATCTCCAATGCCACTTTACAGTGCCTAGTCTGAACTGTATGTGGAGCGAACCTGTGGAAGTCTTGAAGAAGAACCTGGAAGTGGGCCCAAGTGAAGGAGGAATTTCTAATGCTTGGGGACATGCAAAGCTGGATATCTGCTTGCTCCCATCTGCATCTGTTATTTCTTGCTAGATGCTCTAAACGATGGGGCCAGCTAGCCACAGGAATATACTTAGTCCTCCTTACCGATGTGTTTGGAGTCAGTGGAAGGAGGACTACAGAAGTTCCTCATGCTATGTTGTTGACCAGAACAAGGAAAAGTCACGCTTCTACAGCCCGGTAACGTCATACCACTGAAGTAATTTTGAATTAAACTCTTGATATCACACAGTTGAATGGTGAGGTGAGCGCAATCTGTGATTAAAGAGTCTGTCTTGAGCTGGCCTGAGCCGCCTCCCCTGCAGAGTACCAATCCATGAACTTCAAGCCACCCACATCGAGTCTGGGAAGCCACCAGGCCATCAATTCCCCACTAGACAGAACACACAGCGTATGGCAGCCCCTCTCTCTCAACTTCACAACAACAAACACCACTACTACATTCTATCTTCCTGGATAGTGGGGACTCATCATATAAGAAGTATTGACACCATCAAGCCATCATACTCCCACACCTTAGGAATAAAGGCAACCCAACCGTATCACTCATTTTTTTGCCACGTCAGGATACTGTGGTAGCGCTGCTGGCCAGGGTTTAGGGCAGAGAGAGAGAGGGCAGAGGGAGAGGCTAGCCTGGACAGAGTTGAAGGGCAGAATGCTGATGGAACCAACCTAAAACCTTGATGACATTTTAGTCCCAGTACTGGCCAATATTGTTTCCTCTCTGTGTCCTCCAATCAACACTTCTGTTTCAAAATAAAACTGTTCTCTTTCGTGGCTGCTGAGTGCCAACGACCCAGGAAAGGATACATCTTGAGGTCACCTCGAAACGCTAGCTTCGCACGACACCAAGAGAGTGAAACATGGACTCATTGGCCCTCTGTATTCATCCAGATCATTGAGTCAGAATGTTAATAGTTGTGCTACGGAGGAGCTAGGACAATTGATTTCTTTGTTAATTCGTAGCTGAGAAGAAAAACAAAAGACTTTCTATTTGCCTGCAGATCTGAGTAAATTTACTAGCTGGAAGGGGGAGTTCCAATACACACACACACACACAAGAGCTAAGAACATTTCCTTCATTGCAACGATGATAAAACCAGATGTAAATGCACAGAGCTAGGACTGGTCACATAAATTGGTATACAAAAACGAGTGTAATAAAGGCAGTGTTCAGAAGCTAGGTTGAGGGACAGGAAGGTCGAATAATTCACTGAAGATCTCACAAAGCGCTCAAGTGTTGACCCTTGAAATAATGGTAGTCACCAGGTTCAACACTTATCAGCACTATGAAGAGAATCAAAGGGTTATATTACACTCTACAAAACTCCCAAATAAATAGCAAGTTTGCCCATTTACCAAATGCTCTCCCATTGTAGGCACCGGGGATAGGGGTGTTGGTTATTACCCGATTTACTCACATGCATGATACATTCTAGCCGGCGATTATTTGTTACAACGCCTTGAAAATATACTACATAAAGAGCTTTCTGTTTCAGATAATCAGAAAGAGCGAGATGTAGGCCTCATTTGCTGTTTTAAGATCACAATGCTACTTTCTTCTTTTTACATCAAAGCCCTTTTAGGATTGGGGGTAGATAATAGTCGTTTGTCGTATCCTAGATTGTAAATAAATACACCTTAAAACGACGAAGAATTCAAAAATAAGCCGCCAGGGTCATAAACTGAATCTATATAAACCCTGAGAAACAATTCATACATGGCACAAGGTATGGCGTCAACTACTGCATTGCTTCACTGTAAGGAGCCGGGTCAGTACTGACCTGCATATGGCAGACCTCTCTCTAGAGTGGCACACTGGGTGCAACCAATGGGCTGGAATATTACCCAGAGTGATTGCCAGCAGTTGAGACTATTCTCAAGCATTCCTTCTAATCCTTTATCATATTTTGTGTGTTCAAAGTAATGTCTTAAGTGGCCATGGGTATGCCATACCTGGGTTCCTTGCTCAGCGTGCTAAATATAAAAGCTATACAATAATGATGACACCTAACCAGGCCAATACCCAGTCTGGGTTGCTTGTGTTTCCTTCTGGATGAAGTCTCATCTGGCATTTCTGGATGGACTGTTCCCATGAGCAGCAGGGACAGATTTGCCGAACGTGGGCTTCTGCTTAGAGAGGCAAAGCGGATTAAAAAAAATAAAAGCGGTTTGGAATACTACCCAGTGAAATTTCAGTGGTTAGCCTGATGGCAAGCACTCCTCCCATCACCTTTGTGTGAGTGATCAAAAAACTTGACAACAGCACTAAGTGGAAGCCATTGGCAGAGACTTCCTTGTGCTTTGCATTTATTGTGGTCCCAGAAGAAACCACAATCTAAGCCACATGCAGAGTTTTCACCCAAAATCACCCTCCTCTAGAGGATTCAAAGAGGGGACCGTTTGTCAAATTGTAAAGTTAAAAAAAACTTCTTCACAGACGAATATGGCTCTGTCAAGACAATTTTCATAAAGTCGAAAGCCTCCTCCTGGTCTCTTATACACACCAGATTCTCAAAGGTTGACTAAATGCAAAACAGAAGAAAAACTCTGTAGCAGTGACAGCATGGTCTTTGGCCTACCAGCTGCTAACTGCCACATGTTCTCCTTCACTCGTCTTTCGATGGCAGCGCAGCAGGGGGACAGTTTACTTTGGAAATGCATTCACTGGAACCAGCCACTTGATGTCATTTTATACAGAGCAGGCATGAAAGGTTCACAAATTAAACAAAAGTATTAAGATGGCCATGGAATGCATGAAATAACCAACAGTTTGCTCTGCTGAAATGTTTGTGTTCCAGTAAAATTTGTACAAACTGATTAGTAAATTACCATTGCCTTGACCCAGAACGCAACATAGTCAATATCCATTCAATGCAAAATGATACAGCTTGTAGCCAAGTAAAACACTATTCAGCCCACCTAGAGCAGAGTGAAAGGAAATCCAGCTATGTGTTTTGCTCTCATTAGAGTTCATCAGAGTATAGCTCAGCCCAGAATGAGCGAGGCCTTGGGTATATGTGTAATGAAACCACTCTTGTAAATAAGATCTTATGCCACCTTCTGGCACAGCAGTGTTGATATTTTGCTAAATCAATGCTGAAGACCACAGAACAGAGGCTTCAGTGTGGTCTACAATACAATTTTATTGGTGGCATGAACTATGTATGCGTTTTCTTAAAGATAAACTTAACAAGAGCTTTGCGAAGGAGTGAAAGGAAGCCAGATCCAGACCTCTAATGGCTAATAGTGGACCATTGGCTACGAATAGTAGACAGACTTTGACCTATTAAGAAACCATCTCGAAGGAACTCCAAAATAATGTTCTCATTGGAGTGTAAAATAATGATAGACTGGGATACGTCCCAAGTAAATTACCAGTGGCCTAAGATTAATTTAAGTCTTCCATTTCTCACTTTTTTGTATACTTCAGTGCAACGCCCTCAGCAGGAGGATGCCCACGTGGGGGGCCTGTTCACACTGCCCACTGGAGCCAAGCTATGCTATGCTCGTCTGATGATCACCAGTCTTTGGATGCTTGTGTCCCTGTTCACAGAGGTCCTGGCCTGGCACTTTTGGTTGGTATGCTCCTACTGTAGCAGGGTTAAGACTAATTGGCACATGGCTGAGTCCAAACTGAGGTGTCATGGTGTGCAAAATAATAATGGACTGTGATGCGGCCCCAAGTAATTACAACTGGATGAGATTAATACAAGCATTCTAGCCATCCCTTTTTTAGGTCTCGCCTAGCGATGCAGCGCATGCGCTGCTCGCCTTGGCGAGACCTATTGTCGTCAGTTTTCCGTCGGAAGGGGGACAGGAGATGTGCACGCGTACGGACAGTGGATGTGCACTCTGCTGTACATGTGCACATCTCCTGTCCCACGGCTAGCGGCGTTTTCCAGGACAACGCGCGCATGGCGCTCTTTCACTTTCCCTCCCTCTCCCCCGTGATCTCCTCCCTGTCACTGCTTGTTAGTTTTCTGCAGTGAACCTGTGTACAGAATCACAGCTGCTTTGCCTTGCTGCATCAGGATTATCCTGTAACTACACCAGGCTGTGTGGTAGTCTTTCCGTTGCATGTGTCATCGCAGTCCAACTCTCAACTTTTCAGGTGTCCCTCCTTCAATATGGGAGCAGTGGGCCTGTAATTGTCTGTGGTGTTGCCCGAACTAGAGCTGAGTGGGTGGCATCTCTTAGCCCTTCGATGCTTGCTTGGTGCCAGTCATGCCTTATTGGTTTTGCCTCCTCTAAACTTTGGTTCACTGATGTGCCTGCTGCCCGTTGTAGGAAAAACCATGTACTTGCTCCCTGGTTCTAGTCTTAAATGAGTTCTAAATTGGATGCTTTGAGCATTGGGTTCTGCTTAAAATGTGTGTTAGACAGTGCTGTGGAGGTCATGCGCTCTAATGCTGTCAAGGCAGGCTCAGCTTTCCTCCATACAAGGTCGGTAAATACTTTATAAATTCGCTCAACAGCCATGTGGCTGATTTTAGAGGATGTATATTTTGCAGCCTTGCAATACGTAATGAGACTCTATTTTTCGGTAATCGTGGCTTTCTGTGTTAAATTGAGTGGATAAAAGACACCCCTTTCTCTCCAACACATCGGCGTTGCTCCAATCTGAACCTGTGATTGTAGAGATAATGTTAACCTTCCACCCATGTCATTAGCGAATTTAAATCTGATTTTGCTGTATGTTCTGTTTCGCTGAAACATTTGTATTGCATATATAATAACAATCAATTTTGCTCTTTTCACACTTTCTACCACCCTCCCGGAGATAACTCTCACAGTCCTAGAACAATTCATGGATATTCTTGTGTCAAATTACAGCCATCAAAATAAGCTAATTTTCCTGGGGGACTTCAACCTCCACTGGGATGACCTGAACAACCCTGGGGTAAACAGCCTCAAAGCCTTCCTCGCCGACCTTAATCTCATCCAAATATGTAATAGCCCTACACACGACAAAGGTGCGATTCTCGACCTAGTAATCTTTAATGTGGACTCCACACACCTCAACTCGATCCTCCCATGCGACTGGTCTGACCATCACAAGTCTTGGAAGAGGTCAAACGTCTTCCAACACAACCCCTGAGAACTAAGATCTGGAAGAGAAACCTGAAAAACGTTGGCTCTATCCCTTTAACATAACTAACTCAAACCCTATATATCTCCCGGATGACCTAAACGATGTCCAGGGGCTGACCAATCACTACTTTCACTCCATGAACAACCTTCTTGATAACATAGCAAAGCTTCAACTGAAAAGAGCTTCCACAAAAAACTCAGAACCTTGGTACGATGGGAGGCTAAATGAAGACAGACGCTCTCTCAGATTAATTAAACGGCGTTGGAGAGCCGCACCCTCAGCTGACCACCTCAAGCTTCTAAGACGCTCCAGAAATTCCTATTTTAGGAAAATCAGAAAATCTAAAACCGACTTCTTCAGGACTCAACTAGACCAAGCCAAGAACCGCCCCAAAAAGCTCTTCGATCTTATCAATAACCAAACCAAGAACATACCCAGTCTCTCGAACGCCATCCCTCTTACTCTACCCACCTGTGAAGAATTTGCCTCCTTCTTCGCTTCTATAACAGAATCCATAAAATTAGATCTACTCAAGGACCCATTATCCATCTCTGACTTGGACAAGAACTCATATGTGCCACTGGCTGGCGCACAAACTAACATCCTCCCAAAATTCAACCTCTAAAATCAATGCCACTTAGTCCCTCTTCAACACTTACAGTGAAAACGCCATATTAAAGGCGCTAACCTCTATGAAACCCTCCAATCATTTCACAGACCCGCTCCCGGCTAATTATTTAAAAGACTTCATTCCTCTTATACTACCTCTCTGGACCAAGATCATAAATATGTCCCTCCTTCAAGGACTCATTCCAGACGGCCTGAAAACAGGTCAGGTGTCGCCTATCCTAAAGAAAACAACAGCCGACCCCTCGGACCCTAATAACTATCGTCTGATTTCTAACATATCTATGCTAGCCAAACTCCTGGAAAAATGTGTTAACTTGCAGCTTAACAGGCACATTGATCAATTCAACCTGCTTAACCAATTTTAATCAGGCTTCCGTGCAGGTCACAGTACCGAATCAGCCATGACACATATAATTGACGACGCTCTAAAAATCCTGGACCAAAACGAGGCCTGCTTACTCATCCTTCGACCTATTGTCAGCATTTGACACCGTCAAACAAGACAACATGCTTGAACTCCTTAAACACAGAATGGGATTGTCTGGTACTGTATTTAACTGGTTCGCCTCTTTCCTTCATAACAGATCCTAAAGATTTAAGGTCAACTAATTGCTGTCCAACCCCATGCCAATCACTTTAGGAGTTCCACAAGGCTCCTCCCTCTCACCGACCCTCTTCAACCTTTTTATGGAACCCCTTACCAATCTTCTCAGCCTCGCCAAGATTCACTTCCATATGTATGCAGACGACACCCAAATCTACATCAAGATCCACTCACTTGATGACATCAAATCTCTCAACTCCACTCTTCTAAAAACCCAAACATGGCTGGCCGAAAACCATTTGAAACTAAACACCCTCAAAACGGAATTCCTCTTAATCGCTCCTTCTAACAAAGCTCCCACTATCCTGGACTGGCTGAAGCACGGAACAGGTCCTAAAGGACAACCTCACATAGTTGACTCAGCGAAATTACTAGGGATAACGCTGGTCAGCAACTTAAAGATGCAGAAACATATCAGCGCGTCCACAAAAGGAGCCAACTTCCACCTGAAGACCCTGCGAAAACTGAAACCCTTTCTACCAGCCGTCGATTTCAAACAAGCAGTGCAAGCCCTAGTTATACCTAGAGTGGAATGCGGGGTGATAACACTATGCGGCCTCCCAAGGTCATCGACAGCCCCACTAAGAGCCACTATCAACTCAGCTGCGAGACTCATCACGGGTTCAAAGAGAAACTCTCACATATCCCCTGACCTGAGAGCCCTCAACTGGCTACCATTTGAAGCTAGAATTCATCTTAAAAATCTCTTGTATGATGCACAAAGCCCTACACCACAATTCCCCACTCTACCTAGCTCAGAAACTAACTGGAACTCTCTTCAGGCAGCAGAGCCTCCAGGAGTGCCAAGATACTTCTTTTAAAACCACAACGATTTGTCAAGGAAAAAACCTATATCCGTTCATTCTCTGGTATGGCTCCTAGGATCTGGAACGCTTTGCCCACTGAAACAAGAACAAACCCGTCCTCGGCCTACTTTAGGAAAGAAGTGAAAGCGATCCTCATGGCTAAATTCAGGTGAACTCTGGCCTATTGCTAGCCTTACTGTACATTATAACTATGTTTTTGTGCTCAATAGCTGTCATTTTGTCTTGTATATGCTATTTATAGCTGTTCACCTATATCTGTGTTTGCTACACCTTGCTTTCTCCATTTGACTGTAAAGCGCTCTGATACCCCCAAGGGTCTTGCTCGCGCTATATAAAACACTCAAAATAAAATTATGGATTTTCTACGTATTTTTACTTCTGTGGAATGAAGGCAAATATTTTATAATAAACCGTAAGTTAATAAAAACGATCTAGAAGTTTGCCATTACCTGCATTTAGTATTATTTAAAAATGTATTACGCACGATGTAGATAGGTCTATTAGGAAATATGAACCTGCGCTTTTCAGAGTGCATAAGGTTATTCTAGTTAGTTGTATAAACACAAAGAACCTGCGATCTGACCAGTTTATATTTTGTTTGCCAACTTTTTGAACCACGTCTTTCTCTATCCAACTTAAAACCATTGACCTGCTTTACTAATCCTGATATTGAAAGGAAAGCCAATGTTGTCATTGTGGCGGAGGCTACAAACCAGACTCGGTGTTACTTTAGTTGGCTATTTGATTGAGTGTGTAATAGATACATCACTCAATGAAAAGAACTATGGTAAAGTGGTTTCAGTTTTCTAAATGTTGGGGAGGGTTCGGTAGCTCTTCCTAAGTAAAGTTTTACAAAAAACATAATGAAAAAGCATTTTCACAGCCAAAAGGCTGGTAGGAAATGTCATACCTATTGGCTTTGCCAATGTTTGTTGTATTTTGCGGTGAATCAGGTTTTAAGGTCGACTTTTTTTAATACTTGGTGAGCGGGATTGGGCTGTGCATATCTCGGCCTTTGTCACTGTTCCTTAGTGAGCTTCGCCACCCAGAAGGGTTATTGTGTCTGTCACGTGACCTCTGCTGTGTCTACTAAAACACTTTTCTGTGTCTGTAAAAACACATCACAGTGAATGATATGGTACGATAGAAAACGCCATTCAAAAGTAAAGGGAAGTAGCTTTTAGGTAATTGGTTCTTTTGTTATTTCATTTTATTAGGACATTTATATAACACAAATATAGGGCCGAAGGGCAGCATCCAACAACACTAGTTTAAGTAACCAACTTGTATTGATAGAAAGACATACAAATGGCTTTGCAATGCAAATTGGCGATAACCCAGATATGGAGAAGAGAGCAAAAGTACAGCGGTAGGGAAGGGATCCAATCCTGGATGTGAAGATGTTTGTCCAGGGGGGTTGAGACGTTTTCCGAATTGCCCTAATGAAAGAGTAAGTTTGGAGTTGTTGCAGAGTCGTGCGGTCCATATGCAAAGAAAGCCTGTTGACATGTGTGTGTTCCTTATAAGTTTTTTTTCAATCTTTATCATTGTGTTTCTAGTAGCACAAACACAACCGGACATATTGAGCTTAGAAGCAAGGTATTCAGGTTTGCTTATAGACCACACAGTACTCTTTGACCTGGACTCTGCCAGGGAGAGGGGATAGAGCAATTCCTCTAAGGTAGGTGAGATATGTTCAACTCTTTTTTTGTTGTTGTTAGTGATTAGCCGCATGTAGCTTTCCGTGGTATCCGTGGGGATGCTTGGTGACCAATACAAGCTGTAACTTGCTCTTTAGGTCCTGTGGGAAGTCGATTGTGACCTTGACGGTTCTTAACACCGATATAGACTATTAAAACTGCTTTGCTCAAGACATGTCTGATCCTCTGCTTTTTCAAATGAGTTTTGATTACGACTAGACATAAATAACCTAGCTGCACGTATTGTTTAGTTAAGAAACGACTAACATGGTTTTAAAAAGGAGCCTTTTCTATGAGGAACATGAGCTTTTCATTGGGTAGGTTCATTGTCTCAAGACCGTTTGGCTCTGGCCTGTATTCCTCTTAATTCACAAGGGTATCAGCATATCTGTTGGCAATCAAGTGCGAAATGGAACCTCAGACCTTACGTTATGTTATGTAAGATGCCCTCTGCTTTTTGAGCATTGTGTGGCATTTATTATGGAAATAGCGATGTTTAAAAATATTGGAGTGCCTACTTCCTATCTCTATTTAGTATTATGCCCGATTTTTTTTCTTTACTTAGTTATGTCTTCACCATGAAAGCTGTGGGATTCCTGATGTAATAATAGGTCACATTGAAACCCCAATGGTGCTGTTCAATCAGTTTCAGGTGTGATATTACGACACTACTCAGACATTTCACCTTTGGAATGGGGAATTATCATTGGGTTACTGCACAGAGTTCTGGAGCTTTTTCCAAGTTCTGTGCCATGTTTTTTCTCAGTCACAATTTTTTTGCCTGAAAACCGCGAGGGTGCAGTATAGCTCGTGTCTCGCAATCCTGAATAAGGAAAAAACTCCCATTTCCAACTAGTAGGGGATTTTCGAGAATCTCAGAGTGAAGTCCTGATAAAGCAAAATGTGGTTACAGAATCCATAAACTTACTTTTCACAAAGAAAATTTAGCACTGACCCTCAAGCCATCCAGCGGAAATCACCAGAACAGCTTATAATGGCCAGTTAGTAGTTGAAAAGGGCCTTGGAGCGGAGATCGGGGTATCACCTCGAAAGTCCACTGTCCGTCTGTAATCGGCAAGTTCTTACAAGTTAACCAATTCAGTGCTGGGAACCCGGGGTCTGTATTGTCATTAGTCACTGACTACAGTGCCATGGTGGGTCATGGTTGCTTGAGAAACAGACATCTATTTTGGGGTGGCAAATGGGGAAGCAGTCACCCTCAGATACTCTGGAACCATTCTCTATAGCCATTTACTATAATGAACAAAGCATAGAAAATAAAACGATGCGGATATCTACCAATCTATAAATATTATCTTTATTCACTAAATAAACATGCCTCTACTTGCCTCCCCTTTCAAGTGAAGTCACTTGCTATCGGTAAATATTATCTGCATCACGTTCTACAATCAATGGATCGCATCACATATACAAAAACTTTTAGCTGACTTGTGTCTTAAGTTATTCAAAAACTGGTGCTGCGGTATTTTACTACCTTACACAGTGGTAAATGGTTGCTAGTCACAGGATCTTTCAGGGTATGTGATGCTTTTGGCTGGAAATATAGTAGCACTGGTTCATATATCTAAAGTAAGTAGTAGAACATAACAGTAGTATATACAAAGCAACATAACACAAAACATACTAGGGCACATCAGAAAAGATTCCAAAAAAAACGTAACGCAACAATTGCTGTACAAAAAAAAACACAATCACATTGCAATAATGCAGCACAAAAAACCAAACATCACCACCTCAACAAAACATCACACAACAATTGTGTACACGTTATACTCAAACATTACGACCACATTCCACGGTAAAAGGTGTTTGGATCAAGGGCTGCCTTACTTACCACTAAGGCCTAAGGACAAAAACGTTTGTGATCCAACCCATTGTTTCCATTGGTCTACACCTCTACCTCATTGTTAATTCTTCAGTGAACCCTCAAATTATCCTTAAATAGCGCCATATCTTGCGGATGCTATTGACACTACTGTCCTTAGGGGTGACCGAAAGTGGATGTGTTGTATCTGAAAGCAGGTCACAGAGGATGGGGAACTGTGGATTAGTCCCCTAGAAGCAGAGAGGGGTTATACATTCAAGGACGACTATAAACACTTCACGGGAGATCTATTCTGATTTACAATAACATAGCATGAGTGCAGGGCTTGGTTTGAGAAAAAAAAGGAAAGAAAACAATTGTAGGGGGCCAAAGGTTTTTAGGTCGAGCCTGGCCAGCACATTCGCTGCTCTGCGAGTTATGCTGTATTGAGGTAGGGACTTGACCTCTGCCTACATTTTTCATTGGCTTGTGTTATTGTCCACTGTAAACAGTGGCTGTTCATTGGTCAAAAGGCTTAGCAGTCCCTCGTAAGTACTGCCTGGTCTCATTTTGTAACCTACGATGGTATTGTTGCTCGATATGCTTTAATTACAGCCTCCAAGCACTATTTTCTCAGATAGCTTTTCTCCTGTCTGCGGTTGCAGGCAGGACACACTTTCTCGTAATGTTTTTTTAATAGCACACATTTGTAATGCAATAGGTCTCGCATTTGCAAGAGTTTAAGCTATTGGCATTGTAAATGTCAATGCCTTTTATTTTTATTAAACCACACATAAGTAAAAGGCATTGTCATTTACAATGACAATATCTCAAACTCTCATAAATGCGAGACCTATCGCATTGCAAATGCTTGTTGTATATCCAGCTGCAAGTACAGACACATACATTACTTGAAATAAACGAGGAGTTAAACATTTTCAAGTGCTTTAATGGATCTTTAATGTGTTCGGTCTTCTTGAATTCTGGATATAAACTGCTATAGCTGGGGAAACAGCCCAGTGCTATCAGCTTCGGCCTTTCAATTTCCAGGCCCCCATACGGAGGCGCTGACTGTCCCTTAGTGACGGAAGAGGGAATCTCAAATGAGAAGGAGAGGCTGGAAATATAAGAGGAGGTAGCACCCCCAATTGGTACAGGATCATCCTGGGGATACTAGCATGACTTCCGCTCGGTCTGTCGTTGTCTTCCATAGGAGCCTCCTGAGCAGGACAAATGGACAGAAAGTGTAAAGAAGCCCCTGGGACAGACTATGCTCAGGGTATCCACTGCCGGTACTCCTGAAGCTGGAAGAAGGGAGCAACATTTTGGCAGAAGAGCATTCTCCGTGGAAGCAAACAGGTTTAGCCGGTGAGCCGCAAATTAGCCCTGCAGGCCTTGAAAACTCTCAGGAGATATGTACATCATCATGGAGGAAGGAAATACTCGACTCAAACTGACCCCAAGTCTATTCTCTGTCCTGGACAGATTGTTGACAACAGAAATTGTCCTCTGCCCACCTTTCCTCCACCAGAAGGCATAAATGGAATTCTGGAGCCCCAGGTAACTGATGTATGCCCTGGCAACCTGTCTGTGTGAACTTGACCTGCTTGGTTCTGTGGAGAGATGCTAAAGCCATAAGGCCCTGAGAGTCACTGCGGACTCTTTCCAGCTGGAAGATGCAAGAATTTCCTGGTTCTACGATATCCCCGAATGGAGAGATCGCCTACGTTGCCACCCAACCCTCACGCAGTGTAAAACTGGCTTCTAGTGATACTTGTCAGGGAGCTCTTTCCTTCGTCCAGGACGGTAAATGATCAAAACAGCTTATTATTCATCACATAGGTGAATCCAATGCATTACCAACGCTTGTTTACAAATAAAGGTAAAAGCTGTGAAGAAAGATTATCGCTCACCTGGTACTAAGACGGGGAAAACCGATGAGAACGAAAAGTGAACTTTGCACAAAGTGTCTCTCACTCTGTCTTTCCTCCATCACAAAGTTAAGCACTGCGACCCAGGACTGAGCAGACGACTATTCTTATCACTGTCTAGACACAAAACTCTTCCCACCAAGCACTATACCAATAGAATCACATGACATATGGTGACCTGGCAGGTGACAAGGGATAGAGAAAAGTGAGTGGAAGTAGGAGGGACACCTGTCCAGCTCAGCTTTTCTGCGGTCAACCAATGAGTTGAAAACGGTTACAAATTAAATTAAATCATAAACAAAAATTGTTATGAGAGTCATATAAATGATCAAAAATAACAATAAATATAAAAAGACATTCACACTGCAGGTACGGTCATTCCATTGGTAACAATTGACAGTGAGTAACGTGCAGGAAGCGTGGAGACAAAGTCTATGATCGGTTTAAAAAAATTAACCCTTTTCGCGCCTTGAACGCTCAGCACCTGCTCCGGGACATATCTTCTGTGGGCGGTAATCAAAGTACAGGCGAGCAGATTTCTCTCAGAAGCCAGCACCTGTCACGGGATATATTTGTGGCTCTACCATGCAATGTTAACAAAACAAGTGAGGGAGACATAAGGCAACACGTGTGGGCAGACACAGACAGGTGCGGGCACTTGAATGTGGCTCAGAAGAAAGTTCCAGAAGTGCCTTGAAATGCAATCTCCCAACCCCGCTCTCATTCATCTTCAGTCCTACAAGCAGGATTGAGAGAACAAGGTTTAACCTTAGAAGTCCAAATAGAGCACAAATAAAACAGCAAGGATTGTTGGTGTAAATGCCCTCGGAGGCCAGTTTTTAAATGTGGGTGTTTCATTTGACAAACTGAGGCATTCTGGGAGTTGTAGTCTTCATTCTCTTAAGGTGAAACACTTGTACTAAGATATACGAAAAAGTTGGGCAATAGGAAAGGTCAGGAGGCGAAGCACAGACCCCGAATTCAAGCCGCCTGCATGGAATAGGGTATTTACTTCACCAGGTAAAAAACGGTACCCCTAAGTGGGGTATTTGCACTATGTTGTAATTACTTCCTATTCCCATGAAAAAATGGAGTGTTACACACAAAATGGAGGCATTCTGCAAATATGTAATTTTACTGCCATTTCCCTCTGGTAAAGTTTGGCAGATTTGAACTGCTGGATCTTCCTAGAGAAATTGTAGGCGGTATGGTGTTTTCTGCAAGACTTATAAATCCGATCCCTTTACAAATGATTCCATTACAGACGTCAGAAAGATGAAAGGTTGAGTCAGCCTTACCAGGCTACTAACTCAAAACTTGTAGTTGACAGCAAATGCCAACCGTGAGCTTAACTATTCGGCATCTATCTCCTAGTGGAGTCGCGAAGCTTTACTTGGGACCACCTTTCCACAGGGAAAGGATTTATGGATTTGCTAATAACTTTGGCACCTTCCGTGGAATCTTCATGAAACTTTCCTTTTTAAGTTGTTTGTGCTAGAAACCCGGGATTGGCTGTAGATGTCCCCAAGTGACCAGCTTTGCAATATGGGAACAGAGATCCAAGGAAATTAAGTGAGTAAAAATTAACCATTTTAATCAAGCTGGGAAACCAGAATTTTAAAAGAGGGTCCAGGAAATATGGTCTTGGGCCTCTTGGCAATTGAGCAATGCAATTTTGTATCGGGATTTGCAAATACAGACAACTGCAAAAACTGTATTGGACAAACACCCCTAATGATCAAGTTTCATCAAGAAACGTCTAGGATTAGAAAAGTGGTGCACCAGGGAGAGGGGTCTGTAAGGTTGCACTACATACACCAATTAAAGCTATTTTTTCGCTGTTCGTCGGTGCAAACGTGTCAGTGTATCATATGTGGGTATCCTGAAAACGAGGCATAGACCAGCCTTCCTGGACATACATTGGGCACCCCTGTGAAAAAAAGACAATAAAAACACCAACTTGTGCCGGGGTGTCTGCTGTAGGTCTAAGAGGGCCAAGGGGTCGGGTTATGTACATAAAATAGATTTCCATAAAGCATGGCTCTGGTACTCCCGGACCTATGTTGGATAGTGATGCTCTTTGGTAAACGAACCTAGCCTTACAGTTTAATTTATTAACCTGGATATTTAGGGCTGACCCTTCAACCACCTCTAAATTACACGAGCAGCGACACCTTGTGGCAGACTTCCCCAAGTGTGGTGTTGACAATTAGGTGCAGGTGCCGAGCACCGGAAACCAATTAAGTGCCGGTGCTCAGAACCGGAAAGCACCAGCTCAAATTAAGCACTAATACGTTGCTGGCATTTGGTAGCATACGTCACATTCGTACATATCACAGCCCAGTAGTCATCAGAAGTAAACTCGTTGTGCACTGGGCCAGGCATGACACCCCAGTTAATGCATTGCAGCCCATTGAGACTGGGCAGGAGTTAGAATCAGTCGCAAAAGATAAAAGTGCCCCAGGGCTTGAGACTCGTACCGATTTACTTAGACCACGCTCGAAAAAAACCGAGACAGACTCAAGTATGAGAAACTCGCAACTAGTGACCGACACTATGCGCCAAGATGAGAGCGAGACTGACGTAATACGCAAGACTCGCCCGCAGTGCGCGCCAAGGTGAGAGGCTCGCGTCTCACACGTTAGACGGCGCTCCACGCAGGCACCTAATGCCCATTGGGAGACTTGGCACCAAGCTGTGAGACCTATAGTGCCCCAAAGGGTGCAACATATGCCCTACGGGTAAGACGTCACCCCATAGTATAATCCTAAACAGGTGGAGATTGACTCATCTAATAAACAGGACCGTCCATGAAAGGCCTGAGACAACTATTGAATGAGACCGTCCTCAAGGTGCGTGGCACCCATTGAGTGAGACTCTGCTCAAAGTGTGTGATATCGCACCCACCAAGTAAGACACTGATCCAAAACATGTAAATCACAGCCAATGAGACATGCTTCACGGTAAGCGATTTACATCAAATCACTGTGATGGTGTGACATGCAGTAAAACTCACAACCAAAGAGTGATAATGTGTTTCAAGGAATGATATTCACGCCTAGTAAGGGACGTGTTTGTGCTATCCCGTGAAATTCAAAAATTGTGAAACTGAGTGGTAAGTGGGGAAACGCACCCTGAAAGCAGCACTCTTGCGTTTGCTAGGTCCATGTGCGCGTGCATCACCCAGTTTTTATATACACTCTGGATCTGGCGTCCTGATTTAACAATCAGACAAGCAGGACTACAAGGGAAAATATATCTGAAATGGAGGACTCAATTCAGAAAAATGTTATTTTACACTTTCGGCCCAGGGCCTTTCGTGAATAAGATTATAACAATAGGACACTGAAATAGAAAAGTGAGACAATGAAATGCAGAAAGTAAACTACTAGTGGAAAGATATATGGAGAATTGTTTGGGGTGGGGTAAACTGGAATGGGCCAGAGAAGGGAAAAGTGCTGGGGGTGCCAACATGGAATTCCCCCCCGATAGTGACAGAATATGAGGCTGGGAGCCTTTCAGCGGAGAGCTACTCACGCTAGAACTAGGGAGATTTGAGAGCTCTCAAAGAGTAGATTGTGTTCCAAGATGTGACACCCACCCACTTGGTGCAGGAGATGTTGCTCGCTACTGAGGCTCGCACCAGTGAGCAAAACATTGCTGCAAGGTGCGAGCCTTGCACCGCGCCTGACGCGCGCATAGTGAATATGTGCTCCAGGGTGCGCGTGAAGTTCACACCCGCTGTGAGTGATGGTGTTCCAGTCTGTGGACCTCCAGTCCTCCACCCACCCACAGTGCGAGACTTTAACCTAAGGCGCGAGTCACCCCCGCGCCTACAAGTACCCACTCCAGTCCAGTTAATATGAAGTTCTGTAAAGGACCCCACCCCGTACTTACAGGAGTTTTCTGAGGGTATTGCCCATCCTTCCCCTTCCTCCATGGAAGGGGGGCGGGGGCCCTCTCTCGTTCTCTGGCAGGATCCGGCAGGACAGTAAGGGTACAACAGCCGGTCCCTCAGCGTTGATTCCGCTCAAAAAAACCCTTGGGCGCCGCCCCCTGGGTTGCAGCAGCTGGTCACTTAGGAGCGCCGGTGCCTCAGGTTCGTCTCCACGGGCAGGTCCGAGTCTCGTCTCACTGCCTGCCCGGTGTTGGGGAATCAGAGTCAAGCACAAGAGCCAGACGTCTTGTTACCGGGGTCGCTTATTTGCTGGAGTAACCCTGACGGGCTCACGCGACCCTCGTATGCCCCTCTTGTGTCCACTTCTTTGCCCCACGCAGGAGCCGGGCGCGGACGCCTTCCTCCTGCACAAAGCTGCCTTGTCTGTTTCCTGGTTTCTAGCCCACACTTGGCTCAGCCTCGGATGTTTGCAGACCTGCTGAGGGTTGGGAGGGGCGGCTCCTGATTCCACTGGCCACAGGATCCGGTTCAAGGCACCTGCTGGAGGGAAGGAGCCACCCCGTGTTCCACTGCATGCTCGCGCCATCTACTGGATGTCACGCGCCCTTTTCTTAAACTTCATGCCCACTCCAACAGTGGAGGAGCAGTGTCAAGCGTCTGTTTATCTGCCAGAGTGAAAATACCTCCCCCCCTCCCCCATGCTAGTGGTGGAAATATGCCAAGCTTCTGGAGAAGTGTTTTTTATACATATATAAACTGTTGTGCATTAACAAGTACATCAACACATATACACTCTTTATTTGGAGAACACATTTATGTTTATTCACGTTTAGATCGACAATGGTTAATGATGGTCTGGATTTTATTTCTTAATTGCGTTAATTATTAATTGGTAATTAATTTTTATTAATTGATTAATTCACAATTACATTAATTATTTATTTATTTTATTTATTTTGCGATTTCTAAAGCGCCTGGTGACCCGTAGACATCCCCGCGCTATAAACTTGAAGAGATCCAGAGGAGGGGGAGAGGGAGTGAATTATTTGGGGAACAAGAGGGTTTTAAGTTTCCTGCGGAACGTAGTGAGGGAGGGTTCCAGACGTAGACTGAGAGGGAGTGAGTTCCATGCTATGGAGGCTTTGACCGAAAAGCGACGACCGCCGGTGCGAGCCTTCCTAAATTTGGGAACCGTGGCAAGATGTGCGGCGTCAGAGCGAAGGGGTCTGGGGGCTTTGTATGGGGTAACCATATTTTTTAGCGCGGCTGGGCCAGCTCCATTGATGAGCTTGTGGGTGGTGCATAGGGCCTTGAACTCTACTCTCTGGCGAACAGGGAGCCAGTGTAGGGCTTTAAGGGCAGGCTTTGCTGGAACTCTAGGGGGGAGGTTCATAATAAGCCTGGCCGCCGCATTCTGGGTGCGTTGGAGTTTGGCCAGGGTGTACTCAGGGGCCCCAAGATAGATGGCGTTGCTGTAATCAAGCCGGGCCAAAACAAGACCCTGGACCAACAACTTCCTGGATGGGAGCGGAAGAAGAGGCAGGATCTTGCGCACGGAACGCAGGAGACCGAAGCAGGTGCCTGCTGTCTTGGCCGCCTGCGTTTTCATGGTTAGGTCAGGTTCCAACCATACTCCTAGTGTTTTGATCTCAGTTTTAGGAGAGGGGATTTCGCCGAAGGTGTCAGGCCAAGATGTTGGTGGAAAGGACGTCCATTTGTTGCCCAGGAGCATGATCCCGGTCTTTGCACCGTTCAGCTTCAAGGCCGAGTCACACATCCAGGTATGGATGTCCTGGAGACAATGCAGCAAGCTGTCAGGGTGTTTATCCAGGTGGGACAGGGAGACGACTAGTTGGGTGTCGTCAGCGTAGTTAATTATTTTTATACCGTAGGGGGCCACTACGTCTTCCAGGGGGGCCATATAGACATTAAACAGGGTAGGGCTGAGCGACGACCCCTGGGGAACTCCATTCTTCAGTGGAAGAGGTTCTGACCGGGAGTAGCCGTCCCACACCTGAAAGGATCGATAGGAGAGAAAAGATTCGATCCACGCTCGCGCCGTACCCACAATTCCTGCCTTGGCCAGGCGATGTAATAGGACACGGTGATCCACCGTATCAAAGGCGGCGCTAAGGTCCAGGAGGATCACTGCCACTGATCCCCCTGAGTCTAGGATACACCTTGCCTCCTCGATGACAGAGAGGAGGGCGGTGTCCGTGCCATGGCCAGGTCGAAACCCAGTTTGGGATTGGCGCAGGATATTGTTTGTCTCAAGAAATTGGGACAGTTGCGAGTTGACTAGCTTTTCAGCCATCTTACTGATGCATGGGAGCAGTGAGATCGGTCTGTAATTAGACATGTCATCCGGGTTAAGTTGGGTTTTTTTCAGCAGGGCCTTAACGACTGCGTTCTTCCAATTGGGGGGCACCGTTCCTCCAGCGAGGGAGGAGTTGATAAGGTCCATGATGATAGGGGCTATGGTGGGAGACACCTTTTTTAGGAATCTGACCGGGGCTGGGTCAAGAGGGGAGCCGCTTTTCATTATCTCTAGCGTGGACATCACCTCGGTGAGGGAAACTGCTCTAAAGGTGTCCAGCTGTGGTCTATTGTTGCCGTTTGCTATATCCGGGGTGAGAGGGGGGCTGATGGTAGGAAGAGAGTCCAGTATCCGCAGGATTTTCGAATCGAAGTAGTTAGCCAAATCCTTACTTCTGTCTGGGGGGGGGGAGTGAGGGGGGGGTGCTGTTGGGATGTTTAGTAATTCTTTGACTATCTGATAAGATTCTTTGGATGAGTTAGTCGCGGTTTTTATTCTGTTGTCGTAAAACGTTGATTTAGCTAATTTCAAGGCTGTTTTGTATCGTCTTACCGCGTTGTGATATATGTCCTTGTTACTATGGAGCCAATCTTTCCTCCATACTCTCTCGGCCTTTTTGCACTCTTTACGGAGCGCTCTGAGATCTGAATTATACCAAGGTGCATGGCCCTTGGTCTTATTTTTAACCTCTCGATTTTTGATGGGGATGAGGCTGTCGAGGGAGGAGGAAATCCAGTCTCTGAACTGGATATCTGCCAAGGCGGGGTCGGCTGCAAGACTGGGGGTAGTAGCGTCAAGAGCCAAGGCCCAGTTTTCCATCGAAAGTCTGGCCCAAGATCTATCCTTGGTGTAAGTTGAGGGATATGGGGTTTCTTAAAAGACCCTGGGAGATGGGCCGAGACCAAGAAGTGGTCCGTCCACGGGAGGGGGAGGGAATTGGTGAACTGGAGGGAAGGGATGTTCGAGAATACAGGGTCGAGCAGATGTCCTTTCGAATGCGTGGCTCCTGAGTTAGCCAGAGAGAAGCCAAGGGCGCCAAGTTCACAGATTAAGTCAGATGGCCCTGTGTCTAATGGATCATCGAAATGGATGTTAAGGTCACCTGTAATCAAGAAGTTAGATGTTAAGTGGGCCAGGGATGAAACGGTTTCTAAGAAAGCGGCGGAGAAGGGGCCGAAGTGTCCAGGGGGCCGGTAGACCAGAAGGCCTGACAGGGAGTAGGTCGGTGAGAGCGTCAGCGTGAACAGACAGCTCTCCGACTCCTGGCTCTGAATCTCAGTAGATCGGCAGGTGAAATAGTCTCGGTATATGATAGCTATTCCACCACCTCGACCCAGAGGGCGGGATTGGGACATGATGAGGAAGCCCGGGGGAAGGGCCGAGACTATGTCGGAGTTGGAATGACTGGTGATCCAGGTTTCGGTTAGGAAGAGTATATCCAGATCGTGATCGACAATCAGATGGTTTATGAGTAGGGCGTGCTTGGGAAGCGATCTGCAGTTGAGTGTCGCTAATTTGAGGCTTGGGAGTGGGGCGGCCATCCTGGGAAGGAGTAGGTTTCCAGGTTTGCAGATGTTACAGCTGGTGAAGGGGACGTTTGGGTCGTGTATAGCATGACAGGAGAAATTTTTCGGAGGTCTGAGGCTGAGGAGATCTCGACGTGAGTAATGTCTCCTAGTGGCGGTGGGTTCCGGCATGGGGGCTGGCCCTAGGACCGGTCGTGCGCGGACGGGCGCAGACGGGCTTGCCTTAGGCGCGCCTTCGGCGCGCAAACGGCGCGCCTTCGGCGCGCAAACGGCGCTCCCGCTGCGCTCGTCCGCTGCGCTGGTATGGTCTGCACATTTGAAGTGATTGTTAAGGGCGTGGCCTCGCAGTGGGCGTGGCTCGCCTTGTGACCGCGCTGGCGGAGTGGGCGTTTTCACCTGTGTCAGCGGTGGTCTCGCTGTATCAGGGGGGTCTGGGAGGGCTGCCTTAGCGCGTGAGAGGCCGGCGCTTCAGTGCAGGTGAGCTTCGTTCCTTTTTTTAAAAACAACAAATCAAGTGACAATTTTAAAACAATTAGCAGTCCTCCGGCTTCCGCCTCAGAGGATACAATCAAGTGGGATCGTTGCGCTGCTGTCAGCGTTTAAATACTAGACTAGGTGGGCGTGGCCTCGCAGTGGGCGTGGCTTGCCTTGTGACCGCGCTGGCGGAGTGGGCGTTTTCACCTGTGTCAGCGGTGGTCTAGCTGTATCAGGGGGGTCTGGGAGGGCTGCCTTAGCGCGTGAGAGGCCGGCGCTTCAGTGCAGGTGAGCTTCGTTTCTTTTTTTAAAAACAACAAATCAAGTGACAATTTTAAAACAATTAGCAGTCCTCCGGCTTCCGCCTCAGAGGATACAATCAAGTGGGATCGTTGCGCTGCTGTCAGCGTTTAAGTACTAGACTAGGTGGGCGTGGCCTCGCAGTGGGCGTGGCTCTCCTTGTGACCGCGCTGGCGGAGTGGGCGTTTTCACCTGTGTCAGCGGTGGTCTCGCTGTATCAGGGGGGTCTGGGAGGGCTGCCTTAGCGCGTGAGAGGCCGGCGCTTCAGTGCAGGTGAGCTTCGTTTCTTTTTTTAAAAACAACAAATCAAGTGACAATTTTAAAACAATTAGCAGTCCTCCGGCTTCCGCCTCAGAGGATACAATCAAGTGGGATCGTTGCGCTGCTGTCAGCGTTTAAGTACTAGACTAGGTGGGCGTGGCCTCGCAGTGGGCGTGGCTCGCCTTGTGACCGCGCTGGCGGAGTGGGCGTTTTCACCTGTGTCAGCGGTGGTCTCGCTGTATCAGGGGGGTCTGGGAGGGCTGCCTTAGCGCGTGAGAGGCCGGCGCTTCAGTGCAGGTGAGCTTCGTTTCTTTTTTTAAAAACAACAAATCAAGTGACAATTTTAAAACAATTAGCAGTCCTCCGGCTTCCGCCTCAGAGGATACAATCAAGTGGGTTATGTTAATTTGTATGTGTAGTGGGTTGTGGGTTTATAGGGGAATAGGGTGGGAAGTAATTTAATTATAATTAATTAATGTAATGTTTCTATTTATTGTTATTAATTAATTGTTAATGAATTGTTAATTTTTTATTAATTTATTTATTGATAATTAAATTAATGATGTTCATTTTTATGTGTAGTTGGTTGTGGGTGTATACTGGAATAGGGTGGGAAGTAATTTAATCCTAATGAATTAATTAATATTTTTTTATTTATTGTTATCGATAATTAAATTATTAATTGATTATTAATTGGTAATTAATTTGTATTTGTATAATTATATTTTATTAATATTTATTTTGTTATTGGTAATTACTTTTTTGTAAATTTAATATTAATTTGTAATTAGTTTTTATTTGATTAATTAACAATTACATTATTTGTGTTTTTGTTATGTATAGCGGGTTGTGTGTTTATGGGGGAATAGGGTGGGAAGTAATTTAACAATATTTAAGTAAATATAAATTTAGTTTTATTGTTATTTAGTATTATTTTTTTGTTAATTTTTAATATGTTTTTTATTTTACGAAAATTATTTAATTAATAAGTATGTTAATTTAACCCCTATGCTATCCTACATTTTCCACACTGTTACATTCACTGGAGTTGGAATATTAATTTTAACCCCTACGCTACCCAACACTTTCCCTACTGTTGCACTCACTGGAGTGGGAATAGTAATTTTAACCCTGATGCTATCCAACACTTTCCCTACTGTTGCACTCTTTGGAGTGGGAATAGTAATTTTAACCCCTATGCTATCCAACACTTTCCTTACTGTTGCACTCATTGGAGTGGGAGTAGTAATTTTTACCCCTACGCTATCCAACACTTATCCTACTGTTGCACTCCCTGGAGTGTGAATAGTAATTTTAACCCCTACGCTATCCAACACTTTCCCTACTGTTGCACTGTTTGGAGTTGGAATAGTAATTTTATTACCTCCGCTATCTAATATTTTTTGTATTATTTTAGTTAATGTAGTATATAATTAATATTAAAAAGATAAAAAAGAATAAATTGTTTTTTTAGTTTGTTATATATATTTATTTAATTTGTCTTTTATTGTTTAATGTGTATATATGTAATTATAAGTTATTAAAATAATTATTAAAAATGATTAGTAAGTATATATTATATGTATATGTTTAATTTAAATTTACATTATATATATATATTACTTATCATTTTTAAACATTTTAAAATATTTTTAACTGTTTATTTTAATTATATGTATTATTTAACATAATTTTTTTAACTTAAATAAAAAACGATATTTTTAACAACGATATTTTTAACATCGATATTTGTTTTCTCGATATTTTTGTACTTACCATAATGTAGATAGGATGTTGATATTCTTGACTAAGACATTCTTGCTGCGATATTTTTGTAGGTCGATATTCTGACCTTCGATATTTTATCAGTGATTCATAGTGCAGAGCTTATTTGAATAGATGGAGATTTATAGTTAGATTTAATTCTTGGTGTAAAGGGAACTTCATTGTAATGGCGATGGAGTTCCCTCTCTGCCAAGACTATGGTCCACCTGCCACATTTAAATGCGTGCAGACCAGAGGCGCAACAAGAGGAAAATTTCGGAGGCGGCTACTAAAAATTTCGGGGGTGGAGGGGCTAATTCTTTCAGTAAAAGGCAGCGTGGAGATGCAGGGACTCGAAGAAGGGGTGAAAAAAAAAACAAAGCCTGGTTAGCAAGTAAATGGTCCTTTTTAAAGACCTGTGAAATACTTGGGTGCGGCTGCGATAAGACGGGCGCCATAGCAGCCAGCCAACAGCAGCTCAAAAACTGTCTGTGTGTGTGTCCGGGAAGCTGTCTCAGGCTGGGCTGACACACACAATGGCAGAGGGCTGAAGCCCTTTGAGCCCTCTGGGTGTTGCACGCCTGGTACAGACCATAGTTTGACAGTAACTAAGATTTCTCCATCTCTGCTGTGGTTAAACTCTTCCAACGGCTCAACGGAGTAAGGGTCATCAAAGGTTTAGCTATATGTCCTCCCATCTACTTTAGATGGGCGGACAAATATCCGTTGTTCAATGCCCTTCACAGCCGGGAAAACCCTCGTGGTAAGTGGCATTAAAAAGTGCTCAATGCCCCCCTTACCATGGGAGGAAACTCTCATGGCGAGGGGTGCATTGTTTGTTTTATTTTCAAAGAGAAACTTCCACTTTGGGATTTTCGTTTTGAACATAAGAACATATTAATTGCCATAGACAATAGGTCTCTCCTTTGGGACCTTGTAAGTGTTTGACCAGAGCTATTGGCTTTGCCACTGTCATCAAGCTATGTTGTAGAGCATTGTGGCTGCTGTGCAGCATGTTAAAAGGTTATAATAAAAAAGTGTTATAAGCGTTCTTGTTACCTTATATATAACCAAGAAGACTTTATGAACAACTGAACAACCCTATTACAAAATAATTAGCATAAGGAAGGCCAAGGAGGATCTTCAAAAATGGAAGACATTACCCCTGAATCCCCTGGGGAGGGTCGCCCTGTTCAAAATGATGATCCTCCCCAGATTCCTCTGTCCTTCAGAACGCCCCTTTCTGCTTCCCCAGAACCTGGTTCAGGGAGCTGGATTGTCTCGCTACTAAATTCCTTTGGAGTGGGGGGAGAGCGGGCTTGGCCTTGACCAACTGCCGGATCCCCTCCTTTGATGGGGGTATGGGGATGACGCGTCTGTACCTTTACTTTTTGGCTGCGCGTCTTCTAGTAATCCACGATTGGTTCAATGGGGGCTGGGCCGACCCAGCCTTTCGGCTAGAGCTGAGCGAACTGCGCCTACCCCAAATCCAACCCATGATGTATGGGGGAACCATTCCGTCTCAGTTGCCTGATGCGACGCGTTCCGTGCTGCTAGCCTGGCGGGCTTCTTTACGCCACACTCGCTGGACGTGTAGGCTGGCCCAATGCACACCCCTCTGGCAGGGAACTTGGCTACGCAAGGTTAGTGGGCTGCAGGGGTTTCAATCGTGGGACCTTATCGGAATCTCGCAACTCGGGGACGTCTGGGCCAATGGCCACCTGCATTCATTTCAAGAACTCCAGGCCCGTTACTCCCTTCATCCATCCCAATTCTATAAATATCTGCAGCTGCGGCACGCCCTCCGCACACATCTCCCAGAAGAGACCAGGCTCCCGGAGTATAGCCCTCCTGAGGCGCAAACCACATGTGGCGACCTGGGCAAAGGGGGCATTTCCCGCATTTCCCGCACTCTCGTCAATAACACTCCCACTTCGCTGGACAAGTTGCGGGACCAATGGGTGGATTGGGTGGGCCCTCTTGATGAAGCAGATTGGCGTGATGCCCTTATGGCACCAAAGACGATTACAGCATCCGCCAAGCTTAGGTTGATCCAGCTATACTTCCAGCACGCCGCTTACCTCACGCCCTCGCGCCTTCATCGTGCAGGCCTGTGCCAAAATGCGTCCTGTCCTAGGTGTGGCCATGCCCCAGCTAATTTTTTCCACGTGGTCTGGTCGTGCCCTCATCTGGCGCGATTTTGGGGATCTATTGAAGAAGAGCTTACAGAGGTTTTGGGATGGACGGTTCCCCATGACCCATGTCACTCCTTACTGGGGATCACAGACGGGCTGGATGGGACCAGAAATGAAAAGATATTCTTCAACACGGCCATGATTGTAGCCAAGCGTGACATAGCGGCGGCATGGAAATGCCCTGAACCACCTGACCCTGGGAGATGGCATGGACTGGTACGCGACCCAAGATAAAACCCTGTATGTGGCAAGAGGATGTCCCAGGAAGTACCGTAGGGTGTGGGGGAAATGGCTGGGTACTGTGGAATGATCGCTACACTTTGTTTGACTTCTGCGCTTGTGTATGCCTGATGGGGCAGGGAATCGTGGGATGTCATGCTCCTGTAAATGTTCATGATTTATTGTGCTCCGTGCTCTTGCTGATCTTCTTTTTCATTTACGCTTTGTTGTGTGTAATTTTTCTCAAAACAATAAAAATTTGTTTATAAAAAAAAAAAAGAATTAGCATAGAAAGTGTCTTCTAGTTTTTTTGTCCTTGCAATGCTGGCACTTCTTCCTGCCTGTTTTAATGCTTTGTTTGTTATAGGTTTTTTTTTAATGGGGAGGAGGCATAAACAACGGGAGGACGGAGGTTGGGAAATAGTACCTGAATTACAACACAAGCAGCAGACGGACACTCGGGGAGAATCAACAGATGCTAGATTTAGAGGGCAAACTAGGGTGGTGCTGAGTGATGCTGAGGTGGTGGTGTGCTGGTGCGGAGGTGATGCTAAATGATACTCCGGTGGTGCTAAGCTGTGCTGAGGTGGTGGTGTGCTGGTGCGGAGGTGATGCTGAGTGATACTCAGGTGGTGCTGAGTGATGCTGAGGTGGTGGTGTGCTGGTGCGGAGGTGATGCTGAACGATACTCAGGTGGTGCTAAGCTGTGCTGAGGTGGTGGTGTGCTGGAGCAGAGGTGATGCTGAGTGATACTCAGGTGGTGCCGCGTGATGCTGAGGTGGTGCTGCTGCTCTGGCGCTGGTGCGTTGAGAGCCCAAGCATTATAAGGTGATACAGGCTTAGAAGTAGGCAGAGTCAGAGGAGTGAAGCAGTATACTAGCATATGAGAGGGAAGCTTGTATTCCATGAGGTGTTTGCAACTTGCTCCGTTTGCAGAAATGGGGCACTTTATAATGAGACTGTGAACAGGTGATGTGCCATGACTGTGCTAAGGACTACAGAGGTGAGTGAGGGATAATGTGTGCTGAATGCCAAGAGTTTGTCACCAAGTATCATAGTTGAATTGAGGTGCTCTGATGTATATTTATGAACCTGGTTGAGGTAGGCTGGCCTACCACATACAGTATATTTCCTTTTTGTGATGTGGGCTAGTCGAAGGAATACTTACATATGCGTATCAGGGCATGAGCAGAAGATGACGGATTTAAAGTAAATGTAAATGTAAATTGATACTTGTATAGCGCACTACTCACCCGCAAGGGTCTCAAGGCGCTTGTACGAATACCGCTGTGGAACCCATCCTCGCTTTCCCTGCGAGGTGTCCACTCCTGGGCACCCCCAAGGTGGAGGCCAGGCATCCTTAGCGTTGTGAGGGCCGTTCTGGAGATTAAGCAAGCTATTGCCCAGAGTTGCACTCCATGATTGGAATAGGCACCGAGGCGAGAATTATCAGGTCCGTGGAATTTTGAGCCCAAGACCCGCCGAGGCGGGGATTTAAACGCTGGTCCCGGGCCAGACCTCTGCATCAGGGTCTGCCGCTCTAACCATTGAGCCACACTTCTCCACAAGGTATGCAGCGCCTCGTAAGACCACTCCAAGTTCTGGGAACGGATTTACTGGCACTTGATATTGCATTATTGAACACTGTTGGACACTATGTGGGATGAGCACTAGTTGGCAGCATAAGCTGCTGGCACTGATGCACAAGGAAGTAGACCGTAGTGAGTTTTTTTTTGCAGTTTTCTATATTGCAAAGTTGGCCCAAAGGCATGAGAGCGCTTTAAAGGGAGCCAGCTTGCATTCAAATTGACACCTATAGCAAGTACTGGACATGAACAGATATCAATGCATTAATTCGATTCAGTGCAGATTGCATCAGAATGCCAATTTTGTATTACAGTTTACACCGATTAACCCGTGCAAAAGACAACAAGATGTGCACTAACTGTTTGGAACAAAAACATATTTATTGCATCAATCCATGAATGCAAATGTGAGATTAAAATTGCATTTGTCCCTGTTTGTCCACAGTGCCCACCAGAGTGAAAGAGCCAGGAATAAGAACAAATAAAGCTCTGCCATTCTAGTGAGAGTCGTAAAAAGTTAGATTCACCACACATTTTTGGAGAGCACCTGCTGCCTTTGTTCTTCTTACCTTGCGAAATGTCTTCCTCGATGGCGCTTTCAGTCACTGCAACTGAATAAATACCAATGACGCGTAATCTTATGGTTTTGATGTTTCTGTTGCAATAAAAATCTTCCCTCAAAGCACACCGCTGCCACTTCAAGCTAGATCAACACTAAATCAAGTGCCTTAAATTAAAAGCAAGCACCTGCAATTGTTAAATCAGGCAAGGACGGGGCCGGGGGATAGACAAGCAAGGATGGGGTTTAGGGTGAGGCGAAAAATGCCCCAAAACATGTACTTATTCCTAGGTAGTCAAACTGCCTCCCCACACCCTTGCATCTGACCACCCTCCCCCAGCTAAAAAAAACACAAGTGCCTCGATGCAAGTGAACAGCACTAGAACATTTCAACACTATGCAAAGGAGGTTCTCGTTGTCCAAAGTAGACACGACCTAAAAACGTCATGAGACTGCGTCAGGAAGATAAGTACTGAGGCAAGAGCAACCCAATAGTGGATTGGCCAGCAGACCCTCTCCCCTCTGGGTTCAGGTAAAAAGGTCAATCGGCTTGAGTGGTCAGTTACCATCCACTAGTCCAGGTGTCTCCAACCTTTTTTGTATTGAGAGCTACTTATGACCAGCGAAAGTCATCATGAGCTACTAAAGGCCAAGCAACTCGTACATTGTTCCCAAAGACCCCCTACGCCCAGCTTCGTTGACTTTAAGCCTAATTTCCATGGAGCCAGATACTATGGGCCTCATGTAGGTAGCGAAATACCGGTCGGTAACGGCCCAATTTCGGTAAATATTCCGTTACCGACCGGTATTCAGACAAGTGAGATGTAGGAGACCAAAAACCACTTTTCGGTAAATATGAGGCGGTAAATACCGATTCATATTCACCGAATACATAATTAACGAATCGGTAAACATGAAGTGGTAAATATGAAGTGGTAAAAAGTTAAAATGACATGTAGGAGCACTCGGTAATTAAGAAATCCAAGAAAATCGGTAAATAAGAGTCGGTAATTAACACGGATTGAAAGCAGGTGGTAACCAACAACAGTGCAGCTAAGCAATCCCAAAATGCAACAGCGTGGACACCCTGGCAGCTATGTACGTCATTGCAATGCGCCTACGTCTACAGGCAGCAGGACTGAGGGTTTGGCGACGGAAGGAACGCATCCACAGACAGCGCATCACACTATTCCAGCTGACTGATGCAGAGATACATGAGAGGTACAGGCTACACCCCGAAACCATCATGGACTCAATCAGGGACCCGCACCCACTCCTGGACCAGCCAATGAGAAGGGCGCACGCCATACCCCCACATGTGCAGGTGCTCTGCAGCCCACATCTGCTGGCATCCGGCATTTCTCAGGTGGTGACAGCTGCGGTGGGTGGTGTATCCCAGAGTTGCCTGTCCCGTTCCTTCAGGAATTACTTCCCCCATTATATTGGCTGCATTGATGGGACACACATCCCACTCTGTCCACCAGCTGACACAGAGCACATCTACAGGATCAGGAAGTCCACCCACTCCATCAATGTGCATACCGAATGGAATGATATTGTGAATGGTCCCGTGGATGGCAGAACCAAAAGGTGCGCGTATGCTATTTACAACGAGGTCTGCAAGTTGTCGCACAATGAGGCGGCTTCCAGACTGAGAGCTATTGACCAAGCAAACATGGAGAAGGCCTAAGCCGATATAGATATTAGCTCTAGCACTCTCACTTCTAGGATTCATACATGAGACAATAGGCACATGCAAGTACACGGCGCATGCAATGTACAAGCCCCGATTTTGGCGTGCGTCCTACGAGGTATCCCAGTGCCTGTGATTACACCTTCTTTCACTGTGCTTGCAAACGGTATTCATTTAATAATGATTGATGAAGTTTGCTGCGGGATGTGAGTGGTAATCCCGTACATAACTGTCTCGCATGAAGTTGTCTGCTGCAATACTGTTCTTTTTCCACCCCCGCATGGGCGGCGGGATGTTTCCATCTGGCCTTCGATTCCAACCTTGAAAGCAGAGTCCAACAAGTTGAGCAGAATAGAGCGCCATTGTCCCACAAAGAGGTGCCTTTGACTTCCTCTCGTTAAAATATTTGTCCTTCACGTTGCTACTACGCGCACTGAGGAACAGGCGCCTCTGAATACTGACCTCCCCCTGCATTTCGGCTCTTTGATCCAAAGTATTATCAATGCCTCGTCCACGACCGGCCTGGCTCAATTTTTTCTAACATGTGGGGCTCGGGTCTCGTGACCTCTTTCCAAACAATTTGTGGTGTAATTCCGGCATTTGTTCATTCACTGGTCTCGAGCATCTTTGGAGGTGTTCCGCTGCTTCTGGCGCTGGTGGCAGGTGTGCTGCTTTTACTTTTCATACTACGGAATGGCTGCTCCTTCTGTGCCACACGAGCACCTGTCCCGTCTGCATCTTCTTCGTGATAGGATGCTTGACTTCTATGGTACTTTGCCATTGGCGACTTTGAGCCTGGTTTATGGATTATCCTTCAGGTATTCCTACTTCACCTGCGTACAACCTGTATTGCACTGCCTGGATTGTCCCTTTGAATGGCCTGTGGATTTGTGCTTGACCAACATGGTGTCTCCGGTGCCGGATTTCGATCGACTGATGAGGCCCTTAGTGTCTCACGAGTTGTCCTGTTCTGGTGTCCGGATCATGGCGTGTGGAGCGGCGCATGGTATCCTGGGTAATTGGGACATCTCAGCGGCAGCCTACGACTTCTTGTCCATGAGCTATTTGGAGGAACATTCCGGGTGCCCTCTGATTGTGCTAGAGGCTCCGTTGGTTGGAGAACACGTATGTTCCTTTTCTTTACTCAATTGGATGGCTGAGACTTTTAGTGGCCCTGAAAACGATTGCTTGTTGGAAGCCGTGGCCACATATGCTGCCTATACATTCATGGATTAACTGGATTGTCGTCCATTGCGCCTGTGCTACTGGACAGCACCCTGGCGCAACATTTATTTCTTTTAGTTCTCGTTTTTCTCTTCCTGATGGTCTGCTTGAGTTTTTTACTATACTTGCATTGTGTTTTTGGAATTGTATGCTGCAATTAATTGGACTGTAGGACTTTGGCGCTGCATTGGTTACGCCCTGTTCTGCTCTGACGAAACTGAACTCTGCGTTCTCTCTTTTCTTGCCTATTGCATATTGCTTCGCTCAAGGGGGCGTGTAGTGAGTTCTCCCTGAATACGTACATGCATTGTTCAGTTGGCATTACCACGTTGAATGTTATGTAGCCATGTTTGTGTCTTTGCACACGACACTGCGTTTACATGTTCTTTCTTGAATAAACTGCTGACTCGAGACTTCCTTCAGACGAGTGCATTCTGTTGTTCCCATCCCAAGCTCTGCGCAGCGACCTTGGTCTGTACATGCTGTGACACACAGTCTGGAATTTTACACAATGCATGTTTTCCACTCTAGGTTGTTCGACCCACGATTTAGCCATGGCACACGCGCAGCTGCACATACCTGACAGTTGGTGCTTTTCATATCTCAGACGTCATGTTTATTATTCAGACCGAAGACGAGCCTTCCTGCGAGGAGACTCCTGATGCTCCTGTGATGTGATTTCACTAAGCTGATCTTTGAGGTATGGGGTCCCCTATTCAAGCCTGAGAGACCTTCTATGATGACATGATTGTGATATTGGCTACTTAGTTAAGGGAAGGTGGTAGTGTCCTCGGTATTTTCCGATTCGCTAAATACCACCTCGGTATTTTCCGATTAGCTAAATACCACCTCGGTATTTACCGATTCGGTGGATACCACCTCGGTATTTACCGATTCGGTGACTTCCGATTCGTATTTACCGAATGTTACCGAATCGGTAACTGTTACCGAATTTTTACCTACATATAACTTACCGGTTCTAATTTACCGATTCGGTACGGCTCGGTATTTATGAACCGGTAAAATTTATTTACCTACATGAGGCCCTATGTGTGGTCCAAAAAGCTTGGAGTTCCCTAGCTAGAATCAGTGATGGTTTTCACTAGATTTGTTGTCACCGTGCTTTAAGAACTTTTAATTGTAAATGGTCACCAAAATAATTACTATGCAGATCAAATAAAAACAAATAGGAAAATCAATCTTCCGTATGGTACTACATGAGACCCTCTAATGCTGTGTAATCTGGTAGTTTCAGGTCGCAATTCTGAAGTCGCCGCCCACATGTTATCAGTTTACTGAGATGTTAATCATTTTCCATCCCCTTCTACGATCCCAGGATTCTCATCTGAAGTGACAGATTACAGAATGTAACGAGAATAAAGGGCCTAGCAGAGGTTATAGTCGGGAATAGACAGTCTATAATTGTCTTCCCCACCTTCAATCATGAAAATGTCTTAATTTATTGGAAGTCTTGTAAGTACCTCTGAGCATTATAATTGTGATTCTCTGTCCTTCTTTAACCTTATTTGAAGTGTTTTCCACATGGGTAACAAAAACCTTCCAGGCCTGACATTAACACAAATTCAAACTGCAAATGGTTATCATACAAATGACGTCGTACTGTTCAGCAACACTATAGCAATACGTTGATGGGAATTGATCTGAAAGCCTCAAATAGAAAAGTATAATGTTCCGTGTTATTACAGTTAGTGCATGTGTTAGGGAAAGATATTAAGCATTTATTATGAATTGATTCATGGGATAATAGCTGAAAGCCTAAAATAGAAAAGTGTAATGTTGTTTGGTGTTATTCTTATAACAGTTCGTGCCCCTCCTAAGAAAAGATAAATAAGGATTCTTTTTTTGCCGTGATTCACAAGAAAAAATGTTTATTATCTTTCCCTAGCAAGTGCACTAACTGTTAACACAGAACGACATTCTACTTTTTTATTTTAGGCTTTCAGCTACTATTCTATGTGTTGTACTGTGTGAACCTGGCTAGCATCAGGGTGCGGGGCGGGGGAGGGCCGAGCCACGCTACTTGGGGTCCCGCGCGCGCAGCGCGTAAATAATGCACAGACGCGGTACTGCAGTTGGGTGCGAACTGACTCCCAGTTCGCCCGCCCCTTTATTTATATATGCGCGTTCACGTCCGTCGACGTGAGCGCAAGTCGCGCATTTGTTGATCGCGCTCTAGCCAGACGCTTGAGCGCTAACTGTAACATCCCTCTATAACTTGGTCCTTGACAACAGTTCAAACATTATTTAGCGGCGTCACTTACTTGGCACGCAAAGTCTCTCAACCGGCTGCTGGGCCTGGGGTTCTCTCTCAGCACATACCTCGAGGTCCCCCGAGGGGCCGGGGTTTGGGTTGTTGGTGTTGCCCGTTGCCCTGGTTGACCAACTGGGCAATCGGTGTCATTCGGGTCTACCCCGGGGACGCCCTGGGGGATGGGGCTGGGCATGCTGGCTGGGAGGGCCCCGAGGTCGGGTTCTTCTTCGACCTCAGCAGTCCCATGGTTGTCAGCGGGGCTTCTCACCACCTTGAACCACGATACGTTCCGGGTGACCAGTTCTCCTCCTCATCGTGCTGTCACCATGGTCCCTCGCCGGTCGACCACTCTCCAGTGGCCCTTTTCGTACCTTGTCTTGAATTTTTCTCCGGGCCGTCGTTCTCTTAGAATTACCATATCTCCTGCTTGGATCTTTCTGGGCGCAGCTCTTCGCGCCTTGCTGACTTTATCATTTCGCTCTTGGCGCCTCTGGAACACCCTCTCCTCGTCGAAGGGCAGGGCTGTCCACCCTGGGGTGACTGGTAGCCCATCTCTGCGAGTTCCATTGAACATCAAGGCCCATGGTGCTTGACGGGTTGAGCAGTGGGGGGTGCTGTGATACTCTCCCAGAAATCGCTGCAATTCTCGCTCAGGGTCTAATTGTTCGGACACAGCGATGCGCAGTGTTTTATTGAGGGTGCGCATGAGCCGCTCTACCTCTCTATTGGCTTGTGGCCACTGAGGGGTGATGCCCCGATGGCGGATGCCGTGTGACTTTAAAAACTCTTCGAATTCGTGTCCTTGGAACGGGGGCCCATTGTCACTCCGCAGTTCCTCTGGGCACCCGAACATTCAAAACACTTTTTCCAGTGTACGTGCACGAAGGCAGTGGACGGCAATGCTTCGGCTAGCGGGTACTTCGAGTAGCTGTCGACGATCACTAACGTGACTCGCCCGTGGGGCAGGCTCCCGAAATCCACACTGATTTTCTCCCACGGGCATCGTCCATGCTCCTCGGTTATGATGGGAGCTGGTGGCTGGGCTCCGCTGGTTATCTGGCATGGTTGGCAGCTGCGAACTGCGTCGTCTACGCACTCGTCCATGCTCGGAAACCAGACTTTCTCCCTCATTCGAGCCTTCATCTTTTCCGTTCCTTGATGTCCTTTGTGTGCCAGTTGTGTTGCTCTTGTCCTGAGGGCGGCCGGAACAACAATTCTGGAGCCACGTAGGATGAGTCCCCCTCTGGTCACACTCAGCTCATGTCGTACCCTCCACATGTGTTGGAGGTCATTTCTCTCTTCACTGGTCCATGAGTTGGCTGTCTGCAGGAATTGCTGCCAGGTGCCTTCTAGGATTGTGTCTCTGACCTTGACCATTACTGGGTCTTGTCCCGCTGCCACCAAGATCTCCTCTAGCGTCAATGCATGGGGGCACGCCAGAGCAGCCACCATGTCCAGATGACCTTCGGCCTCTTCTTCTTCGTCCATTGGCGTAGGCTTGCTACCGGTCTCGGGGTGCCGGGATAGGAAGTCCGCTGGGTTTCTGGATCCTGGCCTGGATACCACGCTTAGGTGGTACTGTTGAAGGTTGATGGCCCACCGCTCTATCCGTGGGGGCGGGTTGGACGCTGTCCCTCGGAAAAGTGGTACTAGCGGTTGATGGTCTGTCACTACTGTGAACGGGTGCCCGCACACATACAGATGGAAGTGACGGCAGCTCCACCGGATCGCCAGGGCTTCACGCTCTATTTGTGAGTAGCGTCTCTCCGTGTCTGTTAGGGCCTTACTGGCGTACTCTAGAGCTGCCCACAGTCCTGGTCCTTGTTCCTGCGTCAGGACCGCCCCTAGCCCTACAGGGCTAGCGTCCACCAGGATCTCGGTTTTCTTACTTGGGTCGAAGTAGACTAGTGTGGTTTGGTCCAAGAGAGCTTCCTTGACCACTTGAAATGCAGTCTCTTCTGTAACTGTCCACTGCCACATCATGTCTGTCTTGGTGAGGTGCCTGAGAGGCTCGGTGAGGGTGGCCAAATTCGGAATAAATCGTCCACAGTAAGTGGCCATGCCCAGGAAACTGCGGACCTCCGCCACCGACGTTGGAGCTGCAGCTGCTTTGATGGCGTGTGATTTCCGGGGGTCCACTTGGATGCCTTCCTTGGTGAAGACGTAGCCGAAGAATTAGATTGTTTGCTGAAATAGCTGGCACTTCTCTCGGTGTAGGGTGACCCCATGTTCCTGCAGACGTGACAGTGTGGACCGGACGTGTTTGTAGTGTTCCTCCACCGTCTTGTAATATATTAGGATATCGTCGCTCACGTTTAAAATGCCAGGCAGGCTGAGCAGGATATCTTTGATGGTGTTTTGGAAAATCTCTGCTGCTGAGGAGATTCCGAAATTCAACCGTTTGTACCGTCTCAGCCCCAGATGCGTACTGAAAGTGGTGATGTACCGGCTCTCTTTTGCTAAGGTGAGCTGGTGGTATCCAGCGTTTAAGTCCAGCTTTGAGAACCATCGGGCTCCGTTTAAATCAGATACGATATCATCCATGGTCGGTGTGATATGCCTCTCCCGTTTGATGGCCTTGTTTGGGAGGCGCATATCGATGCACAGCCGGATCTTCCCGGGCTGGCAGGGTTTCTCGGCGATCACCATTGGCGATACCCATGGTGTGGGTCCCGTAACCTTCTCAATTACTCCCTGTTCCTCTAGCCTCTGGAGTTCTTCCTCTACTAGCGGGCGTTTGTGGAATGGTATCCGCCTGTGTCGGAGGGCTGTTGGTGTTACTGAGGGGTCAATGTGGAGGCGTATCGGCGGCCTTTTTATCTTCCCCAGTCCTGAGAATAGGCTTTTGGAATGTCCCCAGCAGGTCTTCGACTTGTTTGTCCTGGACATTTTCCGGAGGAACGCGATCAGTCCTAGATCCTCCGCAGCGTATCCGCTGAGTAGTGTGTCTACTTCTTGGTCAATGACGTGGATGTCAATGACGTGGATGTCAATGACGATTTCCGACTTTTCTGACCTCACTGCTACCGTCATCTTGCCTTTCAGTGGTAGCGGCGTGTCGCTCCCGTAAGCGTAGATTTTGGCCTTGGATTGTCGGAGTTCAGGTCTTGGTCTGAGGTGGTTGTATTGCTGTATGCCCATCACCGTTACGGACGCGCCCGTGTCAATCACTACGTTTACTTCTGACCCCGCTATGAGTATGTCACATCGTGGCTGCGGTCGCCGGGTGCTCTTTAGGGCTTTGGTGAATGATATGAGGTATGTCTCCCCCTCAACGTCAGAAGAGTCTGTGTCCGAGTCTTGATAGCCTCTGGTCCTCTCACTTCTTGCCTGTTGCTGTGACGACAGTGACATGTGCGACAGTTGCCTCACCAACTTCCTCAGCGGTCTGTCCCGTCTGTTCCCGCTGTTCTGCGTCTTCCTCCGGCAGACCGACGCAAAATGGTTTTCAATGCCACAGTTTGTGCATGTGTTTCCTCTCGCTGGGCACGATTTACTTGGGTGATTCTCATACCCGCAGTAGCCACACTGCCTGGCTTGGGTTGGGGGTCACCGGTCCCGGGGTCTCTGTGGTCTTTCCTTCGCTCGCACTGCATCGGTCTTCTCCGTCTTCACCTCAGCGCACTTGGCCGTCCCTTGTACCAGGGCCTGGTCCATTTCTTCTGCTCTCGCCGCTGAGAGGTCATGTGTCCTGGCTAGGACTAGGATGTCATTCATCGGGATGTTAGGTTGATGGAGTATCAACCCTCGTAGCGTCTTGCTCCGGATTCCCAGTATCAGCTGTGCCCTGATTTCTTCCTTGGCCCTGTCCCCTACCAGGTGGGTGTCTGCTAGGGCTCTTAGCCTTGTGTGGAAAGCATCCACAGACTCACCTTCGCGCTGCTTGGCTTGGCGGAGTTTAAAATGATCGTAGTCGGGATTGACCTGGGGGTCGAAATGGGCATTCAGGGCCGCCACCGCCGCAGTGTAGTCATCTGGGTTCCCCGTGTTCGGCAGGTGTTTGAAGAGGAGATATACTTCTTCCCCTGCATAGTGTAGGAGGAGGGACCTTTTCACCGCCCCATCCGTCTCTCTGGATCCGATAAAGTAATTTTCCAGTCTGCCAAGCCAGGTCTGAGGTTCTGGACTTTTTAAGAGTCCAGAGGTGTCAGGGAAACAACACCCAAAGACCCCTGAGTTCCTTCCTGCCTTGGTGCACAAATAAACAGAGACACGGGCTTCTCGATGGTGGCGTCAAAGACCAAGGTTTATTTACTGCAGGGACACAGAAGTCATAGGAACCACACAGAGGCAGAATCTACGAGACTGTTCAAATTGCAAGAAGTGGGTTGCTCCTTAAATACACGAAATATGTCTTTAGGCAACATTACACGAATATTTCTCATGCCCAACCCGGTATCTAAAACAGACAATAAACATACATCAAACAATAATTAGTCGTAGGTTTTCGGTATTCGATCAAGTCTCTTTGTCAGTTTTCCATTCTTTGCCCGATCCTCCCCATCATAAAAATCGTATCCTCCCCATTGTAAAAGCCCAGAAGGAGAGGAGCAGAGCCAGGTGCAAGGGATAGAAAGGTAGGATAAGAGGTGTTTATGGATCGTAAACGGGCATGGCTACCGTATTCGGCCTCTCAATCAGGACAATGGACACGAGAACCAGTATAGCAGGATTGGCCTCAGGCAGGGGAGGCAGCTTGATTCTGCCTGGTCACGCAGCGTCAGCTTTTCTCGGGGTTTGAGCTTACGTGTCCTTAACGAGGTGATTCTGCCGGGGTCATCGCTCGTCCATTGACTATGTGAGGGCAAGAAACAAAATGGATGCCGTATCTAAAATGGATGTCATGATTTAGCAACAGTATGCCCTATTTCTCAGTGAATTCATGCTCGTTGCGCAGCGAAAACACTGTCATGCATATAATGGATCATTTACGGTTCATTGGTACTAAAATCGTGCCAGTACTACGATACCGAATACACGGGTTCGGATCGCTACAGAACCTCAGACCGTCCTTTTGCCCTTACATAGGCAATAGCTCACTCTATATCAGAGTCCATCTCTATGTTCATCAGGTCGCTGATATGTTGTTGGAGCATTATTCTATCTCGTGGCGTATCTTCAAAAACAGGTGGTCTTCTTACGCATGTTGAAACACAAAGGCCACACAAGGCAGGACCACACTGAACAATGAGACAGCATGAGAATAAAAATACCAACGAAACACCAGTGACTATCAGAACCTTCCATCCCCATGTAGATAACAGGCTCCAGAACCATCCCATTAGTGACCAGTTACCTTCCTCTACATGAATAGAGTCAGAGATTTTGTGTAACTTAGAAATGGCCTTATATACCGTTGGCGTATTATCTGGGATGAAAACACAGCAACTCGATTGGATCATCTTACATACCCCACCTCGATCTGCAAGTAATACATCAAGGACCATACGATTCTGTAACGTCATGAGGCGATCCGCTTGAAGCTCAGCTGTCAGGTTACTAAGGGCACCCGCAGTTTCGGTAATAGTGGATTCAACTACCCGTGTTAGTTGACGTAAGTTTCTGCTGTTGGCCATAGGCCCCCAGAACGGAAGGAAACCTTTGAAGAAGTCTCCTGCCTCTTGGCCAGCAGTATCTTCCTTATTAAAAACACCTCTCACAACTCTAGTTTTGTGATAATCCGGTGCAGCAGTGTGTGTCGGAGGCAACAGTTGAGCGATATAACATGAGCCTGAAAAGTCAGCAGGCAGCCATGTATATGCTCTGTCTTGGCAAACAAAATAGGTGCCTTTAGCAGCTAAAAATTCAGGGGAAGACTGTGACGGGAAAACGTATGTTTCGGTACAGTCGCTCTTCCCTAGTCGAGCTTTCGGATTCCTCCCATTTCCTTGCAAACAGACCTGACCTTGGTGGGGTACGACCCAGATCGGAGTCGAGCTTTTACGTTTGTTCTCACCCAAAGTAATGCCATATTCCGTAACGTTCCAACCCATGTAAACTCGCAATTCATCCTTGGGAATAAACGTAGTGTTATTGACGTCTCTAACCATGTCAGTAATTCCCTTTACCAAGGCTCTATTAGCGGAGTTATACCTAGTGGAACGTGGAGGTCGTGGGGGATAGGTCTCTAGGGCATAGGCGAACATGGTCTGAAATGCCCAGAATGATCCATTATAACTAAAGGGCAGAACCAGATAAGGGATACCCTTGTCCATGGTATGTGGTATCAAGCCACACACCCAGCAGTTTGTTGTGTTAACCACTAGTTGATGTTGGTGCAAGAGCTGAATGAAAGTGTTATTTATAAACTCGGAGCGTCGAGCTTGCTCATGGGCAGGAAAAGGATGGAAAGAATGAAGAGAAACAACAGTCGGAGAAACAGAAACATGGGGAGTTACTGTAGATGTAACAGGTGCAAAGATCAATTGAATACCAAAAATGATTCCGCCTACCAGAGTTATTAAAACAATCAGAAGTGTCAGAGCACATTGCATTAGAAAACATTTGCTATACAATATTTCATATAGTTTTGTCTTGCGAGCATTTATGACGTAAGCCCGTCGCAGTTCAGGAAGCTCCATCTTCTACAACCGTTCGCAACGGATGGTTTGTACCTGTTAAAAAATTGCCTCTGTCTACCCTGGGAGTTCCCAAAATAAACAGAAGAAACCGACCTTGTGTCTGGTTCCCTGCAAGTTAAAACAAGGCACACGTTACGACCCTACGGTAACCCAGATGGCAAGGTGAGGGAACAACAAAAATAAAAATTATAGAGCGAACTTCCTGACTGAATGGAATGCGATAAGATCAAAACAGTTTTCAAATAGAAAGGTAATTATGCAATGCCATTGGTTCATAGAATGAGAACGTAGGTTATATCTGTATTTCCCGGGTCTTGTCTGATCTTGAAACAATTGTTCTATAGGTACAGTAATGTTCGAGTCCACAGGTGACGAATGTTCGCCTTGTATGACACTCTGTTCAGGGTCCGAAAACACAGTTCCTGGTGAGGTATCAGAGTTCTGTGTTTCAGTTCGTTTGTCCGTTATGTACTCTGCATCACTGAAGGGAATGAGCCTAGGAACAGGTTCTGTCTCGGATGCACCAAATCCCTGTCTAACCCAGTTGTCGTAGGGGAGTGGGAGAGGGACACGCTTCGTATGGCTAGCGTGCACCCAATTCTTCCTTCCAGCTAGGCGTACAGCAGTTCTTGTTGCCAGGAGCACTTGGAACGGGCCCACGAATCTTGGCTGGAGGTTCCAGGTTCGTTCAAAATTCCGCACCACAACTTGATCACCGGGTTTCAATGTGTGGCCTGGACTCTCTGGCTGTTGAGGCAAGGATTCGAATACCTGTTGATGAATAAGGCTCAATTTAGCACTCAGATCAAAAAGGTAATCAATCAACATAGGATATTCGATCTGTTTGAATTCCCTTGGCCTAGGGACTCCCCAAACATTAGCAGGACGACCGAACACAATCTCATATGGGCTAAGCCCTACTCGAGAGTGTACAGTCGTTCTGGTGGACAGTAAAGCTAAAGGCAGTGCGTCTGGCCAAGATAGACCAGTGGAGGCTTGAATTTTAGCAAGTTTCAGCTTCAAGGTACCATTGTACCCTTCAACCAAACCTGCTGATTGTGGGTGATTCGCACTGTGGAATTTCTGGACGATTCCCAGACCTGCACACACACTCTTCATAACTTTCCCTACAAACTCACTTCCATTGTCCGACCAAACAATCCGTGGCATACCATATCTGGGGAAGTACTCTTTGAGGAGGATTTTGGCAGTGGACATAGCAGTGTTATCCTTTAATGGATATGCCTCAATCCATCTTGAAAAGGCACAGACTACCACTAGGACATATTTAAGATTGTTACACCTGTCCATGTGGATAAAATCCAACTGAATTACTTCAAAGGGACAAGAAGGGGGAGCAAAATGACCAGTTGGGGTTGGGGTTCCCTTGCCAGGATTATGCATCAGGCATATCATGCAATTTTTCACCACTCTTTCCGCACATTCAGTAATTCCATCATTCTTCCATACTGGAGCTAACAGTTTACAGATCCCTTTCGAACTAATGTGCGCCGATCCATGCGCCATCGTGACTACCGCAAGCACATACGCATCAGGTAACATCCAACGTTGATGTTCAGACAGATCAACCCAACATCCACTCGAATCCATTTTACCCGTTTTCTCCCTCCATGCATCTTTCTCATTTTCAGTTGCTTCATTCTGGATTGCCTTCACACTTTCAATCGTATTCTCACACATTCCTGATTCAGCAATCCATCTTGTAGACGTTTCAACGTACATTCGGCTCATCATGTTCTTGGCCGTCTCTTTGGCGACCTCATCAGCAAACGTATTCCCTCGGCCAACATCATCCGTAATCTTTCGATGTGCACTGCACTTCACAATCGCAACTTCATTCGGTAGGGTCAGAGATTCCAATAGATCACTGACTAACTGTCCATGTTGGATCTTAGTCCCATGGGACGTGAGAAAACCTCTTTCTTTCCACAGACGTCCAAAGCTATGTGCTACGCCGAAGGCGTATTGGCTATCAGTAAACACATTCACTCTCTTTCCCTCAGCTAAAACACACGCTCTTGTTAGTGCAATTAATTCTGCAGCCTGAGCAGAATTCTGACTCACTCTTGCGGTCTCCACAATCGTACTCAAAGTCGTAACTGCATACGCGGCTGTCACATCACCATTCTGTAGTTTAAAGCATGACCCATCGACGTACAAAGTGCCATCTGGATCTAGTAACGGAGTATTTTTTAAGTCAATCCTACCTTTTGTCTCTTCCTCAGTTCTAAAACAACAATCATGAGGCTCTGAATCACTCGACTCTTGGGTAGTCGGCAACAGCGTTGCTGGATTCAATATGTTGCATCGCTTGATCTGAATGTGACTTGCCAAAAGTGTCAGCTCATAGCCTGATAGTCTAGCACTGGTGAGGTGCTGAGTTTTCGTTCGATTCATGAGTGTGTCCACAGCATGTGGAACCATGACTACTAACATGTTGTTCATGACTAGTCCAGCAGACTGTCGAATAGACACTGCAGCTGCTGCTGTAGCTCTCAAACAACTTGGCAATGCTCTGGCTACCGGATCTAATGTGGATGAAAAATACGCACAAGGTCGCTGTTTGTCACCAAATTGTTGCGTCAAGACACTCAATGCACAACCTTCTCTTTCATGGACATATAGTGTAAACGGCTTACTGTAGTCAGGAGTACCCAACACAGGAGCTGAACACAGCGCATCACGTAAGTCGGAGAAGCTCTGTTGACATTCATCCGACCATGGCAAAGGGCTCGGAACACCTTTTCCAGTCAGGGCTACCAATGGTTTTGCCATGAGAGAAAAATTTGGGATCCATTGTCTGCAGTATGACGTAATGCCCAAAAACGCACGCACTTCTCTCTGTGTGCTTGGTACAGTCATCTGTGAAATTGCTTTGATTCTCTCTGGGGTCAACCTTCTTCCCTCCTTTGACAAAAGATGACCTAAGTAGGTCACTTCTTGGCAACAATATTGCAGTTTAGAAGGGGAAACCTTGTGATGTAAGTCGGACAAATGACGTAATAAAGAAATTGTAGCTGTTTTGCAAGTTTCCTTGTCATCGGCGGCCAGTAAAAGATCATCTACGTATTGAATCAGAGCAACACCAGGAGGAAGTACAAGAGCATCTAATTGACTTTTCAATGCTTGGCTGTAAATTGAAGGGCTCTCACAATAGCCTTGTGGAGCGCGTTTGAACCTGAAACTGCGACCACCTAAGGAGAAACCAAAAATGTCTCTACTTTCCTCGGCTATCGGAATGCTGAAAAAGGCATTCTTCAAATCGATCACTGTAAACCATGAGGCTGAGGCAGGAATCAACGTCAATAATGCAGTGATATCTGGTACCACAGGAAACTGCGGAATCACTATTTTGTTAACCTCTCTGAGGTCAATCACAAATCTGTATATTGGAGGTTTGGAAGGGTCCGTGCGTTTTAAAATCGGCAGAACAGGACTATTGCAGACATTTCCTCTAGTTTCCTCTATCACATCTTTCTATATTAAGTCTTTCACGATCAGTAAAAGTGCACGTTCACCTTCATTTGAAATCCGATACTGTGGGATTCGTGGGAATCTAACATTCGCTTTCAGACTTACCACATAAGGGGGAATTTCCAAAAGGCCTACGTCGTTAGGACCAGTCGCCCAAAGAGTACCAGGGAGAGAACGCAGCTCCGGTGGGAGCTTATCCATCGACATGTACATTGGAGAAATGACTCTCTTGCCTAATGTGAGCTGTACTCCCGAAGGAGAACAGTACAGTGTCGCATGCAGGCGTTTCAACAGATCTAAACCAAGCAGATTCTCATTACAACCGGTTGTTAGGATAAGGGGTGCTTCTAGTTCGCATGGCCCAACAGAGATTGACAAAGGACTAGAAACAGGATTGTGAACAGGGGCGCCTGAGAAACCTACTGAAGTGTTCGTTAAGCCAGACAAAGGTGCGCCAGGGAGTTTCGCATGCATAATTGAACTTTTTGCCGCACCAGTATCCAACAGAAACGGTTCGACCATGCCTGATGTAACTACTGCGACATAAGGTCCACTCTGATCAACTGGAACTGATACTACTCCCTCTCTTTGCCTGTGGCTGTCCTAGTAATCATTTCTCTGAATCTCTTCATTATTTTCGTAGTAATCCTCAACATGATACTGTGAAGATCTACCTAGTTGCGTAGGTTGTACATTCCGCTGATCGAAATAATTTGATGGGCGATCAACTTGTGGAGTCATTGTACCACGTCCTCTACCTCTAGGAGCTTGCATAAACCCGCCATTACCTCTCTGAGCTGGGACACCACTGGTCTGCGCGTGGAGTATTGGACACTCGTTCTTATAATGGCCCTCCTTTTTACAATAGGCACACTGATTCCATGCTAACTGTTGTCGAGGGAATCCATAATTAAATCTTTGGGACGTCCCTTGTTGGAATTGTGGTTGTTGCTGAAACTGGGGTCGCTGCTGTGAGTCTGATTGATTCGAGCGAGGCGGGTACGCCTGTTGCAAAAGAACTTTAGTTTTTAAATCTTTTGTCTTCTTTTCGGACTTTTCCTTCTCTTCTTTCTCTCTATTCTCGTAATACTGAGCAGTTGCGAGTATCTGTGCTGTCGTCGACACTGCCCATGCACTCTCAGAATTTTTTAACTTGTTACTAAGCTCAGGTAGTAAATTAAACACGAACTTGTCGACAAACAACCTCTGACGTCCCTCAGTACTCATATCTTGCCCACTGTGATCTACGAAGGTCTCTTCAAATCTAGTGAAGAAGTCAGAGACGCTTTCATCCTTCTTCTGCTTGCATGCTGATAGTTTATCCCAATTTACCCGTAACGCTGGCATCAGCGTTTTCATTAGGTTAATTATTCTGCCAGGTAAAGCAGCAATCAGAGGCTCAGGTTTAGCACCACCAACTTGTTGCGCGTCTGCCGCTATAATGGCTGGCCAATCACCCCCCAGGGCGACTGGGTGGTTCTCTTGCCGAATCTTGGCCCATATAGGTTGTGGCACTACATTGCCAAATAGCATTTCAATGTCTGCCAAATTCATGACACACGCTTGAACTGTCTGCGTTAACTCTTTATAATAACCAGCAGGATTTTTACGCGGGTCCGGCAACGCTTGTTTTACTGCTAATACTTTGGCCCGCTTCCAAGGGATGTGTATCCACACTCTATGGAAATGTGCCGGAGCAGCTGCAATACCATTATCCGCATCAGCTTGGACTGCATCGCGCCATATGGGTGGAACTTCCCTCATCGGATATTGACCTCGTCTTTTCCTAGTAATCGGTGAATCATCAGAGGCCCTTGATGCTCGAAGAGGGGAATCATCCCTATAAGCTAAAATCAGTTCTATCGCTTCCCTTACTTCTGAACCTATCACCATTCCTGCGGCAAACTTTTGCTGAACATTTATCAAATCAGAGGGGGCGGAATCTAAGTCATCATCATCCCATTCCTCACGCACAAGAGAACACATCACGTCAAAAACATAACGTTGAGTTGGTTCATTCCATTGCATAAAGGTATCTAACACTCTTCGTGCGTCATATTTCGCGGCTTTCGAAATCCACCTAAGAGCTGTCGAATCTAACATTTCTCGCTCCTGGGGACCAGGAAGCTGGCTACGTCTCTGTGTAGAATCAGAAACGGGGGTCCCAATTAAAGACCTGTAGAGAGGAGTTAAGATATTAGTTACAGAATCGGTTATTTTCCGACGAACAGAAAGCGGAGTCAGAATGTTTACAGGGTTCGGGAACAGGGCAGCTGGAGCAGATGAAATAGTAAGGGTGGGAGTAGTAGGTAAAGCAGTTTGCGAAACGACAGGCAAAGGCGGAATAGGCGACCCAGGAAGAGGGGGTGCCGAGGGAACATTAACCACGGGAAGGACAGGAGCTGGAATCAAAGGAAGTGGAGCACCTATTCCAGGCTGACCAGCAGCTGGCTGTACAACAGGTAGTAACTGTGGTGCTGTAATACCCTGTGCATACGGTGGAGGTGATCTCAACAGGTAAGACAACAGAGGATCCTTTTCATGGTCCTCTATCGGCTTAGCAGAACAAGATGGCAATACAGGGTAACATTTATCAATCGCCAAATTATGTTTTCTATTCGCCATCTCCATTGCTTTCTCAGTCTCGTTGACATGCAACTGCCTAGCAGACTCCATTAAAGTCAACCCTTTCTCTTTCTGTTCCTTCTTCGTCTTCCTAATTTCTCTCTGTTTGGCTTCTTCCACACGCGAAAAGAATCAAACATTGCCGGCCGGGCTTTCTTTTTAAACAACTTCATTTCTAGATTGTCTAGAATTTCAACTTCAAAGCTACCATGCGGTGGCCAACTAAGGACACCATCTTTTCTGGTATAACGGACCCATACTTCATTATAAGCAGTAGGACCTACACCATGTTTACAATAGAGCTCATATGTAGGAGTTCCAATCGGAGGAACCGAACATGAATCCTCCAACCGGGAATCCCCGTTGCAACTTAACCAGGACAGGAAACAATTACTACTGTTAGTCATTATAAACTAAGGACAAATTCCAACCAAAATGCGCAAAGAACTTAGGCCTACCAAATGAACCAATACCAAGACAAAGATTATCTTAACAAGAGCAACCAATGATAATCTACGAATTCAAAAACAAACGTATCCAGAGAGCAAAACAAGAGCAAAAAAGCACAACCAGACTGAGCGCAACCCACTTAATACTTAACTGAAATATGGAAGACGTCACCAAGGAGAACCCGTCTACGTCTCGCCGTACTAAGGTCTGCACCTCGGGCCCAAGACAGGGCGACAGTCAGGGCAGCGGTCCTCTGTAGCCGTCTGGGAACGGGAACCCTCGTGGAAGAGATCGTCGGGCCACTTTTACGACATACAGGGATCAATGAAGCGGGGTACCTCCCTCCGGAATCTTCACACGAAGCTCCTCGAACTTTTCAGGCTTTGGACCGGTACCGGATGACGTCGCCCCACGTTGGGCGCCAATTTGAGGTTCTGGACTTTTTAAGAGTCCAGAGGTGTCAGGGAAACAACACCCAAAGACCCCTGAGTTCCTTCCTGCCTTGGTGCACAAATAAACAGAGACACGGGCTTCTCGATGGTGGCGTCAAAGACCAAGGTTTATTTACTGCAGGGACACAGAAGTCATAGGAACCACACAGAGGCAGAATCTACGAGACTGTTCAAATTGCAAGAAGTGGGTTGCTCCTTAAATACACGAAATATGTCTTTAGGCAACATTACACGAATATTTCTCATGCCCAACCCGGTATCTAAAACAGACAATAAACATACATCAAACAATAATTAGTCGTAGGTTTTCGGTATTCGATCAAGTCTCTTTGTCAGTTTTCCATTCTTTGCCCGATCCTCCCCATCATAAAAATCGTATCCTCCCCATTGTAAAAGCCCAGAAGGAGAGGAGCAGAGCCAGGTGCAAGGGATAGAAAGGTAGGATAAGAGGTGTTTATGGATCGTAAACGGGCATGGCTACCGTATTCGGCCTCTCAATCAGGACAATGGACACGAGAACCAGTATAGCAGGATTGGCCTCAGGCAGGGGAGGCAGCTTGATTCTGCCTGGTCACGCAGCGTCAGCTTTTCTCGGGGTTTGAGCTTACGTGTCCTTAACGAGGTGATTCTGCCGGGGTCATCGCTCGTCCATTGACTATGTGAGGGCAAGAAACAAAATGGATGCCGTATCTAAAATGGATGTCATGATTTAGCAACAGTATGCCCTATTTCTCAGTGAATTCATGCTCGTTGCGCAGCGAAAACACTGTCATGCATATAATGGATCATTTACGGTTCATTGGTACTAAAATCGTGCCAGTACTACGATACCGAATACACGGGTTCGGATCGCTACAGAACCTCAGGTCTGCCATCGCGGCGTGGCTGTCGTGGGGTCAGCGGCTTCGCTGAAAGGGTGTAGCACCCCTGACGGGGGGTGATGAGGCAGCGTCCTCTGTTCAGTGTCGCTCATAGTGGCGCGGAAACCACGTGACTGCTGCGCCTGCAGAAATGGTCTGTGTCTCACTGGTCCCCAGTGTCCCTTTCCAGGCTGCTTCGCCTTGTCCCAGCGCCGGGTGACTCACCCTTCAGGGTGTGCTGCACGGTGGCCAGCAGTGTGTGTGCCTCCTTTCCCTACAGTCGGTGGACTGGACATGGAAAGGCTAAAGACCGCCTGCATCATGATATGGACGGCGGTGTCTTACAGACACCGGCTCCATGTCATGCCCATATTCCGCCCGGTCGACGACTCGACCGGCGTAAAACCGGCAGACGGTCTTTCAGTCTGCCGGGGTCCCCCCGCCATCGTAATGTGGCGGATGGGAGGCGGGCAGTGGATTATGGCGGGCGGATCACCACTGCCATGCGGGCGGTCGCGATCCGCCCACCATTATAATTGACCCCTAAGGGTGCCGTGAGGTTTCCAAACTAAAAGGGGACACTTTTTTCGAGCTGGAAAACATTTAAATCCTTAATTTGTCTGGCAGTAAAAATACTCTTGAGACTTAGAAAGTTTCAGATGGTTTATGTTTAATATGCTTATTAAATGGATTACTGATGAAAACGCTACCTATTTATCCGGAGGGACATTTTGTGCATGTGTTCTGACGACGCCATGGCAATCCATGTTTAAACGTACCTTTAAGCATTATTTCTGGGCACAGTCTAACATAAGCTGCTTGACACAAAATGGGCTGTTTCACAGGTGCGAACCCCTTTAGAATCGCGCTGGACCTGTGCTAGAGTTAATGATGCGGCCTGTGATCAATAAAATGTGAACAATGGTGCTGGAATTATTTGCTGTACAGCTCGCAATACGGCCCGTCTATTCACACTGTTTAATTGTAATGCAGTGTGAGAAGCTGGTCAGGTATATGATGTCCCCTTCTGTAAGTGGGCACCTTGCACCAGTCCAGACAACCCTTATAGTGATTTAAAAGGTCTTAGACAAACTTAGAACGTTCTCTAAGTGGTAGCTGGCTTAGACCAGAAGGAGTGGAAAGCATCTTGTTTTACCAGAATGCAATCTTCTAGCATAGATTAAGTTAAAAGAACCACACCAAGTATTAATAAAAATATGCATTTATTATATAATACTCTCTAGTATGTTCAAATATCTCCAACAC